>NC_068930.1:53001529-53626529 GCF_023091745.1 Budorcas taxicolor
TTTATCAAGTCTTTAACAAATAAAAGTATCTTCTGATGTTAATGAGAAATTGAAGAGGAAAATTTTTCCAACTCTTTGACACAGAAATGTTTCAAGTTCATTGAGAAATTACACATTTTAAATACAGAATTTAGAGGTAATTATTTTGAAAATAACAGCTACCATACAGTAGTTTAATCAGGGCTGTGGGGGTATGGACCAGATAAATTGGATTGCACCTATTTTTTTTTTTTCATATAAAGATTCATTACTTCTTTTGGTCAGGAAGACATTATGCATTCATTAAATTGTTTGTACTTTTATTGTACACATTTTTTTTAAGGTAAGATTATTTCATCTGTGTCTCTTAGCAGAATAAGTCAATTAGAGACTGAACTAGATGAAAAGTGGTTTAAGTTACCAGTTTTACCATCTGGGGACAAAAATAATAAAAATGTGTTAGAAACTGAGAAAGATGAGTATAGCAGTATATAGTAGACAAGCAGCCCAAATGGACCAAGACAGGTTCTGATGACATCTCCAGGCTTAAGTTCCTTTATAGAGGTTTGGCTAGTAGACAAGGGTTCAACTGTCATCATGGTTAGTATAGGCCACTGACTATAGTTTATAAAAAATAGTTTATAAAGCTACCTCACAGTTTGTCATTCATACAGTATGTTTACTTTTGAAACATACATCTGCTCTTCAAGACAGGTTTACTGTTCACTTAGGGCTGTTGATGACTATAATTAAAATATAAAGTTGTACAGAAAGATACCAAAAAAAAACTTTACTGTGGGATTAATCTACTGTACAATTTCCTTACAGCTTTCAAGTCTTTTGGATATACTCAGTCATGTATATTTATAATATATTTTATATATTGCATGTGTAGTATCCTCTAAGAAAACAAAAACTTTCTCTCTTAAGACCAATTAACATCATTCCATGTAGTACATACAGCTCTATTTCATCCTTTTTACTGGCTGCACATCCTTGTTTGCCAGTACAAATCAAGTGCCATCAATGAATATAATCAAATAGTGAAAATCCTTATACATACAATGAACATTTAGGTTGGTTCCACTTCTTGGCTATTGTTAATAATGCTGCAGTGGACATGGGAGTGCAAATAACTCTTCAACATCCTGATTTAAATTATTTGTAATAAATACTCTCTCAAGTGGGATTGCTGGAATATATAGTAGTTCTACTTATAAATTTTTGTGTAATTTTTATACTCTCTTCCACAGTGGCTGTATCATTTTAACATTCCCACTGAGAGTGCACAAGGGTTCCAATTTCTTCATATCCTTGCCAACACATATTTTCTGGTTTGGGTTTTTTTTAATGGCCATCCTAATTGCTGTGGGGTAGTAACTAATGGTGGTTTTGATATGCATTTCCCTCATTAGTCAGGATACTTAGCATCTTCATATACCTGTGTATGGTATAAGGGTCTATTTCCATTCTTTTGCATGGGGATTATTCAGTTTTCCCAGTACCATTTCTTGAAGATATGCTATTAATTTTTTCTACTATTTTGCTTTATTTGATTTTCTACAAGTCTTGAAAAGGCCTTCTCTACTACAAGATCATAAAACCTCATATTGTCTTTAGCACCTCATGGTTTTATTGTTTTAAATGTAACCCTTTGTCTTTCCCTCCCCCTACAGAAAAGAGAAAATTCAGTATTCCCATACTGTTTCTTGTATAACCTAACTTTTGCCTCACCTCTACCAAGACAGGCTTATATTTTGGCTACAAGTGGTGGCACTAATGGTAAAGAATCTGCTTGCCAGTGCAGGAAACACAAGAGATGCAGGTTCAGTCCGTAGATTGGGAAGATCCACTGGAGAAGGAAATGGCACCCAACTCCAATATTCTTTCCTGGAGAATTCTGTAGACAGAGGACGCTGGCGGGCTACAGTCCATGGGGTCGCAAAGAGTCAGGCACAACTGAGCACACACACACAATAAAATACACAAAAGGGAGACTGAACAATACAAGGAATTTATTATAAAAGTCCAAAGGTATAGTAGTTCCAGGATTGGTTAATTCAAGAGCACAATTCAGGTGCTTTCTGTCTGCTATCCTCAGTACGATAGCTTTCATCTCCATGCTTGTCCTTTCATGATCATCAGATGAAAGAAGAGATAAGATATACACTAGATGAGCACTGACCTCAACCCACAGAAGCTTATGGGCCCATGAATACTGGTGTGACTATCGATTCATCCACCCTTCTGCCCTTGGGGAAGACTAAAAGTAAGGGGAAAAAATAGAGATGTTAGAATCTTCACCAGCACTTCCACATGTGGAGAGAGAAACGGAAAGTCAAGACTGTAACAGGAGTAAGTATAACATTTCCTTCCTCAAATACTATTATTCTTTGGCTCTGGGGTCACTGAATTCACATCTGTATCCGACTTTATCTAGATTATATTTTACTTTATTACATTAATGTAGCTTTCAAGAACTGAATTATATGAAAGTAAAGTTTTAAAGCAATTTAGGCAGTTAAATATATCACACACACAACACACAATGTATATAATGAAATCCTTATACATGCATAAAAACTCTTAGTAATAAATTATAAGCAATAAGACAAAGTTTAGTGTACTATTTGCTCTTTTAATAACTAAAATTCATAAACCAAAATTTGTTCATTTTTACACAAATGATTCTGATTGGTGCATACTTTTCATTACACTAATTTACCAAACCCTGAGTTTTGCTTCTCCATTTCTGGTTAAATATGTATCACTCTAAGCAAATAAAAATGTTTAAATAAGGGTCCTGCATTGGTGTTTAGTTATTTGAAATTAGGTTTTCATTCTGAATAGTTTCAGTAAAGTATATGTTATAGTAGAATGTCTCTACCTGCTTTAAGGTCTATCTTAAATTGATAAAATACAACCTTCCTCCTGCTTAAGAGTGCATCTTTCATTATACAAGTTAGCAAATAGCTTATATCAGTACAAATGTCCAACAATGTAATTAAATCATTGCCATCTGAAATACTTTATACAGGAATAATTTATCTCTTTACACTAGTAAATCCTTGCATTTCAGTAGGTTCTATAGCTTCTGTATCATCACTTGAAATTTACCTAAAAAGGAAAACATGAAAATCATTTTGATTTCAGGTAAAAGGTAAACATGTCTAAACATCCATTTTCTGCTGTATTTAATAAGTTGTTTCAATCAAGAAACTTGCTATATCAAATGACTTCGCACTATTTGACAGTCAGTTTCATTTTTCTCATGATTATCTTGTTTGTGAATGAGTGCCTTTGTTTCTCTGATTTCTATATTTTATGTATTTCATTTCTAATTACTATGAATAGAAAGGAAATACAGTGATGCTCAAGCCAATTCTTGGTTAGTAGCTGTGGTGAAGAGAGTTTTGAAAAGGAGTTTAGTGATGACTAGTTGGCTTTATCTAGTTTTAAATAATAGATGTATTTGAGAAAATTTTAAAAAATCTTCAACATTATAAGGAAACTTGCTATCTTAAAATTTTCCTTTAAAATTAAGTCACCCTTTAAGTTGTCTTATAAATTTACATTTCCTTAGCACATTTTCTTAAATCATTGTCTATTATGAATTTAAAAACCATTGACTATAAATATAAGTATGCTACATATTACTACATTGTGTTAAAACTGACAAAATGAAATGGTTTTAGCATTTTAAATGTCCTCTAAGTAACAAAAACAGGAAACAAATACCACCAGACCTGATAAATAACTGCTAAAAACATTTGTTAAGAAATATGAAGTCAACTTACAGGCAGGCATTGAAGATACTTCAGCTGTTACAATACTTTTTATCCCCAAGTTTGATAAGCCACCTCTGATTAAGCCACATGTAAATGCTAAATACTAAAAGGAACAAAAGTATAAAAAGTATTAAGGATTTACTAAGACAGTAAAGGTATTGATAAATATGACATTTAGTTAAACCTTGATGTTAATAAGTCACTTATTTGGAAAAGCTGTATAATAATTTTTCAAATTATTATAAATTCTTACTAGATTTCCCAGCTCCTTGGCAACTAAACATGGACACATGACTTAAGTTCATCCAACTCACTGGTCTAGTCCATGACCCTGAATCTACGAGTGACAGAAACAAGCCGGAAAGAGGTTAGAATTAGTTCTAGAGACAGCAAAGGTGGTTTGTTTCTACCGTCAGTGCTGCTTGAAGGATTCTAACTAGACTCTCCTTGTGGAGTGACCTGGCTGCTTTAACTTCCCATGGTGTCTTTTTTCCCCTCTTTAATTTTGGCCACACCATGTTGACCGCTTGTGGGATCACAGTTCCCTGACCAGGGACTGAACCTGGGCCACAGCAAATCCTAACTACTAAACCACCAGGAGATTTCCCTAACCATGGTTCTTGCCTGTTTTCTGAGCCTTCCCAACAATTCTGTAAGCTAACTAATATGATTCCATTCAATCAAGATTGGTTTCTGCTTTCTACAACCAAGAATCTTGACTTGTTCAAGACGTATAGCCTGCCACAACAAAGACTTATCCAGTTTAAAGGATCAAAGTGCCAATGTTGACAAACTCTGCTAAGGAAACAAGGAAATGGGACTAAGCCATAGCAGAGACAGCACAAAAATGAGAACCAAAAAACCAAATAGTCCAAGGTATTTTATCCTCTAGATTTTTGTATTGCATGATATTCAACAATATGTATGAATAATAAATTATTTTATAATATACATAAATGGGTACTGATAGTTAATCAGATATGGAATCATGAAATTATAAACTGGGGGAGAACTTAGAGATTATTTATAATATATTGTTACACTCAGTTTTATTAATAAGGAAACTAAGGTCCAGAGGGGATCTGTAAGTTGTGGAGTTAGCTTAAAATCTAGATTTATTTGGTCCCAAGTTCATACTCTTCCCACTACACTAAAACTGCCTTTGTGTTAGATAATTTAGGTGTGGACAAATTATACAGATAAAAAGCAGCTTTTATATACTGTCCAATGTATTTTAATCATTTCAAAGGAACCCTTATATTAAAACTTGTCAGCTTTTCTGTAATACATCTGGCCTATTTATTGATTCCTACTTGAGACTGAAAAAAAAATAGAGGAAACCCTGAAATGCACATATGCTTAATACAAAACATATTCTTAGAAACAAATATTAACTATACTAAAAAAATTTTTTATTTACTGATGGATAAATATGAACTCTGAGGTGAATAATTTTGTATAGCTAATACCAGTTTTTTAAGCTTGAGTATCTTTTCTGATGTATCCGTACTATATTTGAGAATCTTATCATCTACCTTTTTAATGGCATTTAAACTAGAGTTTCTTGAATTGGTCATCATAAGCCTACTTAGTTACAAGTTAAACTATTTCAATATGATAAATATCTTTCTATTTCATAGAGCAGTATTTAGGCAAAAGGAACAATTTAAAAACATTTTGAATTCAAGTCTGTGATTAGCATTGTATTTTTCCCTACATTTCTACTTGTTTCATAATAAAAAAACCAATCTTTTATTCCATTAAATACCTTTGATGCATGTTCTAAATATTGTTTTCCTGCAGACATTTGAGTAAGCAGGCGAAATTTGTTGTCCTGAAGTACATAGATGCCCTGTCCCAAAAATAGAAAAACATCCAAAGTCAATATAATCTGTACTCTTCCCTTCATAACAATTTAAGAATTTTTAGAAGTTATTAAAACGCTCCCTTCCATTGGTCAAATTTTCTTTATACAAAGAAGTGTTGCAGTGTTCAAGTTGAAGAGTTGTTCATCATTTATAACACTAATATTTACTGAATGCTTTAAAGATAATGAAGATACAAAGATACATAAAACAGTTCCTATCCTTAAAGAATTCAGTCTAGTGTGAAAGAAAAATACATTCTAGGTGAAATTAGCAGCTATATATAATTAACTCATACCTAGAAAGCCAATAATCAGTCACTTTTCCCTGTAAGTATTTCAAGTACTTCTAGGTTAAGGCTGATGTTATCTGAAAAAATGAATTTTACTGGTAGCTAAGAGATAACATTATTTTCATTTTTTATACTTCAGTAAATGCCAAATATATTCTAAATATCGCCTAGAATTTTACAAAATAAGTCAATTTTTGCATAATCTCTCAGGCAACCTATTAACTTTTAGATTAACAATATTTTAAGAATAAAAAATACAATGGCAACTAAACCGGCAAGAATTACAATGAGACTTCAGGAATTACTTGAAAGACAGAAATGTGATATATCTGTGGTTCTGCATATTATCACCACTAAGTAATAATAATGAAAGAACCAAGTCCTAAAACTGTTATCATTCTGATATTTGCTACTTTTAAAAACTTAAAATTTTATTGAGAGAAAGGGACAGCTGTCATTATAGATAACTGCCCTTGTCTTTATTCACTATACCCTATTAGAGAAAAAAAATGATGTTTTACTAACGTAGAAACATTCCTAAGTTTCTGAGAAATTAAGTTTTATATAACAAGTAAATCACTAAAATAGGACATTTACATTAAGATAAAGGACTTTAAAAACTAGGCCTTAATTTATCTAAATACCTGATGATTTGTCCTTAGATTGTCGATTTGTTTCTTGAATACTGTAGTCCAGAAATCTTTACAAATGAACTTCATGATATCTAACTCATCCTTGAACCTTGCAGTATCTTTTGTAAACCTAAAAAGATCAACTAGAAGTAATACAGTACTTTTCATCCCGAGAAAGCAGGAAGGGCAAATTATTCACTAATTTCCAAATGCCACAATAGCACTGAACATTTACTGACAGTCATAAAGTGATAAGCACCAAGCAAAGTAGTTCCCACTTCAATGAATTCACATTCTGTTATATAATGATGGGGCTAAAATTAGTCTAACAGTAAGCAATTTTAGGTACAGCTGACATTTTTTTTAAAAAAGCTGAGCATGATCATGGTACTGTTATATAAAATATGAAAGAAAGAGAGGTCGCTGAGTCGTGTCCAACTCCTTGTGGCCCATGGACTGTAGCCTGCCAGACTCCTCTGTCCAAGGGATTTTCCAGGCAAGAATACTGGAGTGGGTTGCCATTTCCTTCTCTAGGGGATCTTCCCAATCCAGGGATCGAACCCAGGTCTCCTTCATTGCAGGTGGATTCCTTACCACCTGAGCCACGAAGGAAGATCAGGAAAATATGAGTTCAGTTATTTCAGATAGTGAGAAAGGAATACTAGAAGAAATTGACCTGTAAGTTTGAAGATGATCACATGCATAAGCAGAGACTAAGGTACGCATTTAAACCATATTCCATTTAGGATAAAGAATCTACTAGCTTAAGTAGGAAATGCAACAAGATTTTAGATAGTTGTTTCAGCACACCAAAGTTTTGAGGAAAAAAATTTAAAGCAAATACATATTTTCTTCAAAGTCTGAAACATGAAAGTTGGATAACTGACTTAAAATAGCATCAGACCTAAGAGGAAATTTCAATCTGTGAATAAAGAACAGAGAATAAATAAAATTTAGGAATTAAAATGAAAGTATCTCAAGTTTTATTCAATCTTTTGAAATGGATCATCTTTGTTCATAACCTACCTGGAAGAAAATTTTCAAATCCATACTGCTCACCTTTCTATCAATCCTTGTCCCACTCGAAACCCCATGTTTTCCAGTTTAGTTATACAGCGTCCATTTTCCTATTTAAAAAAAATAATAGTTTTGAATAATTTTAGAATGCCAGAATGTAAATATTTCACTGAAACATTGTGAGAAAAAGTGAATTACAGGTCACATTTGAATTTTCTTAATCATTTTCATAAGGCAGTAAGATAAACAGAGAACTGTTACTACTTTTCAGAAATGCCAAAGCCTCTTCCCAATTACTTTTCCTGCTTTCCCTGGCTTTTTCCATTTTCAACTATTCTTTCCGATATAAAACAGGTCAAGGTATTGCCTTTGACTTTTTTCTGTCATTCCCTTTGTGCTGTCACTAACTTCTCAGTTCTGCTTCAAAATGTTTCTTAGAGTCAGCCAAGCTTTCTATTTCCTAGTGTATCTTAGTTGGTGACCCCCCATCCTATTTCTGGAATCATGCAATTGCTTCACTCTTCCTTTGACAACCTCATCCACTCTTAAGGCTTTAAATAAAACCTATGTCAAAGACTCTCAAAATTCTCTGGATGACCTACAAAGCCCTATACAATCCAGACTTCTGTGCCTCTCTAACCTCACCTCCTCTTCTTCACTCACTCCATCCAGCTTCACTGATTTCCTTGCTGTCCTTAAACATGCCAGGCAGGCTCTAGGCAGCTCTCCATCTAGAAACTCACATGACCACCTCACTGGCTTTAGGTCTTCACTCACATGTCATCATCTCAATGAGGCTAATTTCAGTCTTTTAAAACAACAGTATCATTCCACTTCAGAAACTACCTAATGATTCCCAAAGTGTGTCCCAAGACTAGCAACATCAGCATCACATGGGAACCTGCAAAACTACAAATTCTGTAACCCCAGCCCCAATTCAGTGACTCAGAAACTGCAGGTATGGATCAGTAACCTGTGTTTCAAGAAGCCCTCCAAAAGTGATTCTGATGCTCTGATTTCTCTGCCTAATTTGTCTCCAAGGAACTTCTTTCACCATTTAACCTAATATACATTTTACTAATTTTATACTGTTCATGTTCCTCCATCCCCACCTAGTAGAATACAGCAACAAGAGGGCAAGAAGTTTTATATATTTTGAAGCCTTTGTCTTCCATTAACACCACAGGCCTCGTTATCTGCTGAAACTTCTACTAAGTACTCCACTAACAGGGATAACTACTAAATCTTTAGTACAGATTTTAGCAGACACAATCATCTAGTGGTCCCACTGTGTGCGTGCTCAGTTGTGTCCAACTCTTTGCGACCCCGTTGACTGTTGCTCATCAGGCTCCTCTGTCTGGGATTCTCCAGGCAAGGATACTGGAGTGGGCTGCCATGCCCTCCTCCAGGGGATCTTCCCAACCCAGAGATCGAAGCCAGGTCAGATCGAAGCCATGTCTCCTGCGTCTCTTGGGTTGCAGGTGGGTTCTTTACCACTAGCGCCACCTGGGAAGCCCTGAGGTCCCACAGGCCCCTTAAATATGGCATGTTCAAAATGATACTATCTTAGCATCCTCAGCTTGCTCTGCCTCCAAAATTCTTTAACCTCATTAATGGCACCACCATCTATCTAGTTACTACGACCAGACAACTTCCATTTCCTTCACCTCTGTGCTGCCAAGCCTACACGCACACTGCAGTCCTGTGGGGCCTATCATGTACGTGCTTTTCCAAATTGATCTTCTCTCCTGACTGCTTAAATTAGCTCTTAACCTTTCTCTCCTGGTCTTCAGTTAGAGCCTTCCAACTGATCTCCTTGTCTCTCTAGTTTTTTCTCCTTTGATTTATTTTCTGTATTTATGGTATAGACTTTCTAAAAACCAAATCGTGTTGTTTCTCCACTGGACCATACAGCACCACTCTGTTAATTTCCACACCCATTTCCAAACATGCTCAGGTAGAATGACCTGTAAATCATGATGCTCTTTGTGAAACAATCTACTCTTTGTACAATCACCCAGGAATATATTGATAAGCAGGAAATATGCTTATATGCAGACATTCTCAAATCTTAACTATGAATCACATGAACTTTTGAATTAAGCCCTAGGAAAACCTTCTGATGTTGCTACCTGTTCATTCACTTTGGCATCTGTGAGTGCTCACCAGTAAGTACCAAATTTTTAAGAAAAACTTAGGAATATTTTATCCATTAATGTAAAAAAAATTATTCCCAATAAATTGCTAAATGTCCAGTTATTCAATTATTAGATTTAATACCTCTTTGGTGCAGTTGGAAAATTATTGATTTGAAGTATGAGAACATTAGTCTTTTCCTTGATTTCACTTACACTTACGACTTCATGTCTAAAAAGATATATAAAGACCATCCCTGGATGATAGAATTATGTCTTTCATTTACATTTATTATGAAAAACTGGAGGCACACTCAAAGTAGAGATGTTAACAAACCCTCATACACCAAGATGCTAGTATGGATTCTAATCATCGAGCCTACTACATAACTTTTTAAAGATATTTTTTGCTTATATGCACTTATAATTTTTTCCCCACCATACACAAACTGCAATAGGAAAAGAAAGTTATTTTTAATGATTCAAAACTTTTGGATTTCCTTTCTCTTATAGGACTAGCACATCTCTCAAAATTATCAGTCACGATTAGAACAACTGGTTTTGTTTTAGTTTGGCTAACCCATTGAGCGGGGGAAAAGGATTTTTAAAAAAGGTTTTCCTGGACAAGAGCTGAAAGAGGGAAAGAAGGTAGGAGAGTAGAATGAAGCAAGCTGATGCATATGTGGTGGGGCAGGGAGCAGGGATTTTATGATAAAAGAGTAAAAGAGGTGTGTTACTAATTATTCTCTGGGGAAAAGGATTTAAGGAACGCTAACTCAACACAAACACAAATGTCTGCTATTAAGCACTAGCACTTAGCACAGATGCTAAACATTAACTACTGGTTGTTAATGATGTTAAAGTCAAAAGTTTGTAATTTGGAAAAAATCTCTTACTACTGATGGATCTGAATAATAGACTTTGTGGGATTCCCTGGTGGTTCTGTGGTTAGGACTGCTGAGGGCGTGAGTTCAGTCTGGGAACTAAGATCCTGCATGCTGCAAGGTGTGGCCAAAAAAAAAAAGGATAAAATTTGCTTTATTTCCAATATTCTTCCTGATGTCTTCCTATTAATGTCTCTAATGCATAATTAATACCAAAGACTGAATGTATCTCCCCAAAATTCGTATGTTGAAATCCTAACCCCCAGATGGTATTAGGAGGTAGGGGCCTTGGGAGATGATTCTGTCTTGAGGGTGGAGCCCTCAAGAAAAGCATTAGTGTCCTTATAAAAGATACCCCAGAGAGCTAGCTAGTCCCCTTTCACCACGTGAGCACACAGCCAAAACACATCTATCTATAAACCAGGAGGAGGCTTTCACCAGACACTTAATTTTCTGGTGCCTTGACTGTACTTCCCAGCCTTCAAAACTGTGAGAAATGAATTTCTGTTGTTTATAAATCACTTTGGCATCTTTGTTACAGCCCCCTAAAACAGAGAGTATCCTGCTTATAGTTCACAAACTGACAGTACCTCTTCCTGGATGTCCTAAGGTGCCACAAATTCAACCAGTCCAAAATAATTCAGTATCTTCACCTCTTCTCTATTCCTTCTCCATCCAACCCAGTGGCTCAAGCTAAACACCTGGGGATAATTTTCAATTCTCATTCCTATACCTAATCAAATCTTAGAGATTCAGCCTCCTCTCTCAAACCATTCTCTTCTCTTCTCTTTATCCAGATCTTCTTCATCTCCTGCCTGGACTCCTCCAGTAATGGAGCTGCTCACTACAAGAGCTTCCCTCTCCAGTCCAAAGGCTACTTTTATCTTTCTGAAATGCAAATAGACTGTATCATTCTTTTTAAAAATCCTCCACTGAGAAGGTCCATGTTTTTAATCATAACAAGGTTCTTTCTAGCTTTAGGTTTCAATACTTTTCACTCTCCACCTATTCAATCTAGTCACAGTGAATGCTCATATTCACTCGTAAATATGTAGGTATATTATAATACTCATAAATATGTAGACATATTTAAATACTCTACACCTTTCATTCCACTTTGACTTTACGTTTGCCTAGGATGCTTGTCCTGCCCTTACTTTCTACCCCTCTTTATCAACAGCATTATAGAAACTAGAGCTTCTGACCTAAGCGACTTTAGAATACTTTATATATGAAATCCTACAACTCCATTATTTCATACCACCCAATACTGTTAATTATTCATTGAACCCACATTCCCCAATGAGGCAGGGACTTCATCTTATTAATCTAACAGTGTCAGGCCCACAATACACTTAACATATTTTCTAAATGAATCAATTAGTGTGAATGAAGACTCACATACATTAGAAGTAACCTCCAGGAGGATGGGGCCATTGTTTCCTTCATTACTATATCCCCAGCGACCAGCTCTGACATATAATGCACACTAAATTTTTTTACGTTGTGTCTCCTAATCATAGTAACACATGCAAAGTTTCCTTTGCTTCGACCTCAAATCCCATTAACCTTCTTTCTCTGAGTTTCCTGGAGTGTTAGTGAGGGTTAGGGATGTGGATGGAGGGACAGGATTCTCAGGCTAGGAGAGGTCTGTCCAGTGGACAGCTGGGCAGTGCTGGAAGTGACAGTGGAATTAAGTCGGGGTGCCAACATCAGCAGTTAACTCTGCCGCAAATCAGGGCAGGGGCAACACATGGAAGGGACAAAACTAAGAAAATCTGTGGCCTGCCAGACACAGATACAGGACTGGACAAAAAGATAGCATAGACTAGAAAATACGAAAGAGACAAGAATGCAAGACTGGACAGCTGACAGGTTCTAAGACTTAGGATACCTGAAGGTGGACCAATTTGTCTACACTTCGGGAGGCGACGCGTGGCATGCGACGGGACAGGGGTTGAAGGAAAGAGCTGAGTGGAAACAAGGAGTGTCAGGGCGTGTGGCAGCACTCACCACCTCCCCCTGCTCCGCGGACTTGTACACTCCAGACACCATCTCGTTATGCAGAAGCAAAAACAACGCCTCGTCCGCCATTTCCTGCTTATTCTTCCAAGCTCGAGGTTTCGGCTCCCGTTTGGGTCCGGCTTGGGGATTCTGGATAGCGCCCCAACTGCTTGGACAGCTACGCGGCCGGCTCAGTCCGAGGCCAGGCCCTCGTTGCTAGGAGACCAGGAATCCACGCCGGTTCCTAAAGGCTGGTAACGGAGCGAGTCTGGTCCCGGGGCGAGCTCACCCCAGGGCCACTCAGCCCTACGGCTGAACGGGAGAGTCTGACAGCAACGGGAACCAAACCCAGCCGGCGGAGACCCGATCCGGCCCCTAGGCGGGGAGGTGAAAAAAACAACATCCGGTCCCCTCTACCCCGGCATTCCGCCAGCTCTATGGTCGCAGAGTTGCTTGTCCGGGGTGAACCACTGGCGCTGATAGGAGGAAGGATTTTTCGTGTGCTAAGTGGGGAAGTTGGTAAGATAAGAGAAGAGCTCCCGCTGCCATCTCTGTTAATTCGTTTTGTTAGAACTGACAACGTTGTCTAATAGTTTCATTAAAAGCTTCCACTTCTGCTATATGCTCCTAAATATGAAAAGTTGTAAGGAGTGAATAAATCGTAAGTTTTCAGGCTATAAATTTTAGGTTGGTGATGGACAGGGAAGCCTGACGTGCTGCAGTGCATGGGGTCGCAGAGTCAGACACGACTGAGGAGTGAACTAAACATAAATTTTAGGTATATTGAGAAATTATCCCAATCCATTTTGGATAAGCCTAGGTATAAGATTTAGAGCCATTTTGGCTGCCAGGAAGTTTACTGGGAGTAAGGGACAGGGTGGATGGAATAACAAAAGAACAGGGAAATTTTAATCAGAAAATGCAAATAAAATCAGAAATGCGACGTCACTGTGGGATGGAGTTCATATAAGAATCTATGGTGGATATGGGACAACTGCTGCACACGTGCAAATACAAATGTTAGATCATATGCACATTTCAAAGTTGGCAAACTTTGGCTTAAACGTGTCGCTGCGCCTATGATTAGTTCTTTTCTTAGTAACTTACAGAGATTTTTTGCCCAATGAATTCATTGCTTCCCTCAAAAGTAATGCTGAGTTTCTCAAATTGTTAACCTTTCAACTCTTCATATCCTTTCATAAAATTTAAGACCATGTACCATAATTAGAATTGAGGTGGGTTTGTTTTTAAACATGTCCCTTCTAACGTTTCAGTTTTTTCAACCACCACAAAAACAAGCATATGTTTCAACCCTTTCAAAAAGGACTAATTTTGAAGAGTATTTTGTAATCTTAATCTTGATTTTTCCAGCACTAAAATTTCCCATTTGTGAAATCAGGTCCTTTATGTCCAATTGTATTCTCCCTCATCACCACCAGCAAGGTCAAAGATTAGGCAAAAAATTGGTGTCTTACTAAGGGCAATTTCTCAAACCACAATAACGGTGTCTCCGGATACTCTGGAGACTAGAGGGGAAACTAATACTTATTGAGAATTACTAAATGTTGGACGTGGCATTCTACTGATTAACCCCCGTAAATGAGACTTCAATTTCCCCAGGATGATAGTAATAGATTCTAAGGAAGTAGGACTAGATCCTACCTTTTTGGCTGACTCTAAAAGCATCTTCCCATGGAAACACTGTTACACTTCGTGGCACTATTACCACACTAACATTCCAAGTACTACCTACTACACAGTATTGTGATAAGGATCAATGAGACTAAGCATGCTCACAATCAGTTCAGTTCAGTCACTCAGTCGTGTTTGACTCTTTGCGACCCCATGGACTGCAGCATGCCAGGCCTCCCTGTGCATCACCAACTCAAGGAGTTTACTCAAACTCATGTCCATTGAGTTGGTGAAGCCATCCAACCATCTCTTCTGCCTTCAATCTTTCCCAGCATCAGGGTCTTTGCAAATGAGTCAGTTCTTTACATCAGGTGGCCACAGTATTGGAGTTTCAGCATCAGTCCTTCCAATGAATATTCAGGACTGATTTCCTTTAGGATGGACTAGTTGGATCTCCTTGCAGTCCAAGGGACTCTCAAGAGTCTTCTCCAACACCACAGTTCAAAAGCATCAATTCTTTGAGGCTCAGCTTTCTTTATAGTCCAACTCTCACATCCATACATGACTACTGGAAAAACCGTAGCTTTCACTAGATGGACCTTTGTTGGGATAGTAGTGTCTCTGCTTTTTAATATGCTGTCTAGGTTGGGCATAACTTTTCTTCCAAGGAGTCTTAATTTCATGGCTGCAGTCACCATCTGCAGTGATTGCTCACAATCAGAACCATGTAATTTGTTTTTTTTTCCATACCACAGCTGCAAGCAGTTTAGTTCTCCAACCAGGGATCAAACCTGAGCCCCCTGCAGTGGAAGTTCAGGGGTCTTAACCACTGCACCACCAAAGAAGTCCCAGAATCATTTAGTTATTTATCAAGACTCATCCTTCTTGGCTTCCCAGGTGGTGCTAGTGGTAAAGAACCTGCCTGCCAGGAGATCCTCCTGCAGGAGATCCCTGGATCAGGAAGACTCCCTGGAGGAGGGACCAGCAATCCACTCCAGTATTCTTGCCTGGAGAGTCCCATGGACAGAGGAGCCTGAGGCTATAGGCCAAAGAGTTGCAAAGGCATGACTGAGCACACACACATCCTTTTTACCCAGCTTTACGTTTTCTTTTTTTGTATAGCACTTAACCCATTTCTACCACGTTTTATAATTTACTTATGCTTTTATCTGTCTCATTTTTCCCATCGCCAAACTCCTTGTGGGCAGGTATCTGTATTGTACACTGACTATCCAAGTGCATGGCACATAGTAGGCATTTCATAAGTATCTGTCGAATGCATAAGTACAGGAAGCATCTTTGCTCCCTGAGAAGCGTACAAACTTCGTGGAAGCAGAAACCACAGCTATCTGGTTCCAGGATTTTTCCAGAGTCCAAGTTAACAGATCAAGAATTTTAAGGATTGTTATATGAATCTAATAGTAACTCGGATTAAATACTGCTGGCCCGCTAAGCTTAGTGCAAGGATGCCTGGCTAACGAGTGAAGGATAACACAAAAATTATCCCTAATATTGTTCCTCAGAACCCATTTTAAACCAACCAGCTGCAGCCTAGCTGTAGAGGCTAATACCCGTTATCGTCACTTTTTTTAGTACAGCCCTGCACATGATCTGATCATTATTTTTGTAGTACAGTCTGGCACTGGTCTGATCATAGAATGATTCTGGACCGGCGTGATTTAGGACAGTTACATTATCTCCAGACTCAATTTCCTTATCAGTAATAACAAGCCTGAATAACAAGCTTATTCAAGCCTTTGGCTTGTGGGGGATAATGTATGTAAAGTGTTTCACAGAGTACAAAATAATTGTTAGCTATTAGGAGGAATGACTTTTCTTTCACTCTCTTCCCTCCGCTCTTTTAAGGTTTAACCTAATCAAGAGAAGTCTGCGCCCCTCCCACCGACTCTCTGAGCATGCGCACCAACGGAATGGCCGCACCCTTTCCTAATCAAATCATTTACCGCGGAAAGACGGGGAAATAGACTCGCCTGAACCCTACTCTGAGGGTATCAGGTGGTAAAATGATAAGAGGCACGTTCTCTACAGGTTAAAAGGGCCAGGAAGACCCCGCTCTCCTCACCAGAAGAGCTGGGCCGAGAACCCACGTCTCCGAGGACCCAGGTACTCAAACCCGCCCCAGCTCTGCGCTAGAAGCGGAGCCCAGCCACCCGCAGCTAATTGGGGAAGGAGGAGACCCCTGCCTCACTTTTCATTGGCCCAGAGTCACAAAGGCCGGCAGTTTCTCCCCCTTCCGGTTGCTGAGTGGTTGAGGCCGAAATACAACTCCTTTTGCCATTGGCTGAACCCAGCTGTCAGTCTTCTGGCGTCTTGCGGCGCGACACAGGCAGGCGCGGCCTATAGAGCAGTCTCGAAGCCTGCTGCAGGGAGAAGATGGCGGTCGCAGTGAGAACTTTGCAGGAGCAGCTAGAAAAGGCCAAAGAGAGCCTAAAGAATGTGGATGAGAATATTCGCAAGCTCACCGGGCGGGATCCGAATGACGTGAGGTAAGGAGTGGATGGGAAATGCTGGCTACCAGAGGCGGCCGTGAAGCCGGGGTGAATTGGGGGCGGGGAGGGCGGTCAGCCCTGAGAAGACTGGAACATCGAGGCCTGTTCGCGGGCAGCCGTGGGACCCTGTCCTCGGTGAGGTGGGAATTTCCAAGGCCTTCAGCGTTAAGTCCTGGGTCTTGGGTGCGTGAGGAAGGAGAGCGGAGCCTGGGTGCGCCGGGATGGTCTCCGGTCCTGTGGGAAGGCCGGGACTGCCGATTCCCGCCCTCGGCCCCGCAGGCCCGGAACTGCAGCACAAAGCCTTCCTCCTTCGCGGGCCACCCGATTCAGGGCTGGCCCTGGGACCTTCCGGGGACGCGGTCCGCTGCCTCACCCTCCGGCTCTTGCCCACGTGCAACTTTCTTTGGGTTGGTGAAATTTGAACCTGACTCAGGCCTGTTAACGTGTAGTGGTGTTACGATAAATACAATTTTGTGAAACTGGTCTTGGGAAAACGAGGAAGTTAGTAAAGTGCTTCTTGACGTGTTTCGGGTTTGAAACCGTCATCTTAAAACTTTTCTGTTTATTTTCTCTTGATGGTGAACTGCACCCGTTGAAGTGTTTGGGGCTGTTAGAAACGATTGTTGGACTGATTTGTAAATTATTTTGTAGGCCCATCCAAGCCAGATTGCTCGCCCTTTCTGGTCCTGGTGGAGGTAGAGGACGTGGTAGTTTATTGCTGAGGTAAGATTTCCTTAAAATTTAATCTATTGGTACTGTACTAAATTAATGAATCGGTTTAAACAAATTTCTTGCTAGAGCCAGTGTTAAGAAAAGTTTGATTTGAAGCTGTGATTAGCTGTAGTTCTCTGTATAGTTAATTTACATTTACAGCTAGAGATTGAAGAATACAGTAACTATATCAGTTATGTGCAAACTTAATATATTCTCATAGATCTAAAAGAAATGCTATAAGAACATCCATCTTGAAGTAAATGTCCATTTGAGGTTACTTTATTTGGAAGAGGAGTTTTTAATAACAGCAACTAAATTATCTTCTTAAATAGAAATAACCATTTTTCTTAATTTTCATGTGCTTTATGTTGGACATTTTTATTGCAGGCGTGGATTCTCAGATAGTGGAGGAGGACCCCCAGCCAAACAGAGAGACCTTGAAGGGGCAGTCAGTAGGTATGTTGGAGGACAAGATTCTGGAAGCATACTTTATTTTATGAGGTAGAATATAAATATTTAATATGGTTGAATTGAGTTGTATTAGGATTGAGTAGTATATCACTTACTCTGAGTCTTTTCACTTGGTATTTGACTGAACTGAGATAGCCAGTATCCCTCAAAACTCAGTTCTTCATGGCAGTAACAGAAATCTTAGCACATGGAGAAGGAAATGGCAACCCACTCCAGTATTCTTGCCTGGAAAAGTCCATGGACAGAGGAGCCTGGCAGGCTGCAGTCCATGGGGTTACATGACTGAGCATGCATGCATGATAGAGATTGGAGGGAGATGGGTTGGTAGCAGTAAACTGGTAGAACTAAAAAAAGAAAGCACAGTAAAGGTCAGGAGAAAGATAAGATGGAGGAGATTGTCTGTCTGTGTTACTTTCCTGTCTTACACTACAAAAGCTTAACTGCGTTGAGAGCTGCTGCTGCTGCTGCTGCTAAGTCACTTCAGTCGTGTCTGACTCTGTGCAGCCCCATAAACGGCAGCCCATCAGGTTCCCCGGTCTCTGAGATTCTCCAGGCAGGAACACTGGAGTGGGTTGCCATATCCTTCTCCAATGCAAAAGTGAAAATGAAGCTGCTTAGTTGTGTTTAATTCTTAGCGACCCCGTAGACTGCAGCCTACCAGGCTCCTCCGCCCATGGGATTTTCCAGGCAAGAGTACTGGAGTGGGCTGCCATTGCCTTCTCCCAGGTTGAGACCTATAGGAGATCAAAGTTTGACTTGGCCTTTTAAAATTCCCTTTCCTATGTCAGGCTGGGAGGGGAGCGTCGGACTCGACGAGAATCACGCCAAGAAAGCGACCCAGAGGACGATGATGTTAAGAAGGTAATTGAAATTAAAAGAACTTCATAGAGGGTGAATATAGTATTTTCACCTGACTACATTTAGTAGAGTGCTACCTGTATGTTAGTTAAATTACTGAGATTTCTTTTCTCCTGCAGCCAGCTTTGCAGTCTTCAGTTGTAGCTACCTCCAAAGAGCGTACACGGAGAGACCTTATCCAGGATCAAAATATGGATGAAAAGGGAAAGCAAAGGTATCTTAAGTATCTTTCTGGATGAAAACAACTCTTGTTAAATAATGCAATTTTAAGAAAATTTTAGGAATTGTTCAAGTGTCTATACTGTGCTTCTTTTAGGACATGGCAGGTTTAAATGAAGTAGAATGTTTTGAAACTAGATTTTGTTTTTCTTTTCTTTAGGAATCGGCGAATATTTGGCTTGTTGATGGGCACCCTTCAGAAATTTAAACAAGAGTCCACTGTTGCTACCGAAAGGGTATTTATGCAGTTTTTCTTTTGCTTCCTTTATTAACCTGTCAAAGTAGTTGATTATGTGTTAAATGTTTAAAAAAAACTTAAGATTTAATTGCAAAATTCACAAAGTGAACTGATATTTCCTAAGGAGGGAAAAAGATTTAATTGCCAGCCTAAAATGAAGCTAAGGAAAAACTTAAAACTTTCTTAAGTTGTTATTAACTGGTTCTTTCTGAGGTGCTGTTAAGTAACTTAGTGAACTTTTCTTTTTTGTTCAGTGAGCCTAATTTGACTCAGGAGAACCTGGATTCAGATTTCAGCTCTATAGCAATCTCATTTTCAGGTCTTGGGCAAGTCTCTCCATGTCTTCAGGCCTTACAGTACTTTCTTTCAAACAGCAAGTTGAACTTGTTAATCATTGTAATTTATTAAGTAATTATAATTTCTAAAACACACTCAGGTACTCTAGAAGCAGAAGCATAAATTATATTCCCTGCTCTCCAGAGTTTATTTGTCCTATTTGCGAAAGTTTTTATTTTACTGAAGCTACAAAATTGTGTCCTTGGAGTTGAATACCAAGTTACTGCTTCTCAGAGGAGAAGGGAGATAGCAATTCAGTTATAGGAAGTTAATAAAGTTATTTCAGAGAGTGACTAGTTGTCTGTTCTAGGATGTCACTTGTCTCCAATTTTTTGCTTTGGAAAGAGTACCTGAAAATAACCTATAAAGACAGTACTCTTCTCCTTCAGGTGAACTTTCAGGTTATTTCATATATTGTGTTGGAATGGAATAGTAACTGATATTACAGCTAGTAGCTTTAAAATTTTTACATGAAAAGGCTTCAGTCCCCATTTCCTGAAAAGGAAACTGCAGTCTGCTTCAGATGCCAAGTTTGAATTAGCTGGTGTCCTGAATTACAGGTGTGACACCTGTTTGCAGGCATCAGTAAAGTTGCAGTGTTTCACATCAGGGTGCATAATAAGCTTTTAAAGGTTATTGTTTATTCTTAGCAAAAGAGACGCCAGGAAATTGAACAAAAACTTGAAGTGCAGGCAGAAGAAGAAAGAAAACAGGTTGAAAATGAGAGGAGAGAACTGTTTGAAGAGAGACGTGCTAAACAGACAGAACTGCGGCTTTTGGAACAGAAGGTTGAGCTTGCGCAGCTGGTGAGTATATTTTGGAATTCTAAGATTGGTAATCCTTGATGTTGACAAAAGCACTAACCTTTTACCTTTTCTTTAGCAAGAAGAATGGAATGAGCATAATGCCAAGATAATTAAATATATCAGAACTAAAACAAAGCCCCATTTGTTCTATATTCCTGGAAGAATGTGTCCTGCTACCCAAAAATTAATAGAGGAGTCTCAGAGGAAAATGAATGGTAAGTGTAAAGAGGAGGCCCCTTGAAATTTCCTTAATGGGTAAGGTAACAGACTCATACATACATACATACTTATTTCTTTCATGTAGCAGTCGGAACTCGTTAATGTTTTAGAACGATATTCTTAAGGTGCTAATGTGTTCAGAGTACAGGATCATTTGTTTCATGACAGATGTTAGATACAGGAAACTTAACATATTAGGTGGTGCTTAACGCACGTTTGTTTCTAAAGCATTTGTGTGAACTGACTTCTTTTTTTGCTTGATATTCTTAGTAGCCAGGTTCAAATGCTGATGAATCAAGAAAAAGGTGAAGATTGATGTAGTCTATAGAGGAAGTATATACATGGAAGGGTAGATACTACTAAGATTGTGATTAGCTCACTTGTCTCTCTGGGATCAGAAAAATTAATTCATGATATGATACTATGAAACTGATTGTTTAAAAGAAGTTTTGTTCTTTTTCATTTAGACTGCAGTAAAATAGCAAGATTGTCCTGTTTTTCCATCGGTTAGATAATGTGTAGTTTTGTCTGTTACTGATTTCTTAAAGTGTTTAGGTTTCCAGTGTGCTTTTGTCATATCAGTTTGGAATTACTTACTTGACATAATCAGTCTTGTTATCTCTTTACAAAAAAGACATTTAGATAAAACACCAATGACATTTTGTGACCAGATGTCAAATTGTGACTTTGAATTTTTTAAATCTTAGTAAATTTTACACATGTAAATTTTTATTCTTTAGCTTTATTTGAAGGTAGACGCATCGAATTTGCAGAACAAATAAATAAAATGGAGGCTAGGCCTAGAAGACAATCAATGAAGGAAAAAGAGCATCAGGTGGTGGTGCGTAATGAAGAACAGAAGTCGGAACAAGAAGAGGGTAAGGTGGCTCAGCGAGAGGAAGAGTTGGAGGAGACAGGTAATCAGCACAATGATGTAGAAATAGAGGAAGCAGGAGAGGACGAGGAAAAGGAAATTGGTATAGTTCATAGTGATGCAGAGAAGGAACAGGAGGAGGAGGAACAAAAACAGGAAATGGAAGTAAAGATGGAGGAGGAAACTGAGGTAAGGGAAAGTGAGAAGCAGCAGGATAGTCAGCCTGAAGAAGTTATGGATGTGCTAGAGATGGTTGAGAGTGTCAAAAATGTAATTGCTGAGCAGGAGGTAATGGAAATCAATCAAGTTGAAAGCATAGAACCTTCAGAAAATGAAACTAGCAAAGAATTGGAGCCAGAAATGGAATTTGAAGTTGAGCCAGATAAAGAATGTAAATCTGTTTCTCCTGCAAAAGAGAATGTTAGTACTCTAGAAATGGAAAATGAGCCTGAGGAAAAAGAAGAAAAAGAATCTGAGCCCCAACCTGAGCCTATGGCTCAACCTCAGTCCCTGCCTCAGCCCCAGCCCCAATCTCAATCCCAGTCTCAGCCCCAACAAGTACTCCAGCCCCAGCCTCTCTCTCAGCCTGAGACTTTGCCGTTGGCTGTTTCACAGCCACCACCTCAGGTTATTCAGGAGCAAGGGCATTTACCACCTGAGAGGAAGGAGTTTCTTGTAGAATCTGTAAAACTCACTGAGGTGACAGAGCCAGTGCTGATGGTACATTCAGAGAGCAAGAACAAAACTAAAACGAGGAGCAGAAGTAGAGGTCGAGCTAGAAATAAAACAAGCAAGAGCAGAAGTCGAAGCAGTAGCAGCAGCAGCTCTAGTAGCAGTTCAACCAGTAGCAGCAGTGGAAGCAGTTCCAGCAGTGGCAGTAGCAGTAGTCGAAGTAGTTCCAGCAGCAGCTCCAGTACAAGTGGCAGCAGCAGTCGAGACAGTAGCAGCAGCACGACTAGCAGTAGTGAGAGTAGGAGTCGGAGTCGGGGCCGGGGGCATAACCGAGATAGAAAGCACAGGAGGAGCGTGGATCGGAAGCGGAGGGATGCTGCAGGACTAGAGAGAAGTCACAAGTCTTCCAAAGGAGGTAGTGGTAGAGATGCAAAAGGATCGAAGGATAAGAATTCCCGGTCTGACAGAAAGAGGTCTATGTCAGAGAGTAGTCGATCAGGCAAAAGATCTTCAAGAAGTGAAAGAGACCGAAAATCAGACAGGAAAGACAAGAGGCGTTAATGGAAGAAGCCAGGCTTGCTTAGCCTATTCTTTGCAGCAGAAGATTTCTTGATGAGTTAAAAGGATTACCTTTCCTTGTAAGGAGAATGCTGCCTTAAGAATTGCATGTTGTAAAAAATTTTTTGGAAAATACAGACTGTTTGTTTACCAGACATTCTTGTACTTTTGCATAATTTTGTAAGAGTTATTTATCAAAATTATGTGAGGTTCCAAAATATGTAAAAACAATAATAATAAAAAAAGATTAACATCCCTTGTCATCTTTTTTAAATATCCTATACTCTTCAGTAAGAGTCTGTATATTTTAATAGGTAAATCTTTAAGTCTGTTCCCTTCTGTATCATACATTGCTTTTGTAGAAATAAATGTGCATTTGTTTCATTAGCTTTGGGATGTCCTTGTTGACGCTTGTATAATAAATACCCTCTTGATAACAATTTCAGCTTTTATCACTAGATACTAAACGTGATTAGAATGTTTTTGAAGGTTTCATCACTTATTTGCCTTAGACAATTATTTTGAGTTGTCAAAGATCTTTCCAGCTTTGATGGGAACATAGATTGTTCTCCTTCAAAATCACTTAGCACATTTTTCTAATCTCCCTTGTTATTTTGATCTAAGCATTTCCCCATTTTTCCTGTTTTCTCATATTTAAACCATATATTTGGTAGATAAAACAGTGGCTGGCATTTTCTTTATGATTATGGGAGCATCTTTTGTCTCCCATGGTTACTTCTGTGATACAGCATATACATCTGTTAAAGAAAATAATTACTTTCTACGGGAAGGAGGTAGAAAAGTATTTTCTAAAACTTGGATTTTAAGTTTGTGGTCTTGTCCTAACTTTTGTGTTGGCCCTATCTGAAACATGCCAATATGTGTTTTCAAGAATTTTTGTTTAAGTATTTGTGTGAAAGTTTACAAAATGAAGGAACTTCATCTACACTTGAATCTGTAAGCAAGATAACACGCAAGTGGTACCAAATGATTATTTGTTGTTTTATAAATTTGTATGAATTTGGAGTATCTGTTGCCCATTACTATACATGTGCAAATAAATGTGGCTTAGACTTGTGTGGCTGCTTAAGACTAGTACTTGTATTAACTTTTTGATGCTTTATACAAGAGAGCACTTAAATTGCAGATGGTCTTTTTTTGAGTTCATAATTTTTTGTTGTGACTGTAGCTTTAGGCTTAATTTTTAATATTCATTATGCCTTCTCGACAAGAAAACGGTAAGAGTTAAAATGTCAACACATTCACAGCATTATATAAATGTTAACGTGGTAAAAGAAAGATCTCTCTAAATAATCCTTTCTTGGAGCAGTTATTAAATAGTAAACGTGTAGATCTCAAGCTGCAAAGCTAGATACCTGCCTGCATCCCTGGGCCAGTTGTTTCTACCAAGAGTCACTTTTACCTAGGAATTGTAATGCTTTTCAGCATGCAGTATAAGCTTTATTTTCTTGTGTGCCATTATGGGGAGAAGGTTGGTAAACACTTAAAAGGGATAACCATAGGGCAACCTGATTCTTTTCTTAAAGCATCCTTGTTCGATGAATCTAAAATACTTACATGTATTAAGATCTTGTACAAATTAAATGTTCACTCATTTTTATCCAGAAAATTTGAACTGTTGTCATGGTGCTTATACAGAAGATTATTTTGGGATTATAATGCATGAGGAGAAAAAAGGAAAAGATCTTTGGAATATGCAGAACAATTTTATTTTGGTTAAGCTGTACTGATGACGTATATAAAGAAAGTTCTAATAACTTTGTTAGCTTTTTAGTGGTATGCATTTATAAATTAGGAAGTTTCATTTTTAAAATTGGGTTTTGCTTTATTCTTGTAAATGATATTTTAAGGAATTTATGTTCAGAGAATCGTGTAATTGGTTCCTTACAAAGATACAAGAAATGTTAGAAAGTAAAAGTAGTGACAGTTTCTTAGGGGAAAAAGACATACAGGAATCCTATTAGAAATTATTTTTATGGGAAAATGCAGAAGCTTAAAAGGGGTACATTTACTGACCAAGGACTGCAATTAGTTTGGATCTCTTAATTAGAGACCTCTAAGAGGCTGTTAAGAAAACGCTTTGCTCTAAGAGTCCAAGGTTAGGTATGGCCACGGAAATTAGAAAATAATATGTATCGTCTTCGATAAGCTGTATCCAGCCTAGGGCTTGTCCTTGCACTATCTAGAACTCTGGTAATCATACACATGTATAGTCTAGTCATTAGGGCCAAGCACTAATGCACCAATTGAGCGAGTTCATAGGCTACTGAATTGACAGATGATTACATGGGATAGTAATGTAGGCCAGTGCCCTCAGAATAGCAAGTTGCTAGCACGTTTGGGTGGAGAAGGCAATGGCACCCCACTCCAGTACTCTTGCCTGGCAAATCCCATGGACAGAGGAGCCTGGTAGCCTGCAGTCCATGGGGTTGCTAGGAGTCAGACACGACTGAGAGACTTCAATGCATTGGAGAAGGAAATGGCAACCCACTCCAGTGTTTTTGCCTGGAGAATCCCAGGGACAGGAGCCTGGTAGGCTGCCATCTGTGGTGTCGCACAGAGTTGGACACGACTGAAGCAACTTAGCAGCATATTTGGGGGTTCCATTTCTTAACATGAGTTTTTTAGATCATTTTTTTAAATCCTTGAATAAAAGTGAAATCAGTTTCCCTTGAGATAGTGCCATTAAAGCACTTAGCCCAGCAAACCTGTTTCCTGTCTACATGTTTGGACTTGGCTTGTGTAAGAAATCAATGGGGAGGATTGCAGTTTGGCAAACCAGAGGTAGCTGGAAATCTCTTAAAACACTACTCTGTCTCACCTAGCATAATACTTCCATTGCCATTTCAGGACCTTATTTAAGTTTATAACACCCTTACTATTCTCTTTTCTTTATTTTTTTCCATAATACTTAGTATTATGTCGTTATATTGTACTTTGATATATTGTATATGTCCTGTTAGGATTCAAACTCCATGAGTGATTTTTTTAATCCCATTGCTGTAATTCAGATACCTTGGATATGACCTTGTTTATTATAGGCAATATCATGAATAAATTATGATGGGTAATTAATGTTTGTGTGATTTGATCTTTTTCTTTCCAGTTTATGTTGCCTCCTATCACATTAAAATACGCTTCTTTGAAACAGTGAACTGTTTCAAATGTACCAGCCATTGTAGCTGGACCCAAGGAGACATTTCTGGCGTAAGTTCTTCAGCTTTTATTTATGGCATGTCATTTGAACAAAGAGGTTAAATGATACGATTTAATAGAATTACTCTGGCTACTGTGCTAAGTAAAGACTAAATGGAACCAAGGCCAGTGACAAATGGTTAAGGAGCTACTCTAATTAGGCACGATGTAGTGACTTGGGGGTGGTAGCAGTAGAAGTTGTACCAGGTTCTGGATATATTTTTAAGATAGTCCTTTCAAGTGAACTGTATGTTGTGAGAAGTCAGGGGTGATTAAAGACTTTACCTGAACTGAATTGCTATTAACTGAAATGGGAAAGAGCAGATGAATAAACAGGTTTGAGGATAGTGAAG
Source organism: Budorcas taxicolor (assembly GCF_023091745.1). Classification (NCBI taxonomy): domain Eukaryota; kingdom Metazoa; phylum Chordata; class Mammalia; order Artiodactyla; family Bovidae; genus Budorcas; species Budorcas taxicolor. Next base: position 53,027,802 of record NC_068930.1, read on the forward strand.
GTGAGTGGGTCAGGAACTTTGAGATTCCTATTGCATATCCAAGTGACAATATGCAGAAAAGAAGCAAGACATTTTACTGGAAGTGAAAGTTGATTCGGGGGATGCTTTACTGGAAATAAAAATTTGAGAGTTCTGAGTGTATCCATGGTAAGATCACCAAGGGTAAGAATAGAAGAATTGTAATGAGAGTCCTGGGCGTTTCAGCTTTTAAGAGAATGGGGAGCTAAGGAGAAACCAGAAAAACAGGGAAGTAGAGTGGAGTGGCGTTTTTGAAGGTCAGGGAAGGAAGCCTTTGCAGCAGGAAGTAGTATAATGTGCCAAGTGATGCAAATAGGTTAATGAAGAGTAAGAATCCTTGAATTTAGCAACAGGTCACTACTAGTGAACTTCAGAAGGACAGTTTCATAAAACAGGCCCTACTATATATATAGCACAGTGAAACTATATTCAATATCCTGTGATAGAAAAGAATATAAAAGGTACGTAACTGAGTCATTTTGCTGTACAGCAAAAATTAAACTATTTGAATAAATTTTTCAGGAGAGTGATGGGGTAAGAGCATGATGGAAAAGAAATGTATCATTTCCAGTTAAGGTAGTTACATTGGGGCTACCTATCTCCCCACTGAGAACTAGAAAATCTGTGATTGATACATAGACATAGGTATGTATGTATATGTCTCTATGTAGAGAGAAGTAACATCTGAAGCCTTCAGAGAACCACTAAGGTACTAAAGAATTATAGGGCCAAAATCTGAGAAAGGAAGAAAAACAAAGAGGTGCTTGGTGTTTGGGGTTACTTCCCCCCAGGACCTATTCTGGAAGAGGCTACCAAGAAGCTGAAAACATGTACAGAATCAGGTGCCAAACAGACAAAACCTTGAGTTCAATAGTCACCAAAAAAGGGAGCGCTCTTAAGCCACCCACGTGCCAGGGTTTGAATTGGAACCCCAAGTTAATACATACTCTAGGAGTAGGTTGAACCAGAAGTATTAATTGACCAGTTTTCAAAGGGACTGAATGAACCTTACTGGATTGTTATCTGAGATTCAGAGGAGCAAAGTTGGTTTGTATGAAGATGGCATCACCAGTGTTTCAACTTTTTGTGCAATTTTTTGTACATGATCAAATATAACCAGGAGTAAAAAGAGATAAAGACCTGGTCAAAAGACAACAGACACAAAGGTGACAGGGTCAAAGGGAATCCTGATAATGGTGTAATCAATCCTGGACTTTTAACTGCTTAATATATACAAGGAACTAAGGGAGGATGGAGAATTTAACAGAATGGAAAATTAGTTTTTAAAAAAGAGCTAAATGGAAATTCTAGAACTGAGAAACACTTTGAGATCAAGAGTTCAGTAGCTAAATTTAGTAATAGATCAGAGACGGTCAATGAATAGTGGCTGAGGATCTTCCACAACTGAGGAAGCACAATAAGGCCATAGTCTTGAACCTCAAGTGGAATAAGTAAAAAGCACTTAAGCACTGTAAAACTTTTCAAAACCAAATACAAATCCAAATGTATGGGAATTTTCTAGTATCTTTTTATTATTGATTTATAGTTTAATTCTGTCATTAAAGAGCTTATTCTATGTAATTTCAATGGATTAAATTTTGTTGAGAATTACTATTAGGTTAGACCTTGCATATGTTTAGTTGAAAACTATTATGTGGCCTTGAACAAAATGGTGATTCTGTAGCTATTTGCAGTTTATGTCAATTAGATTCTTTTTATTGGGTGTGTTGCTTAAATCTTTTATATCCTTATTTCTTTATTGACTTAGTCACCAAGAGGTGTGTTATAACTTGCCAGTAAGTTCATGGATTTGTCTTTCTCCTTTCGTTTTTATGTATTTTTGAGGCTGTTTTAGTGCATATAAATTTTAAAATAGCTTCATCATCTTTGTGAATTGACCCTTTTAGAATTTTCAAATGTGTTTATCTCTAACAATATTTTTTTTCTTAAAGTCTACTCTGATGGCTACTGCAGCTTTCTTCGGGATAGTGTTGGCTTAATTTCTTTTCCACATTTTACTTTCAGGGTTTCTGTAATTCTTGTATTAAAGATGTGTTTTATAAGCAAGATATTTCTAAAAACCAATATGATAGCCTTTGTCTTTTATTTGGAATAGTCTGCCTACCTTTAATTATTGACATATTTAGGTGTAAATCTTACCATTTTAATAATCAATTATTTTTGTTTCCTATTCTGTTTTTTTATATTTCTTGACTTCTTTTGAACTGAATGAGTAATTACTAATATTTTATTTTCCTGCTCTATTAGCTTGATAGATTCTTTTAAAGTTTTTTAAGGGTTTCCCTGGTGACTCAAAGGTAAGGAATCCATCTGCAGTGCAGGAGACCTGGGTTCGATCCCTGGGTCAGGAAGGTCCCCTGGAGAATGGAATAGCTACCCAAAATATTCTTGCCTAGAGAATACCATGAACAGAGGAGCCTGGCAGGCTACAGTCCATGGGTTGCAGAGTCGGACACAACTGAGCAACTAATACTTGAACTTTTTCAAGTGGTAGAGTCCTTGAATTTACAATATGTATCTATGCATGAGGCAGTACCCTTAGAACATTTTGCTAGTTTTTTCACATAGTTTGTATATGTTTTAAGCCTCATAACACATTGTTATAGATTCTTAACTTTCATATTCATTTACACCTTCCATTGCTTTTTATACCTTCCTGCACCTTCAAGCTTTGATCTGGGATCATTTTCCTTCTGCCTGAAGAACATTCTTTAGTATATCCTTCAGTGCAGGTCTTCTGGTGATATAGTCTCTGTTTTTATTTATCCTAAAGTTCTTTTATTTCATCTACATTTTTGCAGGATATCTTTGCTCCGCATGGAAGTCTAGGTTGGTAGGTATTTTCTTTCTGTATTTTGAACACCTTGTTTTATTGCCTTCTGTATTCATTGTTTCTGTTGAAGTCAAATGATGACCTTATTTTTGCTCCTCTGAAGGTAATCCAGACCTTGCCTGAGGGGAGAGGGAAACAACAGAGGAAAAAATTCCAGGCCCCAGTTATTTCATCAGTGAATTCTATCAGTTTTGCACAAACCCTTCCAGAGAAGAAGAGGAAACACTTCTTAGCTCATTTTGTGAGGCCTGTATAACACTGATAGCAGTATGACACACGGATATTAGACAAAAGGGAAAATTACAGTGCAATTCACTCTCAAACATAAATGTAAAACCTTAAACTATAAGAAAGTCAAATCCAGCAATGGTTAAAACTGATAACACAGTGGTAAAATATTCAGCACTTTATCCTTGAGATTAAGAACAAAAAAGGATATTCACTGTCTTCACCTTTATTCAATGTTTTACTGAATGGACAATTCTAGTGCAATAAGACAAGAAGGAAAAATAGATGGTAGGAAGATTGGACAGGAAAAAAAATTGAAAACTACACAGAAAACTAAAAGATTACTGAGAAATTTTAGAAGAATTAAGTAAAAGAATGTACCAGATTCAATCATTAAGATTCTTATAAAAATGTTAATTTCCATCAAGTTGATCTATCAATTCAATATTATTCTAGTATAGGTTCCACAAGTGTGTGGGGAAGGGAGAGGTGGGGTGTGTAAGGATTGACAGGGGTCCCTAAAATGTATATGAAAATAGAAAAGATAAAGAACCTAATCCTTGAAGAAGGATATCTGGATATCTACCAGATATCAAGACTTTTTATAAACTAAAGTAATTAAGACTGTGATATTGCTGCAAGTATTGTCAAATAGACCAATGAAATAAAGTCCAGAAATAGATGGTCACCACAATAGCTAAAAAAACAGGAGTGACAATGCCATGTACTGGTAAGGTATGGAGTAAAGAGAACTCTCATAGAAATGCTGGTGAAAAAGTAAGTTATATAACCACTTTAGAAAACGCAATATCTGCTGAAGTACATTTCTCTGCAGATCCTATATCCAAGCAATTTTATCACTGGGTAGGTATAAATCCAATTAAAAAAAGACTGGGAGCTGACTGTGGCTCAGATCATGAACTCCTTGTTGCCAAATTCAAACAAATTGAAGAAAGCAGGGAAAACCACTAAACCATTTAGATATGACCTAAATCAAATCCCTTATGATTATACAGTGGAAGTGACAAATAGATTCCAGGGATTAGGTCTGATAGAGTGCCTGAAGATTCATGGACAGAGGTTCATGACACTGTACAGTAGGCAGTGATCAAGACCATCCCCAAGAAAAAGAAGTGCAAAAAGGCAAAATGGTTGTATGAGGAGGCCTTACAAATAGCTGAGAAAAGAGAAACTAAAGGCAAAGAAGAAAAGGAAAGATATACCCATCTGAATGCAGAGTTCCAAAGAATAGCAAGGAGAGAAGAAAACCTTCCTCAGCGATCACTGCAAAGAAATAGAGGAAAGCAGTAGAATGGGAAAGACTAGAGATCTCTTCAAGAAAATTAGAGATAGCAAGGGAACATTTCATGCAAAGATGGGCGCAATAAAGGACAGAAATGGTATGGACCTAACAGAAGCAGAAGATACTAAGAAGAGGTGGTGAGTTTACACAGAAGAACTATACAAAAAAGATCATGAGCCAGATAACCACGATGGTGTGATCACTCACATAGAGCCAGACATCCTGGAATGTGAAGTTAAGCGGGCCTTAGGAAGCATCACTATGAACAAGGCTAGTGGAGATGATGGAATTCCGGTTGAGCTACTTCAAATGCTAAAGGATGATATTAAAGTGCTGCACTCAATATGCCAGCGAATTTGGAAAACTCAGCAGTGGCCACAGGCCTGGAAAAGGTCAGTTTTCATTCCAGTCCCAAAGAAAGGCAATACCAAAGAATGTTCAAACTACTGCTCAATTGCACTCATCTCACATGCTAGCAAAGTAATGCTCAAAATTCTCCAAGCCAGGCTTCAACAGTGTGTGAACCACGAACTTCCAGATGTTCAAGCTGGATTTAGAAAGGCAAAGGAACCAGAGATCAAATTTCCAACATCTGTTGGATCATAGAAAAAGCAAGAAAATTACAGAATAACATCTACTTCTGCTTTATTGACTATGCCAAAGGCTTTGACTGTGTGGATCACAACAAACTGTGGAAAATTCTTCAAGGGATGGGAATACCAGACCACCTGGCCTGCCTCCTGAGAAATCTGTATGCAGGTCAAGAAGCAACTGTTAGAACTGGATATAGACAGTCCCTTGGACTGCAGGGAGATCAAACCAGTCAATCCTAAAGGAAATCAACCCTGAATATTCTTTGGAAGGACTGATGCTGACGCTGAAACTCCTCCAATACTTTGGCCACCCGATGCGAAGAACAGAGTCATTGGAAAAGACCCTGATGCTGGGAAAGATTGAAGGCAGGAGGAGAAGGGGACGACAGAGAATGAGATGGTTGGATGGCATCATCAACTCGATGGACATGAGTTTGAGCAAGCTCCAGGAGTTGGTGATGGACAGGGAAGCCTGGTCTGCTGCAGCTGCAGTCCATGGGGTTGCAAAGAGTCAGACATGACTGAGCGACTGAGCTGAACTGGTAAATCCAATAGGAAAGTATGCAGTCTTCACCAAGATATGCACATAATATCTTTAGCAGCCTTGTTTATAGATGGCCCAATCTGTAAAAATCCAAATTCCCTCAACAATGAGATGAATAAATTGTGGCATAATCATATGATGGAATGCTGTTCAGCAATTCAAATAAATGAACCACAGCTACATCATCAACATGATACCTCCTACAACTGCAATATTGAGTGAAAGAAATCAGGGAGGAATACATATTATGTGATCCCATTGACACAAATTTCAAAAACTAATCCACATACCAAGACACATACCAAAAACACACACCACATATGTCTATATAGGCAGTCCTTGACTTACTAGGTTCAACTTAATGATTTTTTGATTTTATGATTTTTTTTACTTTACCATGGTATGAAAGCAGTATATGGTATTCAGTAGAAACTGTACTTCAAATTTTGATCATTTCCCAGATTTAACAGTATCTGGTAGGATGCTCCATCATTCAGTGCACTGAATAGTCATCTGCCCAAAATACAGACCTTCCATTTTGGCTTAAATAGTATGACACTCTGAAAAAGAAGTTAATCATGATAGCAATAGAACAGGAATCGGAAGAAATCAGATGAAAATGCACTGCCAACTCCCACATTACTCCAGAATTTTCATAAAGATATTCAGCAACATCTGAAAAGCTAGCCGTGGAGATACATCTATAAGGATGTTTGCCACAACATGACTCATTTAACATGGCATATTTTTAGAAGCCCATACATAGTTTGTAAGGTTTGAAAGCAAAAATTTCCAAGCTTTTAAGTAGCTCTCTATTACTGTGAATTTATAATAGTCTGAATTTTATGTGCAGGTCTATGAGAAGCAATACTTTGTAATTTGATATTTCTAATTATTTGTGTTTGAAGTATTGCTTGATTACTGTAACCCGACATGATTTTCCTATTGAGAATGAAAAATTAGGATCTAATACTGGGGATGGAGATATTAAGTCTTTTAACGTGTACCATTTAAATATTTTTATGCTCTACAATACAGGGAAAAAAAGTGTTCTACAAATGTGAGGAAAGCAGACAGGCAAAAAAGGCTCTTTGGCTGACATTTCACTCTTCACACGCTTCGAGTTGAAGTTTTGGAGAAAAGAATTTTTTATTATCACTAAATTTTGAAACATACGTATGTAGCTCTAGGTGCCAATTTTGCTGTAATGGAGTCCTAAAGAATGGGTGGAGGCGACATGAATTCTCAGCACGACTGCTGTGGGGTGGGGCTTGAGTGAAAGTAAATATGTTGGATCTAGTTTACAGTACTCTGTAGAGTGTAATCCTGTGTAAGACAGGTCTTGACTTTTATATGAATGGCTGATACACCAACATGAACTTTCTTATGAGGCAGTTCTCTGGCGTAGGCCCAGAAAGCAGTCCTAGAGCAAAAGCCCTCCAATGTCTCTGAATTGTTGATCCTGAAGAAGAAAAAATACACCTTTGTCACTTGAAAATATTATTTCTTTTAAAATAATTATGGAGATAATTTTCTGTCAACAGGTTATATAAAACAAAATCTGCTCAAGCATGGTAATATGTTTATTGATAAGACTATGAGCATTTTGACAATATATTGGCTTTGTTCCAGTATCATTCTCACACCTTGTCTGAGAATATTAGAAATACAGATCTAATATAAAGTTAATCTCAATCCCCTGATTACAGTGTGGGTGGATTATAGCTTTTTGTAACACACATTCAACAATGCAAATTTAATCAAAAGGATCACTTGACTTTTTTTGAAATGAGAGAAAGAAGCAGTTGAGCCTCACAGCTGAAGATACAGTTTCATTTAGTAATGGGGCATGACAAACCTTGCCCTTGAAAAGAAATCAGTTTGTGTATTCATTCAGGAATGTATTTGTTTATTCACTCAATAAAAAGTTGAGTGATGTATTCATTAAGTGATTTAACTTAAGATACTTGAACAATAAGTAGGCATTAGTAAAGCAAAAATGTGAAGTTATATATAAACACAAATATTGTCAGTCTCTTCCTTAAAACTTCCTATGGCATCCCTCTGCACTTAGAACAAAGCTCATTCATTTCCAAAGTCAGAAGTCCCTACACAATGGGACCTGTGTCTCCTACTTCATCTCTGACCACTCTCCACCTGCCTTTGATTATATATGCCAAGTTAGTTTCCACTTTAGAGCCTTGTTTCTGACATACTATAATGCATTCAATGTGCCTTTTTCTTTCTTTCTTTTTTTTTTTTTGCTTTACATCTTTGGTAATCAAACTTCTGGAGAAGGGAAAGGCAATCCACTCCACTATTCTTGCCTGGAGAATTCCATGGACAGAGAAGCCTGGTGGGCTACAGTCCAAGGGGTTGCAAAGAGTCCGACACGACTGAGTGACTAACACACACGCGCAATCAAACTTCAGACAATGAAGTACGACTTTCTCATTAATTCTCCCCTCTGCGCACAATGTTCTGCCTTCTACTCTCCCATCTTAAATCAAATGTCACTGTCCAGAATGCCTTTCCTTACAATTTTATCTTAAGCAGACTTACATAACAAGTTATCACTACTTGGAGTTATCCCGTTCATTTATTTGCTTGTTTGTTCTTGTCTGTCTCTCTTCACTAGCATACAAAGTCCTTGAGAGCAAGGACTTTGCTCTGTTCATTCCTGCACCTCCAGTCCCTAGCAGAGTGGCTGGCACATCACAGGCCCTCAATCAATAATACCTATCCTGGAACATGAGATTTTCGTGTGAAATATTAAGCTTATTGATACAAAGCTGGTGTTCAACAAACTTTAAATTCCTTTCCTACCCACTGATGAGACTTAGCCAATTCAGTCCGCTGATCAGCAAATATCACACACTTACCATCTTGACTATAGAGGATATTGCATACTATCATTCAGAAACACACACTAAAGGAATAATGACAGCATGGAGGGTATTATCTTCTTCTCCTCCCAGTCCACTCTTGGCCACTCCGCTCTGCCTCTCTAGAACACAGAACTTTAGAATGGCTTCAAAGAGTTCCCTATTTGCTAGCTTCTGACTGGGTTTGATGGATTGGAGATACAATCAGATCAGAAAAAGAGAGATTCTCTTGACTGAGTTCCTTTACTGAAGGTTTCAAGTTTGTGCTGGGCAGTCCTTTCCTGGAGTTCTCTCCAGGCTGTGGTTACTGTTCCTGCATGCCTGGGGATGTTACATCCCCTGCTGGTCTTTCGTAACCCTGCCCCCGCCTCTGTTATTAGAAACTCCTCAGTCCCTCAAGAGTGCCTCCCTCAAAATGGAATACCCATCTGTCTCCTGGCAGAACGCTGACTGATAGAATAAGAGGAAATGGTCAGGATTAAAACGGCCTTCAGCAACACAAAAACAACAAAAGAGAGAAGAGCCATGGAGTGACTAGCACCAATAACAAGTCAAAGTGCGCACATTCTGCCATCCCCTCTTTTTGCATCTGTGGATCACTAGCATCTGAGATTGGGTCCTCCAGGTAATAAATACCGAGACGGAGTTTTGCGTTCAAGAGATTAACAGCTACTAAAGAAGACTTCCCTGGTGGCTCAGGTGGTAAAGCATCTGTCTACAATGCGGGAGACCCGGGTTTGATCCCTGGGTCAGGAAGATCCTCTCCTGGAGAAGGAAATGGCAATCCACTCCAGTACTATTGCCTGGAAAATCCCATGGACAGAGGAGCCCGGTAGGCTACAGCCCATGGGGTTGCAAAGAGTCGGACACGACTGAGCAACTTCACTTCACTTACTTAGATTCCCTTCCCATTTAGATCATCACAGAGCATTCAGTAGAGATTCCTGTGCTATACAGTAGGTTCTCATTAATTATACATTTATATATCAGACTGTGTATATATCCATCCCAATCTCCCAATTCATCCCAGCCCCACTTCCTCCACTGGTAACCACAAGATTGTTTTCTACATCTGTGATTCTATTTCTGCCTTGCAAATAAGTTCATCTGTAAATCTGTACCATTTTTCTAAAGTCCACTATAAGTGATATTATACAGTATTTGAGGTTTCTCAGGTGGCTCAGTGGTAAAGAATCTGCCTGCTAAGGCAGGAGACGTAAGAGAGGCAGATCCCCTGGCATAGGAAATGGCAACCCGCTCCAGTATTCTTGCCTGGAAAATTCCATGGACAGAGGAGCCTGGGGGGCAATTCATGGGGTTGCAAACAGATGGGGACGACAGTTCACATATTTGTCTGTCTGTATGACAGTCTGTATGTCAGTCTGTATGACAGTCTCTAGGTCCATCCATGTCAGTGCAAATGGCATTATTTCATTCCTTTCTGTGACTGAGTAATATTCCATTGTACGTATGCACCACATCTTTATCCATTCCTCATTTAATGGACATTTAGGTTGCTTGCATGTCCTGGCTATTGTAAAACAGTGCTTCAGTGAACATTGGGGTGCAGCATCCTTTTGAATTTTTTTTCTGTATATATGGCCAGGAGTGGGATTGTTGGATCATATGGTAGCTTTATTTTTATTTTTTTAAAGAATCTCCATATTGTTCTCCATAGTGGCAGTAATAATTCATATTTCCACCAACAAGGTAGGAGGGTTCCCTTTTCTCTATACCCTTCCCAGCATTTATTATTTGTAGACTTTGATGAAATCTATTCTGACTGGTGTGAGGTGATACCTCATTGTATTAATAGTTTTGTTTTGCATTTCTCTAAAAATTAGTGATATTGAGTATATTTTCATGTGTTTTTTTGCCATCTATATGTCTTCTCTCTCCAAGCATTTCTTATTGTACAAATTTAATGCCCTTTCCATCTTAACTAAGCATTTATCAGACATTGTGGGTGTAACTTTTGCATTTTGAAGTGTGATAGCAAAACCAGCACAAATTTCTTTTTTCTTCTTCACAATTTCACAGATAGATTTGTTTCTACCTTAGATCTCAGCAATCTCAGCATATGATTTTTTTCCGCTTATTGTCAAGTACTTTCCCATTTTCACCTAACAGAAGTGCTTTATGGCTTATCTTTGGTGTTTCCAAATTGCCAGCATTGTTACTCCTGTGTTTGGGGCCATTTTTAAGTAAACCAAAGGTTCCTTGAACACAAGCACTGTGATACCTTGACAGCCCATCTGATAACCAAGGTGGCTACTAAGTGACTGATGGACAGGTTGTACTGGACAAAGGGATGATTCCGAGCAGGAGGGAGAAGGACAGCAGGAGATTTCATCACACCGCTTAGAACAGTGTACAATTTAAAACTTGTGACTTGTTTGTTTCCGGAATTTTCAGTATAATGTTCTCAGATCTTAGGTAGCAGAATCCATGGAAAGTGAAAATGTGGGTAAGATGGGACCACTGTAATTAAGTTTCTCTATTTTATAAACTGCCAGGGTAACAGGCAGCTAACTGAAGAAGTATGTTCCCACTTGAGGAAATCTGAGGTACTAAGAGAAAAAGTAGTACCACACAGTATCAGAAATAACATCACCAAGCAGTAGAAATGCAGCATTCATGATTATGTCTGTGTATTCTCACGGGAAGGTCTGCTTTGTCATATTACCTCTAAGATACTGAACATTCGTGGCTTTGAGGATTGACTCTTTAGCTCAGCGCAGTAGCTACTCTTATATCCTGTGTGGTTTCTGAAGAAAGCTATTGTTGTTCAGTCACTAAGTTGAGTCTGATCACTCAAATGTAAACCCTATGGACTACAGCACACCAGGCTCCCCTGTCTTCCACATCTCCCAGAAGTTATTCAAATTCATGTCCGTGGACTGAGTGATACGTATCTAACCATCTCATCCTCTGCTGCCCCCTTCTCCTGCCCTCAATCTTTTCTAGCATCAGGGTCTTTTCCATGAGTCAGCTCTTCGCACCAGGTGGCCAAAGTATTGGAGCTTTAGAATCAGTCCTTCCAATGAATATTCAGGGTTGATTTCCTTTAGGATTGACTGGGTTGACTTCCTTGCAGTCCAAGGGACTCTCAAGTGCTTTCTCCAACACCACAATTCAAAAGAATCAATTCTTCGGTGTTCAGCATTTTTTATGATCCAGTTCTTATATCTGTACATGATTACTGGAAAAACAATAGCTTTGACTATACAGACCTTTGTTGGCAAGCTGATTCCAATACTGATTTGAAAGAAAGCCTTCCAAAGGCCTATCTTTTGGAAGATAGGCCTTCCAAATCAGTTTTCCTGACTCGTACTATGAAATCCTCCTCAGAAGCAGTATTATATTTTAATATTGACAAAACACTTGAGCTGCAAAACGCATCAGCCATTATACAATGTCTGGCTAAGTTAATACAACTATTTTTGCAGTGAAAATTGATACTTCAGTTTCTTTAAATGTTCTCATCCTTTTCATATACCACCTCTTCATCTGGATCTGTTAGAGACAGTTGACATTATGCTACCACATTTTCAGATTTCTTGTTAAAATATATTTGAATAATGGTTTGAACATAAAATGAAATCATTTCAGTGCATTAAGTAGTAAGAAAGTGGGAGCATTTCTAGCAAGAGCAAATCTCTGCAAGGTGGTATCTTAGGCAAGGATTTTTCTCTTGTTTTTCTGGACTCAAATGAATAGACAAATTTCTCTGGGTTCATCTGTCTCATAATGCAGAGCACAATTAAATTACCTAGTTAAGAATTTAGCTTTAACAGTTTTAATACTGAATATGCAAAAGGATGAAGTACATTAATTACTGAACATTCTTGATTTGATACTATAGACTATGTAAGTAATTCAGTGCCAAAATTTGAAGCTGAAGAGCTTCTTTAGTATCTTTGACAAACATAGTTTACAGATTTGCAAAGGTATTCAAGAAACAAACCTACACCCTTTTGAGTGTGCACATGTACAGCTATGCAGTGCTCTAATTGTGAACCAAAGGATCCTCAAACTCATGCTCTGTCAGATTCTTTCTAAAGAGGCAAAAATCTTTAATCTCAGATAACAGGTTTCCTACTAATTATTGGTTCTGGGAAACAAATAGAGAACACACATCCTTTTTTTTTTAGGACTTTGAATGCAACGGACTTTCACTTTAGCTTGCTTAGGCGCTAGAGGGGAGTGTGGTCCCATCCAAGTGCTGCAAGTGCTGCATCTTGCAAAGTGCGCATATGCTCGCATGCCAGACACTGGGAAAAGGCACAGCAAAGAAGGACTAAGGAAATATTTCCCTAAGGTTGAAATAGGACAAACTTAGTTTGCAAAAGTCTACTTTGACCTAGTGTTTTACACAAAAATTCCCAATATAGGGATCTGATCTCCTTTAAGGGACAATATCATTCAATTTGGAGAAAGAAATGGCCACCTACTTCAGTATTTGTACCTGGGAAATGCCATGGACAGAGGAGTGTGGAGGGCTACACTCCATGGGGTCGCAAAAAGAGTCAGATGTGACTTAGTGACTACACAAGTCATTCAAATAATTTAATTTCCATAACCTTACTGTTGTTTAAAAATATATGCTTACTTATTTTTAAGAAGAAAGTCAAACAATATAGAAAAGTACAAAGAGGAAGTGAAAACAACTGGAACTCAAACGATATATTCCCACCATTGTGGGGGAAGAGTCTTTCAGACGTCTCTCTCATTCACCCTCACCATACAGAAATATGCGTATGATTTTAAATACATGAAATGACACTGTATGTATGTATTGTATGAAACTGTGCCTTCTGTTTCTGCAATGGTATTGTCGCAGATGGAGTAGACATCTTTCTGTAGTTGTGAGAAGGACGAGTCACGGGACCTAGGTTTAAATTTCTTCTCCATGCACTATGTGACATTGGGCAAGTGAGTTAACCCGTCTCCATGTACCTCAGTTTCCTCATAATGCAAAAAAGGGATGATAATATTACGTACTTAGACAGTTGATGTGAAAGTAAAATCAGATCGTGTAATTGATTAAGATAGTACCTGGATCATAGTAAGTACTTAATACATTTTAACTATCTTAACTAAATACAAGTTTCAACTTCAGAGTAACATGGAAGGTTGTTACAATATGAAAGTGGGATATTTTTTCAAATAACTTTCATCATGATAATCCTGAACCATGCTTTTAATATAAATTTTTGTTGCTTCTACATTTAACTATACCTTCCCTGACGCTGGTATTTACATGCAGCAAATACTATATACTTATTGACTAATCTACCTGAAGACTTTAACAGACAGAGATGAACTACCTTTTGTGGAGGCCATTTAAAAATTGTTCTGTGGAACACAAGGTGCCTTTAAGCAGGAGAGTTTTCCATGGGCTGGCTTTATAAGACATGACTCCAGCTAAAAATCCCTGTTAATTATTAAACCCTTATGTATAATCTGGATACCTGACACTGCAGATACTGAAGATTGAGAACAGAGAGTGTTTGTCTCTCAAGTTAAGCCTAAACACCGATAGAGAAAAGTAGTTATGAAGGGGTTGAAAAACCTCAAACCTTTCCCTCTTACATTTAGAAAATAGGCTGGGTTATCTCCTGTTTTGGCTGGCATAACTACTGCCTAAACGATCAGTTTAAACCTTGTTTGGGATTCCTGCTTATTTTAGCATGGCGGATCTTAAAATTCACAGGATCTTCCTTTTGGTTATTTCTCTGACAAAGTGTTTGGAGAGCACAAAACTGCTGGCAGACTTAAAAAAGTGTGGTGACCTGGAATGTGAAAGTAAGTTGCTTTTCTTTTTTTCCTCTTAAACTAAGGCTCTGAAATGATATAAAATGTTGTTGTGGACATGTATGATAAAAAAATGAACATTAATATCACTGGGAAATGTTTGTAGTTATAAGGTATAGTCCACTATAAAAAGGATATGCTAGAACCAAAACATTTTGTGATAGTTTTTAATGTAAATATAAAGGAGTAAGGATAACCTTATATATAAATATATCAGAAATTATAAGGATATTAATCTAGCTTTCAAAAACAAATTAGCACTTTTACAACTTTTTAAGATAAATGTAAATGATTTATATTTTTTTAAAAAATCAGGCCATTTGATAGCTATTTTTATGAAGCTCTTACATTTTTTAGTTTCTGTTTCACAATCAGAAGTTTCTGACTCTCTTGAGTTTTCTAAGACTGTTTTTATTTCATACTATCATGATTTATTGTCTAAAACTTTATCAAACATTAATCATTTTTGCATAATTTATTATGTAAAAATACTGAAATCAGTTTTAGGAGTTGAAAATTTTACTTATGTCTTTGAATATTAAGCTTTCTTCTACAATGATAAATTAATTTTCATTTTGTTCTTTAAGAACTTATTTTCTGAAATTGGCATTATGGTACAAAATGAATAGCATCTTTCATCCCAATATACTATAATTGCTTTAAACCTTCTATCCCTCCAGTATGTGAGAATTATTTCTAATTTGCAACATGGAAATTAAAAATGCAAAATATTATTAATATTAACATAAATAATTTAAAAGTAAATTTTTATGTGTCAACATTTTCCTTAATAATTTGGATATGTAATTTAATATAGAGAGAATGTTTACTAGTGATAATAATATTATTATTATATAACCATTATATAATTACATTATTATCTAATTATATAATAATAAAACAATTTTTTTCCTTTTTACAACCTCATTTTAGTTGCCTTAGGGTTAGGCACATATCATGTAAACAGAACATTCACATTTATAGTAATTGATAAAAGTTATTTTAACTTTAATTGTACAACTTAATCAAAATGTTTTACATATGTCAGTATAATTATAATGGTTAATATGGTATGTATATTACTTTACATGTTGAAGGGCTAATCTAGCATATGTGGATATAATCGTTCATAGTTACTAAGGGTCTGTTATGTGCTGGGTCTGGAAGATCAGGGGTGTGTATCTAAGTGAAATGAAATGTAAGATAACTTTCTGTTCCTCCAGGGATTTTCATTCTAGTAAATGATGATAAGACAGGTCAATATGAAATATGAAATAGTAGATAGGGATACAACATAAGAATAATAGGTAATTTTGAAATTCAGAGAAGGGGCAGAGTAGGCTGGACCAATTAGGGATATCTTATATAAGAAGTAGGATATGAGTTGTCCATTAAGAGAGACTGATGGATTTGTAGAAAGGTTTAGGGAAAAACAGAAAGAAAAGCTCAGAATATAGAAGGTGGATGTTGCAGTGAAAAGAAAGTCAGTTCAGATCTGGCTCTACTATTTATCAGGTGTGTGACCATCTGTTTGAGACTTAATTAAAGGCTCATTTGTTAGTCTAAGATGAGATTATTTACCTCATAGGCTGTTTTGAGAATTTCATAATAACAATGATAAAAGGTATGAAAGAGCTTATCATGATGCCTGGAATATAGTAGGTGCCAGGAAGAAAACTAATTATCTTTTCCTTCCCTTCTCTACTTTGCGTGTTACATAGCTTTAATAAGCAGAGTCTTCGCCATAAGAGATTACAGAGGACCTGACTGTCGATACCTGAACTTCACTAAGGGAGAAGAGATATCAGTTTATGTTAAACTCTTAGGAAAAAGGGAAGACTTGTGGGCAGGAAGTGTAAGTATCTAATTTTATAAATCGAATACAGAATAAATGACCAGCTTAGACGAAGCAGACTGCTTTTCATCTCTAAAAGAACTTTAAACATTTCGAAGTACTATCTATATATATATGTAAACCTTTATATATATAAAACCTTTGACATATTTAAGCAAACAAACATGGACATGTTCACTGTTGGTTCCAGAATTTCTATAAAAGTAGCTTTGGGAAAGCCAGTCTGATTGGGATGAAGGCTTAAGAGTGCCTTGAAGTTATTTTACATAGCATGCATAGTTTTTGAACTTAACTTTTATATTTGTTTGGAGAGACCTTAGAGGTACTGATGGAGATTACCGGGTAACTAGGTAAGCCCAGCCATCCCCTGTTGCTACCAACGGCCAAGTTTAAGAGAGACTGGGAAGTTTTAGTTAATCAAATTAAAAGACATGTCTTGGGACTTCCCTGGCAGTCCAGTGGTTAGAGCTCCATGCTATCACCTTTCACTGCCAAGGGTGCAGTTCCATTTCCTAACTGGGAAAACTGAGATCTCACTTAGCCAAAAAAATAAAAACAGACATGTCTTTCTGAGCAAATAAAGGACTGAGTTACTATTGAAGAGGTCCTCTGAAAGATTAGTAGCCTAAGGAAATGAGATATACGAATTTTTCAAGGAAAAAAAGAATAACTGAGATACTTTATTTGGCCCAAAGTCCTATTACACTGAAATTCCTAGATGCCTGAATCATCTCTCTGAATATATAACACAGACAAATTAATGATTAATATTTTCAGTTGAAAAGAGATTGGTATCTTAGATTATATCATCATTATTATTTTAGAATGAAATCATACTGTGACACATGATTTTATTCCCAAGCTGAGCAAGCATGACCAACCTGATACATACATCATTTCCATATAGCATATGCATAAGATCTCTTCCTTGTTTAGCATCTACATGGGAAGCCTCTGATCTTTATTTGAAGGAGCAGATTCTATGTGGGTCAATCCTGCTTCTTAGCATTAGAGGCTATATGACTGAACCTCAGACATCATTGACCAGAATTGTTTACCTGGACTTTGCAGCTCCCTAGACTGCTTACTGCTTATGGTTCTTTAAACACACTATTTCTCTGCCTTGAACGCACAGGAGGTATCCAAGGCAACTATAAGAAAAATTAAACAGTAGGTATCATAAGAAGAAAAGAAACCATTTTTTCTTGTCTACTATGTGTGAAAATGATAGTTCCACACAAAGCAACATGTAATGTGTGGAGCCAGGGTGAAGTTTCAAGCACACTTAGTTTTGTGCTTTAGGTGTCTGGTCCAGGCAGATAGCCATTTAAGAAGTCTCCCTGTGGGCTTCCCTGGTGTCTCAATGGTAAAGAATCCACCCGCCAGTGCAGGAGACATGGGTTTGATCTCTGATCTGGGAAAATCCCGCATGCTGCCAAGCAACTGAGACCGTGGACCACAGTTATTGAACCCACACTCGAGAGCCTAGGAGCCACAACTACTGAGCCCATGTGCCCTAGAGCCCATGTGCCCTAGAGCCCATGCCCTGCAACAAGAGAAGCCACTGCAATGAGAAGCCTGCTCGCGGCAACTAGAGAACAGGCCTTGCTCGCTGCAACTAGAGAAAAGCCTGCATAGCAACAAAGACACAGCATAGCCAAAAATAAGTAAATAAATAAAATTAAAAGAATCTACATGGTGTGATTAAGACTCTGGGCTTTACGTTGCCGAGGGCCTGGGTTCAATCCCTGGTCAAAGAACTAAGATCCTGCAAACCAGGTTTTGCGACCATAGAAAATAAGCCACATTGTGGAGCTCACTTTGTCAGTTTTCAAATAGTTGCAGCAACTGAAGAGCTGGAAAAATCAGAACTGAGGTGTAATAGTGCTAAATCAAAGGGCCAAAAGAAATACACTCTTTAAACTTGGACAGGGGTAGGAAATGGGCTGAGAGTGGCCGTGTGAAGCCTTCACTCTTGGGGGACATCTTGAAGGCACTTAAACAAGATTGAGAGGATCTCTGTCACCAAGGTACAGAAGTTGAAAGTGAAAGTGAAAGTGAAGTCGCTCAGTCGTGTCCGACTCTTTGCAACCCCATGGACTGTAGCCTACCCGGCTCCTCTGTCCATGGGATTTTCCAGGCAATAGTACTGGAGTGGGGTGCCATTTCCTTCTCCAGGGGATGTTCCCAAACCAGAGATTGAACCCTGGTCTCCCACATTTTAGACAGACATTTTACCGTCTGAGCCACCAGAGGAGTTGAATGGAACCCAGTTCCCTCAGGAGGACTTGTAGATCTTTACTATCTTGATGAATCCGTCTTGGCTCTTCAGAGTTTAAACATCTTATCTTATTCTGACATCCTGAAAATGCTGACTATGTCACAGCTCCATCTAGCTTGGCTACTGTCACCATTCCCTTGTTTTTTGATATTCCAGGTTTATTAGTATAAAGCTGTGGTCCACTAGGCAAGAAAGGTCATTAAAAACAGAAAGAGGAAGAAAATGAGTGGTTTTCCCTCTGAAATGTGAAAAAGTGCCATTTTATAGCTTGCCCCTTTGTTCCCTCAAATTAACCCTGTTCTGTTGAGTAGCAAACGGAATATGATTTCATTGGACTTTCTTTTAGATAGGAAATGAAAACCAATTACTATTTGTGATTTGAAATACATGAAAGTCAAGGACATGGAACAAAATTAGGCTCAATAGCTATTGCTTTGATCACTCTTACTTGCTAATATTTATTCTTCATTTTGATAGAAAGGAAAGGACTTTGGATATTTTCCCAGAGATGCAGTGCAGATTGAAGAAGTATTCATATCTGAGGAAGTTCAAATACCAACAAAAGTGAGTAAACAGATTTTGGTTCTTAATTGCACTGATTTTTTTTTAAAGTAAATGTATATATTTTTTTCTCTAACAAAAGAAATAATTATAAATACCCAATAATTCTCTTTTCCAATTACCAGTTTTCCTTTTCTTCTTTCTCCTCTTAATGAATGTATTCTTTATTTAATTTATTTTTAAATTAATTGATATTGGAGTACAGTTGTTCTGTGTGTGTGTGTTAGTCATTCATTCATGTCTGACTCTTTGTGACCCCTTTGGACAGTGGCCCACCAGGATCCTCTGTCCATGGTATTCTCAAGGCAAGAATATTGGATGGGGTTGCCATTCCCTTAACGGTTATTAGTTGAATTTAAAATTTCTTGATTAACACAGTTTTCTGTGGTGTAAGTGCCCATTGGTTATACATCTTATATAGTGGATACATAAAATAGGCTTAAGAACTAACGCTAGGAATAGTTTGAGTATGTGAATAATATCAGGTTAAGACAGGGTTAATGACAAAGATTTTGCTTACTGATTAGCAGGCAGTAGAATACAGTGGTTTAGAGCATCAATTCTGGAGATGGGCTGGGTTCAAAGCCTGACTTAGCCACTTAGTTGTCATGTGGTATTTGTGCCTTTTTTTCTTATTTATAAAATGAGGATGATGATTATAAACTTACCTCATGAATGTATTGAGGAAACAAGAGCATATGAAAGCACATAAAACAGCATTTACTAAGTGCTATGTAAATGTTATATATTATTACTAATGTTATTGTCCTGAGACAGAGTTTATTTCCCATCATCCTCTCTAGGTCTCCAATCTGTAAACCTCTTTTGCTGTTGGATTTTTAACTGAGTTTGACAATGCTGGGCTTGATAGTGAGAAAGGGAATGAGAAAGTGACTCTTCAATACGTGAATTTGACTAGTGCATTTAATTCAGATTCTGCGTTCGATCCCTGGATCAGCAAGATCCTCTGGAGGAGAGTATGGCCACCCACTCCAGAACTCTTGCCTGGAAAATCCCGTGGACAGAGGAGCCTGGCAGGCTACGGTCCATAGGATCACAAAGAGTTGGACACAACTGAAGCAACTTAGCGCACACACACACGCAGGTTAAGCCAATTTACCTTAAATGAGGTCAGTGTGAAGTCAGTTCTGCCTGGTTAAGTAAACTGTCTATTATTTGGCTCTTTCCCACCACAAATTCTGGGATTAACTGTCTATTCACTGTGTAACTATCAGTCCTGCCAGTTCTGTCTCCAAAATACATCTATCTGTCTTCTCTTCCTTTTTACTCTCCCTAGAGCTCTGACTCAAGGCATAATTACCTCCTGAGTAGAACCTGCAGTAGATTTCTAACTGGTCTTTTTACCTTGACTTTTGCCCTCTCCCAATTCATTCCCTAAACACGAATCTTATAGTCATGAATCAAAATCCAAAAAATCAGATCTTGTCATAATCAAGCCTTGACTCCTTATCTGGCTCTGCATAATCTGTTCCTGCCCTCTGCTGACCCTGTCTTATGCCCTTCTTCTGGCCCCCACTATGCTCCTAGCCATGCTGGCCTATTGACAGTTCTTAGACCATGCCAAGCCCTTTCCCTGCCTAAAAACCCAAATAGGTCATTCCCTTTGTTTGAAATGCTTTCGCTAAATTCTTCATCTGGTTAGTTCCTCCTTATCCTTTTGTTATTGTTTAGTCGTTAAATCGTATCTGTTGTTGTTTAGTCGTTAAGCTGTAGGTCGCAGCTTAAACATCAGTGCCTCAGAGAGCTCTTTCATGATGGTTCTAAAGGAATTACTGCTTCTCAACCACAACTTCCTGTTTATTTCCTGCATAGCACTTATCACAATCTATTATTTATTGTTTCTATCATTTACTGTAGAATTTCAGTACTTGGCACAGAGCAGAGCACCTAGTAGCCATATAGGAGGCCCAAATTCTTAGGTCAAGTCCCCTGGGAAATAGATGGACTTGTGCATCCAAGAAGTGTACTGGGGGGTACTCTTGGGAATAGCACTTGTAAGGAAACATCAGAAAAAGCAGGACTGGACAGACAGAGAAGCTGAACTATGACGCAGTTGCAGCAATGATTTCAGGTGATTCTATAAGGAACTTAGAAGCTGGGATGGCCTTTCAGATTTGTTCTGAATAGAGGCAAGGGGTTGGGCCTTTTTATCCTTGCACAGCTGGCTCATCTAGGGTAGTATAACCTTGGGCTACATTAGGCTAGTATTTACTAGAGACAGTTGCTGTTTTAAGTATTTGATTCATTTAATCTTTCACAACAGCCCTATAAGGTATTATTTTTCTCATTTTACAAATGAAGAGACTGAGGCATAGAAAGGTCATCTAATTCACCCAAGGTCACAGAGCTAGTAAACAGTGGGATTAAGATTTCAATCCATAGTGTTTGGCTCCAACGTCTATTAATCACCTACAGTGTTGCAGTGCCAAAATTATACTGTAAAAATTGCAATTCTGAAGTTTATTTTTTGTAAAATTCTGAGTTTTATTCTTATTTTATAATGGTGATAACCAAAGAGCAGTGCATATCAGTGTCTCATACCTTCAGATTAAAAAAAATAGCTTTTACCATTTTATACTTGAAAATTTGGTTGCTCTGTGAGATGAGCAAGGGGATCCCTGCCTCCACTGGTGGCTTACAGTAACTCAATTAAAGAAGCCTAAGTGTTTTAGTGTAGCTTCTAGCCAGGCCATCATGCTTTAGAGTCTGGTTTTTCTGAGCTGTGATCATGTGCTGTAAATTCCACTCTGAAACCACTGCACAGCTCCATGTGTCCATTCAGTGTACCCTCACAAGGAGCAAGATTTTGTGGCCATGTACGCCTTTTCGTTAGAGTTTCTTTGCAGAATATACTCAGTACTAGATTGCCTTTTCTTCTAAAGTTCTTCAACTGCTGCTGCTGCTAAGTCGCTTCAGTTGTGTCTGACTCTGTGTGACCCCAGAGACGGCAGCCCACCAGGCTCCCCCTGGGATTCTCCAGGCAAGAACACTGGAGTGGGTTGCCATTTCCTTCTCCAATGCATCAAAGTGAAAAGTGAAAGTGAACAAATCCTAATGCAAGTGGATCTCACTGAGGTTTATATCACTAACCCCGAAAAGTCAGTTATGATACAAGTGTTTATGATTAGGAGTTTTTGCTCAGCTATTGAGCTAGTTGTGTGGCCTTGGGAAAATGACACTCATTTGGAACAATTTTGGACAAACAAGGGGTTTCAGTATGTTAATGTCAATCATATATATATTTTTCCTTTCAGGAATCTGACTTTTTCTGTCTTCTTGGAATAAGCTACATATTTGAAAATGAAGCTAGTGAGTTAAACAGTGATAATAGTGAAAATATGTATCCATATGAAGAAGATAATGACCCCAAATCTAGTGTATATGAAAGTGATTTTCAGATAGAACCTGGCTTTTATTCAACTTCTGAAAGTAGTTTGTTTGAAGACCAATTTCCAGCTTCAGAGGCTCCTGAAGATACCAGAAGTACTAGTGAATCAGAAGATTGGGAAGCAGAAGCTGGAAGTATGGAACAGTATCTTGTTCCAGAAGGGGATCATGCCCCACCATCTTCAGCTGTCCCTGAAGTGAAAGGATGGTTTGGATTTGGAAAGGACCAAGCTGAAGAAAAGACTTTTGAATCAGTTATTGAACCTCAAGAGGAAAGCTCATTTCGAAGTAGACAAATAGCAGTGGAAGATGGGAATGACCCAGAGAAATTAAACAGTGGTGAGCCCCAAACAGAACATAAGCAAGAACTTGAATTAGAGTTTGATTCAGTGCCAAAGGAACAATCTGAACTAGTATCTGAGTCAGAGCACATTCTCAATCCTCAAGACGCTGGTTGGTTTGGTGGTGGATTTACAAGTTATTTGGGTTTTGGAGGTGAGGATACAGAACTTGAGTTATCATCCAAAGAAAGCAACCCACCGTTAGAAGATGTTCCTAGTTCCATATCCTCTGAGGAAGAACCCACTGTTCCGTGTATGGAAACATTAACAGAAAAAGAAGATGTAATCACTAATGACAGCTCAATTCTCAAGCCAAGTTGGTTTGATTTTGGTTTTGGTATGCTAGGCTTTGCATATGCTAATGAAGATAAAATGATATCAGATGATGGAAAAAATGAAGAAGGAGGTGAGAGAGAGAAACATAGACATCCTTCAACAAGTGAATTTGACCCTGATAAGGAACAAGAAATAAAACTAATAAAAATTACGGAAACTGAAAATCAAATAGGCAAGGAAACGGTCTTAGAGAAAACAGATGATTATGATACTGTACCATATTTTAAAAAGTTATTGTATAATTTTGACAACCGCTGGAGGTTCCAGAACACTCCAAAGGAAACAGAATTGACATTTCCCAAACAGACTCTGGATGAAAGTAATGTAGGTGAAAATGATAAAACAGAAGAATTTTCAGCTGAAAAGTACCCCACAGATAATATAGAAGATATGTTAAAAAGTGGTTACAGTCAGCCAGGTTAGTATAAAAATATCTATAATGTGATTTCTTTTTTAAACATAGGAAAAAGTGAAATTGCTAGTTGCTCAGCCGTGTCTGACTTTTTGAGGTGCCATGGACTGTAGCCTGCCAGGCTCTTCTGTCCATGAATTCTCCAGGCCAGAATATTGGAGTGGGTAGCCATTCTCTTTTTCAGGGGATCTGCCCAACCTAGGAGTCGAACCCAGGTCTGCCACGTTATGGGCAGAGTCTTTACAGTATGAGCCTATTTTTAAAAGTACAAATCACATGAAAAATCCAGGAATCCTTATTTTTCTAAATAAATAATAATTAGCAACAACCTTGTCAATCACCCTTTTATCAATATATCTGGTTTGCTCTGGGACTTAGTAGATCTTGAAGTGAAGTGAAAGT
Source organism: Budorcas taxicolor (assembly GCF_023091745.1). Lineage (NCBI taxonomy): Eukaryota > Metazoa > Chordata > Mammalia > Artiodactyla > Bovidae > Budorcas > Budorcas taxicolor. The sequence goes on from NC_068930.1 coordinate 53,051,640, forward strand.
CAGTCAGTCATGTCCAACTTTTTGCAACCCCATGGACTGGGGCCTGCCAGCCTCCTCTGTTCATGGAATTCTCCAGGCAAGAATACTGGAGTGGGTTGCCATTCCATTCTCCAAGGGATCTTCCCAACTCAGGATTCAAACCCAGGTCTCCCACATTGCAGGTGGATTCTTTACTGTCTGAGCCACCAGGGAAGTGCTTAGTAGATCTTAATATCATAAAATCTCAAGGGACAAGGAATGATTGGATGTATATGGCTATTTCAGGGAGATCTCTAGGTATTTTACAATAAGTTTTAATCAAACTGCTATATGTAGACAGGTTTAAAAATATATGTAGTGCTAAGGCTTTTCTTTTTTTCCTAAACAAAAGCGATTTCTGTTCCCTTTGTCCATCTCTACTTCCACCTCTCTCCCAAGGATAATAATTTCTTTTATTTTTTAGAGAATATTTCTTTTAGTATTTATCTATTTTCTAAATAAAATATTTATATTGTTCTTCTTTGATTAACCTATTTTAGATAATGTCCATTGACTTCCTGTTCTATTAGGTGATAATTTTTGCTTATTAGGTTATTATAAAAACACCTTTCATTAGTTTTTTAGTCTCGGTTTCTAAATTATATTTTATTCTAGATCTATAGTTCGTCACCTCCCCACTAAGAAGATGTGTGATAACAAGTGTTTTCTTTAAGTGTACAAGATAATATGGAAACTCAAGCAAAAACAATGTAAAAAGTTTTCCACATTCTCCCTCAAGTCTCTCAATTCTGGGAGCTCAACAGAAGGCAACAGAAGAGAGCAGAGTAGCAGAGGAGACTTCTAGGTGTCCAGGCATCAGTGACTCCTATGATTAAAAACATGTGGATTATATTTTAAGTAGAGTTATGTAACATGGCTTTCTCACATCTCCATTCTGATGTCTTTTTGATGGATAGACTAGAAACTCAACAAATATTGGCCAATAATACAGAAACGATTGAACCTTAGAATGACAGAAAAATTTTCACAAGAAGAGATCAATAATGTTGCAGACTCAGAAAGAAACACATTTCACTGGAGCTAGTTGATTTTCTTGAATTTCCAGAAGAACTCTTAATATTCTACAAAATGTGAGTTCTTTACTTGATCAACATCCTCTAACCAGAATATAGACTTTAGATTCTAAGTGAAGTGAAAGTATTAGTCGCTCAGTCATGTCAGACTCTTTGAGACCCCACGGACTGTAGCCAGCTAGGCTCTTCTGTTCATGGAACTCTCCAGCCAAGAATACTAGAGTGGGTAGCCATTCCCTTCTCTAGGGGATCTTCCTGACCCAGGGATTGAACTTGGGTCTCCTGCATTGCAGGCAGATTCTTTACCATCTGAGCCATCTCTAACGCTTTTCTAAATAAGAAAGATTTAGATATGATGATTTTCATGACTGAAAACATTAGAGACCTACATTTTCAAAGGCTAGAGGAAATTATTTTATTCTAAGCTTGTTAGATCCTAAAGAGATATTTGTGAAAAAGCAGATAAGAGTAACTGGAAAGATATACAGCAAAGTGATTCAGTTATATATATAAAAATATATATACATATAAGGACATATATGAATATACAGATAAGAATATATATTTTCAGATTGTTTTCACTTATAGGTTATTATAAGATATTGAATATAGTTTCCTGTGCTATTATTAGGACCTTGTTGTTTATTTTATATACAGTAGTATATAAATGTTAATCCCAAATTCTTAATTTATCTCTCCCTTTCTTTCCCTTTGGTAACTATGCTTGTTTTCTGTCTGTGAGTCTATTTCTGTTTCGTAAATAAGTTCATTTGTATAATCTTTCTAGATTCCACATGTAAGTGATATCATATGATATTTGTCATTCACTATCTGACTTCATCTAGTATGATAATCTCTATGTCTATCCAATGCTGCAAATAGCATTATTTCATTCTTTTTTATGGCCTATAGTCCATTGTATGTATTGAATACATACAATCTTCTTTTTCTGTTCATCTGTTGATAGACATTTAGATTACTTCCATGTCTTAGCTATTGTAAATAATGCATGCATGTTTTCAAATTATACTTTTCTCCCAGTATATGGCCAAGTGTGGGGTTGTTGGATCCTATGGAAGTTCTATTTTTAGTTTTTTAAGGGACCTCCATGCTGTTCTCCCTAGTGGCTGCACCAGTTTATGTTCCCACCAAAGTACAGAAGGCTTTCCTTTCCTCCACACCCTTTTCAGTATTCATTATTCGTCGACTTTTTGATGATGGCCATTCTGGCTGGTGTGATACCTCACTGTAGGTTTGATTTACATTTCTCTAATAATTAGCGATGTGCTTCTTCTTAGCCATCTGGATGTCTTCTTTGAAGAAACATCTGTTTAGGTCTTCCACTCAGTTTTGATTGAGTTGTTTGCCTTTTGAAATTGACCTGTATGAGCTGTTTGTATATTTTGGAAATCAATCCCTTGTCCATCGCATCATTTGCAAATATTTTCTCCCACTTCATAGGTTATCTTTTTGTTTTGTTTATGGTTTCTTTTGCTGTGCAAAGATTTTTAGTTTAATTAGGTCCCATTTATTTTTGGTTTTGTTTTCTTTACTCTAGGAGACAGATTGCCCAAAATATTGCTGTGATTTATATCAAAAAGTGTTCTACCATTGTTTTCCTCCAGGAATTTTATAGTATCCAGTCTTATAGTTAGGTTTTTAAATTTTTTGTGTATGGTATTAGAGAATGTTCTAATTTCATTCTTTTACATGTTGCTGTCTAGTTTTCCCTGTACCACTTTTTGAAGAAACTATCTTTTCTATATTGTATATCCTTATCTCCTTTGCTGTAGATTAATTGACCATAAGTGTGTGGGCCTATTTATAGGCTCTCTAGACTATTCCATTGATCCATGTGTCTATTTTTGTTTCAGTACCATACTGTTTTCAAGATTGTAGCTTTGTAGTATAGGCTGAAGTCAGGGAGTATGATTACTCAAGCTCTATTCTTCTTTTCCAGGATTCAGTATTCTTCAATTTCAAGATTGCTTTGGCTTCTAATGTAAATCCTAAGGCTTATGTTTAAGTAATGTAAAAATAATACCTCAGAAGTATAATTAAATATGAAAATAATATAGGAAGTTTTCATTTTTTTACATATACTTATTTCAAGTGCAGTATAAGAAAATATTTTAAAAAGAATCAATCTAGGAACACATAAATTTTGTGAAATTAATTGTTGAATAAGTCTTTTTTTCCTCTTATGCCATCAAACATCATTGTAGATCACTATTTGAGTCCTGTATTTACAATAGTCCAATTATATTCAAACTCCTGAATTGATTGTTCATTTTAAATTTTAAAGTCCACATGTGGCATTATTAAATTACAGGTATCTGTTTGCTCACTTGGGACTTTCATCTTTTAAACGATGGTGACTAAGTAAGTGACAGCATGAAAGTGATATGTTACGTTCATAACTCAAAGAGCGAAGTTAGATATTGAATAATTCAGTTAGGACTATTGTTTAATATTGTTTTTCAGGACTGCAATGATACTTTTCTATCCTTGTCTTAAAGAGTAACTGAGAAATAAATCCCACAATTTACTTGACTACTATACCTCAGGCTAGGACTAATTAGAACATTTTTTAAAAAAAATCCTGTTTGATTAATTCATTGAATCAAGCGATCAGTTTAAACTATATTTTAAAATTGAATTGATGGCTGTGTGACATGGCATGCACATAAATATATGGTGCAACATTACAAATGTGGAAAATTATAACACATATATTTCTAATTAAATTTTTTTCTTAATTTTGGAGATGGGTAGTCCTTTTTAAAGGCTTCCCAGATGGATAAGTGGTAAAGAATCTGCTTGCCAATGCATGTCGGGTACTCCCTGGGTTCTGAAGAGCCCCTGAAGAAGGAAATGGCAATCTGCTCCAATAGTCTTGCCTGGAAAATCCCATGGACAGAGGAGCCTGGGGGGCTACATTCCATGGGATCACAAAAGTTGGACACAACTTAGTGACTAAACAACAATGACAACAATCCTTTTTAAAGTGAATTTTCTTGAGATGTGCATATATATATATATGTATATATATCTTCATATGGTAATGGCACCCCACTCCAGTACTCTTGCCTGGAAAATCCCATGGACGGAGGAGCCTGGTGGGCTACAGTCCATGGGGTCGATAAGGGTCGGACACGACTGAGCGACTTCACTTGCACTTTTCACTTTCATGTTGGAGAAGGAAATGGCAACCCACTCCAGTGTTCTTGCCTGGAGAATCCCAGGGATGGAGGAGCCTGGTGGGCTGCCATCTCTGGGGTTGCACGGAGTCAGACACGACTGAAGCGACTTAGCAGCAGTTAGCAGCACAGGGCCATGAGCCAAAGGATGCAGATGGCCTCTAGAAGGTAGAAAAAGGAAATGAATTCTCCTCTAGACCTCCAAAAGGAATAGAGCCCTGCCAAAGCCTTGGTTTTAGGATTTCTGATTTCCAGAAATATATTTGTGTTGTTTAAGCCATCAAGTGTGTGTTAATTTATATCTGCAGTAGGAACTAATACAGACGATAAATTTGTTTCAATGAATTCTTTCCATAATGAAGTATCACAATGCCCACAAAGATTCAAAGGATGACCTGCTTAGAAAAAAATAGGAAGCCTACAACAAAGTAAACATTATTAAAAACCCTAAACATTTCTCTCTGTTTGCAGATATGGACTCTGAAATAGGGTTTCCTATGAGAATTCATGAAGAAGCTCATTTCAAAACTCTATCTTCTGAAAATAGTGATGAAAAGTTAAAAATATCACTAGACACTGAAAGGCCTACTCAGGTGGAAATGGACACATCTATGGAAAATACCCTGTCAAACAGTCAGATCCTTTTAACTGATTACTTTTTATCTTCTCAAAATTACATTGCTATAAAAGGTAAGAAACAAGTTATTTGTTCTCTAATGCAGCAATTAAGGAAGAAATTAAACTCAAAATTTGTATCTTATCAAGTATTAACAGTTTAATTTATAATTTGACAGAAGATGCTTCTTGGCCTCAGCTTCTGGAATATTTATTTCAAATTGATGTTTATGATTTCCTGAATTCTGCATTTTCACCAATTGTAATTCTGATAGAAAGGGTAAGTTGACCTTTTAGATATTTTCCAATACTTTATGTGTGTGCTAAGTTGAGTCAGTTGTGTCTGACTCTTTGCGAGGCTATAAACTGCAGCCTGCCAGGTCTACATCATGGGATGATGTAGGCAAGAATATTGGAGTAGGTTGCCATTTCCTTCTCCAGGGGATCTTCCTGACCAAGGGATCAAACCTGAATTTCTATGTCTCTTGCATTGGCAGGTGGGTTCTTTATCACTAGCGCCACCCAATAATTTTACCTATTTTACTAAATATAGGAATAGCTGAAAATTATGTTTGAGTGAATCCTCCCTATGTAAATATTATTGATGCATAATATTTCTCTTTGCATAAAATCTTATATGAAGCTTTTCCCTTATATGAATATTTTGTTGCATGGATGTTCTTAAAGATATTTTTAAAAACCTTTCCTTAAGCTTTGTTGATCTTGAGCATACAGTTTTTTCCTTCTCCTTTTTTTAAATCAGAGGAAATCATACTAAGATTTAACTCAGAAATAATATTAACTAAAATTTAATCTTAAGGAAATTATTAATATTTGAATGACAGCTGTGACCTCAAAATGATGTAATGTGAGAATCTTGCAAAAACAACTAGTACTTCAAAATTTAACCAAGTCATAACTAAAATTCTAAAATCTGTCTGCTTTTTCATTTATTGTAACTTCTATTAAATTCTATCTCATTTATTGTAAATGAAATATTACAAAAGGATCTAGCTGTAGTATTTGGCACATAAGTGTCTGTTCCTTTTCTCATTTACTGCTGTTATAGAAATAATTGAGGAAGCACTTTTATCTTTTCATTTACATTTTAAGATGAAACTTAACAGTGGTTACCTTCAAGGAGTTCATTCTAGTTGGACACAGTAAAAAAAGCAATAATTGTACATGCTGTAATGGCCACAGGATGCTACTGATACACAGGAGGAGCTGCCTGGTAGACTGACTGGAAATGGTAGGTAGAGAGAGTAGAGAGGAGGAGCCTGGGAAAATGTCCCAGAAGAGATCTTACTTGAGCTGATCTTGAAGAAAGAGTAGGAGTTAGCCAGGCAAGAAAGGAGGAACAGTCTAGGTTGAGAGTGCATTTTAAAAAGTACAGAAGTGGGAGAGATTCTGGCATTTCTAAGTAATTCAGTCTGATTGAATTTTCAACCAATAAATTTATAAGCAATTTATAAATAATTCAGTCCGATTGAATATTGGGATTGAAGTTGAATACTGGGATTAAAGAGGAAGGTTAGCTTTGCATTTGTGATAGGAAGTTGAACTCTATCTTTTCAATAACGGGGCACTATTTTTTAAATTTATTTTTAATTGGAGGATAATTGCTTTAAGTAAAGTGAAAAAGTTTCATGTATGAAGTCTGTCAATCAACATTGTCAATATTAATAAGAATTGACTGAAGACCAGAGGAAGGGAGCCCAATCAAGAAGTTATCACTTGAATTCAGGAAATAAATTGTAAAGGTCTAAATTAGGGTTTATAAACTCAAATGAAATGAGTGAAGCCCAGGTAAAAGAGAGAACTGTAGCCAGCTAGAGAGTATATGCCTTCTCCAAAGGATATAAGTTCTTCAGTTTTTTTTTTTTTTTCCCCAGATCTTCTGATATTTCAAGAAAAGTTGGAAATTTAGATTTTGTGTGTGTGAAATCTCCCATTTTTAAAAAAGAACCTGTTTTTTAAAAATAATTTTTAAAAATGTTTATTTATTTATGGCTGTGTTGGGTCTCCGTTGCTGCACAGGCTTTTTCTAGTTTCAATGAAGGGTACTCTCCAGTTGTGGTGCAAGGGCTTCTCATTGCAGTGGCTCCTCCTGTTAAGGAGCACCGGCTCCAGGGTGCAGGGGCTTCAGTAGTTACAGTACACGGGCTCAGTGTTGTGACTTGAGGGCCCTAGAGCAGGGGCTCAGTAGTTGTTGCACTCGGGCTTAGTTGCTCTTCGGCATATAGGATCTTCTCTGACCAGAGATTGAAACTGTGTCTCCTGCATTGGCAGGTGGATTCTTTTTTTTTTTTTAATGGATTTATTTTTAGTTGAAGCATAATTACTTTACAGCATTGTGTTGGTTTCTGCCAAACATCAACAAGAGTCGGCAATAGGTATACATGTGGCCCCTCCCTCTTGTACCTCCCTCCCACCTCCCTCCCTATCCCACCCCTCTAGGTTGTTACAGAGTCCTGGTTTGAGTTCCCTGAGTCAGATAGCAAATTATTACTAGCTATCTATTTTATATATTGTAATGTATGTTTCCATGTTATTCTCTCCATACATCCTACCCTCTCGTTCCTTCCCTGCACTGTGTCCATAAGTCTGTTCTTTAAGTCTGTGTTTCCATTGCTGTCCTGCAAATAATTTTATCAGCACTATCTTTATAGATTCCATATATATGTGTTAGTATACGATATTTGCTTCTTTTTCTGATTTACTGCACTCTGTGTAATAGGCTCTAGGTTCATCTGTCTTATTAGAACTGACTCAAATGTGCTCCTTTTTATGGTTGAGTAATCTTCTATTGTATATATCTACCATGGCTTCTTTATACGTTCATCTGATGATGGACATCTAGGTTGCTTCCATGTCCTAGCTATTGTAAATAGTACTGCAGTGAACATTGGGGTACATGTATCTTTTTCAATTTCAGTTTCCTCAGTGTATATACCTAGTAGTGGGATTGCTGAGTCATATGATGGTTTTGGAGAAGGGAATGGCAACTCACTCCAGTTCTCTTGCCTGGGAAATCCCATGGACAGAGGAGCCTGGTGGGCTATAGTCCATAGGGTTGCAGACTTGGACACAACTAAAGCAACTTAGCAAAGCACATACATGGAGGTTTTTATTCCCAGTTGTTTTTTTTTTTTAAACAATCTCCACCCTCTCTTCCATCATGACTGTATCAATTTACATTCCCACCAGCAATGTAAGAGGGTTCTGTTTGCTCCACACCTTCTCCAGCATTTGTTTGTAGACATTTTAATGACAGCCATTCTGACTGGTGTGAGGTGATATCTTATAGGTTTGATTTGCATTTCTCTAATATTGAGCAATGTTGAGCATCTTTTCATGGTCTGTTAGTCATCTGTATGTCTTCTTTGGAGAAATGTCTATTTAGGTCTTCCCCACTTTTTGATTGGGCTGTTTTTCTGATATTTACTTATATGAGCTGCTTGTTTATTTTGGAAAGGAATCCTTTGTCAGTTGTTTCATTTGCTATTATTTTTTCTCATTCTGAGGGGTGTCTTTTCACCTTGTTTATAATTTCCTTTGCTGTGTGAACTTTTTAAGTTTAATTAGGTCCCACTTGTTTATTTTTGTTTTTATTTCCTCTACTCTAGGATGTGGGTCATAGAGGATCTTGCTGTGATTTATGTCATAGAGTGTTCTGCCTATGTTTTCCTCTAAGAGTATTATAGTTTTTGGTCTTACATTTAGGTCTTTAATCCATTTTGAGTTTATCTTTGTGTATGGTATTACGGATGTGGGTTCAGTCCCTTGGTCAGGAAGATCCCCTGGAGGAGGGCGCAGGCAACCCACTCCAGTATTCTTGCCTGGAATATCCCCATGGGCAGAGGAGCCTGGTGGGCCATAGTCCATGGGGTCTCAAAGAGTCGAACATGACTGAAGAGACTTAAGATGGTGTGAGGAAGTGTTCTACTTTCATTCTTTTACGTGTAGGTGTCCAGTTTTCCCAGCACCACTTATTGAAGAAGCTATCTTTGCCCCATTGTGTATTTTTGCCTCCTTTGTTAAAAATAAGGTATCCATAGGTGCATGGGTTTATCTCTGGGCTTTTTATCTTCTTCAATTGGTCTATATTTCTGTTTTTGTGCCAGTATCATACTGTCTTCTTGATGACTATAGCTTTGTAATATAGTCTGAAGTCAGGAAAGTTGATTCCTCTAGCTGCATTCTTCTTTCTCACAATTGCTTTGGCTATTTTTTTGTGTTTCCATATGAATTGTGAGATTTTTTTGTTCTAGTTCTGTGAAAAATGGCAGGTGGATTCTTTACCACTGAGCCACCAGGGAAGCTTGAAATCTCCCAATTTTTAGTTGCTGGCAAATATTCAGACTAAAAAAAATACCATGCAGGTCAGATAAAATGTTCTGTGGGTTGAGTTTGGCCTATTAGCCATATTTTTTAACCTCTGACTAAGTATCTGAGAGTCAGACACGACTGAATGACTTCACTTTCAATTTTCACTTTCTGCTTTCATGCATTGGAGAAGGAAATGGCAACCCACTCCAGGGTTCTTGCTTGGAGAATCCCAGGGACAGTGGAGTCTGGTGGGCTGCTGTCTATGGGGTCACATAGAGTTGGGCACGACTGATGCGACTTAGCAGCAGCAAGTGTCTGATAGTGGTTATTAAAATGATTGGAAGAACAAACTAGTTAGATCTTTTGCAGATAGAATTCACTGGATTTTGTGATTGATTGAAAGTAGCAAGGAGAAAATGGAAAACATAGGAAAATTTATCAGATTTCTAGCTAAGGTGACCAGGTGCCACTGACTGTAAGAGTATTTGTGAAAACTAGGCTTAATGACACAACTTGTTTTGCTTTCAGAGGCTTCCTCCTCACTTTCTTTGGTGGGTTTCGGAGAGTTGACATTACCTAGTAAATAAGCTCAGAGAAATGATTAATTTACTCAGTATGATTTGGTGTTGAAGATGTTGGTTAAAAACATTACTTAGAAATCTGCTCTAGCATAGGAGAGAATAAAAACTAATGATGATGAAGTTTCTAAAATAGTTATAATAAAACTTTCAACTGCGTATTTAATTCTACTTATTAGTATGTCCTACTGACATAGCCCTTACTTGTCATCTCCCCATAAATTATACCAGTGAAGTTACTAAATTAAAAAAATAATTTATTGCTATACCATATTAACCTTTCATATATAGTTAAGTGCTTATTTAATATATGCTGTGCTAAGTACACTTACTTTTGTGGACTCAGTAAATTTTGTCAAATACATTTTATATGAACATCTTGTTTGAAATTCTTTAGACATGAAAATTTTGACTTTAAATGTATTAATTATCTTGTGACCCTGGAAAGTCACTTATTCTCTGGGGAAGTCTCAATTTAAAACTCTAATATCAGAGATTGTATGACAGGCTTGGCACGTCATAGACTGGCTTGAGCTTTGTGTAAAACATGAATCAGTTGCCTGCATTTAAAATGTGCATTCATACAAAAATCTGGATTTCTGCATTCTGTTGAAAAAGTAGAAGACTGTAATAGTCTCCCATTCTTCTACAGCAACAAGAAGTTCAAGCTGAATAGTGCTTGTATTGAGTAGACATGCATTTTTCATTTCCCTACACTTATTTCAACTGTTTGGCCTCTATATGGCTTTAAGTTCATAACGTTTGGACTAAATATTCTGAAGAGTTCCTGCCAGACCAGGAATTTTAACAATCTTAATGTGTCTAATAAGCACCCATAAATTTAGGTGAAAGGGTTTCCTTTTTTTCTTGCCTAAATTGTTTCTATTTGTTGATAAGTTCAGTTAGATTTTGTAAAAAAAAAAAAAAAGCTTTTAAAAAAATTAAGTAATAGGAATCAACACCACTTTTATCTACTTTATTTTAAAATTGAAGAGGCTCTTTGAGTTCTAACATTTATATATTCTTAACTAGAATGCTCCATTTATATATATGGAATAAACAATGGAAATTACCCAACTCTTGTTCAACAGGTAGCTCCTGATTTAACACGTTTTGAGTACAAACTCTTACATCATTAGAGAATGAGGATGTGGCTCAGCATGTTTGACTTTCTTTTGAAAGACTAGATCTTATATCCAGTGACACTGGCTGTTTAATTAAAAGGGAGTAACTAGTATTTATAGTTTAGCAACAGGGCCCTTTATAAGGGAAATCAGTTTCTGGATTGTGGACCAAGTTTACTGGTTAGCATGTTTCCAATGTTCTTGTATGGGTTCTTGTAGCTGTCACAGACACTAACTGCGTATGTTCTCCATTTCCTTTTAGGTAGGCCTATATAAGTGGCAAAATCCCATATCTACTTTAAGGAGAACAAACTTTGAATGTAAATATGGTAAAAAATCATATACTGTATATGTTAAAAGTTTTATTTTTATCAGTTACCTAATCCAGGATTTCTCTTTTCAATTGTAGATTTTAAGAGAGTAGTACTTGCATGATATTTAAAGACAAAAATTGACAAGGAGTTTTGTCCATGAAATTAGATTATGGGTTGGTAGTCACAAGTCCACCTATAGCACCCCTTTACCACACAAGTGTCAAAACAGGATCACAGTCATTGTAGAAACAGAAAAGTGCAGGATGTATTAGCACCTGAAATCTTTCTCAAAGATATGCGGTACTTATTAGAATTTCACTTACATATTAGGATATTTTAACATGAACTTTTTAAAAAATGGAACTGAAAGATCTAGAGGAAGAGGTAAGTTTCAACATGACTATTAAGTGCGTCCAGAAATTAGGTTTGGATCTGGCATTGAGTTTAAGGTTTACTGTTTTTGCCATGCGGAAATTTGTAGATTTTAAAAAAATTTCATTTATCCTTTTGTCCCTGATCTACGTTTTTACTATTTGTAATGGTAATTACTGTTAAATTAGAAAAGAGCACAGACTGTGTCTGGGAGAGCAAAGGGACTTAAGAAAAAATGTTTTAGGTTGTAAATAAGTCCTGAAAGCTGAAAGTAATTCTGGAGTTCACAGAAAATGTTCAGATTTACTGAAGAATTTTCATTCAGTAATACAATGTTTAGAGGCATACTTTGTTCTAAGATTCTTTTAAATTTTAAAGACAGAATTTTAGTTTGGCTTCTGTTTGACTTAATAAGCTATACACATAGTTTAGAGTATATACTGTCCAACACATATGAAGGTTGTGTAATACCTTAAATATGGAGAATTATTAAGCAATTTCTGCTGTTCTTTGCTACTGATAGTTCCTGAAACTCCTTAGGCTGATGTGGCAAATGAGAGTTCCGAAAATCTAGGCGGCATTTTTGGTTCCGAAAATCTTCCACCGTGAATTGGACCATTTTTGGATTCTTTATGGCACAATGCTTTTGTTGCTGCTGGACCTTAACATTAGGGAAGTTTTCTAAGGAACTAACATATTGTTCAACTGCTGAGTTCTCTCAGGTGATTTGTTAAGGAAGACGTACCCGTTCCTTCCTTTTCTGGTTGCTTCAACGAGGACTTCAGTTGGAAAATGCAGAGATGCGTTATAAAACCCATCTCTAAGAACAGGTCCATCCCTGGGCATTTTATTCAACAGACCTAAATATAGGGTCCTAAATTTAGAGGGCAAGGTGCTACTTTTAGCTCCCCTTTTCAGAGAACACGCGGCCAGCTGAGGTTCATACGGGTTTGATTTGGCGTCTGGGTAACTAGGAGCTCATGGAGTTTTAAGAGTTTTGCACAGCAAGTGCCCAGGTAACTCAGGTAAAAGTGAGTAAGCCCCTGGAACCCTCCGCTGGGCACCGAAAGCCCGATAGATATTCTCTTGCGTGGGAGAGGTTAAACTTTGCCCAGATCACAGCTGACCCAAAGCGCCTTCCTGTCCAAAGTCCGGACATGGTTGGCAGGACGCAGAGGCCCGGGCCCCGCAAGCCATTTTGTGACTGGAATGAAGACGGCGGCCGGATTCCCTGGGCCGGCGGGCTCCGCCGGGGTACGACGCCATCAAGGCTTCTGTGGGGTGCGGACAGCAGGCTCTTGCGGGGCTGCGAGATGAAAGCGTTGGGGGCTGGGCTTGGGCCCGGCGCCGGCAGCCGGGCAGAGGCGCGTCGCGCTCACCCAGCCGGGCGACCCGGAGGGGCCTCCGGGAGAAGTCTAGCAGCCGCCAGCCCGATGGTGGGGATTTCTGGGCCGTGGTGTTGACCTTCGCTGGGGATGTCTGCGGCTCGCGCTACAACTCAGGGCCGGAGGCCGAATCTTTCTCTCTCAGCCCCGAGCACCTCGATTTCCAAGGATGGGTAGCCTTTCTAGGTAGAGGGCCGGCCCCTTTAAGAGAGAAAGACAGGGACACGTCTACGAACCTCGCGCGAAGAAGGAAGGGAAATTAACTGAGTCCCCCCGCGACCCCGCCTCCCCGCCGCGGCCTGGCCGAAACCAAACCGCGGGGTAGGGTGGCAAGGAGAGTGCAGATCGCAGACTCGCGCGGGCGGGTTTGAACCTTCGGATCTTAGGGACGCAAAGCGTAACCTGGGGTGGGTGGCGAAGCTCCCCGGGTGGTCAGCACGGACGCTGGAGGCACGGCGGCGCCATTCATCTCCAGCACCCCCCCGTAGCCGGCTCCGCAGTGGTCTGATCCGGTTGCCCGGTGCAGGTTTGGGTTCCGGACCGAACGCTGCGTGTTCTGTTCATTTGTTGTGGTTCGGGCAGGCCCTGGATACGGCTCTGCTTGCCAGAGCAGCCTTGGCGCTATGGCGGGGCCCGGGAGTGCCCCTCAGCCGTACCTGGGGCTGGTCCTGGCAAAGCTTCGCTGGGTGAGTCCAGGCGCGATCAGGGTTACTTGGCCCAGGGGTCGCGGGTGCCTCCCGGGGAAGGAAGCTGCAGACTCTGGGGGTCTGAGCCGCAGTGGTCGGAGGTCCTGAAGCCAGTTCTCAGCTGCCGGGGGGCTGCGGCCTGTGTCCAGGGCAGTAGCTAGGTTCCTAGGGTGCTTGGGCGGGTTCTGATGTGGTGTAGGGAGACCTGGAGATCCGGAAGGTGAAGAGAGCATTTGCTTATGCTTAGCAGGACTTTAGAAAGGTGAGTTTCCTAAAATGAATTAGCCTTTCGGTCATGTTATTTATTTTGGTGACACGTGGTTTCCCCGACTGTGAGAAACTTGAGGACTGATCCTGTGAAATCAGTTCCTTTTAAGTGCTGAAACTTCGCGTTGCTTGAAAGGACATCTAAGCCTGGACGGGGAATTGGGATTCTAATTCTGCGGTTTCTTTTAAGAAATAATGCTCTTAGCTCAGACGGTAAAGCGTCTGCCTACAATGCCGAAGACCCAGGTTTGATCCCTGGCTCAGGAAGATCCCCTGGAGAAGGAAATGGCAACCCACTCCAGTGTTCTTGCCTGAAAAATCCCATGGACTGAGGAGCCTGGTAGGCTACAGTCCATGGGGTCGCAAAGAGTCGGACACGACTGAGTGACTTCACCATAAGCGAGATTGTTCGTCGCTTCTTTCTATCTTGTTAATGTAAACGGTCGTGTTAACGTCAAGATCTGGAGATATTGAGCTCCCAGTGTTCACAATTTCTTTTTCGTTTTTTAAGGTTCAGTTTATAATCAGGTTGCAGGGATTTTTCTCAGTAACTGTTTACAAGTGTCTTTGTTGACATGTTTAGGGGCATTTATGTCACCGTATTTTTTTTAAAAAAACTATTTGCTCTAGAAATGTCAAAAGCCCCTTTAAATATTGGGGCAGTTACAATTTTTTGTTTCTTATGTAAATTAAACAGTTCCGTTGCCTTGGTATTCAGTTACTCATTAGTGTGTCTAGTGTCTGTATATGTATAAATGTAAATACAGATGATAGTTATATGGAGAGTCTAAATAGACTAAGACATAGTCTGGGCCACTGCTGTCATCCTGTCAGTTAAGGGAGAGAAGACAGAAACAGTACAAGGTAGAAATGGAGAAAGTGCTTACTGAAGCATACATACAAAGTGCTGAGGAAATTGAGGGGTGGGAGAGAGCACATTTTCTTGAGTGATTATGAAAGCCTCTGCAGACTGAGTGAATAGCCTAAGCAAGCAATGAAAACAGCATGGTAAAGCGGGCTCAGAGAGCAATAGCAATGATGCTTGTTGGAGACATAAGTAGATTCCAAGTGATGTAGGTGCTGGAGAGCCTTCAAAGTATTTCAGTGGTTAGACTTTTGGGTTAAATAGATCTTCCTGATAGAAGGATGTAGGTTAGATGTAAGAACAACAAAACAAGGAGCACAGTGTAAGGGAGAGGTGACAGACTTGGCTTATAGGATAGAGAAGAGGGTGTGCTCGTGCTCAGTTGTGTCTGCCTCTTTGTGACGCTATAGACTATAAGCTGCCAGGCTCCTCTGTCCACCGGATTTCCCAGGTTAAGAATACTGGAGTGGGTTACATTTCCTTCTCCAGATGATCTTCCCGGCCCAGGGACTGAACCTGCATCTCCTGTACTGGTAGGCGGATTCTTTACCACTGAGACACCTGGGAAGCAGAGAAGAGGATACTGAATGGGAAATACGAGGGTAGCCAAATTTTGTGCAAGTTGTTCTACTGTGTGAACAATATCTTCACCTGGATGATTTTTTTTGGCTAAATACACTATTCTCACAAAACTAGCCTGGGGCCTAGGATTGCACAACATTGCTCTACTTTTTCAGAGAAGGCAATGGCACCCCACTCCAGTACTCTTGCCTGGAAAATCCCATGGACGGAGAAGCCTGGTAGGCTGCAGTCGATGGGGTTGCTAAGAATCGAACTGGACTGAGTGACTTCACTTTCACTTTTCACTTTCATCCATTGGAGAAGGAAATGGCAACCCACTCCAGTGTTCTTGCCTGGAGAATCCCAGGGACGGAGGAGCCTGGTGGGCTGCCGTATATGGGGTCGCACAGAGTCGGACACAACTGAAGCGACTTAGCAGCAGCTCTACTTTTTAATTTTTTAGATAAATAATTTATTGAGATATAATCAGATAACATAATTTACCCATTTTTAATGCTGAATTCAGTGATTTTTTTTGGTGTATGTTCACTGCGTTGTGCAACCATCACCACAATTTTGGAATACTTTTATCATTCTAAAAAGAAACCCTGTCCTTATTAGTAATCAGTCCCAATTCTTGCCTCACGTCATCCCTTCAGTTCAGTTCAGTTCACTCAGTTGTGTCCAACTCTTTGCGACCCCATGGACTGCAGCACGCCAGGCTTCCCTTCCATCACCAACTCCTGGAACTTGCTCAAACTCATGTCCATCAAGTCGGTGATGCCATCCAACCATGTCATCCTCTGTCATCCCCTTCTCTTGCCTTCAATCTTTCCCAGCATCAGAGTGTTTTCAAATGAGTCCGTTCTTCGTATCAGTTGGCCAAAGTACTGGAGTTTCAGCTTTATCAGTGCTTCCCATGAATATTCAAGACTGATTTCCTTTAGGATGGACTGGTTGGATCTCCTTGCAGTCCAAGGGACTCTCAAGAGTCTTCTCAAACACCACAGTTCAAAAGCATCAGTTCTTCAGTGCTCAGCTTTCTTTATAGTCCAACTCTCACAACCATATGTGACTACTGGAAAAGCCATAGCTTTAACTAGATGGACCTTTGTTGGTAGTATCTCTGCTTTTTAATATGCTGTCAAGGTTGTTCATAGCTTTTCTTCCAAGGAGCAAGCATCTTTTAATTTCATGGCTGCAATCACCATCTGCAGTGATTTTGGAACCCCCAAAAATAAAATCTCTAGCTGTTTTGATTTTTTCCCCATCTATTTGCCTTGAAGTGATGAGACCAGATGCCATGATCTTAGTTTTCTGAATGTGAGCTTTAAGCCAACTTATTCACTCTCCTCTTTCACTTTCATCAAGAGGCTCTTTAGTTCTTCTTCACTTTCTGCCATAAGGGTGGTGTCATCTGCATATCTGAGGTTGTTGATATTTCTCCTGGCAATCTTGATTCCAGCCTGTGCTTCATCCAGCCCAGCATTTCTCCTGATGCTTATAAGTTAAATAAGCAGGGTGACAACATACAGCCTTGAGGTACTCCTTTCCCTTTTTGAAATTAGTCTGTTGTTCCATGTCCAGTTTTAACTGTTGCTTCTTGACCTGCATACAGATTTCTCAAGAGGCAGGTCAGGTGGTCTGGTATTCCCATCTCTTTCAGAATTTTCCACAGTTTGTTGTGATCCAAACAGTCAAAGGCTTTGGTGTAGTCAATGAAGCAGAAATAGATTTTTTCTGGAACTCTCTTGCTTTTTCCATGATCCAGCGGATGTTGGCAATTTGATCTCTGGTTCCTCTGCCTTTTCTAAATCCAGCTTGAACATCTGGAAGTTCAAGGTTCACGTACTGTTGAAGCCTGGCTTGGAGAATTTTGAGCATTACTTCGCTAGAGTGTGAGATGAATGCAATTGTGAGGTAATTTGAACATTCTTTGGCTTTGCCTTTCTTTGGGATTGGAATGAAAACTGGTGGCAAGGCTAGTGCAGATCGCAGACTCGCGCGGGCGGGTTTGAACCTTCGGATCTTAGGGACGCAAAGCGTAACCTGGGGTGGGTGGCGAAGCTCCCCGGGTGGTCAGCACGGACGCTGGAGGCACGGCGGCGCCATTCATCTCCAGCACCCCCCTGTAGCCGGCTCCGCAGTGGTCTGATCCGGTTGCCCGGTGCAGGTTTGGGTTCCGGACCGAACGCTGCGTGTTCTGTTCATTTGTTGTGGTTCGGGCAGGCCCTGGATACGGCTCTGCTTGCCAGAGCAGCCTTGGCGCTATGGCGGGGCCCGGGAGTGCCCCTCAGCCGTACCTGGGGCTGGTCCTGGCAAAGCTTCGCTGGGTGAGTCCAGGCGCGATCAGGGTTACTTGGCCCAGGGGTCGCGGGTGCCTCCCGGGGAAGGAAGCTGCAGACTCTGGGGGTCTGAGCCGCAGTGGTCGGAGGTCCTGAAGCCAGTTCTCAGCTGCCGGGGGGCTGCGGCCTGTGTCCAGGGCAGTAGCTAGGTTCCTAGGGTGCTTGGGCGGGTTCTGATGTGGTGTAGGGAGACCTGGAGATCCGGAAGGTGAAGAGAGCATTTGCTTATGCTTAGCAGGACTTTAGAAAGGTGAGTTTCCTAAAATGAATTAGCCTTTCGGTCATGTTATTTATTTTGGTGACACGTGGTTTCCCCGACTGTGAGAAACTTGAGGACTGATCCTGTGAAATCAGTTCCTTTTAAGTGCTGAAACTTCGCGTTGCTTGAAAGGACATCTAAGCCTGGACGGGGAATTGGGATTCTAATTCTGCGGTTTCTTTTAAGAAATAATGCTCTTAGCTCAGACGGTAAAGCGTCTGCCTACAATGCCGAAGACCCAGGTTTGATCCCTGGCTCAGGAAGATCCCCTGGAGAAGGAAATGGCAACCCACTCCAGTGTTCTTGCCTGAAAAATCCCATGGACTGAGGAGCCTGGTAGGCTACAGTCCATGGGGTCGCAAAGAGTCGGACACGACTGAGTGACTTCACCATAAGCGAGATTGTTCGTCGCTTCTTTCTATCTTGTTAATGTAAACGGTCGTGTTAACGTCAAGATCTGGAGATATTGAGCTCCCAGTGTTCACAATTTCTTTTTCGTTTTTTAAGGTTCAGTTTATAATCAGGTTGCAGGGATTTTTCTCAGTAACTGTTTACAAGTGTCTTTGTTGACATGTTTAGGGGCATTTATGTCACCGTATTTTTTTTAAAAAAACTATTTGCTCTAGAAATGTCAAAAGCCCCTTTAAATATTGGGGCAGTTACAATTTTTTGTTTCTTATGTAAATTAAACAGTTCCGTTGCCTTGGTATTCAGTTACTCATTAGTGTGTCTAGTGTCTGTATATGTATAAATGTAAATACAGATGATAGTTATATGGAGAGTCTAAATAGACTAAGACATAGTCTGGGCCACTGCTGTCATCCTGTCAGTTAAGGGAGAGAAGACAGAAACAGTACAAGGTAGAAATGGAGAAAGTGCTTACTGAAGCATACATACAAAGTGCTGAGGAAATTGAGGGGTGGGAGAGAGCACATTTTCTTGAGTGATTATGAAAGCCTCTGCAGACTGAGTGAATAGCCTAAGCAAGCAATGAAAACAGCATGGTAAAGCGGGCTCAGAGAGCAATAGCAATGATGCTTGTTGGAGACATAAGTAGATTCCAAGTGATGTAGGTGCTGGAGAGCCTTCAAAGTATTTCAGTGGTTAGACTTTTGGGTTAAATAGATCTTCCTGATAGAAGGATGTAGGTTAGATGTAAGAACAACAAAACAAGGAGCACAGTGTAAGGGAGAGGTGACAGACTTGGCTTATAGGATAGAGAAGAGGGTGTGCTCGTGCTCAGTTGTGTCTGCCTCTTTGTGACGCTATAGACTATAAGCTGCCAGGCTCCTCTGTCCACCGGATTTCCCAGGTTAAGAATACTGGAGTGGGTTACATTTCCTTCTCCAGATGATCTTCCCGGCCCAGGGACTGAACCTGCATCTCCTGTACTGGTAGGCGGATTCTTTACCACTGAGACACCTGGGAAGCAGAGAAGAGGATACTGAATGGGAAATACGAGGGTAGCCAAATTTTGTGCAAGTTGTTCTACTGTGTGAACAATATCTTCACCTGGATGATTTTTTTTGGCTAAATACACTATTCTCACAAAACTAGCCTGGGGCCTAGGATTGCACAACATTGCTCTACTTTTTCAGAGAAGGCAATGGCACCCCACTCCAGTACTCTTGCCTGGAAAATCCCATGGACGGAGAAGCCTGGTAGGCTGCAGTCGATGGGGTTGCTAAGAATCGAACTGGACTGAGTGACTTCACTTTCACTTTTCACTTTCATCCATTGGAGAAGGAAATGGCAACCCACTCCAGTGTTCTTGCCTGGAGAATCCCAGGGACGGAGGAGCCTGGTGGGCTGCCGTATATGGGGTCGCACAGAGTCGGACACAACTGAAGCGACTTAGCAGCAGCTCTACTTTTTAATTTTTTAGATAAATAATTTATTGAGATATAATCAGATAACATAATTTACCCATTTTTAATGCTGAATTCAGTGATTTTTTTTGGTGTATGTTCACTGCGTTGTGCAACCATCACCACAATTTTGGAATACTTTTATCATTCTAAAAAGAAACCCTGTCCTTATTAGTAATCAGTCCCAATTCTTGCCTCACGTCATCCCTTCAGTTCAGTTCAGTTCACTCAGTTGTGTCCAACTCTTTGCGACCCCATGGACTGCAGCACGCCAGGCTTCCCTTCCATCACCAACTCCTGGAACTTGCTCAAACTCATGTCCATCAAGTCGGTGATGCCATCCAACCATGTCATCCTCTGTCATCCCCTTCTCTTGCCTTCAATCTTTCCCAGCATCAGAGTGTTTTCAAATGAGTCCGTTCTTCGTATCAGTTGGCCAAAGTACTGGAGTTTCAGCTTTATCAGTGCTTCCCATGAATATTCAAGACTGATTTCCTTTAGGATGGACTGGTTGGATCTCCTTGCAGTCCAAGGGACTCTCAAGAGTCTTCTCAAACACCACAGTTCAAAAGCATCAGTTCTTCAGTGCTCAGCTTTCTTTATAGTCCAACTCTCACAACCATATGTGACTACTGGAAAAGCCATAGCTTTAACTAGATGGACCTTTGTTGGTAGTATCTCTGCTTTTTAATATGCTGTCAAGGTTGTTCATAGCTTTTCTTCCAAGGAGCAAGCATCTTTTAATTTCATGGCTGCAATCACCATCTGCAGTGATTTTGGAACCCCCAAAAATAAAATCTCTAGCTGTTTTGATTTTTTCCCCATCTATTTGCCTTGAAGTGATGAGACCAGATGCCATGATCTTAGTTTTCTGAATGTGAGCTTTAAGCCAACTTATTCACTCTCCTCTTTCACTTTCATCAAGAGGCTCTTTAGTTCTTCTTCACTTTCTGCCATAAGGGTGGTGTCATCTGCATATCTGAGGTTGTTGATATTTCTCCTGGCAATCTTGATTCCAGCCTGTGCTTCATCCAGCCCAGCATTTCTCCTGATGCTTATAAGTTAAATAAGCAGGGTGACAACATACAGCCTTGAGGTACTCCTTTCCCTTTTTGAAATTAGTCTGTTGTTCCATGTCCAGTTTTAACTGTTGCTTCTTGACCTGCATACAGATTTCTCAAGAGGCAGGTCAGGTGGTCTGGTATTCCCATCTCTTTCAGAATTTTCCACAGTTTGTTGTGATCCAAACAGTCAAAGGCTTTGGTGTAGTCAATGAAGCAGAAATAGATTTTTTCTGGAACTCTCTTGCTTTTTCCATGATCCAGCGGATGTTGGCAATTTGATCTCTGGTTCCTCTGCCTTTTCTAAATCCAGCTTGAACATCTGGAAGTTCAAGGTTCACGTACTGTTGAAGCCTGGCTTGGAGAATTTTGAGCATTACTTCGCTAGAGTGTGAGATGAATGCAATTGTGAGGTAATTTGAACATTCTTTGGCTTTGCCTTTCTTTGGGATTGGAATGAAAACTGGTGGCAAGGCTAGTGCAGATCGCAGACTCGCGCGGGCGGGTTTGAACCTTCGGATCTTAGGGACGCAAAGCGTAACCTGGGGTGGGTGGCGAAGCTCCCCGGGTGGTCAGCACGGACGCTGGAGGCACGGCGGCGCCATTCATCTCCAGCACCCCCCTGTAGCCGGCTCCGCAGTGGTCTGATCCGGTTGCCCGGTGCAGGTTTGGGTTCCGGACCGAACGCTGCGTGTTCTGTTCATTTGTTGTGGTTCGGGCAGGCCCTGGATACGGCTCTGCTTGCCAGAGCAGCCTTGGCGCTATGGCGGGGCCCGGGAGTGCCCCTCAGCCGTACCTGGGGCTGGTCCTGGCAAAGCTTCGCTGGGTGAGTCCAGGCGCGATCAGGGTTACTTGGCCCAGGGGTCGCGGGTGCCTCCCGGGGAAGGAAGCTGCAGACTCTGGGGGTCTGAGCCGCAGTGGTCGGAGGTCCTGAAGCCAGTTCTCAGCTGCCGGGGGGCTGCGGCCTGTGTCCAGGGCAGTAGCTAGGTCCTAGGGTGCTTGGGCGGGTTCTGATGTGGTGTAGGGAGACCTGGAGATCCGGAAGGTGAAGAGAGCATTTGCTTATGCTTAGCAGGACTTTAGAAAGGTGAGTTTCCTAAAATGAATTAGCCTTTCGGTCATGTTATTTATTTTGGTGACACGTGGTTTCCCCGACTGTGAGAAACTTGAGGACTGATCCTGTGAAATCAGTTCCTTTTAAGTGCTGAAACTTCGCGTTGCTTGAAAGGACATCTAAGCCTGGACGGGGAATTGGGATTCTAATTCTGCGGTTTCTTTTAAGAAATAATGCTCTTAGCTCAGACGGTAAAGCGTCTGCCTACAATGCCGAAGACCCAGGTTTGATCCCTGGCTCAGGAAGATCCCCTGGAGAAGGAAATGGCAACCCACTCCAGTGTTCTTGCCTGAAAAATCCCATGGACTGAGGAGCCTGGTAGGCTACAGTCCATGGGGTCGCAAAGAGTCGGACACGACTGACCTTCACCATAATCGAGATTGTTCCTCGCTTCTATCTTCATCATGGCTTTGCTTTTCTTTGGGATTGGAATGAAAACTGACCTTTTCCAGTCCTATGGCCACTGGTGAGTTTTCCAAATTGACTGGTCCATTGAGTGCAGCACTTTAACAGCATCATCTTTTAGGATTTGAAATAGCTCATCAAATTTGGAATTCCATCACTAGCTTTGTTCATAGTGATACTTCCTAAGGCTCGCTTGACTTCACATTCTAGGATGTCTGGCTCTAGGTGAGTGATCACACCATCATGATTATCTGGGTCATGAAGATCTTTTTCGTATAGTTCTTCTGTGTATTCTTGCTACCGCTTCTTATTCTTTGTCACTTCCGCTGTATAATAGTAAGGGATTTGATTTAGGTCATATCTGAATGGTCTAGTGGTTTTTCCCTACTTTGTTCAATTACTACCTCATCTTTAATCCCTACTTCATACCTTGGCCAACACTAATCTACTTTATATCCCTATGAATTTGTCTATTCTGGACATTTCATGTAAATTAAATCATATAGTATGTGGCCTTTTGTGTCTGGCTTCATTTACTTATCACACTTTCAAAATTCATCCATGTTGCACTAGACATATAATATTTTGAATGTTCATAGTTTAATGGATATTTGAGTTGTTTGTGCTTTTTGACTGTTATGAATTATGCTGCTGTGGAAATTCATGTACAAGCTTTTTAAATGAATATTTTCAGTTCTTTTGAGTGTATACCTAGGAGTGGAATTACTGGGCCATATTTACTGTATGTTTAACTTTTGGAAGAACTGCCAAATTGTTTTCCACAGATGATGTACCATTTTGCATTCCTACCCGCAGTTTATGAGAGCTGAATTTCACACATTCTCTCCAATATGTTTTTTCCCTTCCTATACAACCACCCTAATGATGAGTGTGGGCATCCCTGGTGGCTCAGTGGTAAAGAATCTGCCTGCAGTGCAGGAGATGTGGGTTTGATCCCTTGGTTGGGAAGATCCCCTGGAGGAGGGCATGGCAACCCACTCTAGTATTCTTGTCCAGGAAGTCCCATGGGCAGAGGAGCCTGGCGGGCTACAGTCCTACAGTCCATGGTGTCACAAAAGAGTCGAACGTGACTTAGCAACTAACAACAGTGTAAAGTGGTACCTTGTGGTTTTGATTTGCAGTCATCTAATGACTAATAATGTTGAACAACCTCACATGTACTTATTGACCATTATCTTCTTTGTAGAAATATCTATTCAGTTTTTTTTTTTTTTAACCATTTAAAACATTGGATTATTTGTCTTTTTACGGTTGAAGTCATAAGAGGTCTTTATACATTCACAATATTAGAACCTTCCTCATCAGGTACATGACTGGCAAATGTTTTCTCCCATTTTGTGGATTATATTTTCACTTTTTTGATGGTGACCTTTGAAACACGAAGTTTTAAACTTTGATGAAATCTAGTTTATTTTTTTTCCCGTTGGTGCTATATGCTTTTGGTGTCATATCCAGGAAATGATTGCTTAACATAAGGTCACAAAGATTTACGTCAGTGCTTCCTTCTAAGAGTTTTAGCTCTTACATTTTGGTCTGTGATATATTTTAAATTAATATTTATATGTAATATAAAGTATAGGTTTCGTTTCATTTGTTTGCAAGTGGATATTCACTAGTCCCAAAATCATTTGTTGAAAAGACCCTCTTTCCTCATTGATTTTGTATAGGTACTGCTGTTAAAATTCAACTGACCATAAATTTTTTTACTGAGATGAGATTCACTGATAATATTAGTTTCAGGTGTAAAATACAGTGATTCAGAACTTCTATAGATTATATTCCACTTAAAGTTATTATAAAATATTGGCTATATTCCCTGTGCAGTATATCTTTGTAGTTTCATTTCAGTTCAGTTCTATTGCTCAGTTGTGTCTGACTCTTTGCGACCCTATGAAGCACAGCATGCCAGGACTCCCTGTCCATCGCCAACTCCTAGAGTCCACCCAAACCCATGACCATTGAGTCGGTGATGCCATCCAACCATGTCATCCTCTGTTGTCCCCTTCTCCTCCTGCCCTCAATCTTTCCTAGCATCAGGGTCTTTTCCAGTGAATCAGCTCTTCACATCAGGTGGCCAAAGTATTGGATATAGTATAGCATCAGTCCTTCCAAGGAACACCCAGGACTGATCTGCTTTAGGATGGACTGGTTGGATCTCCTTGCAGTCCAAGGGACTCTCAAGAGTCTTCTCCAACACCACAGTTCAAAAGCATCAATTCTTCAGCACTCAGCTTTCTTTATAGTCCAACTCTCACATCCATAATGACTACTGGAAAAACCATAGCCTTGACTAGATGGACCTTTGTTGACAAAGTAATGTCTCTGCTTTTGAATATGCTATCTAAGTTGGTCATAACTTTCCTTCCAAGAAGTAAGCGTCTTTTAATTTCATGGCTGCAATCACCATCTGCAGTGATTTTGGAGCCCCCCAAAATAAAGTCTGTCACTGTTTACACTGTTTCCCCATCCATTTGCCATGGAGTAATGAGACCAGATGCGAGGTAGCTCCTCCCGGCCGCCGCCCCTGACCTCGGACTTAGGTAGCTCCTCTCGGCTGTTCCTGTGGCGTCACAGCCTGGCACTCTCGGCCACCGCCCCTGACCTTGGACATGGGGTAACTCCTCTTTGCCAAGAGGAGCTACCTGGTGTCCGAGTTCAGGGGCGGCGGCCGAGAGGAGTCACCCTGCGCCCGAGGCCAGGGGCAGCAGCTGGGAGGAGCAACCCCACATCCAAGGAGCGGTGGCTGCGCGGGCACAGGAGTGCCTCGAGGAGCTATCCCACACTGAAAGTCAGGAAGGGCGGCAGTGAGGAGATACCGCTCGTCCAAGGTAAGGAGCAGCGGCTGAGCTTTGCTGGAGCAGCCCGTGAAGAGATACCCCATGCCCAAGGTAAGAGAAACCCAAGTAAGATGGTAGGTGTTGCAAGAGGGCATCAGAGGGCAGACACACTGAAACCATACTCACAGAAAACTAGTGAATCTAATCACACTAGGACCACAGCCTTGTCTTAAATCAATGAAACTAAGCCAAGCCCACGGGGCAAGCCAAGACGGGTGGGTCATGGTCGAGAGGTCTGACAGAATGTGGTCCTCTGGAGAAGGGAATGGCAAACCACTTCAGTATTCTTGCCTTGAGAACCCCATGAACAGTATGAAAAGCCAAAATGATAGGATACTGAAAGAGGAACTCCCCAGGTCAGTAGGTGCCCAACATGCTACTGGAGATCAGTGGAGAAATAAATCCAGAAAGAATGAAGGGATGGAGCCAAAGCAAAAACAGTACCCAGCTGTGGATGTGACTGGTGATAAAAGCAAGGTCTGATGCTGTAAAGAGCAATATTGCATAGGAACCTGGAATGTCAGGTCCATGAATCAAGGCAAATTGGAAGTGGTCAGACAAGAGATGGCAAGAGTGAATGTCGACATTCTAGGAATCAGCAAACTAAAATGGACCGGAATGGGTGAATTTAACTCAGATGACCATTATATCTACTACTGTGGGCAGGAATCCCTCAGAAGAAATGGAGTAGCCATCATGGTCAACAAAAGAGTCCGAAATGCAGTACTTGGATGCAGTCTCAAAAATGACAGAATGATCTCTGTTCGTTTCCAAGGCAAGCCATTTAATATTACAGTAATCCAAGTCTATGCCCCAACCAGTAATGCTAAAGAAGCTGAAGTTGAACGGTTCTATGAAGACCTACAAGACCTTTTAGAACTAACACCCAAAAAAGATGTCCTTTTCATTATAGGGGACTGGAATGCAAAAGTAGGAAGTCAAGAAACACCTGGAGTAACAGGCAAATTTGGCCTTGGGATGTGGAATGAAACAAGGCAAAGACTAATAGAGTTTTGCCAAGAAAATGCACTGGTCATAGCAAACACCGTCTTCCAACAACACAAGAGAAGACTCTACACATGGACATCACCAGATGGTCAACACCGAAATCAGACTGATTATATTCTATGTGGCCAAAGATGGAGAAGCTCTATACAGTCAACAAAAACAAGACCAGGAGCTGACTGTGGCTCAGATCATGAACTCCTTATTACCAAATTCAGACTTAAATTGCAGAAAGTACGGAAAACTGCTAGACCATTCAGGTATGACCTAAATCAATTCCCTTATGATTATATATACAGTACAAGTGAGAAATAGATTCAAGGGCCTAGATCTGATAGGTAGAGTACCTGATGATATGGAATGAGGTTCATGACATTGTACAGGAGACAGGGATCAAGACCATCCCCATGGAAAAGAAATGCAAAAAAGCAAAATGGCTGTCTGGGGAGGCCTTACAAATAGCTGTGAAAAGAAGAGAAGCAAAGAGCAAAGGAGAAAAGGAACGATATAAGCATCTGAATGCAGAGTTCCACAGAATAGCAAGAAGAGATAAGAAAGCCTTCTTCAGTGATCAATGCAAAGAAATAGAGGAAAACAACAGAATGGGAAAGACTAGAGATCTCTTCAAGAAAATTAGAGATACCAAGGGAACATTTCATGCAAAGATGGGCTCGATAAAGGACAGAAATGGTATGGACGTAACAGAAGCAGAAGATATTAAGAAGAGGTGGCAAGAATACACAGAAGATCTGTACAAGAAAGATCTTCACGACCCAGATAATCACGATGGTGTGATACTGATCTAGAGCCAGACATCCTGGAATGTGAAGTCAACTGGGCCATAGAAAGCATCACTATGAACAGAGCTAGTGGAGGTGATGGAATTCCTATTGAGCTATTTCAAATCCTGAATGATGATGCTGTGAAAGTGCTGCACTCAACATGCCAGCAAATTTGGAAAACTCAGCAGTGGCCACAGGACTGGAAAAGATCAGTTTTCATTCCAATCCCAAAGAAAGGCAATGCCAAAGAATGCTCAAACTACCGCACAATTGCACTCATCTCACATGCTAGTAAAGTAATGCTCAAAATTCTCCAAGCCAGCCTTCAGCAATACGTGAACCGTGAACTTCCAGATGTTCAAGCTGGTTTTAGAAAAGGCAGAGGAACCAGAGATCAAATTGCCAACATCCACTGGATCATGGAAAAAGCGAGAGAGTTCCAGAAAAAGATCTATTTCTGCTTGATTGACTATACCAAAGCATTTGACTGTGTGGATCACAATAAAGTGTGGAAAATTCTGAAAGAGATGGGAATACCAGACCACCTGACCTGCCTCTTGAGAAATCTGTATGCAGGTCAGGAAGCAGCAGTTAGAACTGGATATGGAACAACAGACTGGTTCCAAATAGGAAAAGGAGTATGTCAAGGCTGTACATTGTCACCCTGCTTATTTAACTTCTATGCAGAGTACATCATGAGAAACGCTGGACTGGAAGAAACACAAGCTGGAATCAAGATTGCTGGGAGAAATATCAATAACCTCAGATATGCAGATGACACCACCCTTATGGCAGAAAGTGAAGAGGAACTCAAAAGCCTCTTGATGAAAGTGAAAGAGGAGAGTGAAAAAGTTGGCTTAAAGCTCAACATTTAGAAAACAAAGATCATGGCATCTGGCCCCATCACTTCATGGGAAATAGATGGGGAAACAGTGGAAACAGTGTCAGACTTTATTTTGGGGGCTTCCAAAATCACTGCAGATGGTGACTGCAGCCATGAAATTAAAAGATGCTTACTCCTTGGAAGAAAAATCATGACCAACCTAGATAGCATATTCAAAAGCAGAGACGTTACTTTGCCGACTAAGGTCTGTCTAGTCAAGGCTATGGTTTTTCCTGTGGTCATGTATGGATGTGAGAGTTGGACTGTGAAGAAGGCTGAGCGCCGAAGAATTGATGCTTTTGAACTGTGGTGTTGGAGAAGACTCTCGAGAGTCCCTTGGACTGCAAGGAGATCCAACCAGTCCATTCTGAAGGAGATCAGCCCTGGGATTTCTTTGGAAGGAATGATGCTGAAGCTGAAACTCCAGTACTTTGGCCACCTCATGCGAAGAGTTGACTCATTAGAAAAGACTCTGATGCTGGGAGGGATTGGGGACAGTAGGAGAAGGGGACGACAGAGGATGAGATGGCTGGATGGCATCACTGACTCGATGGACGCGAGTTTGAGTGAACTCTGGGAGTTGGTGATGGACAGGGAGGCCTGGCGTGCTGCGATTCATGGGGTTGCAAAGAGTCGGACACGACTGAGCAACTGAACTGAATTGAACTGAATGAGACCAGATGCCGTGATCTTAGTTTTCTGAATGTTGAGTATTAAGCTGGGTTTTTCACTCTCCTCTTTCACTTTCATCAGGAGGCTCTTTAATTCTTCACTTTCTGCCATAAGCGTGGTGTCATCTGCATATCTGAGGTTATTGATATTTCTCCTGGCAATCTTGATTCCAGCTTGTGCTTCATCCAGCTCAGCGTTTCTCATGATGTCTCTCCATAAAAGTTAAATAAGCAGGGTGACAGTATACGGGCTTGACATACTCCTTTACCTATTTGGAACCAGTTTGTTGTTTCATGTCCAGTTAACTGTTGCTTCCTGACCTGCCTACAGGTTTTTCAAAAGGCAGATCAGGTGGTCTGGTATTCCCATCTCTTTCAGAATTTTCCACAGTTTATTGTGGTCCACACAGTCAAAGGCTTTGGCATAGTCAATAAAGCAGAAATAGATGTTTTTCTGGAACTCTCTTGCTTTTTCAATGATCCAGGGGATGTTGGCAATTTGATCTCTGGTTCCCCCGCCTTTTACAAACCAGTTTTAACATCTGGAAGTTCACGGTTCACGTATTGCTGAAGCCTGGCTTGGAGAATTTTGAGCAACTTTAAATGGCAACCCACTCCAGTATTCTTGCCTGGAAAATCCCATGGACGGAGGAGCCTGTTTGGCTACTGTCCATGGGGTCGCAAAGAGTCAGACACGACTGAGCGACTTTCACTTCACTTCACTTACTAGCGTGTGAGATGAGTGCAGTTGTGCAGGAGTTTGAGCAATTTTTGGCATTGCGTTTCTTTGGGAGTGGAATGAAAACTAACCTTTTCCAGTCGTGTGGCCACTGATGAATTTTCCAAATTTGCTGACATATTGAGTGCTGCACTTTCACATCATCTTTTAGAATTTGAAATTAGCTGAACTGGAATTCCATCACCTCCACTAGCTTTGTTTGTAGTGATGCTTCCTAAGGCCCTCTTGACTTCACATTCCAGGATGTCTGGCTCTAGGTGAGTGAGAGTGATCACACCATGGTGATTGTCTGGTTCATGAAGATCTCTTTTGTGTAGTTCTTCTGTTGTATTCTTGCCACCTCTTCTTAATATCTTCCGCTTGTCGTTTACTTTATGCATAGTAGTTTGTACCTCTTACCTGCCTCCCCTTATCTTGCCTCTTCCCCCTACCCTCTCCCCACTGGTAACCACAGATTTGTTCTTTATAACCTTGATTCTCTTTCTGTTTTGTTGCATTAGTTTGTTTTATTTCTTAGATCCCGCATATAGTGAAAATGTCCTGTGTCTTTCTTTGTCTCGCTGATTTCGCTAATTACTCATATTGCAAATAGCAACATTTTATTCTTTTTTATGAATGGATAACATTCCATTGTGTGTGTGTGTATGTGTGTGTGTATACATTACATGTTCTTTTAAAAATTTTTTTTAAAGATTTTATTTTGTATCGAGGTATAGCTGATTAACAATATTATGAGAGTTTCCAGGTGTACAGTGAGAAAGAACTTGGCCATACATATACATGTATCCATTTCTTCCCAGTATTGTGTGTCCAAATACTCCTTTTTCTCAGAAACAGAAATAATTTTAAAAAATTACCATTAGTTATGTATAGTGATATCACAATTCTGTTATCTGGTAACGGGTAATGTAGGGAAAGGCAGAGGTAGAGATCAGGGTAAAGGGTATTTTTTTTTTTTTAGAAAAGTTATCAGTTCAGTTCAGTTGCTCAGTCGTGTCCTACTCTTTGCAACCTCATGAATCGCAGCATGCCAGGCCTCCCTGTCCATCACCAACTCCAGAGTTCACTCAAACGAATGTCTGTCGAGTTGGTGATGCCATCCAGCCATTTCATCCTCTCTCGTCCCCTTCTCCTCCTGCCCCCAATCCCTCCCAGCATCAGAGTCTTTTCCAATGAGTCAACTCTTCGCATGAGGTGGCCGAAGTACTGGAGTTTCAGCTTTAGCATCATTCCCAGGGCTGATCTCCTTCAGAATGGACTGGTTGGATCTCCTTGCAGTGCAAGGGACTCTCAAGAGTCTTCTCCAACACCACAGTTCAAAAGCATCAATTCTTCGGCGCTCAGCCTTCTTCACAGTCCAACTCTCACATCCATACATGACCACAGGAAAAACCATAGCCTTGACTAGACGGACCTTAGTCGGCAAAGTAACGTCTCTGCTTTTGAATATGCTATCTAGGTTGGTCATAATTTTCTTCCAAGGAGTAAGCGTCTTTTAATTTCATGGCTGCAGTCACCATCTGCAGTGATTTTGGAGGCCCCCAAAATAAAGTCTGTCACTGTTTCCACTGTTTCCCCATCTATTTCCCATGAAGTGATGGGACCAGATGCCATGATCTTCGTTTTCTGAATGTTGAGTTTTATAGAAAAGGTATAAGGTTTATTTATAATACAGCTTAATGATCTGTAGATAGCATATATGGATCAGAGTTATAAAAATGATTTTAAAAAGGAGAATAGATATAAAAGGGCATTTTTCTAGATAGAAATGGCCGAAAAAAGAAAGATTTGCCAATAGAGGTTTTGGAATTAACTCTGGAAAGACTCAAACCTGATCAAACTTCTGGTTGTTCTTAAAAAAAGGATATTTTTCTACTATTCCCCTACCTTTTACCTAAAAAAAAAAAAACTTTATTTTTGACTGCCCTCAATGTTCATTTCTATGTAATGGCTTTCCCTAGTTGCAGTGAGCAGGGACTTCTCTTCATTGTGAGCAGGTTTCACCCTGTGGTGGCTTCCCTTGTTGTGGAGCAAGACCTCTAGGTGATCTGGCTCAGTAGTTGTGGCACAATGAGGTTAGTTGCCCCATGGCATGTAGAATCTTCCAGGACCAGGGATTGAACCTGTGACCCTGGCATTGGCAGACAGATTCTTCACCATTCAACCATTAGGGAAGTCCCCTTTTATCTTTTTATGTGATTGACTGATATGTGGGGCCTGGTAACAAAAAATAACCTCATTCGATGACAGTGAAGATGAATTGACCCCGAGTAAGGTAAAATACAGAAGCAGCTGCAAAAGCCTTCAGCTGTTTTGTGCTGAAGACTTGCTAGGGAAAGAAGTAATGTGGAAAGGCAGTGATTATAGTATCATGCTCCTTGAAAGAGGAATAGTAGAAACAGTTACCTCTATTGAACATCTGCCCTCCATGTTTAAACAGCATTATTCCCATTACAGATAAGAGAAGGGAGCCATAGAGGTATGGTAGAGGGATTCAGATTCTAAAGCCATGGTTTCATCAGTAGTTCTTAAACTTTAATAAAGCAGCAGATCCATTCCCCCCCCCCCACTCCCCCCCGGGCCTAGATAAATCTTACATGGAAGCCAATAAAGCAAACCGCGGGGTAGGGTGGCAAGGAGAGTGCAGATCGCAGACTCGCCCGGGTGGGTTTAAACCTCTGGGTGCTCGAGGCACGGCGGCGCCATTCATCTCCAGCACCCCCCTGTAGCTGGCTCCGCAGTGGTCTGATCCGGTTGCCCGGTGCAGGTTTGGGTTCCGGACCGAACGCTGCGTGTTCTGTTCATTTGTTGTGGTTCGGGCAGGCCCTGGATACGGCTCTGCTTGCCAGAGCAGCCTTGGCGCTATGGCGGGGCCCGGGAGTGCCCCTCAGCCGTACCTGGGGCTGGTCCTGGCAAAGCTTCGCTGGGTGAGTCCAGGCGCGATCAGGGTTACTTGGCCCAGGGGTCGCGGGTGCCTCCCGGGGAAGGAAGCTGCAGACTCTGGGGGTCTGAGCCGCAGTGGTCGGAGGTCCTGAAGCCAGTTCTCAGCTGCCGGGGGGCTGCGGCCTGTGTCCAGGGCAGTAGCTAGGTCCTAGGGTGCTTGGGCGGGTTCTGATGCGGTGTAGGGAGACCTGGAGATCCGGAAGGTGAAGAGAGCATTTGCTTATGCTTAGCAGGACTTTAGAAAGGTGAATTTTCTAAAATGAATTAGCCTTTCGGTCATGTTATTTATTTTGGTGACACGTGGTTTCCCCGACTGTGAGAAACTTGAGGACTGATCCTGTGAAATCAGTTCCTTTTAAGTGCTGAAACTTCGCGTTGCTTGAAAGGACATCTAAGCCTGGACGGGGAATTGGGATTCTAATTCTGCGGTTTCTTTTAAGAAATAATGCTCTTAGCTCAGACGGTAAAGCGTCTGCCTACAATGCCGAAGACCCAGGTTTGATCCCTGGGGTCAGGAAGATCCCCTGGAGAAGGAAATGGCAACCCACTCCAGTGTTCTTGCCTGGAAAATCCCATGGACTGAGGAGCCTGGTAGGCTACAGTCCATGGGGTCTCAAAGAGTTGGACACGACTGAGCGACTTCACCATACTCTATGGAAAAAACCTAAACTGATTGAATCAGGATAAGAGCATCGGATTCAGCTTCTTTCTTTGGCCTTCTCGCCTCTTACTCTCACTTTCAGGCATCTCTGTAGAACTCTGGTTTAAAAATCATTACATTTCACCCTACTGTTTTCCTTCATCTCTTGGTGATAGTGGTTAATAACAGATAATTTTATGATACAGGTTTTGTTAGTGTTTACATGTAAACTTGTATTTATGTTTATGTCTTAGTCTGACAGGGCTGCTCTAACAAAAATGCTGTAGACCGAGTGACTTAACAAACATTTTCATCATAGTTCTAGGGGCTGGGAACACCATGATAAAGGTGCTGAAGATCTGGTGTGTTGTAATCAAAACTTTTTAACAAGTTAATTTTCTTTGTCTTGAAGGCTGTGGCAGCATTGCCTGAAGATATGAGACAATCCAATTTGTATGGTTTTCCATGGGAATTGGTGATATGTGCAACTATTGTTGGATTTTTTGCTGTTCTCTTGTTTTTATGGAGAAGTTTTCGGTCGGTAAGTAATCAATGCTAGGTATACTAAGAGAACATTCAGTCTTCATGTTGAATAAGTAATATGAGAAATGTATCTTTTGTTTTAAGGAAACAGGTTATCATTTTGTGGGCTACTTGTGTTAATGTGTGGCTGCTAGAAACTGAGTATAGATTTTAAGGAATTTTTTTTAATTTCATTTTTCGACTGCACCATGCCGCATGCAGGATCTTAGTTCCCTGACCAGGGATAGAACCTATGCTCCCCTGCAGTGGAAGCGTGGAGTCTTAACCACTGGACTGCCAGAGAAATCCCTAGAGGAATTTTTTAAAGTGCTGAAATTTTAAAAAATTCCTTTACATGAGTATTCCATACTAATACTAAAACCCTGCCTTTATTTCTTACTTATTATTTGGGGTGGTGTTTATTTTTAAGAGTCTACTAAACATCTGTGATTAAACCACCCAACTGGAATCAAAGACGTTGACCGTCACTTATATTTAGATGATCCTCCTCATTTCATCCCCCTGCCTCCCTGAAGTAGAGGTAATCCTGTTCAAGATCCTGTGTTGATATTCCAATGCCTCAAAAAAAATTTATCTTGGTCTCATGTATTAAATACATATATCCTTCCGAAGTATAGTAATTTTGCTTAGTTTCATGCCAAATATCATGGTTTGGAACTTTTTTACTCCATCCTATTTTGCTAAGATTCATCCATATTTTTGGTTCATTTTGATTGTTTTAATATTACATCGAGAGAATATACTACAGTTAATTTATATTTTTTATGGTCTTGGGCCTTTGAGTTGTTTCCAGGTTTTTTCTATTACAAATCATGCTGCTGTATAAATTCTTATACTTGTCTCCTATTGTGTATTTGTAAGTTTCTCTTGGGAATATACTGGGTCTGAGATTTACTTGGTGTAGTGCATGCTGGAGGTTCTACTTTTAAAAGCTAATGCTAAATTCTTTTCCAGTTGTCTGTACTAGTTTATACTCCCAACAGCAATATATAAGAGGTCCTAGAGATCCATTTGATCTCTGTCCTTTCCAACAGTTATTATCGTTGAAATTCTTTATTTTTGCCATTTGAATGGTATCTTACCATGGTTCTGATGTATTCTTTGATCACTAAGGAGATTGAAAACTTTATTTACTGGCCATATGTATTTGTTCTTCAGGGAAATATTTTGTTTATATCTTATGCCCCTTTTTATTTTGAGTAGTTTGTTCTTTTCATTTGTAGGAATTTCTTATGTATTCTTTAAAAAAACTTTTTAAAATTGGAGTTTGATTGCTTTACACTGTTGTGTTGGTTTCTGCTGTATAGCAAAGTGAATCAGTTATAAGTACACATATATCTCCTCCCTCTTCAGCCTTCTTCCCATCCCCTCCTTATGTATTCTTGATGATATCCTTGTTGATTATGTCTATTACAGATGTCCCAGTATGAAACATCTTTTCATTGTTCTTAAGATGTTTTCTGATGAGTAGAAATTCTTAATGAAAACAATTTCCATTTAGCACAGAAGTGCTTGATCCATTTTGAGTTAATTTTCTGGTTGGTGTAGGGTAGCGAGTCTGTAATTCCCCATCCTCCTCACCCTACCCCTCAAATAACCTTTTTCCCGGCTTTGTTTATTGAATAGTCTTTCCTTTTCCCATTTTTCTGCCATGCTGTGTATGAGAGTGCCACGTGGATGTAGACCTTTTCTGTGCTCTTTTTTCTATTCCACGGAGTATTATTGAAAACAAGTACATGTGTATCATTCCATATCCATCCATTATTAAGTCAGTCTTGCTAACTGACTAATTTGATAATTCATGTATCACATATTCTTGCTCTTTTTGTTGTTGTTTCCTTCATTATCAAGAATAGAGAGAAGTTGGCTGAATTCCACTGTCATGATGGATTTATCAGTTACTTTCTATAGTTTTTTCAATTCTTTCTTTACGTACTTTGAGAATATTGTTTTAGGTGGGTATATGTTTAGAATTGCTATATCTCTTCTTGGTGGGTTAACTGTTTAGTCAATATTTAGTGACCCTCTGTAACTCTACTGATGCTTTTGTCTTAAGTTTCTTATCTGATGTTAATACAGCTAGACCAGTTTTCTTTCTGGTAATATTTATTGTGTCTTTTTCCATCCTTATATTTTCCAGTCTTTCTGTGGTCTTTTACTTAATGTATGTACTCTACGGATTTCTCTATTTTATTGGAGTATAGTTGATTTACTATGTTGTGTTAATTTCAGGCATACAGCAAAGTGATTCAGTTCTGTATGAATTTTTAACAATATTTAATCCAAAAAATCTCTGTGTTTTCACTGAGTTTACTGTATCTACATGTTATGATTATTGATTACTGATGTATTTGGACCACTTTCTCCTAGCATACTTTATTAATGTATTCCACTTTTTATATATTTCTTTTCAGTTCTTTCTGCATTCATAAAGTAAATTTTCCTAGTGAGAAGACAAGAACCTTATTTAGCATACTCTCACATCCCTTGGTCTCTTTCACTTTCCAGACTACTTTCATGTTGGTATAATCTTGAATTTTAGTTCTAAAAATATTTCTCTTTTCTTTTTACTTTCCTCTCCACCCCTTCTCCATCCTTGAAGACAACAATAAATATTACCAAGATATTTGATCATCAATAATTGATGTATCTCTTGTAGGGTCTCCTGGATTTAATTCTTCTCATATTTGGATACTTCTTTCTATATTGTGTTTAGTATTGGTCTTTGTATGGTAAAACTTTTGTATGCTTGAGGATGTTTGAATTAAGTTCTTATGCTGGAACAGCAATTTGTTTGAGTTAAGCATTCTGGGTCTAAATTTTCATCCTGTTAATACTTTAAAATCCTTTACTTCCTTGTCTTTTTATATCTAATGTTACTTATTGAAAGGTCTCTTGTCAGTGTGATTCTTATTCATTTGTAAGAGGCTTTTGATATCCTTATTTCAATATAATTTGTTTAGGCTTGACTGTTTTCTTATTTCTTCTTTGAATTATCTTAAATATTTAAATATGAAATCTTTTATATTTTTTAATTCTGAGAAGTTTTTTCTGCATTATACATGTTTTTTTTTTCTTCTCTTTGGGACTATTGCTGTTTAAGATGTTGGCTCTTCTCACTTCCCTATCTCTTTAACAATATTTTCTCCATTTTTTTAAAATGGTTTACTGTTACTTTTTTTTTTTTAATTTTAAAGAAAAAGTTTATTGAAGATCTGAAAAATAATTTCTAAAAGATTAACTTTTCCAGAAAACTGTAGCTACACAATGCATTGAGTCTATCATGTTAAAACGTGCATTAGACACAAATACAAAAACCATGAAACAAGCCACCGTTCTTCAGCAATTGAGCAAAGATAAAATGCCTAGAGAACAATATGGATGGATAACTCACAAAGGATGGGCTCTTTACTTTAAGCACCATAAAAAAAAGGGGAGCACAAATGGATGAGTGTTTTCAGTTATGTACACTGAATTGAGCCTTTGGCACTAGGAATCAGAGCATTTGTGTCATATAGCGTTAACACATATTATAAAGGTGCGTAGTGTCAGAGGAATAGAAACCACCAGTGTTCAAAAGCAGCTTTGTCAACTAAGCAATAAAACACTCTACAGTATGTCTCTCTCTTGTCCATCACTGAATACACTGGCAGCAACGTTGAAATGAAAAAAAGGAAAGAAAAAAGGAGCTGTAACTCCTTTTATTTTCTCTGTTTAAAATCAAACAGAAAACAGACATCAATTTTGTTATGCACGAACATTTCCAAAGTACATTGTTTGTACAAGAGAAGGACTAAGAAACAAAGAGGTGTTCATAGAGATCAAATGTGGGTGGGTGCAGGTGCCTCACACGGCTTTCCGATGGTCCTCAGGGGAGCCGCTTCATAATGGCTGGCACGAAACAGAGTTGCGGAGTTCTTTGCTGGGTATTTTAGGAAACTGTGAAGATAATTCAGTAATAAGGCAATGCTGTTTTCATCCAGAGGTGTATAGGCCAACATTGCTCCAATTCTTACAGTCTCAGGAGACGTGGCGCTCCGTACACCTGGGTGCATCAGGGTGGTCCGCAAGGATCTCGGCGTACTGCGGCGCCTCAGATTCGTAGAGCATTGAGTGCCCAGCCTCACACGGAGGTACTCCTTTTTCCCAGCCACAACCTCATTGACTGCATACTCCTTATTATCTGGTCTGTGTTTCCTCGAGATTTCTTGTAATTTGCATAATCCTCTAAAATGGAATCCACATTCTTCTTGGCAGGAAGAGAAAAGAGCTGTTTTTGCTGAGTAATTAAGTCCCAGTCATCAACAAGCCATGGTTTCAGTTCCTGAGGAATCTTTAACTTCAGCTCTGCTCATGAATGTTTCCTGGTTTTCAACAGTAGGATCTACTCGAGCCCTTTTCTTGCAGGGAGGCTGAGGTGTCTCCCCAGTGCTGCCACCAGCTCCATTTCCAGATGTCTTCTGTTTGTTCTTTTTGTTTTCACGTCAGCGTTTTTCTGCTGCAGCCCAGCAGTCTTCTTTCCAGGGGCAGGCCCTCACATCTTCCCCTCTGCATACTGCTTTTGATTGGCTTTTTTGAAGTTCTCGTTGTTTCTGCACATTGGTATCCACGTACTTGAGTACTCTGCTTTCTGGAACCCATTCACCCCAATTTTTATTCCAACCCCTGTAATGTATAAAGTATTTTACTTGTTTATCCTTTATGGCAACTTTTACACACTTTGCTTCATAAAGAAGAGGCCCATGAAAGCACAGCACTCTCTCACCTCCTGGAATTAAGGCTTCGGGTCCTGCTTTGGCACCATTTATAAGAGATTCATCGCCGCCGTCTCCTTCTCCTCCTGTTACTTTTTGAGATAGTTTCTGAATCTGTTTCAGTTCACTAGTTGTTCCTCATCTAACTAATTATACTGTACCTTGACTTTTAAATCTTGTTTCATTTAATTTTATTCTTGTATATCTTGTGTAGATTATCTAAGTCCCCATTGCTTTTTTTTCTCAGTACTGAAATGGCAACCCACTCCAGTGTTCTTGCCTCGAGTATCCCAGGGAGGGGGAGCCTGGTGGGCTGCTGTCTGTGGGGTCGCACAGAGTTGGACACGACTGAAGTGACTTAGCAGCAGCAGCAGCAGCAGCGGCAGCACTTGTTTATTCTGGCCCTTGTGGGCCATTTGGGCAGTGAAGGGGGAGCAGGCATGTCCCCATTGTTTTTAGTCCTAAGCCTGACCCTCTTATAAATTGAAATTTTCCCTTCATTGTTTGAAAGAGAGGTTAAAGAAGAAAAAAGTTTTTTTACTTTATAGTCAGCAGATCCATGGCCCCATGGTAACATTTTTCAAATTGTGTTATTTTAGATATTAGTACTAGGGGAGATGATAGGGGCTTCTTTAAGTAGTTTGTTTTGGGGTCAAATATGTTTGAGGAGCAGTGGGCTAAATGAAATGAAACAGGTATTTTTAAGGTAGAGTTATTTCAGAGCCTTTATTATGCTAATAAATGTGAATCTTCAATGGGGGGACTTAATATGTAGCATTATTTTCTCAATGGAAATAGAACACTTTTTGGGTAGCTTATGTTTATACTAAAAGTAATAAGAAACACTTTAAGTTGTCAGTAGCAGTTAAATAAGTTATATTTGCCTGAATGTATGTTTGTTTTAATGTAATTTTTGTTAAAAATTTGTTTCAGGTTAGAAGCCGGATTTATGTGGGTAAGCTCTTTTTTCTATTTTAGATCACATCATTGTTGTTTGTAATTAAATAAACTTAAAAACATGATAACGTTAACTCTTTTTTAGGGAGAGAGAAAAAGCTTGCTGTAGAACTTTCTACACTGATTGAAGAAAAATGTAAACTGCTTGAAAAATTTAGCATTGTTCAAAAGGAGGTAAGACATTTTTGAAAATGTTGACATTCATGTTAGGATCCTCTAGGATCCTTACTTTACAGTGCAGGTATTTTTGTGTAAGTTTAAGATTATTAATGCTTTGTTTGCAAAGTATGAGACTTCAGTTGCTTTCATATAACCAGTCTAAATTGTAACCATTGTGATTGGTGCATAGTGATGTCTCATTGTGATTTCGGTTTTTGTTTCCCAGACTGATGAGGTTGAGCACCCTTTGATGTTTTATTGACCATTTGGATATATCCTTTTTGTTTCATGTTGCCCAGTTAATTTTTTTTCACATTTTAAAAATTATCTTTTATCTTTTGAAAATCTTTGGTTATCTTTTTCCTTTTGGTATATATATTTTTCCTATATTTTGGATACAAGTCCTTTGTCAGATATATGTATTACAAATATCTTCTACTCGGTGGTTTGCCTTTATATTTCAAGTGGTGTCTTGGTAAGCAGAAGTTCTTATTTGTAACAGTCTAATTTGTCAATCTTTTCTTTATGATGACTGCTGTTTGTTTCCTACTTAAAATTTTTTCTTTTTTTTGGCCTACTCAAGAATATGAAGATATTCATCTGTGTTATCTTTCAGAAACTATTTTTTTTTTTACTTTTCTTACTTAGTCTTTTTATTAGTTTGATAGGACTGTTATAACACAATACCACGGACTGGATGACTTACATAAAAATTAAGTTTTTCACGGTTCTGGAGGTTCGAAGTCCAGGATCAAGGTGGTGACTGGTGTGGTTTGTGCTGAGGCCTGTCGTCTTGACATAACCGCCAGCCTCTTAGCCTCTTCTCATTGTCTTTTCTCTGTGCAGGTGCGCGTTTCTGATGTCTCTCTGTGTCCAAATTTCCTTCACTTGTAAGGGTACCAGTCAGACTGGATGGGAGCCTATCTTAATACTACGGGCTGATTTTAACTTAATGCCCTTTGAAAAGCCTGTCTTCAAATACAGTCACATTTTGACGTATTCGGGCTTCAACAAACACATATTGAGGCGAAACTCAGTTCAACCCCAAATTACTCAGTCTCTAATCCATCTAGAATTGCGTCTCTGATGTATGATTTAGTGGTTAGTATTTCATATTTTTCATATGGCTGCTGAATATACGAGTACCATTGATTAAAAGGCCATCTTTCCCCTATAGTGTTGTTGTCTTAAATCTTGCGACTGTGTATATCTGAGTCTGTTTTTATAATATTTTCTGTTCTGTTGGTCTATTTTATATGCATCTATACACACATATATATTTATATCAGAGAAGGCAATGGCACCCCACTCCAGTACTCTTGCCTGGAAAATCCCATGGATGGAGGAGCCTGGTAGGCTGCAGTCCACGGGGTCACTAGGAGTCGGACAACAACTGAGGGACTTCACTTTCACTTTTTACTTTCATGCATTGGCGAAGGAAATAGCAACCCACTTCTGTATTCTTGCCTGGAGAATCCCAGGGACGAGGCAGCTTGGTGGGCTGCTGTCTCTGGGGTCGCACAGAGTCGGACACGACTGAAGCAACTTAGCAGCAGCAGCAGCATATATGTCTATATCTTTGCACCAATACCATGCTTTTTAAAAGCTACCTAGCTTGTCTTGCTATCTGACAGTGTAAATCACCAGACTTCTTTTTCGAGATTGTGTCTTTTCATATAAATTTTCAATCACTTCATCAGTTTATACATGCACATAGCCTGCTAGGAATTTGGGATTACATTGACTATATAGATTACTTTGAAAAGAATTTACATTTTTATAATGTTGAGTATTTATTGATGGACCATGGTATATCCCTCTAATTATGCCTTTTTAAAATTCTCAGTGTTGTTTATACATTTTTGTGTTGAGGTCTTGCACATCTTTTCTTAGATTTATTCCCTGGTATCTGAGGGTTTTGAAACTATTATAGTAGTTTTTTAAACAGCTCTGTTGGGATATAACTCACATACTATACTGTTCACCAATTTAAATTATACAAATGAATATTTATATAATTAGTATATTTTAGTATACTTTAGTATATTTAGTATACTTTTAGTTTATTTACTAACCAAAAAAATACAAAAACAAAATGTTTTTGAACATACTTTGTACACCCTAAAGGAGCCCTGCACCTCTTAGCTGTCACCCTTCACCCAATCTCCCCTATTCCCGAACTCTAGACCGCTTACCCACTTTCTGTTTCTATACTTGCCAACTCTGGATTCCATTTCACATAAATGGAATGATATATATAACATGTGCTTCGTTGTGACTAGCTTTTTAAACCTAACATAATGTTTCCAAGACTCATCCATGTTGTAGTAAATATCAATGCTGTATATATCTTTTTTTGCCAAGTAATATTCCTTACCACAATTGACATATCCATTTTTCAATTGATGGTCATTTGGGTTATTGTACTTTTTGGCTGTTATAAATGATGCTGCTATGGACATTCTTGTACAAATTTTTGTGTGAATATACATTTTAAGTTATTTTGGGTATATACCTAGGAGTAGAACTGTTGGATCTATATTTAACTTTTTGAAGAACTGCCGTATTGTGTTTCACAGTGGCCGTGCTAGTTTATATTTCCACCAGCAGCTTGTGAGTGTTCCATTTTCTCTACATCTTTCCCAATACTTGTTATTATGTCTTTTTGATTATATCCATACTAACAGATGTGAAGTGTTGTCTCAATGAAGTGTTTGTTTTTTTAAATTTTATTGAAGTATGGTTGACTTTATAGTGTTGTTCAGTGAGGTTTGAATGTGCATTTCCCTCATAGCTAGTGATTTGAACATCATACAAATAGGTTTTTCTTTTTTTAATCCGTCTAAAAAATCTTTTTATTTAGACTATTTAGTTCATTTGCATTTAATATAATTTCTAATTTATTAGAGGTCAAATCTACCGTCTTAACTATTTTTCTATTTGACCCATCTGTCCCACATGCCTTTTTCTCTTCTATTTTTGGATTGAAACAGTTTTAAACTAATTCAGTATTTTCTACATCAGTGGGTTTGTTAGTTATGGATTTTATTTTTTTAATGGTTATGTTTGAGATTGTAGTGTATATTTTTAAATTATTGAGTTCTAATATAAATTTATGCTATTATAATACTGCTTAATGAATAGTGCAAAGATCTTAGAATGCTTTAATTCCACTTGCCCCCTTTTATCTATTATATTTTGCCTTTTGCATTATATTTTGCCTTTATGTTTATATAAACCCCCAAATAATTTTATTATTCTTTGAGACAGTCAAGATTCATTTGGATTTATCCACACATTTATTCTTTCCATTACTTTTCATTCTTCCCTTCCTTTCCAGCTTCCCTCTGAGGTGATTTTTTTCCTCTTAAAGGATAGAAGGACCTCCTGTTCTCTTTTTCTGTAACATACTGTCGATAACTCTTAGTTTTTGTCTGACCATGTCTTTATTTCTCTGTTTTGTATAATGTTCTTTATAGAAGTCTGAGTTGGCAGTTATTTTCTTTAAGCACTTTGGGGACACCTCATTTTACTTTTTTTTTCTTGACATGTTGTTTGTGGGTCAAAGTCAGCTATAAGTTTTATTGAAATTTAGTGTTATGTCTTTTTTTGAATTATTTTTCTCTTTCAATTTCAAAACTTGAAGTATAGTTTTCAGTAGTTAAATGGACATTCTTAAATATGCAGTTCTTTTTATTTTCACAGGCGTATTCACCCAGGAATCTACCTCCCTCATTGATACATAAAACATTTCTATCACCTTTGTATTTCCCTTGTCCTCATTTTCATTCAGTCCCATACCCCTGCCAGCAACCACTGTTTATATTTCTATCTCCATAAATTAGTTTTTGTCTATGTTAAAGTTTCTGTAAATGAAATCATACTTTTTTGTGTCTGGCTTTTTTTCAGATAGTACTGTATTTTTGAGATTCACTAGGTTGCATATAGTAGTTTTTTTTTTTAACTTGAAAGTAAATTTGCATTATATCAACATACCACATTTTCTTTTATCCCTTTACCTCTGAATGTGGTTATTTCCATCTTTTGGCTATTATGAAAAAAGTTGCTATGATCATTTTACCTTTTTTTGTGTGTGGGTATATGTTTTTATTTCTCTTCTGTAAGTATCTTAGAATTGGTGGGTCATATGGCAGGAAGTATATAACTTTATAAGAAACTGTGTGCCTATTTTTATGATTTTCTCTTTATCTTTGATTTTCAACAGTGTTACTAGCTGTATGGATGTGGTGTCTTCCCTTATTCATCCCTGGGCTTCATGATGTTCCAGAATCTGTGGCTTAATGTCTTATTTGTTTTGGAATTCTCTTGATCATAACTTTTTCAAATACTGTTTTTGCTGTTTTTTCTTCTCTTCCTGGGATTCCAGATACTTGTATTTTAGCTTTTTACTATATCCCACATATCTCTTATTTCTTTTCTGGATTTCTTATCTTTTTGTTCACACTTCAGTCTGGATATTTTCTTCTGATCTAGCTTCCATCTTACTGATTGTCTTCACCTATGCCTGCTGCTGCTGCTGCTAAGTTGCTTCAGTTGTGTCCGACTCTGTGCGACCCCATAGATGGCAGCCCACCAGGCTCCCCCGTCCCTGGGATTCTCCAAGCAAGAACACTGGAGTGGGTTGCCTTTTCCTTCTCCAATGCCGGAAAGTGAAAAGTGAAAGTGAAGTCGCTCAGTTGTGTCTGATTCTTAGTGACCCCATGGACTGCAGCCTACCAGGCTCGTCCGTCCATGGGATTTTCCAGGCAAGAGTACTGGAGTGGGGTGCCATTGCCTTCTCCGTCACCTATGCCCAATCACCTTTTAAACCTTCTTAATTTCATCTGTTGCCTTTTTTGGTTCTAAAGGTTGTGTGGCTCGTTTTGTAGTTCTTTTTCTTTGGCTCAATGATTGTCTTTTAGTTCCTCTTATATATTAAGCTTACTTATTTTGTTGTCTGAAGGAGAACTCTGTTACTTGAACCCTCTAAGACTGTCTTTTTCTCTTCATTTTTTCTCTTCATTCTCACTCAGATCTTGTTTTCTTGAATGCCGGATTTTTCCATGTTGAGTATCAATAATATTATAATATAAATTATTGTGGTAAATTTGAAGCTGTGGATGATGCTGTCTTTCTGCAGTGAGGTTTTAGTGTTGCTTTTCATGGAATTGGTGGGTCAGGGGGCAGGTATAGTTTGGAATAAAATTTATAGTACTTTTACTTACAGTGTTGCTTTCTTTCAGTATGAAAGCTTAGAGTCATCTTTAAAGGATGCCAGCTATGAGAAGGAGTCAACAGAAGCACAAAGTTTGGAGGTAAGAACAAATAGATACTTATAAAAGTTAAAGGAAAGGTTCTTTCTAAATGACATAAACTTTAAAAGTCATGTATCTTCTCAAAACTCACATTTCTTGGGTATTAAAACTTAAAGAAATTTAAGTTAAATATAAGAAATAAAATGTTATAAGTAGCATAAGGTATTTTAAAATTTTGAGCCTTTGTTGATGATTTGTTTTGAGTGAAGCGTATTCGGTTG
Source organism: Budorcas taxicolor (assembly GCF_023091745.1). NCBI lineage: Eukaryota > Metazoa > Chordata > Mammalia > Artiodactyla > Bovidae > Budorcas > Budorcas taxicolor. The sequence continues at coordinate 53,096,513 of NC_068930.1, forward strand.
ACTGTCATCTAGAGTTATATAGAAGCTCTTAATTCTTCATTTCTGGGAAATATATTAAGATAATCATTCTTTTTTTGGCTCAGTTTGCTCCAGGAAGGAAAAATAGAATTTACTTTCATAAATTTAGGAATAGTTTGAAATAATAATTATGTAAGTTGAGGCAGTTCTTGCCTTTCCCTCATCAAAGGGTTAGGAGCTGACTAGAATGTTACATACAATGATGTGCTGGTATCTAAAAAGTAGGAGCCGTTATTTGTAATACCTGCTGAGTTCTGTTGTGTAAATACTCCTACCATGACCAATTTTAAGGTACCAACATGATGCCACTGAATGTGCAGTTTGGAAGAAATACAAAGTTGGGTCTCTCTGAGCCAGGTTTGATTTGGCTAATAATAAGGAAGCAAAGTGTGATAATCTGTCATTTAGCTAAGTTATGACGGATGAGGGTTTGTAATAGGAGTGTCATGCTACTATTTAGAGATGTAAGTGTTGTAAAAAAGCATAGTAATATTAAAATAGAAAATGATGGACTTCGTATCTTCGGTATATGTGTTCAGTTTAGCTTGGCGTTCTCCATCACTGATGTCTATAATCATCAAAGCATATGGATCAGAATTTCCTAGTAGAGTCCAAAGGAAGTCATAAATTGAATTCCAAATAAAATTGAATTCTTAACCTTTTTTTTCTTTATGTTACCGATTAATATTCTCAAGAACTTGTTGAAATTACTACATTTTATTTATTTAATTTGTAATTTATTAGATTGAATAAAATAGAATTTCACAAGGAATTTAATATGCTAACAAAAGAACAAAAACTGAAGCGCAAATATGTTTACTTAAGCTTTGCAACGTTGTGGATAAAATACAGCACACCAATTTATTCTTAGGCATTGAATTTTTACTTTAAAATGAATATTTTGGAAGTTTTTCTCTAATTTTAGTAGTTTTTTGAAACATACGGTGTTTATTTTCAAGACTGGTAAACATAGTTGAATGTAAACTATAATGTGGTACAGTTACAAAAATGGCTGTTTGAATCTGTAGATAAAATCCAAATAGCAGGGTAATTTTGATTCAAGTAAGAGAACTCATACAATCAGGTAGTCAAATTTGGGGAAATACATGCATATATATTTTTTTACTATATATATATATGAATATATGTAAATATGCTTTTTAACCAGTATGATATAATATGTACTTATTTTACTTTTATTTTGGCCTGCATTAAGTTCTTTGATTCTTTTGGTTTATTTTTCTTTTAACAAGTTTGTTGAAGGATCACAAATATCAGAGGTATGTTTATTTCAGTATTTAAATTCCAATTGGATAATCCAATAACTAATCATTTAAAATTAAAAAGGCCACAGAAAATATGTCTTAATTCAGTGTAGAATATTATCTTGATTGTCTTTTGAGTTTATTTTTGATTTTATGTATTGAATTATATGAAATTGGACTTTTTCTCATTGCTGCTTTTATAATGTTTTAGAGCAGAAGCTGGCAAACTAGGCTCTGAGCTCTCCACCTGTTGTTGTAAATAAAATCTTACTGAAACATAGCCATGTTCATTCATTTATGTGTTGTCTCTGCTTTCTCACTACTTATGTATATGACTTTAGTCGGAACAGAAACTGCATGGCTTTCAAGCCTAAAATATTTACTGTCTCTTTATAGAAAAAGTTTGCTAACACCTGCTAGTATTGCTGTTATTTCAGTGTTATAAAAATGAACAAATATATAAACTAGACTTATTTAACTTACAGTGTGTGTATTTGATTACATTTATCTGACTTATCTTCACCAAATATTCCTATGACTGTCTTATGAAGTTTTCTTCCTCTTTCAGGCATTCTATGAAAAGCTGACCGGGTCCAAATCTGAACTTGAAGATGAAATACTCATTCTAGAAAAAGAGTTAAAGGAAGAGAAATCTAAACATTTGAAGCAAGATGAGTTGGTAGGACTTTTGTGTTTGAGGAGACTGTAGGAAAAAGAAAGTTATTGAGTTAAAAAAAATTATATGATATCGGTTAAAGCATTACATGCACTGTAAAAAGAAAAAAGTCCAAAGAATACAGAAGGCTATAAAGTGGAGAGTAAAATTTTCTGGATCCTCTAGCTCTTTTCATTTGTTAGAGTTAACATTATTATGTTACATTTCTTGCATAGTCTTACAGAAATTTTCTATTTGCACTATGGAATAGCTCACATAAATCATTTAAGTTGAATAATCACATACATAGTGGTTTTGGTTTTTTATTACTCTGAAAGTGTTTTAGGAACTTAAAATTCCCTTTATTTGTCTTTATTTTAAAATCTGTCTTAAGGATGGTCTTAATGTGTGTGAGATTATTTAGTAAGATATAATGCTAGTAGCCTTCTTATATATAACTTAAGTGTTAAGAAATATTAAAGATGAGTTGAAATACTGTTGTTATATAACTTTCATATAAAATCCCTTTAAACATATAGCTGTGAAGTTTTCTTAATCTGAATTCTCACTTTTGGAGCAAAAGCGTTAGGTTAATAATATACTTGATAGAAATGGCATCTTGAAAACTGGAGGAGTTCAGTAAATACTTGTTGATTGATACTGTCTTTTTAGATGTCAGACATTTCAAAAAGGATCCAGTCCCTAGAAGATGAATCCAAGTCCCTCAAATCACAAGTAGCTGAAGTAAGTTGAGTTATTTTAATAGGGCTATTGCTTTAAAAATCACTTACATTTTGCTATTACTTTTATGATTAAAGAATTAAATATTAGAATTTAGATACAGTTTTTTAAAAATGTATTTCATTTTATTATTTTTTAATTTAAATTTATTTATTTTAATTGGAGGATAATTACTTTACAGTATTGTATTGGTTTTGCCATACATCAACATGAATCCGCCACAGGTGTAAAATTTTAAATAAAATTTAGTTTATTTTTAAACTACTTTAAAAAGTAGTTTAAAAAAATTTTATTTATTTTTGGCTGTGCTGTGTCTTTGCTGCTATGTGGGCTTTTTCTCTAGATGTGGACAGTGGGGGCTAATTCTCTAGGAGCTATGCAAGGGCCTCTCAGTGCAGTGGCTTCTCTTGCTGGAGAGCACAGGTTCTGGGTGCATGAGGCTCAGAAGTTGCCGTACGTCGACTCAGTAGCTGTGGCTCCTGGGCTCTAGAGTATAGGCTCAATAGTTGTAGCAAACGGGCTTAGTTGCTCCTTGACATGTGGAATTGAACCTGTGTCTCTTGCATTGACAGGCAGATTCTTTACCACTGAGCCACCAGGGAAGCGCTAGATACAGCTGTAAAATACAGAGTATCTGAGGAAAGTTCATTTTTTTCATTGAGTAATATTTATTGAGCCATAGCTGTATATACTGTTCACTGTTGAAGGTGATTGGCACTTAATATTAGTAGACAAAATGGACAGAAAGGCTCTTGTGGATTTTAAGTTCTAGTAAAAGAGACAATAGAAAGTTAATTAAAGTTGCCAGGTAGTACATAGAAGGTTATGAGAGGTTAAATCATTTGTCCAAAGTCATGTGGCAAGTTAGTGGCAGAGCAGCTAGGCCTTGAGTGACTAGACCTTGAGTTTAAGCCAGCCTTTTTTCTGCTATAGCATGCTGCCTCTCCTATTAATACTGTCACGTTTTAAACTTTAATTCCATGTTTCAAGGAGTGTGTATAAAAAAGGGCTGTTAAACTAATTCTTGTAATCTCATTATGTTGTATTTTACTTAGGCCAAAACAACCTTCAAAATATTTCAGATGAATGAAGAACGACTTAAGATAGCTATAAAAGATGCTCTGAGTGAAAATTCTCAGCTTCAAGAAAGCCAGAAACAGGTTTGTACTGTGAAGGGACTCCTCAACTTGTGAGTATATAATTATAAATGTTCTGGGCATACTCATGACTGACTCATGCTAGGGGCAAAAGTGGGCTATTTCCGGAAACCACAAGAGCAAGGCAATCTCCTATGTATCCTATGGTGTCTCTTTTGTATAGGATACAAAGGTCTATATTCCTGGAACCCTCTTCCCCCAGGAGTGAAAGTAAGCCTGGACACTCACCATTTTGATAATAATAGCAAATAGCATTTAGCACAAAGCTTCAAAGCCAGGTTGTAGGAGAGCAGAGAATACCATGAGAGTTATTGCAGCTAGGGGCCTAAAGGCAGAAGCGGTTGTGGTGGCAGATATAGTAAGGATTTAACTTTTGTCTTCTTCCTCCTCACATATGTAGACACTGCCACATACCCAAACATATTTGCTCTCCAACTATTCTCCCAATACAGTTAGAATTTTTCAGTGGGAAATTTTTTTAATGATAACATTATTTATAATTTTCTAAACATTGTTCACAGCTGAGTCACATGATGTGCTCTGATTATGTGTTCTGTTTCACTCAACTTTTTATTTGCCATAGAGTTAATAATGGTCTTGTTTTATACCTATCTGTAATTTATCTGTATTTCAATCATAAATGTCTCTTTTAGAGATTATGTAAATATTTTGTGTGTGCAAAGGCTTTGGTTAATCTAATTTCATTTTTCCCTTGAAGCAGTACTTTCTGGGGCCTTCCATCCTCCTGGTTCAGTAGGAACTTGTTCTCTAGGTCTGTTATATTTCTGCCGTTCTGAGATTTCACTTCACCCCTATCCTTTGACTTGTCTTTCTTCTGTGTTGGATCTTCCATTTCCTGTGTCATGCGTGTACTTTGTGTGGTAAATTCCCTTGATTATCTTCCTGAGAAAAAGCATAGGAGGAAACTTTTTAAGAAGTTTCATGACTTACAGTGTCTTCTCTCATACTGTTAACATTTTGGTTGGATATCTTCTGAGTTGCAATTTTTTTTTTCCTTGAAATTTTGACATTATTGCTCTATTGTCTTCATTTTCCAGACTTACTTGTGAGAAGTCAAGTGCTGTTTGGATTATTGAACCTTTTTTGTTACCTACTCTTTTCCCCTGTGGAAAATTTTAGTATCTTTCATTACTTCCAGTTCTCTGAAATTTCACAATGATATGGCTTAGTGTGGGTCTTTTCCCATATGTTTGTTGGTTACACTGTGTCTGGAAACTCTTGCTCTTGATTCAGTTCTGGGAAATTTACATGAATTATTTTGTTCAACTTGGGGTGTATTTTGTATGATGTATGAAATTATTTGAAAATGTCTTTTTTGGTTTCTTTATGACTATGAAACTTTTGTTCACTTGTTCTCTGATATTTTCTACTTGTGAGAATTCTTTGTTATTTTGCTTATACTTTTTACTGATTTCATGGATGCAATGTCTTACTTTGCTGAGGATGTCATGTTTTTTTTCCCCACTCTTTTTTGATTTTTTTTTTTTCCTGAGTTGCCTTGTTTCCTTAAAGTTCTTTTGTGTCTGCTTTAGTCTATGTCTTTTGTCTAAGATGTTTGGTGATTCATGGGTGTCTGTTTATTTAATAGTAGGGCTCTCCAAATCTAGTTGAAAGCCCTGTGTGTGTTTCTTGTGGGCCTTGCTACACAGTAATCTGGCTAGGGTATTTCATATATCCTAGGGTATATCCATTTTGGTATTCAAATACCATTTTCCACAGGAATGAATCCTCCACAGTTCCTGTTTGGGGAAGTATAGGGTTGTTTGTGAACATTGAGGTAAGCAGCTTAGTGAAATAAGGAGGTCTGGTATCTCACTATTCAGTAAGTCAGTTTTCACTTAATGCTATTATGTTTACAGCTTATTACTCACACCTTTACCTGGGTCAGGTGTCCCAGAGTTTCAGATTCTAGCTCTCCAGAGAATAACCTTCCAGGCTTTGGCCAGAAGTGTGTGTGTGTGTGTAAGTGTGTGTGCACATGCCTGTGTTTGTGCATGTAAAAGACAGAGGGAGAGAGGGATGGCCTGAGAATTAGAGTGTTTGTATATGTATGTGTGGGGAGATCATGGGGTTTTCTCTAACTAGTTTTCATACAGACTTTTGAGTAGTCCTTCTCTTTTCATTCCATTTAGAAACTAGTACTTGTACCTCCAAATCATGAGCCTTCCTGGTTTGTATCAAGTCAACGCTACTTTTAGACTCAACCATCTTCTGCCTTAGATTTGAATTGTCTGGTCTTTTACCATGCTTCCATCACTTTCCACTTCTGGAACTATCTTTTTCTTCATCACATTTTGTCTTTTTCCTTGTGGGTTTATGCTTTTTTTCCCCCTTAAACCTTTTTACTGTCATCTTAGTAGATTTCAGGTGAAAGTGGCTGGTATCAATACATCCTGTGTTACTTTTGCTGTTACCAATATAGTCAAAGGTGACCTTCTGTACACTGAAAATATTTCATCTAGATTGCCTTACTCTTTATAGCTGCTTTAATCTAACTCCTTTTGGTCATCAGAGTTTTTGAAATAAACTATTCTGTATGCACTGACTCCATGTTTTAACACATTCCTTCTTTAACCTTATAAGACTGCTTGCTATGTATGCAGTCTCCTTAGTAACTCACTAAAGATCAGCCAGTCACCAAATCCAACTTTTAGTCTTCAATTCTTATTTATTTTTAATCTGTCAAAATTGTCTTATTTTACTAACATATGTGGAGAAGGACTAGTTTTTTGTGTGCCAGGGAATATGCTGATGAAGCCTTGATTTTCCCGGGAAACCCAGTAATTACTATTTAATAGAATAGAGTTTTAAAGATTAAATAAAATTGGCCTTTTTTCCATATATATATATATCGGCTGATTCTTTTATAAATCACTTGCTGGTTCTGTTTTTGAGGGAGGAGACCTATTTTTCTTATTGACTTCTAAAAGCTTTTTGCATATTACAGTTATTAACCCTGTGATATATATAAATATTTCTTTCTAGTCACTTGCTTGTTTTTAAATTTTAAATTTTATTTCTGTTATTTTTTGATTTGTAAAACTTTAAGCATTATGTAGTTAAGTTTATCTTTTATGACAGTCTTTACCTTTTATTCGTGTTGAGAAAGTTCTCCTCTGTAAAAGTCTATATAGTAAAAGATTGTTTATGCAGAATTTGATCTATTCTAGATTAGGCTATTTCTGAAGGTTAGTTAGCCATAAAATAGCACATGATTAAAAAATAAATTTTAATATAAATAAGGTATGACATGTTATATGGGATATAAAGAATGGCAAGAAATGGCCAAATCTAACAAATGTGTCTCAGAAAGCTTTTAATTTGATATACATTTATCATGTAAGTAGTTGAAGAATGTTAAAGTCTGTTATTTTACTTTAAAACCCACGTTTTAAAAGTTCTTTGAAAAAAGGAGCCCTTCCTTCCTTCCCTCCTTTCTTCATGACACTCCTTCTTCCCCACCACCTCATTTTTTTCTCACCCTTCCTAGCAACACACTGTGTTGTATAATATTTATTAGTGGTGCATGCATGCTCAGTTGCTAAGTTGTGTTGGACTCTTTGGAACTCCATGGACTCTAGCCCACCAGGCTCTTCTGTCCATGGCATTTCCCAGGCAAGAATATTGGAGTGGGTTGCCATTTCTGTCGCCAAGGGATCTTCCCAACCCAGGGACCAAACCCAGGTCTCCTTCACTGGCAGGCAAATTCTTTACCACTGAGCCACCAGGGAAGCCTATTTATTAGTGGTGCACCTAGGTATATATAAATAAGTGCATCTGCACCTGAGTTTGATACAATAATATGAATTACTTCTTTTTGTGAGGTTCTTTTAATGATACACCTTATATACATAAGTGTGAAAGTGAAAGTTGCTCAGTTGTGTCCGACTCTTTGTGACCCCATGGACTGTATAGTCCATGGAATTCTCCAGGCCAGAATACTGGAGTAGGTAACCTTTCCCTTCTCCAGGGGATCTTCCCAACCCAGGAATGGAACACAGATCTCCCGCTTTGCAGGTGTATTCTTTACCAGCTGAGCCACAAGAGAAGCCCATGAATAAGTGTACCTGCATATAAATATGATGAGATAATAAGAGTTGCTTTTCTTTTTCTTTGGGGTTTAAATTTTAGCTTTTACAAGAAGCTGAAGAATGGAGAGAACAAGTGAATGAGCTTAATAAACAGAAAATAACATTTGAAGACTCCAAAGTACATATGGAACAAGTTCTGTGTGATAAAGAAAATCAGATTAAGGTAAACAGCCCTGCTAGTTTAATGACTGAGTTAAGCTAGAACTTTATACTAATTGTGAAATATAAAAAATTTTGTTTTTAGCAGCTTTTATTTTGAGGAGATGTACTTTTTGGCAAACATTACTAGTTGCACTGTGTTTTTATCCGTGTTGCCAAATGTTCTTTGAAAACTTGTAGATTTGTAGTGTGTATACACACATACACACACACACACACATTCTCTGTGTCCTTTTTTCTTCTCTCTTCTGTTTTAGCCTAGATATTTAATGAAGAAAGACAAAAGATTTTGGATTTTGGCTTTTATCTTAAGATTGCCATCTTTTTTCTTAATGAGAAGAGTTGGAAAGAATTTTATAAATTGGACAAATGAAATTATATGCATTGAATATAAATATGAATATCTTTAATGCCTAGATTAACTGGTATATGTACTTTCACAGAGATGAATATTTTAAGTAAATCTAATTGTACTTTAACTCCATTAGGAATAAGATAATTGGTATTACTGTTAAGATTTATTGATTTTTTTTCCTACTTCTTATCTCTCCCTTCTACCAGTTTTTCCTGCCTACACTTTTAAATCTTAATAGATACTCAAGTATTGTTTATTATATTAACTAATAAGATGTACAGTTAACATTCTGTAACCTGCACAGTGAAGTGGATGATGTCATCTTGAAAGCTATACATTTACTCTATTTACTTCACTACTAAGGATGTTTTTGGGGCTTCCTCAGTGTCTCAACAGTAAAGCATCCACCTGCCAGTGCAGGAGACCTGGGCTCGATCCCTGGGTTGGGACAGTCCCCTGGAGGAGGGCATGGCAACCCATTCCAGTATTCTTGCCTAGAGAATCCCATGGACAGAGGAGCCTCTCTAAGAAAATTCAAAAAGTACTGTAGCAAAACCTCTGATGTTCCAACTCAGATTCTGTTTTCAATTTCTTTTTCTATTTGTCAGTTGTGTCAGTTGATCTCCTCCACTAGTTGTTTACTTGAATAAATTGAATCTGTGAAATCTCTTTTTTTATATATCATGTACGTTACTTGGGGATTTGTTTAACTTCACACAAAATTTACTCTCACGTTAATGACTACTCTTACTGTGGCAGGTGAGAAATACCATGTAAGAAATATTTTGTTACTGTATAGTCATGTGATACGTTTAGAAAAAATGGGCCATTACTAGGTATTATATTTATTTGATTTGGGCTTTCTTCATAGCTCAGACGGTAAGGAATCCACCTGCAATGCAGGAGACCTGAGTTGGAAGATCACTAGAGAAATGAATGGCTACCCACTCCAGTATTGTTGCCTAGAGAATTACAGTCCATGGGGTCACGAAGAGTCGGACCTGACTGAGTGACTGACACTTTCAGTTTTCACTCATCATGTTTGATTTAAGAGTAACCAGTTGTTATTTTTAACTTGTAGACCTTAATAGTAAATAAATGTTAGTTTCTGAGAGTATTTACATATTTTATGCTGCGTAGAGAGTAAGAGCTCATGTACTTTTATCTATGTGGATTGATTTTTAGACTACAGTTGTGCATTCAGAGGTTGTAAAGCCAGCATAAGGCATTACCCTCTTTTGTTTCCCCCTTTGGTAAATGTCAAGTCTCTGACAGAGCGCTTACGAAAGATGAAAGACTGGACTGCTGTACTTGGTGAAGACATTGCAGACGATGATAACTTGGAATTGGAAATGAAGAGTGACTCAGAAAATGATGCGTACCTAGGTATTAAGTCATAGCTCATCTTCTTTTACTGAAAATGATGACTGGCTCTGGTATATCCTTTTAGTTTCCCATGTGCTATTGTAATACTCTTTATATACTTGTGTAACATTCTTTTCCTCTCTCACTATCCCTCGTGGTTGTGTCAGCTAGGATAGCTCCATTTCAGTAAATCTGTCTTCAGCGCCTCAGATAGATGGACTCTCAGCCTTCCTCACCTCTGTTCTTTTTGTGTGTTGTACATCATAGCAGTCTTTGGCTTCCCTGGTGGCTCAGTGGTAAAGAATCCGCCTGCAATGTGGGGACCCACCTGCAATGCAGGATACGCATGTTTGATCCCTGGTTCAGGAAGATCCCCTGGAGAAGGAAATGGCAACCCACTCCAGTATTCTTGCCTGGGAAATCCCATGGACAGAGGAGCCTGGCGGGCTACAGTCCAAGGGGTCGCACGAGTCGGACATGACTTAGCGACTAAACCACCACCACGACCATAGCAGTCTTCATACTGCATCATAATTCTTTCCATGCCTGTTTTCCCCTGTACTGTAAGCTGATCAAATGGATGGGTGAGTAGTTGGAAAATTGAGTGTTATATAAATGAACGCCTTAGGATGCATTTTTTTAGATTCTTCATATGGTGACAGTACTTTAATTGTGACCATCCCAAAGTCTATTGCCGTTGCTGGTTGCAGTATGAAAACTCAGCAAAAGTTAGGTTCTCTATAGCCACTTAGTATATTTTCAGAACAGTTCTTTTGACTTTAAAAAAGAACATCTTGTTTTGATTGTAAGAACAGTACAAAAGAGGTCTCAGGTATCTTCATTGAGTTTCCCCCAATGATAGTTTCTCTGACTTTTGTAACCTTTCTCTTTTCTCTCCCTCCGTCCTTTATATCAGTAAAAAATGTGTTAAGGAGAAGGTGTGATTTTTTTAAAGATTTTCTTTGATGATAACATTAATGTCTTGGAAGAAAAGTATGCTCCAAAGTAAAGACATATAGTTCTGTTTGTACTTTTTTTTACTTCTGCTTTATCTTGTAATTAATTATTATGAGAAAACATGCTTAATGTTATTTTAATTTGGAATATAATTCTGCTCATATTTTGTCTGATGAGGAATTCTAAGAATAATCGAAACTGGGGGCTAGATTTAGGTGACTACCAAATGCTTATTTTAACTCTGTTTTTGGAGTTAGTGGTGAAGAACCGTGTTACACGATACTATGATAATTCCCTTGCTCTTTTGGTTTAGCTTCCTGGGAGCAGGTCTGAGCCCGTTGTGCCTTATGTTAAATTCTTTATTGTAACAAGGGATTATAAAGCTCTAGTTGAGTGAACTAATAAAATCATTTGGCTGTTTGTTGTGGCATTGTACTGTTTTATCAAGTTATTATGATTTTGTTTTTCATTATAGATAATCAACCAAAAGGAGCTTTGAAGAAACTGGTTCATGCTGCTAAGGTTTGCATTACTACATAAGAATATAGAGAAACGACTAAAGCATGGATTAAATCCATATATCCTAGTAACTGTTTTAAATGTCTATTTTATAGTTACCATATAAGTGATAGAAGTTTTAGAAGTGATCAGAATTTTCTTCAGTTGCTTTTTATTTTTTTTATGGTAACTAGATATCCATATTGTTAGGTTTTAGAATTTATTATAATAAAAATTTTCAAGGTGTGCACTCATTTCTTTGGATAAGGACTGTATTAATGTTTGCGACATGTTTTCCCATACTTTCCTCTTTGGATGTTCTTCATTCTCAGGTCTCATGTTTTCTAATATTCTGTTGCCCCGTATCTTATCTTAAGAAGTATGTACTAGATTCGTTTTCTTGTGGTTTATCCCTATTCTCTTTCATTCTGGTAGTGGTATCCTGATCTTTATTGATCTATGTGAAGTTTCAGTAATGTAGTTTGAAGGGTGCTTTGATCAAAATTTATGTGCTGAAAGCAAACAGCTGCTGTTCAAACATTAATCACTGGCTTCTTTATTCCTGTTTTGAGATTTACATGTGTTGATGACTTTGCTAACTTTCTAAGATGGAAACTCCATTGTTGGCTTGTGTAGTCTGGGCAGTAATTTCATTGGAGTGTAAAAGAGCTTCAAAGGATTAGGATGGTATATTGAGATTTTTGTTTGTTTTGGTATAATTGTTTAATGTTGCTTTTTTTCTTCTCCTTCTCCCATTCTTTGAAGTTAAGAGCTTCTTTAAAAACCCTAGAAGGAGAAAGAAACCAAATTTACACTCAATTATCTGAAGTTGATAAAACAAAAGAAGAGCTTACAGGTAGATAATCTATAGATTTACAAAGTTTCTCTAAATAAATATGTCTCCTTATAGAGAACAGAACATTAATTGAATCAATTATGGGGAGATACAATTTGATTTTTTTTTTTTTACTTTTACTTTTGTTGGTTATTTGTGAAAAGTTAGTCTGAGTTTTTATTGTTGGTAAAGCCATATCGTTTCCTCCATATTTATATAAAATCAATGGCATTATTTAAAAAAAAAACATGTAAAGCTGTACTTTTAATTTCAGTGTCAAATATTTGGTATGGTTTTAGTTGTTTAAAAGTAGCAAATTAAAACTTAATTAAAAAATCTTTGTTAATTGCAAATTTGATTTTTAGTAGTGGTACTTCTATATTTCATAGATCTTTTTCTGGTACAGCTTTTTCCTCTAATGTCCTTGCATAGTATATTAACATATATGGGAATGATGTTAGACCTGTAGAACTGATGTTTTTTATCATTGAAAAGATTTGTTTTTTAATTTTGCTGATAGCATTTTTTTTCCTAAAGTGAACAAATACTGTTATGTTCCAAAATTTTAAAAGTTGATGTAAGTAACATTCCATTTTGTAAAAAAAAAAAAAAAAATCAGCATAACTGTTAGCAAAAAAAATGATGGAAGGACATTCTCAAATGTCAGCCATGATTCTCTTTGAATATGGGATCATGGACAGATTTCTGTTTTCTTTTTACTTATCTATATTTCCAAAAATTTCTAAAATAGGTAAACTGTGTTTATAATAAGACATCTTTTGAAAAGGTTGAACCACCAAAGGTACAGATTATTTGAAAAATTATCATTGCCCTATTCACATGGTACTGGTAGTTGGGTTATTTTTGAATTTTGAAAATCATTAATATTAACTTAAAGTTTTGCTAATGTATAGTACTAAAAGCCTATACTTTTAGTACTCCTATATGGGAGTACTAAAATCTCCTATATGGGAGATTTACAAGAGGAAAAGATATGAAGCCTACTTTCAAGGAAGCCCTATTGTAGTACATTAACAGGCTTTCAGTGAGGAACTTGTAGTAAGTGCTAGGATAGTAATGAATTTGCTCACCAGTTACCCCATCACTTAATATGGTATCTTGGCAAATTACTAATTTTCTAAAACTAGTATTTGGAGACTTTGTGTCCCTTCTTGCAAATCTTTCTTATTTTAGGGAGTCATGAAAGATAAATTTCTATAATTGATCTTCTATTCAGAACAGAAAGGTTTTCTTCTGAATTGTTTCTCCTCTGACCCTGCCGTTTTTGGTAATCATTTACAGTGTTATTTTAAGATACAGAGGATTTGAAACAAATTAGTTAAGGTAGAAGTGAAAAAATATAATGAAGGTTTAAATGTTGGTTTAATTTTTTTTTTAAATAGAGATGATCCAATTTTAAAAGAAGTAATGTCCAACATGAATGTCAGTTAAGTGACTTAACAATGGCTTGTTAAGAATTGTTAAGATGACATGGCAATGGCTTAAGGCCAAAGGTCAACAAACTTTACTGATCTAGATTTAAAAATTTCTTGGAAAGACAAGCTGTGGACAATTTCTTGCACATTTAATCATTTAATGTTAAGGTATTAAACAATCTTTTTGGTGTGTATATTTAATTAGTAGATGTTTTAGAATAATTATATAACATTACATAAATCAATAAAATTCTAATGATTGTTAGTATGATTTTGGAATTGTCCTGTTTAGGCAGAGTGAATTTTGCCTTGTTTCAAGATTTGTGGTATGGTCGTGATTCATACCCATTTTCTGGGGAGATGTCACCTTAGTCTTAGAGGAGTTGAATTATGTTATGTTGAAAGAGAAATAATTTATCTAATTAGTGCATCCACTAATTATTTTATAATAATAATTAATTAGAATTGTTTATTTTAATTTTCATTGATGATTCTTTTAGGTTGAAACAAAGCTAAAATTGGTATTTTCTTTTCCAGTCTTGATTTGGTGTAAGCCAGCAGGACTTTGGGGTATTCATTATCAGAAGATCCAAATTTCTGGCTTGATTTTTAACATGTATAAAAATTTTGGCTTAAAAAGAGGCTGGGTAGAAGTATTAATTGGTAAACAACTTTTTATTAGGGAAAAAAAGATGCATTATTAATCATGTAGGAGAGATTCACAGGAAATATTAAGCTAAAGTATTTGCCGTCAAAATCCTCATCACCAAAACTTTGAGAATTTTAGTGACTTTGTTTACTAGACTGAAAATTAGATGCTAGAATTAAAGAGTACTCAAGGTTCTAGAATTATTTTTTAGGAAATCCTTAAATAATAAAAAAAGTTATAATAATTTATATAGTTCTTAACATGTTAAAGCGAACAAAATATCTTATCGATTTTCTGTTGGAAAGAATTTAGTTTATTAATAATTAGTTTTTGTAATTTTTATTTTTATAAAATATTAATGTATATCTCAAAATATTTGCTCCCTTAATTGCGATTAAAAAAATTTTTCTGTAGAGTGTATTAAAAATCTCCAGACTGAACAAGCATCTTTACAGTCAGAAAATACAGAGTTCGAAAGTGAAACTCAAAAACTTCAGCAGAAACTTAAAGTAATGACTGAACTATATCAAGAAAATGAGATGATACTTCACAGGTAATAAATTATGTTGGTCACTCCATTGAGTGGCAAATAAAAAAGCTTAAAAATGTTTTGCATTCAGCTTATGTGATTATTTAGGCTTCCCTTGTGGCTCAGCTGGTAAAGAATCCACCTGCAATGTGGGAGACTTGGGTTTGATCCCTGGGTTGGGAAGATCCCCTGGAGAAGGGAAAGGCTACCCACTCCAGTATTTTGGCCTAGAGAATTCCACGAACTGTATAGTCCATGGGGTCAAGAGTCGGACATGACTGAGCAACTTTCACTTTCACTATGTGGTTATTCAAAGTTCTTAATTTATGATTGGGTTGCATTTCATCAGTTTATTTTAAGAAAGTTATTTGATTTTGAAACATTTTTTCTTCAGTGATAAAAATATAAATGATAATGGTGAACTCTTAAAGCTTCTGTATTAGTAGTACTGTATTGGATAATGTGCTTTACAATTTGAGTCTATAATATTAAATTCCACACTCAGGTACATTTGTTTTTTTCTTACATGTGATGTCTTTATTGATATTTGCAGGTTGCTTTATGGGAAGCAGTAGAATAAATCACCAGTTATGATATAATTAAAAATATACCTTTGATTATTTTATGACATACAATAACAGAAATAAAACACTTTTTGTTTTAAGGAAATTGACAATGGAGGAAAATTACCGATTAGAAAAAGAGGAGAAACTTTCCAAAGCTGATGAAAAGATCAACCATGCAGCTGAAGAGCTGGAGACCTATAGGTATGAATATATTTCACCCCTTTCTTTTTGAGGTAGGAAGAGTATCCATACAAAAGCCCAAAAGCAGAAAAAAATAATAGAGCAATAAAAAAAAAATCGCCCTTAATTTAATTATTTTTCCTTTAGATGTCTTGCTCTTATGTGATTATACAGAAAATATAAAAAGGAAAAAAAAAGTTTTTCTTTTACTCTATGTAATTCAAAATCTCTTAGATTAGTTGGATTTGAATATGGGCAATCCTATATTATGTTAAAGTTAAGAATTTTATGAATGTGACTAATTTTAAGGTCTTTCCTCTTTGGTTCACATGGGGAAGAATGTATATAATATTAATCAATTTGAGAAGTATGCTGCAAAAAGAAGAATAAGCCTTAATTAAAGTTATGAAGAAGTGTTTATAAGACCATAAATCTAGTTTTTACCTTAGCTCAATCCTTACTGAAATAGTCGATCCTAAAATAATAGAAATAATAAAAACCTAGAGAAAATAAGTGACAAGATTCAGCAGTACTCCAAATAGTTGTGATACTTCATTTTGCATTAGGAAGAGCAAGCTTGAATTTTATCCAAAAGAAGTTTTTAGTCTTATAAGGTCTTTTTATAGTTTTATGAACTTTAAGTCTTTTTAGTCTTATAAAGGTAATAGCATTTTCTTTCTCACAGATCTTTAATTTCCTAGAGTTCTATTAAGACTATAGACATCTGAATACATCTCCCCGTATGCTTCTTAAAAATGAAAATGAGCCAGTATTCCATCTAAATCTTAGGTAAACTCAAGTAGTAGTATTCCTAAAGCTTGCCTAATGTTTAAATTATATCAGGAAAAAAATATGCTTTAGAACCTTGCAACTAAACCAGCACCACCAAAGGTGATGAACATGTGGAGTTCTAGCGTTCCATGAAACAAAGCAGTCTAGGTATTAAATTAATTAATATTTTCAGTAGACATAGTGTGTTTTGTCATTTCTTAGTTTATGTTAAGTAGAATAATTGCTTGTTCTTTATAGAAAGCGAGCCAAAGATCTAGAGGAAGAGTTGGAGAGAACTGTTCATTCTTATAAAGGACAGGTACGTGTGTGTGTGTAACTTAAAACGGTGGTGATTTGTTTGAATTCATACCTGTTTTGATGCAGGAATGTAGTTAGTCTCTTGAGGTTTTGCACATGTGGCGGAACATTTCTAGGGAGCAAAGATTCTGGGCCAAGAGACATTGTTTAAAGTTGCTATTTGAACTACTGCTGATTTGGGAATTTGAGTTGCATAAAGAAATAAACATGTGGCAGCATTAGGGTCCTATATATATATAACCAGTCTGGCTAGTTGTCTCTTAATTGGTACCTCCTATTGTAATTGATTATTGTGTAAAACAGAAATGTACCAGACAAAAATTTCAGTTGTCTTTACCTTGTTTTTCTTTTAGAACTATAATAGAGTAGATCATATGTATATGAAAATTTGCTTTAAAATAATACTTGCTGACTTTTTAGAGATGATTGAGTAATTTTTGAGTTTATGAGTTTTACATTAAATCATAGTGGTAGGTATGAATGTTTTTTACAGAAAAAAAATAGTTATTAGTAGTATTTTAATGACTTTTCTTTTTTAGGTTATTTCTCATGAGAAAAAAGCACATGATAATTGGGTAAGTTTTAAATTTTCTTAGGCTTTTTTGTCAAATTGTTCTTTTTCCTAATTTAGATGCGCAGTGTAAAGGTACACTTTTATAACTGAGAAAAAAAGGTAGTGTTTAAAAAAATCAGTTTCTTTTAATTTCACCAGTAGTGGAATTACATCCCTTATGAACTAAATACTTTGTTATGATACAGTTATTCACAGAATCTGATTTTTCCTTCTCTGCTTTTAGCATATTACTTCTTTGCAAGGAGCTTTACTCTTTGGGGCTTATACTCTGGGGGAGGTGAGGCAATGTTCATGGACTTGTTTCAGGCAGTGGATTGCCAGCTAATTACTTGTGGACAAATTTTTAAAATTCTCTAGGCTTGTTTACTCATCTGTAAAACAGTGGGATTAGCTGAAGTAATAATCTAAAGCCCATCCTAGTTCTAAAAATTATATTAATATAATTTAGGTATCTGATTTTCTGATTTTTAATTACCTGTTACACAGTAAGAAAAAGACCATCATGAGAAATGACATGTCAGTGCTGTGGAGGAACTGTATGAGGAAGTGATAACTATATAGATTTTGAGTAATGCTCAGGGTGGTCTCTCTAACATGAAGAACTGTTGTTAACAGCTGGCCTTTGAAAGACTTGCCCCTCAAAGTCTTCAAGGGGAAGCGATTTGCACAGTAGGTGAATATGGGGTCCGGAGTCAGCTTGTTTTGGTTGATATCCTGGTTCTATCACCTACCACCTGTTCCTTACCTAAAGACAGATATTATTAGTATCTATTTCAGAGTTATTGTGATGACATTAAATAAGATGATTCTGATAGCCAAGTACCTGACATATAGTAGGCATTCAGTAAATGTTAACTGTTAAATTTTCACTGTTGTACTGAAGCTTGGAAGATATTTTTATTTTTAGGCATGGATGTTTCTTGGAATGGAGATTTCAGCTTAGAGTAAGAAATTAGATAAGTTGAATATCAGGATCCTTCCCAATTTTGAGCTTTTGTATGCTTCTGAAATGAGGGTTCAAGTGAAGATTTGTTATTGAAATAATACGCTGGTCTTGGAAATGAATTTAGTCTTCTTCACCCCTTTCTAAATGCTCAAATGCAAATTATTTTTTAAAGATGGAGAGGAACTGATGTTTATTAGTATTGCATATATTCTAGGTACTGTACTCTAAGGCATTTTACATATATTACTCAGTCCACACAATAAATGTAATTCAGGTCTTCCTGATAAGGAAACAGCCCTCGGTCATGTGATTAGAGAGTTAAGATTGGAGATTGAAACATTGACCTTTTAGATTCTAAGTCTTATAGGTTTTTTTTTTAGATTCCAAATCTTATACTTTTTCTTTTCAATACATTGAGATTCTTGTTTAGTAAATAATGACATTGACCTTAAATTAAAACATGCAAACAATATGCCCTTCATGTCTCAAACTAAACAGATATTTTATAAAAATAATATATACTCATTGAACAAAAATTTATACTAGGTAGAAAAGTACAAAGAAGTAATTAGCAGTAGTACTTTAATTTATTCCATGCTTTCATAGATACATTGAGACATAAAGCACATAATTATATGTTTAAAAAAATAAGATCACATATTAATGTTTTATAACATCTTAATATATCATAGATATTTTTATGAAGTTTTATATTTTCTATGAAGTTCTTCATTTTATAGACTCTTAGTTTGCTTCCACTGTTTTACTGTAATAAATAATTTCTTAATTTTAGGTGTTACTTTCTCTGTTGAGCATTTCTTTGCTCCATCCTGTTAGATTTACTCTTCCTTTGAATTGTCATAGTACTTTGTTTTTCTTTTTTTTTTTTTGGTATCCTGTGGCAAGTACTGTGGTTATTTGTATTTGTTCTTACCACAGATTTAAGCTTAGAGGGACTGTTTTGCTTTCCTTCTTAACATCTGTACCTAATAGAATCTTTTTTGCATATTGTAAGTGTTCAATATCTGAATATAAATGTTTTAGAATACAATATGGTTGGTTATTTACTAAAATTACAGTTTTGCTAACTTCTGGGTTTAAATTTTTCAAGTGTGAATCACTGTCATCAGTCTATTTTTATATTTCTTTGTTGTAGGTATATCTTTAATATATACTATACTATAAACAGAGTAGAACTTACTTTTGACTTTACACATTTTTGTGCCATATGTTTAAGAGTAAATATGTTACACATTAGCAAACATTTAGAAATGATTTTAGTTCTGCATCATTAAAAGTTAAATGAACTGGTATTTTGTTAACAAAAATTGTTACAGTGGTGTTCTTTTTTGTTAGTACAAAGTTGATTATATAATTCGGAAAAAGATTTACACCTGGAATCTTTGACATTGAGTGCTAACATGTGGTTAAGCTATATTTTTGGTGAATATTTGCCCAGTTAAAGTCAATACTCAGGTACAGTTCAAAATTATAGACTGAGTTAATTTACCTACCTTTTGGTGACTCACATTTGCTCTGCTGCTGCTAAGTCACTTCAGTCGTGTCCGACTCTGTGTGACCCCATAGACGACAGCCCACCAGGCTCCCCCGTCCCTGAGATTCTCCAGGCAAGAACACTGGAGTGGGTTGCCATTTCCTTCTCCAATGCATGAAAGTGAAAAGTGAAAGTGAAGTCCCTCAGTCGTGTCCGACCCTCAGCGACCCCATGGACTGCAGCCTTCCAGGCTCCTCCGTCCATGGGATAGTGAACTGCACTAATCTGGCAAGTGTGATGTTCCACACTCCGCTGCTTCTACTCTGGAGAGTCCACAGAATAACAGGGAAACATGTAGTATTCTATGCAAGCTTAATTTTACCCACAGCTATTTGGGTTTATTGCATATTCTTGGTATAAGCTTTTTTTTCTTGTAACATATGTATCGGTACTGATTTTTATTAAATGAAAATGTCTCTAAGTAAATGTAAAAGACTAAGGAATATATCTCTACAGTGCTGTGTACTTAATAAACATGCAACATGCTTTGATTATATTCAGCCATTTAAAAAAATGGCCTTTACCAGCATTTTTAGACCTTTAGGGTTTCACAGAATTACAGTGATTTCTTTTCAGAGACAGTTACTTTGTCCCACTGCCAGTGTTGCCACGCATAATAATTCTGAGTCTCCATTCCTAAGCTTGGGTCCTCTTCCATTGCTCTTGTCATGTTATTTGGATATTTACAACACCAAGTAATTCTAATCCTTGACTTCACATCTAGCTGAAAGCATTTCTTGGCAAGTACATGATTAAACTCCAGCCTTAGGCTCATCTGGTTGTATGAAACTCATTCCTTTTTGATATAATTTTCTAAATTAAATTTTTTTTACATTGAGTTTACTGAAATGCATACTTGCATACTTAAGTGATTGTATGCAATTTTTGTATATTTGTATGCAATTATTGAGATATTTATGTATGCTTATATTATTTTCCTTAAGTTGGCAGCTCGGACTGCTGAAAGAAACCTCAATGATTTAAGGAAAGAAAATGCTCACAACAGACAAAAGTAAGTATCTTAGTAGGAATACTTTAAAAACTTTGCTTATGACTTTTATTCTTAGTTGTTATTTTATTAAGTAGTTAATATTTCTATAAGGATAAACAGACTTTCAGTGAACATATCTAGTAATAAAGTACACCTTAGTTCTATTAGAGTTTACTAGATTTTTTGTTTGAAACACTTGTCTTAGAGGTTACTGTAACAGAATGAAACTTTTCATAGATTTTTTTGTAAAAAGTATAACTTTAAAATTTTTGTTTAAACCGGGGTGGGTAGAAGGAGGTTATAAGAGATGGAGATAGAAAGGATAAATCTCTTTGACATGGTAATTCGCAGAGTATTAACATCTTTAATGAATAAGTGGATAGAATGTTTATTTTTCTTTTTCCACGATTTTATTCTATTGGATGGCATTGCTTTACAATAACAAAGTGAAAGAGAGGATAAAAGAGTACAGTGTTCGATTGAAGGGAAGAGTAAATGGTTTTCTATGAAGACTGTAAAAGTCTTCCCATAATTTCTTGACAGAATGTACTATCAACATTATCCAGTATTAGTTTTAGTCTCTTGTCTTTACTCAAAAATTAAAGCCATATGATTAAATGTTTTATTTCAGATCTAATGGTATAGAGCTAGAAATAAGATTCTTTTAAAATGTCATATTTTTCAGACAAAAGGTTTGGAAAGGAATAAAATAGTAGGATGAATTAATCAGATTCCAGTTTTATGTTATGATTGAAATTGTATGGGGAACACTACAATGGAAAGCTTATATGACTCAGAGCTGGGAGCCTTGAGTTTTAACCCTGGTACTTTAATTTTGCATAAATCATTTGAACTCCTAACTTCACTTTCCTTAGTTGTAAAATAATAGTTTTGAACTCACTGACCTTGGAGGGCCCTTCATCTTTCTAAAAGTTGGATTCTGTGATACAGTATTCTTTGTAGCCTAGTTTTGAAAGAGAACAAAACAATTCCAAACCTCAACAAAACATCACTATCATGAGGCAAAAGGAACCTGTTACCCTAAAATAAATAGTGGGGGATATATAAAGGTATTTCTATCAGAATAATTTTAAGGGAACTGCTTCTTTTATGTAGATATTGAGATAATAAAAAGTAGTTTATAATAGTGGCATTTTTCTTGAAATGTGAGTGCTTCTCTTAGATAAGTAACTTAGCGATGTTTGTTCTTTATTTGCAGATTAACTGACACAGAATTTAAAATTGAACTTTTAGAAAAAGATCCTTATGCACTTGATGTTCCAAATACAGCATTTGGCAGAGGTAGTTTTTTTTTTTTAACCCCTCATTAAAAAAATACTTATTATATTTTGTACATACCGTTTATATTAGTGTGAATTAACACTACTCCTTATGAATTTTTTAGATTTTGGAGTTAGGGTTCAAATCTGAGTTCTCTTGTGGTCTCCCAAGTTTCTGAGTTTTGTTCTCTAGCAATACTGTGAATAATGGCTTTCTCAGTGGCATTTTGTAGGATGATATATGTTTAGTACCTTGAGCTCCTTGGGAAGCAAAGTGCTTGGTACATAGTAAGGTGCTCATTGTTTTTTTAGAGAGTGAATGGGTAAAGATTGTTTAAATGGAATAGCATTGTGACTGTTTATATATTAACCATTCTTTGGAATTTGCTTGAATTTTAAAAATAAGAATTAAAACAGCTGGTTTGAAATAATGTAAAACTTCATTAAAAAGGTGGGAAAACTGTATTAATCTGAGTTTTGATTGCTTTAATTACCCCCAGAAGAACCAGTTATTTGGAAGATGTATTTAATATTTCTGTCCATTCATTAGTGAGTTAGCATCTTTATGATCTCATACTATTCCAAATAGTTTATTACATTTTTCAAAATAATTTTGGTTGAATTGGAATTAAGCTTCTAGGGTAGTAAAAACAAACCTATCTTCTGTAGGTAGACTGCTCTTTGAATAACTGTTGAAAAGTTATAAAAATCACTTTGACAGTCCAGTTTCATTAAGTATTTCTATGTTAAGAAATAGCAGATTGTTATGAATTTCAAATAGGAACAACATCTGGAGTTGAGGGAGTTATACAGAAAGAATTTTTATCTGAATCAAATGCAAAAATGTCTCAGGGTAAATAATGCTTTGATCTTTTGTTATAACTACGTTTGAATATTATATAAGCTACATAATAAAATTTAGCATGTTTTGAAAAGTATTATTTTGGGTGGCATTAAAGTTTGTTTGTTTTTTGATAATGTTGATTTTTGATCTTTGGAAGTATAACCATTATTTGAGAATGGTGAAGTTTGTAAAATGATCAGACTTTTGGTCATATGGTTTATAGATAAAGTGATTTATTTGATGTGTAAAACTGAGTTTTCACTGGTGATAAATCAGAAATCATTTCTGATGCTTCAGAGTATTTTGTGGGGTTTTTTTTCAGCTTTTGAAAATCTGAACTTTACTCGGATAATTCATAGTCCAATACAGGCCCTATCTGGCCCTGATTTAAACAGAGCCCATCTATTGGTACAACCCTCACCAGCTGAAATATCTGGAAGCATACTGCCATTCAAAACCAAACCAAACCAAACAAACTTCATGCCCCTCAAATCCTCTTATAACTCTAAAATATGGTGTCCTTTGCTTAATAGTGTATGATCATTCAAGTGTATTAGTTACCAGAAGAGTGATGTTTTTATTGACTGAAGTGTCTGTTTGGTAGATAGACTTAAACACATGGTTCTATGTATAGCTCTATCCCATATTAGCTAAACTCAAGGCACGTTCAGTATTTAGGACAGAGATTAAATTTAAATTGGCAATAGAATGACCCGATGGTAACTGCTGAGATAGGATTCTAATCTATAGTGTAGGTAATTGAAACTATGAATTTAAATATGCTGTTTTAATTATTCCAGAGCATTCCCCATATGGTCCCTCACCATTGGGTCGACCTTCACCTGAAATGAGAGCTTTTCTCTCCCCTCCAACTTTGTTGGAGGGTCCACTCAGACTCTCACCTTTGCTTCCAGGGGGAGGAGGAAGAGGTATATTGTTTAAACATCTTTATTACTCTAGATTTCTTCCTTACTTTATATTTTCATCTCAACTTATCTTTAAAATGATCTTTAAAGTAAACCTTTGAAAAATACAGGCATTCCTTGCACTTACTTTGGGTTACTTTTTGTTTGGAAAAGGAACTCTGTGACATCTAATTTGAATATATTTTTCCCTTAGAAACCTGTTTCTAATGGATTACATTTTGGTCAGGGAGTTGATATATCATCTTTTAAAATCTTTTTAAAAACTGTATCCTTTGCTACATAATATATAATTTTATAAAAGTATACATGAAATACAGTAACAGTGTAACAGCATAAAATTGTATTTTAATTAAGCATTATTGGAATACAGAATTTTAAAAAAATCTGTTTTTACTTCATTATCATGATCTTTTTATTGTAGAAAATCAAAAAGTGAAAGAGCTATTTTTTTTTTTAAGAAATAAGGAATTCAGAAGTGCTCTCTTGTAGGCATAGTTTTGTTGGGAACCTTTTTTCATTTGCTAATACTTTGAGAAACTGACCCAAGATTGTGTGCTTTGTTACCCCCTTATGTGTTTTTGAGAATTTCCAGGGCCATTCAAGCCCAAGCATGAGCTATTCATCTTTCTGCAGTTACCTCATCAGCACTGATGTTACCTGTATACTTCTTTTGATCTGGAGTTTTCCTCTTTTGATCTCTCAACTATATTTTGTTTGTCAAGTTATTTTAAAACTTTTCCTTGCGTTGTGGCAAAATTCAAACATATTTATTCCAAAATCAAGAGCTTTAGGTTTTTAGCCCTGAATTTGTGTTTATATCATGTCATATTACGCATGAACATAAGTGTTATTGAAGCCAGTCACATGAAATAGTACTACCCTTACTATCTATGATGCTTTCTGATAACTTCTATTCAGTTCTATTCCATTTCATTAAGAAAGAATACTAGTTAAGATTAACTTCATACACCACAATGGGTTGCAGCCAACAGTCTGAAAAACAATGCCCTAAAAGTAAGGGTATAAACTAGCTCAATTGCCAATGTGAATCACTAGAAGTTGAATGACAAAAGTCAAGGATTGCTTGTAGTTAATTGAAAATTTGAAATAACAGTAAAAATTACCTTTGATTTCGCCTCTCCTATTTAAATTACTTTCCTTTCTTTTTAAATAACTTTCAAGATACAGTGTGATTAGATCATTTGCAAGGATGTTTTATTGTTTGTTAGAAAAGCTACAGAAGTTTTAGGTAAGTTATCAGCAGGTCTTAAAAGAGTTGCTTTGAACTGAAAGTTTCTATGACCCACAAAAGAAGAATGACCTTTCTTTTCCTTCCTCTTATCTTGTTGTTGTTGTTTTTTTTTTTTTGAAAGTTTGGATGAGATACATGTTTGAGTAAGGTTGAGTGTAAGGAAAATAATTTCTGTTTAGAGTAAATTGTATGTAACTTGTGGACTGAATGAAAAACCTTGACCTTTAGCATGTTCATGTTGGCAGTTTTTCACCTAAAATAGTCACTTGGCCTGTACTTTTTTCCTCTGGAAGTAAGCAATCAGGAGAAAGTCTTTAAATGTCTCCTTTAAAGATCCATTTTTCACTCTAGACAACCTCAGCCTAATTGACTCTTGCACATTTTTCACTGATTTAATTTTCTGCTCTCCCAGCCTTTTTTTTTTTCCTTCTGATGAACTGACTAGAAGGATGAACAAACTAGAAGGAATAAGGAAAAGTTGACCTTCTGACATAAAAGTCAGTTGGCTTCCTGACAACAAGAGTAGATAGAACAATTTTAAAAATTACTAAAATTAAAAAAAAAAGAATGCTTATACTGATTGGTACAAGTTACCATATTACTTATCAGATTACTTTTATTTCTTAAAGGAAGTACTGAAATGTGGGGAGCATTTTAGAATGATTTCTATTAAAATAATTGTTTTTTAAAGTTGTTCTTTGATAAGTTAAATAAGCTTTTGTTTTCTGGGCAATATAATTTTGAGGAGACCTCATTCCCCCTTCAATGGCAGATGAAATATTAATAAATTTTGTTATTTAATATTAAAACTTTTTATATTTGTGTTTTTCACTTTAATTGAGTATGGATTATTAGTTGAGGTGCCATTCATTCTGTGGTCATAGGAAGGGAACTTTGGAATGATTCTCTTTCTTTATAAATGTCAGCATGTTAGATTTTCTTATCCAAATGAGTGTTATCTTGTTCAGAGTGTTTATTTCAACAGTGCCGCTGCTTTTGGAACTCTTTATTTTAGACTTGCTTTCAGAGTTGTGAGCTCTCTTTGGAGGTGAACTTGATATTTAAAAATTGGTAGAAGCCAGGAAATGGCAACCCACTCCAGTGTTCTTGCTTGGAGAATCCCAGGGTTGGCAGAGCCTGGTGGGTTGTTGTCTATGGGGTCGCACAGAGTCAGACACGACTGAAGTGACTTAGCAGCAGAAGCCACTTAAAGCCAAATTTATTTGGCATATATAAATTTTGTAATCAGACTGGTTAAAATCATTTCTGAGGCAGAAGTCATGAAGAGTCATGCCTCTACTTATTACAATAGTAAGATGCCATTTCTTGAGCGGCTCTTAAGTTAATATGAATACATTTCTAAAAGATACTTTGAGTAGTTGCAGAATTATTAAAATAGATATATAGCCTCTAAGATGACTCTTTTAAGGGCTTCATACCCTTTGACTATTAGCATATTAGTTTAATTAACAAAAACTCATAATTATTACATCTGATATAGAAATCCTTTACTTTGCTATTTACTTTCTACTCTTATTTTTCAGACTTAGTATTTATAATTTCCAATTTAACCACTGGCTTTATATGTAAATAATGATAGTAATAACATTTAAGAATGAGTTTTATAGGCAAGTATTTATGTATATGACAAAATATTTCCTTTTGTTTTAGAAATGGCTTTCGTAGGATAGAATTATAGTCTAATGTGTCTTAGGAAAACTTGGTTGGAATCTGATTGTTTTGCCTTTCAAAAAAGGCCTGGATTTTATTTGATGAGAAATCTTATAATACTTTTTTAGATAAAACAGTTGTATCTTTCTTCTTTAATTAGGCTCAAGAGGCCCAGGGAATCCTCTGGACCATCCAATTACCAATGAAAGAGGAGAATCAAATTCTGATAGGTTAACTGATCCTCACAGAGCATCGTCTGACACTGGTTCCCTTTCACCACCCTGGGAACAAGATCGTAGGATGATGATTCCTCCATCAGGTATGGAATGAGTATAGTTAGTGTGTATATTTGAAAGGCAGCCAGTATGTGCAACATACAGGAATGAAAGAATAGAGAAGTACATGTGTGCCCTGTCTGAAGAAGAACCATGATACATATTAGAAAACAGTAGTAACACAAATTTCCAAAGAGAATAATTAGGGATAATTATTCACATTATAGAAAACTGTCCTCCCTCCACCCCCACCATGCAATGTCTTTAGTTTTTGGTGCTCATAGAAGTGATACATGTTTATATTTATGTTAGAAAATTTGAACAATGGAGAAATGTATAATTAGGAAAGTGAAAAAAATCCCCCTTGTCATCTTAAGCATGCCCCTCCCAGAATGTAGTTTTATATCTTTTAGGGAGTTCTTTTTTGATACGTTTTCATAAACATAGGTATACCCATTCCTTCATTACTGCTGTGCAGTTATGCTATTCACCTTCTTATAACTGTCTTTTTACCCTTGAACAATATATCTTAGATTAATTGTCAAGATAAATATATTTACTGGAAGACTCACAGTAGAATATTTTGAAGTAAGGCAATAACTGTTATTCCCTTATAGCCTCTATTTGCCCAAGGAACGTTATTAAAATTATTCAGTTTGCTAAACTTTTATTTATGCACAGTGTTTCAGGGACAGACACTGTTACGTAGAGCAAGCTATGCCTGCTTTGCATAAATTAGTTACATTTAAAAAAATATACTAGTTCAGATTGCTTCTTGAGGAGTTGGAGAAGGAAGAATATTATGGTTAAAAAAACATTTAATTCCAATTAGCCTTTGCTTTGTTAGTGTGTGTGTGTGGTATGAAGTGGTAATTTCTTTGGTTTGAGGTTACTTTCTTTTGTTTGATATCATTAGAGTATCAGCTTCATGAAAACAGAGATTTGTGTCACTTTAGTTCACTGCTATATCTCCAGAACCTAGAACAATGCTGAGCCTGTAGTATTTGCCCAGTAAATATTTGTTGAATGAATGAATACCCAAATAATTCTAAGAAAGCTGAATAGTTTTCTTACTGTTTTTATATTTAGAAATATATATGCTATGACTTTCAAACTTAAGAATCTGTTAATAGGTGGCATAGAAATCCTCCTTTCAAGGATTTTTTTCTTGAGTAGCATTCATTTTAAACTTCAGATGTGATAAAAATAAAGGTGAATAATTTACAGCCCCTTTCTTAAGGAGTTTGAATTCAAGCTTTTGGTGTATATTTTCTGTGTGTGTGTGTGTGTGTGTGCGTGCGTGCGTGCGTGCGTGTGCGTGTGCGTGTGCGTGTGTGTGTGTGTGTGCGTGTGCGTGTGCATGTGCGCTTCCCTGGTGGCTCAGAGGTTAAAGCCTCTGCTGGGTTCAGTCCCTGGGAGAAGGAAATGGCAGCCCACTCCAGTATTCTTGCCTGCAGAATCCCATGGATGGAGGAACCTGGTGGGCTACAGTCCATGGGGTTGCAAAAGTCAGACATGACTGAGTGACTTCACTTTCATATATATATATACACACACATATGTATGTATATTTAAAGTGTTTTGTTTGGGAGCATTAGGTCTTAGCGGGATCTTTCTTTATGGCTCATGGACTCTCTAGTTGTGGTGCATGGGCTCAGTTGCTCCAAGGCATGTGGGATCTTAGTTCCCCGATCAAGGATCAAACTCATGTCCGCTGCATTGCAAGGTGGATTCTTAACCACTGAACCACCAGGGAAATCTCATATTTTTGTAAAGGATGTTCCTTTTGAGAATTTACAAGCTGTCAGTACCAAGAGTCCCTGTCACATGCTCTGCCTCTCCCCCCAAGCATTATCTAGTGTGGTGATGCTCAAACTTGGCTTATCATCAGAAATAATCGAGGGGACTTAAAAAAATGCAAATACCTGGGTTTCACCGCATTCCCCTGCCCTTGTTTTTCTGTAAATTTCATTGAAGTATAGTTGACTTATGATGTTGTCATTACACCTTCTAAACATGATCTCTGGAGGTAAGATCTGTATTTCCCAAAAAAACCTCTCTAGGAGGTTCTGAGGAATAGCTCAATTTAAAAACCACTAATTTATCCAGTGCCCTTACTGGAGAGAAGGGAACTGAGTCCCAGAAGAGGGATTTTCCCTGACAGTCTTAGGTTAGAACAGTTAGCCAGGTGAGGAGCTGAGGCTGGAACTTTTTTGGTTGAATACTTTCTGTTGATCTATCTTTAAGTTTACTGACTCTTTCCAGTGTTACTTCCATTCTGCTGTTAAGCCCATCTGGTACATTTGGGGCTTTGCTGGCGGCTTAGCGGTAAAGAATCTGCCTGCCAATACAGGATACATGGATTTGATCTCTGGGTCGGGAAGATCCCCTGGAGAAGGAAGTGGCAACCCACTCCAGCATTCTTGGGAAATCCCGTAGTCCAAGGGGCCTGGCAGGCTACAGTCCACAGGATCACAAAGAGTTGGACACGATTGAGCAGCTAACCAACCCCATGGACTATAGCCTCTGTCCAGAATTCTGCAGGTGAAAAAGTATTTGGATTGGAAATTAAGAAATTTGATTACTGATCTTCACTCTTTAATCTTTTTATGTGATTTTTCAAATTTGTTTTTATCTCTTTGGACCTCAGTCCTTTTATACAGTGAGAGAGATGAACTGAGTGATCTGTGTAATCTGTTTATCTGAGTAATAGAACATTTAGTTCGGTATTAATAGTTAATGTTGAGATATTCTAGATAATGTTCAATCTAGTTGATAGAGCAAATAATATAATATACAATGTTAGTAAAACCGAAGACTATTTACAGCATTCTTTTCGAAATCCAATTGTGAACACGCCTTTTTCATTTTAAAAACTTAATTGAGGGACTTCCTGTTCTAGGTTAGTAAAACCGAAGACTATTTACAGCATTCTTTTCGAAATCCAATTGTGAACACACCTTTTTCATTTTAAAAACTTAATTGAGGGACTTCCTGTTCTAGGTCAAGCTACCGTTTAATCAAACTGGTAAATGTTGACAGCAGTAAGTTATGTAATACTTAGAGCAACCACTAAGAAGTCTTCTTAAAGAGATATACTGAGGAATGTTTTGGATCAGATAAATTGTCATCGGAATAGACCTGCTTCTCAAGCCCCAAGGAAACATTTCCCAAGATAGATCATATCCTGGGTCATGAAACAACGTTTAACAAATCTAAAAGAATTGAAATCATATCGTGTGTTCTCTGGTTATGGTGGAATCAAACTAGGTTGAATTATTGATACATGCAACAATTTGAATAGATCTTAGATGGTTAAGAATCTGCCTGCAACGCAGGAGAGCCGGGTTGGATCCCTGGCATGGGAAGTCCCCTGTAGAAGGGAGTGGCTACCCCACTCCAGTATTCTTGCCTGGAAGCTCCATTAACAGAGGAGCCTGGAGGGCTACAATACATGGGGTCTCAAAGAGACAGACACAACTGAGTGACTAACATAAAGCCATAATGTTGACTGAAAAAAATACCTCAGAAGGTCAGATAATATATGACTTCATGTATATAACATCCTTGAAATGACAAAATTATAGAACTAGAAAACAGATTAGTGGATGCAGTGAGTTAGGGATGGTAGAGGGAGGAGAGTGGATGTGATTAAAGGGAAGCCTGAGAGAGATCCTTTTGGTAATGGAATAGTTCTGTATCTTGAATGTGGTGGTGGTTTCATAAATCTATTCATGATAAAATCTATCCATGGCAAGAACTATAGACGTTAGTAATATGTGGTGGCTCAGATGGTAAAGCGTCTGTCTACAATGCGGGAGACCTGGGTTCCATCCCTGGGTCGGGAAGATCCACTGGAGAAGGAAATGACAATCCACTCCAGTACTATTGCCTGGAAAATCCCATGGACAGAGGAGCCTGGTAGGCTACAGTCCATGGGGTTGCAAAGAGTCGGACACGACTGAGCAACTTCACTTTCACTTTCCTTTCCTGTTATTACATTGAACTATAGTTATGAAAAATGTAAACATTTGGGGAAACTGGGTAAAGGGTATGCAGGAACTTTCTGCATTATTTTTGCAGCTCTCTGGGAATCTTTATTTTAAAGTCAACAGTTAAAAAAAAAAACTTATCTGGATACAGTGCGTATAAAGTGAAAGTATTTTTATGCATATAACCTGATGATTGTTTCAAAATTTGAGCACACCTGTAAGCCAGCATTCAGGTTAAGAAACCATTTTCAGTTTATTTTTGTTCATTTTATGAATTTAGATAGGAATATCACATCATAAGTAATCAGAGTTAAAATGTTAACAAGATGTCCTGTAATTAACAAACCCATTATAAATTCTTAATAAATATTTAACTGCAACATGAATTTCATCAGTGTTCCTTACCTTGCTCAGTGTTTTATTGTGTAAGAAGTACAACTTTATTCTGTGAGGATCTCATCCTTGAAGTTCAGGAGTAGAAAAGCAAAAACATCAAAATGCTTTTTGAAGCCTCTCTGAATCACAACAGCTGACATTTGATTGACAAAGCAGAATTTGGAATCATTGGGCAGGATAGGTATTCTACCTCTTAAGGACAAGGATACAAGGAAAGGTAAATAATTGAGGTCATGAATAGAATCTAGGCAGAGGGATTATATTAATACTATTGTGACATATTTTCACTTATTATATAACTAGTTTTTAAAACTGTATTTAGGTAATATAATTTTAAAATTTTAAAATTACTTTTTGGAAGAAAGAAATATATGGTTTTTCTGTTAAGTTCTTCCTAAGTAATTGTCTTGTTTTCTTTGTAGTTGCTCTTATTTACAAAGCTGTGCATAGTAAGCAATCTTGACAAGTTTTTAGAAAGTCTTAAAATATGATCTGACTCCCGCATGTGTGCGTGCTGAGTCACTCAGTCATGTCCGATTATTTGCAACGCCATGGACTGTAACCCACCAGGATCCTCTGTCCATGGAATTTTCTAGGTGAGAATACTGTAGTGGGTTGCCATTTGCTATTCCAGTGGATTTTCCCAACCTAGGGATTGAACCCATATCTTCTGCATCTTTTGCTCCCACATTTAGTAGTTATTAATACATTTTGAGAGACATGCTTATTAAAATGTTCTTATGCTTTTTGTAAACTGTAATTAGTAACTGTGTGTTTCTACGGTACTAGTAACATAATTGAAATAAGAAAAGAAATGCTAAAATTTAAATGATAGCTTTTTGACTGTCAGGGTATGAATCTGCAGGATTCTTGGCTTTTAGTCTTTTAACTGATCCTTGAGAATTACATCTTTAAGTAATTTATAGTACAGGTATTAATCACAGTAATGATTCATCATATGTACATGGTTATATTCATGAATCTAACAAGACAGATAGCAATTGTGTCTAAGTTCATGTAAATATTTTGGTAAAATTTTAAATTAAGAAAATAAAACCACAGATACTTTAATGAAACAAAGTTTCAGTTTTTATCTTTTTTTTTTTTTCCACTTTCTGGTATTCTTAATCTCTCAGTGCCCCTCTTGATCTTTCAGTGCTCCAGCTTCAGGGTCCTTTTATTCCTCTATGTTGCCTCACAATTTCTTTTTCCAGGAATAGAGAAGTAGCAGAGAAGAATAAGAATCTTAATTCTCAGCAGATCTTGTGCTACTCGAGAGATATGCATTAATAGTGAATTATATAATTTTTCCTCCTTGTACTTTTCTGAGCTTTGGCAAAGAGCAGGGAATATGTTTGTATGTATGTATTCCATTTTTTCTTTGGCCACTGCTTATCTTTAACTGATTTAGATAATATATTTTATGTAAGGGGTAGCAAAGAGACTTAGCTGCTATTTCTTGGTGGTTTTATCATGAATTAAGTGTGGTCTTCAG
This sequence comes from Budorcas taxicolor, assembly GCF_023091745.1. NCBI lineage: Eukaryota > Metazoa > Chordata > Mammalia > Artiodactyla > Bovidae > Budorcas > Budorcas taxicolor. Next base: position 53,129,276 of record NC_068930.1, read on the forward strand.
TGTTACATGTTTAAAAACTTGCTTTTTATCTCTCTTTTTTTAAAGAGCTAAACAGAAGACATATACAGCCAACTTGAAGAGGACAGTTCTAAATTTTACCTTGAGAGAGAAAAGTAGGCTAAACAGATCAGAACAATTGGGAGAGCTTTATCAGAACGGTTTGAAGAATACAGGCATAGATTTTTACATTACTGGCTGTGATCTGTAGATGTTTGTGTAGACCATTGCCCTGCATTGCAAACATTCTTTCAGATAAGATGCATTTGATAGAATTATAGTTTGTCTTCAGTTAGGTTCACTTTGATTTCCCTGTTGAGATTTTGGAGTTTTCATAAGCTGAAAAAGTGTACTAAAACCCATAGTGATGCTTTTCTACTCTTAAAGGATGAGATTTACTTTAAAGTTATTTCCAAATTTTGAGGCTCTCACTTTTTGGGGAGTATATATTTCTTGTGGCACTTCAACTTTCTTGTGTAATGATCCTTTTTAAATTCTAATGATTAGCATTTGGTTACTAACTTACTGGTATATGTAGTTATATAAACTTGAAAAATCTATGTTTAATTTTGCAGTCTTCCTGAAGAGAGTAGATAGAGGAAAGATTAAGATATGGGGACAAATGTAAACAATTTTTGAAAAAATTTGCTTTTAATAAAAATGAGAGATGAGGTGGTAATTGGATGGAGCAATGTTTTTGTTTTTAAAGATAGAAAACATTACAACATGTTTATTTGCTGATGGGAATAATCTAAGATCAGAGGAGAAATTGATGATGTATGGGAGAGGGTATAAAAGTATACAAAAAGAGTGGGATCCAGAGGGTAATTAAGAAATTAGATAGTGTTTGAATAACTTTGTAGAAGGAAGGCGGAACAACTGGGTACAGATGTGGAGGCTGGGTGAGGGTAAGTGAGTGTATTTAGTTGCATCAAGTTCCTTGATGTGTAAGATCATTAAGTTGGGATAGGAGAGAAAGGGAGGAGATTGTCAGAGATTTGGAGGGAGAAAAAGGTACACAGTAGCCATTTAGGAGAGTGAAAGAATTTACATGTCAGTGAAATGTGGTATGATTACAGGGCAATGTTGAGTATCCAGTTGAAGTTTATGATCATAGATTTGAAAGAGACCAGCTAAGAGTCGGACACGACTGAGCGACTTCCCTTTCACTTTTCGCTTTCATGCATTGGAGAAGGAAATGGCAACCCACTCCAGTGTTCTTGCCTGGAGAATCCCAGGGACGCGGCGGGGGAGCTTGGTGGGCTGCCGTCTATGGGGTCACACAGAGTCGGACACGACTGAAGTGACTTAGCAGCAGCAGCAGTCAATACTATAGGCTTGCCAGGTAGCGCTAGTGGTAAAGAATCTGCCTGCCAATGCAGGAGATTCAAGGGACATGAGTTCGACCCCTTTGTTAGGAAGATTCCCTGGAGGAAGAAATGGCAACTCATTCCATTTGAAAATCCCATGGACAGAGGAACCTGGGCTACAGTCCATGCAGTTGCATAGAGTTGTATGCGACTAAGCATACAAGTCAATACTATTTTTTAATATAGTTTGTAATTATAAAAAATTTAATTTATCATTACATCTACTTTGGGATGCATACTTTGTGCCATATGTTAAGAGCTTTATATTAATCATTCTAACACTCTTAAATTTACTATTCCCATTTTACAGGTAAAGAAAAAAAAACCAAGAAGTTAAAAAATAGCATAATCCTATCACCTACCAGAATTTACATATTAATATTTGTTTCATATACATATACATATGTGTGTGTGTGTGTGTGTGTGTGTGTGTAGCTGTGTGTCAGAGAAAGAGAATGGGTAAATAAAACAAATATAAACAGCACACTATATGAGTTGAAGTCTATTCTGTTTCCTTCACAGCAGGTAGACTGTTTACCCTCTGAACCACCAGGGAGTCTTCTGTTTCCTTTCCCAAGGTCAACCTTCTTTCCCAGAGACAATCACTCATCAGTTTAATGTTTGTAAATTTATAGTCTAAATATGATTTTTTTAAAATTTCTATTTTATCAAGTTTTTGTCAGCATGTTCCTGATTTCTTTCCATTTTAATAAAAAATTTATTATTAAATTGCTGTATTTAAGTATATGAATAAATCACAATATATATATCCAGTCTTATCCATTTTCCTCTGATGAACATTCAGGGTGTTTTCAGTGTTTCACCATTACTAACAGTGCTGAAGTTAACACTTGATTTTTGCACATATGTTCTTTAGAGATGAGTCCAAGTTATGAAATTGCTGGGAAGTAAGATACACACAGTTTCAGTTTTAATAGATGTTGCCCTTGGTCTTCAAGAGTGGTTATGTGTGAAGTATTTGAGAGTAGCTGTTTCTTCAATACCTGATGTAAAACTTTTAAAAAGTATTTCCAGCTATATGCGTTAAATTTTTTCTCATTTTTCTTTGATTGATTTTTTTACAGTTCCTTCATTATTAGTGAGCTTGAGCCTCTTTTTATGTTTATTGATCATTTGTATTTACTTCTGTAGATTGCCTGATCCATTTCTCTTTTGCTTAATAGGAATTCTTAGTATCCTTTGGATGCTAATCTTCTATCTTTTATAAATAGTTTCTTGGTTTATTGTTATGTATGTTATTGTTATATATAAAAAACCAAAAGTTTTCTATTTTTTTAAGAGAAGTTAATCCATTTTTATTTTTACTGAATTTTTTTTCTTTAGAACCTGTCAATATCAAAAAGATACTGTTTTCTTCTAAAAATGTAAAATTTTGTTTTTTTAAGTTTTTAATATGGATTTTATTTTGGTTTTAGTGTTTAGTTGAAGAGTTTTTCCCCACCATGGGTAGACAGTTGTTTTAATACTGTATATTTATCCATTTGAAATATTACTTTTATCTTAAATGTCCATATTTGCATAAGTATGTTTCTTAGACATTTTTTCTGTACCATTGGCCTCTTTATTCCAGAGCGTAATCTATCCATATTGTTGGTTTTATCAGCTACTTTCTGGAAGTTTTACTTTCCATTAGTTCCTTAATCATTAAATTAAATTATTTCTTCACATTCTGAGTAAAGATGCTTATTGTACTTGATTAGTGAATAGTATTGAAATTAAAAAAGGCAACTCCTTTATCCATATGTATAATTCTCTTCTCAACCACATTAATGTTCTTGTTATGTGATAGACCCCCAGTTATTAAAGCTGCTGAAGGAACTATTATAAGCTGAGATTTGTTTTGGAATGAAAAGAGATGAATAACATTTTTGTTTAAACTAGACATTGTGAATTTTATTGTAATCTTTATTTTATGAAATTGCTTCACTGTGCTCTGCATGGTTCTTCCTCCGTTTTTATTTGTTTTTTTTTTTTTTCCCCTGATTCTTTTCCTTCTCCCATTCTTTCTTTTTAATCATCCCTTCTCTGAGAAGGGTGGTAGAAAACAAAGGTAAGCAGGCAAAAGAGAAAGGAACCCTTCATGTAATTATTTGTATTTTAGTCTTTCATTGGTCATATGCTTTCCATGTAGCTTTATCTTAATACATTGAGCATATGTGTGTGTTTATGTATGTACTATACATGTATATGTACATTTGAATTTGACTAGAATGTCATTGTTTATTTGTTGGTCGTTTCTTATTTTTCTTTCGGGGCAAGCTTTGCCGCCTCTGTGGCACCGTTTCTGACTCCTCCAGTCAGAATTAGATAGACCATCTCTCATATGATTTGTATGCCCTTTTATTTAAGACATGATTTGTTTTTGTTTCATCACCATAAGGACACAGATTGTATTAAAACCAACTTTGTATCACTAATGCCTGGCACATAATAAGAGCTGGTAGATTTAAAGAGTGGATTATTTTCCTAGAGGAGCACAATGTATAACATATGGTCAGTAAAACAGAATACTTAGAGCAAAATCTTGTATTTCTCAGGTTACTGATATTGTGGGGATGTATTTTAGAAGCAAAATGATGATATGGTCTCTTGAGACCTGGTTTTAAGAAAGAGTTGGAAATTCTGCCGTTTAGTTAATTCCGTGTTTAAAGTAGGGAAAACTCAGTTTAGACCTGTGGTTGGTATTGGCCTTTTCTCCCATGGGGCTAATTCAGATGGTTACAACAACCCTGAAAGAGGGAGGAAATGAGCCTTTATGACTCTCTGAATCTTTCTTTCCTAAGTCACATCCCTTGACCCTTGCTGCTGCTGCTGCTGCTGCTAAGTCACTTCAGTTTTGTCCGACTCTGTGTGACCCCATAGACTACAGCCCACCAGGCTCCTCTGTCCCTGGGATTCTCCAGGCAAGAATACTGGAGAGGGTTGCCATTTCCTTCTACAATGCATGCGTGCATGCTAAGTTGCTTCAGTCGTGTCTGACTCTTTGCGACCCCATAGATCGCAGCCCACCAGGCTCCTCTGTCCACGGGATTCTCTAGGCGAGAATACTAGAGTGGGTTGCCATTTCTTTCTCCACTTGACCCTTGAGAACTCATTAAATATAATTTTCTTCATTGACTCCAGTTGATGTCAGATGGTATCCTTGGCTTTTTGTGGGAAAGATGTGTCTGTAAGGTCCCGAGGAACTGAGTCATATAACAAGTATGTATGCAGTTCACATTATATTCACCTAGGAGAGTCATGGAAGGTAGTATGAGACCGTATCTATTAGAATGGGAGAGTGAAACAGGCTAAAAAAAAGTTATCCCCTTTGTCCTCTGCCATATTTTTTTAATAGTATTATTACGTATTAACTTTTGCCAGAATCTGGTTACTTAAGGAAACTTCTGGCCCTTCCCTCCCACCATAGCAGTGTCTTTAAGAACTTCCACCCCTAATTATTCAGATAGAGGAAGACAGATACTGCAGGACCTCACTTATACGTGGGCATCTGAAAATGTGGAACATGTAGAAAGAGAGTAGACCAATGGCCACCAGGGGTTGGGGATGAAGAAATGGGCAGATGCTGGTCATGTTCTCTTCCGTATTTTTGAAGATTGGCAAAAGCATCCTTAATCAAAGTCTACCGTCACCTAACAGAGATGAGTTAGACTACTTATATTTTTTCAAGAATGATGAGTTACACAAGGACCCATGAATTATTACCATTTTGTCATCATAAATGACAAAGGAGGCTGACTGTAGAAGCACTTGGGTCAGAGTCTGTGCCTAAATTTGTGTCTGCCCAAATGTCCTTAATTTGGGCATTGTGAACCTTCCATTCATCTGTTGAGTCAGAGATGTTTCCCTGTAGTTTTGGAGGGATGCTAAATTCTAAAATGTTGAAGTTACTGAAAATTTAATTACTTGATGACCTCACTGATGCTGTTTCTGCTCTGGTGACCATTTCTTTTATCATTATCAGTTCTGTTATTTCTTACTATGTTTACAGCATATTCTCTCTTTTCTTTGTTTACTAGTAGATAGCTCCTTGAAGCCTTTTTTTGATTTATTGATGTATCTACTTCCTTCCACTATTATTAAAATTAAAGTTAAATCTATCTATAAATATATATATGTAACTAAATTCTGTTCATATATTCTGATGCATATGTAGTAATGGAAACTTTCAAACTCCAAGGTGTCGTCATATTTGTGTTTACTAAAAAGCAAAATTATTGCTTTAAGTAAAGTGTGTAGTTTTCCTAAAATTGTTTACTATCGTCTACCAAGAATATGTGTCAAAGTCTTTTAGAGAGAAAAATTCTATGTTCAATGTATTAAATTTAAGGAAACTTGATTTTTATCTTTAATGAAGATATTTTAAAAACATGTTTTTTAGGCCAGCCATATCCTGATCTAGTTCTTCTTCCACAAAGGCAAGATGGATTTTATTCTAATTCTGGTAGACTTTCTGGACCAGCAGAACTCAGAAGTTTTAATATGCCTTCTTTGGATAAAACAGGTAAGAAATATTCTGTGTTGTATATGTGTTTTTTAGTAACGATGGCATACTAAAGAACTGGAAGCTGCATAAAGGACTAATGTAATTGTGATTTCTGCTTAGCTCTTAAGGCCACAGTTTCTTTCCTGAGAGCTTCCTGGTTTTATGTTTCTTGCTGTTTTGTACACATCCGTGGCATCTGCACATGTGTTGGTGCTTGGTTTGAGCACTATTGCAATGACTTTATTCTGTGTACCTATGGTGGTGAATTTTACTGTGTTCTATGATTAATTTTCTAGTTTTTCCAGTCCACTTTACACAAATCCTGTGTAGTAATCAGAGAAATTAGGCTGTGTGAATGATATGTGAAAATCAGAGAAATAATTTGAGTGCATGCTCTGTTGATGGGTTAATCAGTTACCTTGTTTAAATTTTTCATGCTTAGGTAGATTTAACATTTACTGAGCAACCAACAATTTGTCTGGGGCTCATTTTATTAAACCACCTCAGAGTAACCCATTGAAGTTGGGAATTACATACACCCAATGTATTTTAGAAATACATAACAAAAGATTAAAAGTAGAAAATGAAAAATTTCTGGGTAAAAGATTTCCTCAGGAAAGGGTGTATATTTTAGGAGAGGGAAATTATCCAGTTGGAATATGTATTATGTTGAAAAATCATTCTTCTCTGAATAATAAGCAAAGAAGGAGACCTGTGGCCTGGTTTTCTGTTATTATAATTATTTCTGTTTGGTGTTTAAAATTGTTCTCCCCATTAATTCAAGCTTAATGTGAATGAAAGTATGTGTGATTAAATATCTAATTCTAAACTAATGCTATTTAAAAATTTTCACATTTTTGTTCATTTTTTTTCAATTGAACAATATTCAATTTAGCAAGTAATTTTTAAGTTCTTTCACTTTAGAAGGTACACTGCATGACATGGTAGACAATACAATTATAGTAAGGTATAGTTTTTAGTTCTAAGGAGCTAATAATTACTAATAGAGGAGAAAGACAGATATATATGCTTGACTGATACTAGTCAGAATGATAAGTCCCATTAGAGAATAGATTATGTTCACAGAAAGTGAAAATGCCCATATAGTTGAAGGATCAGGGAAAACTCTGTGAAAGAGGTGGCATTTGAGCTGCTTTTAGGGAATCTGAAAATTTAGTTAAAAGGTAAAGGTCTGTGCCAGTAATAATGAAGAGTATAAGCAAAAACAAAGAAAAGAGCATGAGTTATTGATGGGTAATGCCTGTAAAACTGAGATATGAATCCCTTGATCTTATGAGGGTTAAATCAGTTAATGTGTGTGAAAGTATTTTATAAGCTGAAAAATTTTTAGATATATGTAATGTTTTGTTATTGGTTTATCAGTGTATGGTATTTACATGAAGGAAAGTGGTGTGAAATGGTAGAAATACATTAAGTAACACTAGTAAACACCAGTAAACATTTATTGAATGAAGTGAATGACCTCATTTCATCTTTGCAATAAACCTGTAAAGTAGATAGTATTACCCTTATTTTACAGATGAAGAAACCAAGGCTCAAAAAGGTGCTAAAGAGCTCAGGTAGGAACTGTTAGAGCTAGGATTTGATACCCTGTCTGACTCCAGAGCCATGGTCTTGATCCTTAGGCTTTACTGAAATGAGAGGCTAGTGGATCAGTTTAGTGCCTCAGCCCTGCCACTGATGCACTGAATATCTGTAGACTGTTTACCGTTTGGCAGGCACTGTGGTAGCTGCTGTGTTTCAGTGAATAGGAGGTCAGCATTCCTTATACCTGTGGTCTGTAGGCAGTTGCACTATATAGTGACAAAAGTAACAAGCGCAAAATGTTACGGGAGCTTATGGGCCACGAGCCACGAACCTAGATGAGAGGTGGTGATGTTTTGAATGTGGGGTTGTCGAGGAAGTCTTTTTGGAGGAAATGATGGATAAGCTGAGAATTAAAGTTGGAATTAGCTGGGCCAGAATGATGTTTGATAATGTTCTGGGAGGAGAGAATAGCATATGTAAAGACACAGGGTGGAATGCCTTGTAAATATGGCTGTAGCATGGAGTGGAAGTCAGAATATTGAAACAAGTCGTGTAGAAGTAAGCAGCGCATAGTTTACAAGGCCTTGCAAACCTGTTCAGAAATTTTGGACCTACTTGTGGGATAATGGGAACACGTTAAAGGGTTTTAAATGGAGAATAATCAAATCAGACCTGCATTTTGGAGAAATTATTCTGGTTGTGTTATGGGAAATAGATTAGAGGGAGCAGTTGAGATTGGAGAGAGGGTAACGTTTTAGAACAGTGTGACAGAAATCTACATGGATGATGGTGGTGACTTAGCTGAGCAGACAGAAAGATGTGAAGAGACACAGAGATAATATAATTGGGAGGACTTCAGATTGAATGGAATGAGGGAGGAGGGGGAGTCTTGGCTGATGCTGGCTTCTTGGCTAAGGCATGTGGGCCATTCATTGTTCTGAGACAAGGAGCAAGAAAGAAGCAGTATAATGTTTCATGGGAAATATTTTAAGTTAACTTTGAACTTAAATTAGCTGCGCCTGTGATACAGCTGCAAGGCACTTCAAACTCAGAAGTCCTGGGAGAAATATCTAGATCTGACTTAAACGTCTGGAAGTACAGTAGTAGTTCACATCAAATTTGAGCTGTAGAATGGGTGAAATTTCTCAAGGAGAGAATGAGAGGAGAGGAGGCTGAGGGTGGAGCTCTGAAAAGATCACCCCTGAGGGGTCGTGGAGCCCACTGAAGAGACTGAGAAGGCACAGCTAGAAAGGAGAGGTAGGGAAGGTGCCCTCCCGGAAGCTGAAGGCTGAGAGGGTTGAAAGAGGGAGCGAATAGTCAACAGTGTGAGAAACTACATTCAATAAGAACTGAAAGTTCTATTTTAATTGAGGGGGAAAAAAAGACATTTTATCTTGGGGGATGTAATTTCAGTGTAATTTCTATGCTGCACATAGATTGAGTTACAATTGAGAGACAAAATGGGAGGAATTCTGAATAATATATATAGAAAAACTTTTTTTTTTTTTTTTTAAAGAAGAACTTTTGACTGTGAAGGGGAGCGATAGCTGTAAGGGGGTTCTCTTTTTCTATCTAATTTTAAAGCAGTAGTTGGGAGAGACTTGCCGATAGGATAGGTCTAGCAGAAAGGGTGGAGGGAGGAAACAGAATGGAAGATCCCAGCAGAAGCTCTTTGAGGCAGGGGACTCTGAGTACAGAATCAGGCTCTTAGATTGTCTAGAAGAATCCTAGGCAGGTGAAAAATGGCCAATAGGACAAAGATGCTAGTGACTGGCTGTTAGCAATGGAGTCTCCAAGATCAGCTAATTAGGGAAGGAAATGAGGAAAGGAGGAAATTGAGAGATCAGAGGACTGGAAGCTTCAGTGATACCCAAGGACAAGTATAGTGAGAGTAATGAAAAGGCTGGGAGGGGACAGGTGGTTGTGGTCAGAGAGAGGGTTGTTTAAATTTATGTTCTCAGAGCCTGTGCAGTTCTTGATAATAAAGCCCAGGCACATTTATTTAGAAACAGTGGCTAATTCAATTGCTAGTCTGTGTTATGTGATGGAGGAATAAGGAAGGAAAGATGAGAGAGAAGGGAGGAAGAAAGGAAAGCAAGGCAGGAGGAAAAGGAAGTGGGGAGAGGGAGAGGAATGCTGTCTCCTGGAAGCTTCCTTAATGATGCAGCTTGCAGGATTGTCTAGGCACGTGGTGGGGAAACTACAAACACATGCCTTTCCAGAACTCTGAGTCTGCCGGAAGTTCCATGGACCTCAAGCTGTCCTTGTGGCACTGATGCAGGATGCTGGTGTCAAGCTGGCTTGTGTGCCGACAAGGGGAGTAGGGATATCAATGTCCTTTGTGATCTGAAGTTGTAAGAACGGTGTGATAAACCATGTATTTTTCATGATTTAACTTTTAATTTTAGATGGGGGAGTATCTTCAGAAATGGAATCCAGTAGGAATGAAAGCAGAGATGATCTTGGTGTAAGTATTGAAAGTGGAATTGTATCCATGTATTCAGGATCTTTCTAATCTGTTGGTTTACTAGAATAGTAATTTAGCCAGCATCTGGTTTTTTGATTAAAAGCTGCTGCTTTCTTTTTGACAAATGTACTTCATGCTTTTCATTATAGCTATTTCCTTTCCGATTGTACCCCATGGTGATAAAGTACAATGTACAGACTCAAGGCTTGATTTAGTTTATATAGTTAAACAAGAACTTGAATTCCCTCTTGGACTTTCATTTTAAATCCAGGACTGTTTTAAAGTATGTTTTTTGTTCACTGTGCTTACAATCTTGGTTTTTGGTCACCTTGAAAATATTAACATAAGCAGTTTTTTTTAGTATATGCTTAATAAAAGAATGTATATTTTGGTACTCTTGGGCCATTCTTATGTTTTATTTTTAATTGGACAATTGCTTTGTTGGTTAAAGCTGTTTTCTGTTAAGTTAATAAAATATTCATGATAGCTAAAATCCATCTGATGTAGAAAACAGAATCTTTCTCTGGAGCCTTTTATGGTATCACAGACTGCTTTCTGCCAAGGTGCCTAGATGCCTTCTTCTAAGCCTAAATTTATAAGGAAAGCTATTGCAAACTTTGCTATTGCAGTGACTGCCTTATGTCAATTTGTTGTAGAATTTAAATGTTCCTGATTCATCTGTTCCCACTGAAAATGAAGCAGCTGGACCTGGTTTTGTTCCTCCACCTCGTCCTCTAGTCAGAGTTCCATTGTTTCCAGTGGATACAAGGGGTCCTTTCATAAGAAGAGGGCCTCCTTTTCCTCCACCTCCTCCAGGAAGCATGTATGGAGCTCCCCGAGATTATTTTCCACCAAGGGATTTCCCTGGCCCACCACCTCCGCCATTCGCAAGTATGCTTTATAAAGCTTTATATATGTCTTACAGAGTAGATCAGAAACGTTCATTTTACTTTCTATTCATGTAGTAATACAATGGAGGAAAGTTTTTCTCATCTTCTGTAAGGATAGCATTATTTTTCCAAATTGGAAAGATTGCCAGCCATCAGTAATGAGGTCTCATCTGTAATGAGGCTTCAACTTGATTCATCTTAATAGATGTAGAATTATTTCTGTGTTTCAGTAATCAGGAAAATCATTGGCTTTTTGCAACAGTCTTATGTTAAGACTAAAATTATTTTTTCTTATTAGACAGAAATTGGGTCAATTAGTAAAAATAATTAGTTTATATTTTTGCATTAAAATGACTGGCTAAAGTATTAAAAAAAATCTTTTAAAATCTTTTTTTCATAATTAGCTCCCATGTAGTCCTACTTATTTAAAACCTAGAATGTGTTTATCATCCTGTTTGGACTAATTGTTGAATTTATTAAAATTCCTCATAGCTTCACATTTGAGAAAAGAAATAATTATTGCTTTTATGACTATCTGTTTCCATTTAGAACTACAGGTTTCAGCAGAATAAATACATGGTTAACAAACACTAGGAAAAAGCCTATCATTTGCCTGATAGTCATTCTTTTCCTCATTCCTCCTCTTTAAAGTTTAGAGTGAACCAAAATGAATTTTATTTGAGGAATTTCAAGACAGTTTTTTATATAACTGTAAATATTTTAGGATACTGTCAGATTTGGGAATTACTGATCTTAATTTTAAGTCTGGTGAAAATTACATTACATGAAAGTTTTTTGAGAGTAAGTTACTCTATTTTGAAATAATTCTCCTTTTTAAAAAGTGTTAAGATGTTAGATTTTCATAGGACAAAAATCTGCAGCTAAAATGAGTGATACTCCCTTTAATCACGTGTAGTTGAAGAGCATATGTTTTTCTCAATGTTGTAAAAATTCATTTGTTAAATCAGATAATTATTCTGGTGTCATCTTTTGAAAATAAAGATAGGTACTGAAAGTTATAAGCAAATGATTTATTGGTGCCGCAGTGCAGGTGCTGAAAGTTAAAACCTGTCTTTTACCAATCTCTTTGAACAGTGAGAAATGTCTATCCACCAAGAGGTTTTCCTCATTATCTTCCCCCGAGAGCTGGATTTTTTCCCCCACCCCCACATCCTGAAAGTAGAAGTGAGTTCCCATCAGGGCTGATTCCACCTTCAAATGAGCCTACTACTGAGCATCCAGAGCCACCGCAAGAAATTTGACCATATTGTTGGTCTCTCTTCAAAAGTAATTTTGACTTCTCTCTCATTTTCAGTTTAAGTAACTGCTGTTACTTAAGTGATTATACTTTTGCTCAAATTGGAGCTTAATGGAATTATAATTCTCAGGATAGTATTTTGTAAATAAAGATGATTTAAATATGAATCTTATGAGTAAATTATTTCCATTTTATTTTGTTCTAGGTGGTATAATTATTTTAATTTAATTCATCCACTATAACATAAACAATAAAGAGAGTTTTATATATGTAATCTTGCAGTTGGGGATATTTTAAACTCCAAAGGCTGTGTGTCTTTATGCCAAGAACTGTATTTACTATGGTTGCGGACAAATGTGAAAGTAACTTTATGCCTAATTAAATAAATTTTGATTGATTTAAAGACTTGATTGGCATTGATAATAATAAAATCAGCTAGTTTTTTCATAAATATGGTTCCATTAGTTAGTTTCTTTTACTTCTACCAATGGCTTTGAGGCTAAAAATAATACTTTTTTGGGATCTTTTCCATTCAGTTATCTTAACCAAAACTGTGCCCTTTTCTTATACATAGACATGAATGACCCAATGCAAAAAGTTAATACACTTAAAGATCATATTTTAAAATCAGGACATTGTCTAATGGCAAATTTTAGAATTTGGATATTCTTAGTTAATTCACTGATTTCCTGTGCAGCTTTATTTTTTTCTTGTTTTTCTTCATTTGTAAGATATTTACTGTTTTTAGTGGGGAATGTTGAGATTTACTCTCAGATAGCTGTATTGAGGCAGTGTATCATTTTGAGCTTTGAACTCAGTATCTTTAGAACGTCTCTGTAACTCGGGTTTGTATTCTGTTGTTAGTCATCTTGCAGATTAATATGATTATGACCGGAAAGGCAGTTAAGTATATAGCTAATATTACACTATTTATGTTGAAAAGTTGATTGGTTTTAGTTGTTTACTTGGATTTTTTCCTTCAGTGCCAAGAGACTGAAGATTAAATATTTTTGAGCAAAGCAGTGATGCATTATAATTGGAACACTTCATACCAGCATTTCCCCAGATGTTCTTTGAAATGCTGTCCTTGTGAGGCATTTACACTCCCTCTCCATTCTTAGCCCTGCCATAGAAAAAAGGCTAAAAAGAAAGGCTCCATGTGAAAAGGCTTGGATAAAATAATAAGTAGAATGAGAACCAAAAAGCATCATTATATTCAGTATTAAAAGGCAGCCTTCAGTAGGAAATAAAGACTTTTTTTTTTTAAGTTGGAAAGGGAAAGAAGAGAAATGTAAGAGGAGTAATGTGGAATGTTCTAATCAAGTAAATAAAATTTTTTTGCCCTGGGGTAGGAAAGACTTGACTTGGCTTAAGACAGGAGAGAGGAGAAAGCAAATCAAACATAACAGAGAGAATGGTAATAAACTAAGGGGGCAGATGAGAGCATGGTGAAAGGCAGGAGACTTGATACGGCTGAGTGGTCTAAAATACTTTGGGATTCCAGAATAAAGGAACATAATTAGTTTAAAAATACATTTTATTAAGGTAATATAAACAACTGGGAAGAAATCAAATAATAGAATTTAAGGATCAATTTCAGTTTTCCCCATTTATTCCTTATGACCAGTTATACATCCTAGACATTTTCTTCTCTTTTGACTTTTTTTTTCTTTTTAATTCTGGTGATTTTAGAATTTTAGAAGATATACATATAATCTATGAACTTGCATTTATTAATTTGTATGTGTGTTGATTCCTTGAGATGAAAAATTGGGACTTAATGTACTTGTACTATTTTCATCCCCATTTTCCTTTCTTCTTCATGTTTGGTATTTATCCCAGTTAAAGTTTTCTATTGTTGCTTTTGCAATTTTTAATGTATTTAAACCTCTATTAGTATCTCTCTTTTTTTTTAAAAACTATTTATTTATTTTTGGCCATCCTGGGTCTTTGTCGTTGTGTGGACTTTTCTCTATATTTTAGGAATATATCCCTAAAGAATTATCCTTTCTCCCCTGTCTCCAAATACCCTGTCTTATAGGGTTGCTATGAGAACTATGTAAAATACTTTATTGTGAAGTAGTTAAAATTATGCTTGGTACACAGTAAATATTCACTTTCTGTCAGTCATGATATTTCTTAGCTAATAACTGTGTCTTCTTAGAAAATTTCACTTAAGTATTTCTTGATTAAAATCCATTCTTTTAAACAGAAGTATTCATTTTAACCATCTTGTGTGAAAAGATTTCCAAGATATATTGTGTTCTATGAACTCACTACAGAGATATTTTGAATATATTTTTATATTGTTTCAGGGTCATTGCATTTATCATTATGTTGTATTTAAAGCTTGTTATGGGGTTGTTTAGGCCTATTTCAAGTCCCTTCACAGTGATTTAAAATTAGTTATCTTCTTTTTTGAGGATTGTAAACTTCTGCCTTCCACACTCATTTGTTTTCTCCACTTCTAATCTACTGGAGACCAAGAAACAAACAGACTTATCAGAATTATGCTGAACATAAGAACAAATGAGCTGGAAGGAAACAAGTGGCTCTACTGAATTTGATGCCTTCTAGTACAGGGAATAATCTCCCACAAACCTTTTCTATTTACTTGTGGATTCTTGGCCATACTCCAAATAGCTGAGGTTGTTTTCTGGAACAATTATGTAAAGAATACTTCTTTACCTAGAGAGCAAATTTAACATTTGCCTTAATTTTTTTCAAGAAAAAAAAAAAGTTCTCGATAACAGTTGTCCTCATGCTGTAGAGGTAAGTACTCTCGTGAAGAGTGTGGTTTTTTGTTTTTCTGGTTAAATGTGTTTATGTATAGTATATAGGTTTATTTTTCCTGCCTTTCAAAAGTGTACATCAATAACATCTTTATACATATACACACACACACACATATATATCCTTTAGAAGTTGGCTTTTTTTTTTAACCTCATTATTTTGAGATCCATCATGTTAATAAATGTAGGTCAAGTTAGTTCATTCTGACCACTGTGTGGTATTCCACTGTGTGGCTTTGCCATAATAACTCTATTAATGGTCATGAGGTTGCTGCTGACTTTTCATTGTAAATACTGTGGAAATCAGCCTGTTAATATTTTTTGTCACAGAAGCTAGTTTGCACACTGGGATACACCCCTTGAGCGGCTTCCCTGGTGGTAAAGAATCGGCCTGCGAATGCGGGAGACACAGGTTTAATCCCTAGGTCAGGAAGACCCTTTGAAGGGAATGACAACCCACGCCAGTACTTTTGCCTAGGAAATCCCATGGACAGAGAGCGGGCCCTGGAGGTCTACAGTCCATGGGGTGGCAAAAGAGTCGGACACGACTTAGTGGCTAACCACCACCACCAGCCCCCCGAATATGGTAAAATATTTCCAAATGGTACGCAGGTATGCTTCCAGGAAAATTCACAGAATTCACCTTGCATGTATGTACTGCTTAACTGCGATCCTGCCTAGAAAGAACTTGTGAACAGGGTGCAGGTTCTCCTTTCCTTCATTTTGCAGGGAACCCTTCTCCCATGTATGAAATGAGCAGCACATACCTTTAACCTTCTAGTCTTATGATGATACATTCAACTAAGGTGTGCAAACCTATGGAGCTAAAGACACAGTGAGATATTGTTGTCAGTGGTGAGTAAGTGAATAATTGATTGTTTTTAACTGTTGACCTATATAAAATAACCTGATAATAGGACAGTGCTTTGTTTGGTCCTGAAAACTCAGAAGTTGAATGAGTGACATTGCTGTAAAAAAACTCTCTTCTCATCTACTTATATATGTGAAACAAATTTTTTACCACTTGTTTATAAAAATGAAAATAGACAAAAGTACTAGATTTGCATAAAAAGCTGTGGCATAGTTGAAAAGGATATATGTAGCAGTCTGGATCAAATCAGAAGACAAAGCACACAGTAGTTTGAGCAGTAAAAGTTTAATATAAAGATTATTACTGATAATAATTGTAAAATGTGAGGAAACTGTATGTGGCCCCTTAAAGCTGAGGGGGCCACTCACAGTAGGACAGACTCAGAAGGGCTTCAGTCCGCTTTGGTGAAGGTATGTTTCAGCCCCCAGGACAGCAGAGATCACTGGTTCCACAAGGCCTGAGCTAATCTGGAGATGCTCAGCAAGCAATAGGCTTAGCAGGGTGCAGGTGGGGAGGAGGCCAACAGCAGCTACTGGCACTGCATGTGCAGTGGGAGTGTGGACACCAGGGATGGAGAGGCCTGCAGAGCCAGTGTGGGGGCCACATGTGACATGCAGGGCAGGGAATGGGAGTCCAGGGCAGGCAGGAAGCACATGCTTCACAGCCTATGAGCTGTACAGCAACTCTGGCTTCTGTGTGAAGGACAGTCAGGCTGAGGCTGCAGGGTAGCACAGGGACCATGGCCGGGCGATCCTATGCCGAAGTCTTACATCCAGGCTGCCTACCCTGGAACCTACAGGATAAACTGCCTTCTACCATGTCCCCCATGGCCCTTACTGAACAGCACTGTTCTGACTAAAGGTGTGTTGTCACTCAAAGGAGTTCTATTATTGGAGAGCATACATTGAAGGGTGCATTCAGAGCTGAGGCAACAAATTAATAACTGATATGATACATAGGTTTAAGGGGGAAAATGATGTAAAATTTCCAAATGATCAAGAGCTTATTGCATTTTTAAAATAAATGAATGATAGTAGGCATGGGATCACCCTGGTATTGTATTTACCAGAGTGGTGTGTACTTGTAATTGTACCCAGGCACCCACTTCTCCCTTGCCGGATGCAGTGTTCCGCTGCTCACACACGGACAATGGGGATCTATGAAGCTGGGAAAGAAGTATGCTTCAGGTGTTTGAAGAGCAGGTGGGGAGTCCAGGTATGAAATTCCAAGCGTAGCTGGTGAGTGTGAAGAGGAGGGTGTTGGGGGCTGGAAGTGGGAGCAGGGCTTCCTGCAGGCCTTGAATTGCTTTCGTATAAATCAGGTATTTCTGTGTGAACAGTGGCTCAGCTAGCAGCAGAGTTCTGTATGTACAAATTAGAGTTTCATCATTATTTTGAAATAACCTGTAGTGAAAAAAATCACTTGAATTTGAAAATTAATTTATATTACGTAAGAAAGCTCAACATTACACTTACCATTACATTTAGAGCTGTTAGATTTCTTAAGTATAATTTCAACTGCATACATGTTTGATGTGGATGGAAAGGTTTAAAAATTATCATCCATTTGTGGGGTGTTCCTCTTGGTAGGAACATTAAAATTTTTAATAGATTATAAGTTAAACAGTTGAAAAGATTTTATTTGAAAGTTCTATACAAATAATTATTTCCATCAACCTTCTGGATTTTTCTAATTATGTAGTGAAAACAATGTGTTTTTTGGGGGGGGCTTCAATTCCTTCTGTTACACCAGTGTGCTGCATAATATTTTCTATGTGTCAACATATGAAAAAGCTCAGGAAGCTTGGATACAGACAATGTGGTGTGACTGTTGGGTATTATTTATACCTAGTGTATGTTACTCCATTAGTGCCATTTAATGTTACTAGCTCCATAACAACCCAGTCTGGTTCATGCTGTTGGATAAGCCACAAGCAAGTTAGGTGTTGAATCTCTGTGTTCAATCGTAACCACACTGTCCTTCCCAAGCCCCACCCTACCAACTCCCTGACTTCTCTATTCCCAGGGTGGTGGAGGAAATAGGACAGTAATTTTAGATATACAAATTTCATATAGTTTAGTAAAGCTGTGTTTTGAAAATAAATATTTGTCTATAAGCTGTCAGACCAGCAGCTGAAACTTTCAGTGAAGAATCAGTTTTAGGCAAATCCCTCATATCCCAGATGAGGAAACTGAGGCTCGAGTCTGCGCTCTGCTCATGCAGCATTAGCCAGAGCTGAGTGGGGGAAACAGGTCGACACCCCCAGTCTAGTGCTTAACTGCCTACAGCTTCACTTTCGCACAGACGTATATATTCACTGACTTTCTTTTCCCGTACATTTTAGGTGTTGTTTTGGTATTTTAAATGCACAGACATGTTGATTCACCCAGAGGAGTTAGATGTGCCCATGAAATGAGGGGGCAATAGGTATAATACCAGTTCTTTGTGAGCCCCAGACTATTCCATGATGAGGCAGTGCCTGGAAGAAGTGGTGTCTGGAATGATTAGAAGAGGAAGAAGGAATGACAGCTGTTTGTCTTAACAACCAAGAATGGAGATTACAAAGCCAAACTAAAGCAATATAGAAGGTTAAGGTCTATTTAGTACTGGAATACTGAAATTTTTTTTTTTCCCCTTTTCATCCAGTAGAAGAATTTTTAAAAGTACGCTCCTATAGTCTATAAATAATGTATTCTAAATACATGATACACTTGGATTTGGTGGTAACCAGTCTGTTTGCTTTTATGTTTATATTTTGCCACAGTGAGTTTAAAAAAAAATCAAAAGTCTCCAAATTGTTCAAATTTAAGCTTTGCTGCACCAGACTACCAACAGGAGCTAACATGATTATACACATTGTTAGGATTACTGTAGTTTATTTACCACTAAAGGTTTTCATGCTTCATGAACAAGAAAATGTTACAATGATCACTTTTTAATGCTTTATTCATTGATTAAAAGAATATACATTTAACATAAACCATACAACATCAGTCATCAGATCAAACATTCAGCTGGTTTCCTTACAGTTTCTGTCAGGAGTTATTTTATCTGATCACATTTATAAGATAAAATCTCACCACATCTGGCATTTACACACCCTGTGCCAGTGGATTCACACTACTGATGTACATAAAAAATCCGCATGGTATGTGCTCACTGGAGACAAAACAGTGCACACCTGTCAAAAGGTCATTTTAATATAAGATGGTAAAACCATTTGTAAAATACATATAAACTTTTTCCATAAATAGAATCATATCTGGACATCTGTTGCATAAATTGTGTTTCCAAAGCTTACAATAGAGCAGCCAGGTCTCAGCACTGCTGGGCACCCACGTTGGCTACTTACTTTATTATTGCAGACTGTCCTTTAACATTAAATGCACAACATTCGTACCACTTAAAACTGGGGTCAGGTGGAAGTCTCACAGAGACCACGTCTGTACCGCGGTTGCCCTGAAACAGTTAAGTCGGCTTTTAAAGCCTCTCAGATATAACAAGGTTTTAAAACATACTTCATGGAATGTTCTTCATTTATCATAGCAGCTCATACCTGTGATAGAACAAGCTTTCAGTTTTTCCTTTTTTTCCTTTACATTCACTATTCACAGTGAAACAGGTGCATGGTTTTTTTTTTCTTTTTTTTGTTTTGTGTTTTTTTTTTCAGAGATCTGAGGTTGCTGACTGAGCCACAGCACAGCTGTGTACCACAGGTCGAAATTCGACCTTAAATATTACAATCTAGCAGTATCTGGCTGGCCAGAGTGGGCCAGCCCCTGCCAGCATGTGGGCACTTCTTCAGTTAAGTCTATTCTTTGGCAGCTGACACGTGCGCTGACAGAGAAAAATCCAGTGACTTGTTGCTAGGGATTTCACGACTAATGTTTGTTTGCAAGCATGTGTGTTTACAACTCTGATTTGATGATATTCTTTTAGGAGGTTTTACCCTGGAATATTATTTCTTTCTTCCTCCACTATTTGAAATCTGGGCTAAAAAGCTAACTTGAATGTATAATGTAATTGATGAATTAAATTATGTCAGATAAGGTTAGGAAAAATCCAGTAATTTGAGTATTCATGTTTACATAAATCCATTTTAAAAAGGATTAAGCAATGGTCTAACCTGCTACTATATAAAATTCAGAGTGGTAGTTGATGATAATTGACTATTATATATGTAATGAAAGTTAAAGTCTTGGCTTTTCTGTTAAAGATGACTCATTTGGGATCATAGTATCCTCCCTTCTTCCATTTCAAATACAAATCAATGAAATGCTATCCGAATGAATGAATGCAGTGCATTGCATACAAATCCACCAGGCTATGGATATATATCTATATATGTATAAAAATATTTTGGCTCCTGAGCTCTGACACACAAAGAATAAAAACATCAAAAGGCAGAGTAACTCAGTGAAAAATAGTTAGCCAGCAACCTCAGACAACCTTCGGTTGTATATTCTTAAGGTCTGGTAACAAGTCCATTAACCGTGAAAGCCCTATACATGGTCACTTTGAACTTCTAAACCAATACCCGACTATGTTCTTTGATCAAGAAGTAGAATATACACATATAATTCTATAAAGCTAATACTGATTAAACACAGCACAAAGGGGTTAATTCACACTACTGGAAAAACAAACAAACAAACATAATAGGGCCCTACTTGCAAATGTAACCACAGGAACTGTACGTTAAAAAAAAGCTAAGTGTCTTCGCTGAAGCTCTGCATCTCTCTGTAAAAATGACGATTTGGTTCAGTGAAGACACTGAGTGATTCGATGTCCATGACTGCATGCCAAGGCTGACCGAGGCCCAGGGATACCTGCTCAATAAGATTATGCACTGGATCCACATCCTGGTCGGCCAGTTCACCTTGGTCAAAATCGATGCTTTCTTCGGTGACTTCAAGTACTTTTAGGTCAGAGCCACGAAGACGAGCAATGGCTATGAGGTTGTGTGCCCACACTGTGTACCCTTAAAAGTAAGCAAAAGACAAGCACTGTCATTTCCTTGTATTTTATCTTGTCTATTTTATACATCTGTCTTTCCCACAAATTTGCATCTCACCACTTTGGGGTCCTTTTCCTTTAAAAATATGCTGAGATTTGTGGATTCTTTACCACTGCCAGGGAAGCCCCAGTAATTGTTTAGCTCAGAGAAAAAAAAGACTGGAAGTCTGATATTGTCTCTAAGAACATCACTGCAGCTGGTGAAGATAGGTGCTGTAACTGTATTCTGATATCAGCACATTTAGTAAAACTGAAGACATTTAAAGTATAATTTTATAGCTTCTGATTAACCATACATAGTAAGCTGGTATTTTTCATTAGGAAAAGTCATCTCCTATGGTGCTTCTCAGGTAGTGCAGTGGTAAAGAATTTGCTGTGTTAATGCAGGAGTCGCAGGTTCGATCCCTGGGTCAGGAAGAGCCCCTGGAGTAGGAAATGGCAACACACTTCAGTATTCCTGCCTGGAAAATTCCATGGACAGAGAAGCCTGGCAGCATACAGTCTACGGGGTCCCAAAGAGTTGAGATGTGACTGAGCACCCTGTGTGTGCATGCATATATGCGTACGTACACGCACGCGCGTGCGCACACACACACACACACACAAACACACACACACACACACACACAGTACTTCACAGTCCAAAGTTATAACGTTTTACTTCTTAATAAGAGAAAAAAGCTTTAGCAAATTCTCTGTTGACCCAATGGTTAGGATTCGGCTCTTTCACTGCTGGGGCCTGGGTTCGATATCTGGTGGGTAACTAAGATCCCAGAAGCCTCTGAGCAGAGTCAAAGAAATAAAAGGAGCTTTAAAAAGATTAACTTAATTTTAAATATCTTGCTATTTCTTCATCCTATTAAAAAAATCCTAATTTATTAACTTCAATAGTGATCTATTCTTTGCTATTACTTCCAATGACTGGCCAAATTATAAAGCAAAACTTGAAAAGCAAGATACACTCCCACACTCAAATGCAGCTAAAAGATTAATTTTCGAAATAATGAAACATAATAAATTTAAGTTGTTCATGCAGATTTTATATTTTCTAAATATCTTACAAGTTTCAGAAAAGAAGTAATATGTTCTTCTAACTTATAAAAGGAACTCTGTCCAAGTGAAAAATTAGTTCACATTCAGATGAAAGGCCTGCCAGTAAGAAAAGAGCACTTCTCAACCAACAGAACCATCATTTAAAAAATGTTTACAAATTCACATGTTGATACTAAGAATCTAGAAGATGAGGCAGTGAGCATGGAAGAAATCATACTTTCTTCTTCCTTCTGTGTTATGTTTCTAAGAAGAAGAACTGTATCTACTGCAAGTGAATATGTGTGTTTTCTTGGATAATTTCAAATGCCATTTTTGTGAAATACTATTAATCACACAGTGAAAGAAAAACAGTAATACGGGAGCTGGAACAAAATAGGGTAGAACTGTGTCTTTCCACTTGTAAGTGGTATATGTTATACATGGTATATATTATACATGTTATACACATGTTGCTGGTGCTGCTAAGTCGCTTTAGTTGTGTCCGAATCTGTGTGACTGCATAGATGGTAGCCCACCAGGCTCCTCCGTCCCTGGGATTCTCCAGGCAAGAATACTGGAGTGGGTTGCCATTTCTGCGTGCATACAATGCTAAGTTGCTTCAGTCATGTTAGAAAGTATAAAAAATCTGCATATCAACTTGTTATAAGAGTTTTTGACAGTCTAAATGTCAGTGCTATCTTTTTATTGGTATAAAATGTTTTAGCTATAATAACAAATTCAAACTATAACAAACAAAAGTTACCTACCATGAATTGCCAGAAGAGAGAGCTTTGTGCACCTCCATGCTAATAAAACCAACGGATCTTCATTTCGGTTGTCACTAAGATCTGGAAAACCAGACGTGTCAATCACATCATTCATTAATATAAAATGAGTGAGGAACTTGTCGTACTGCCTAGATATAAGATCAACAATAGCTCCTGAAACACAAGTGATGTAGCTGTCAAAATGAATCCTCTCTAGTGGTATACTGGGTTTCAGAATCTTTAACATATCTTCACTCTTGATATCAAAAGCCATAATATAGACCCGAAGGCTGGTGCTCTTTCTTGACAAGGCTTTCCAATGCTCATCATTTGGCATGTTGTCCAGAGACTTGTGCATCACGGAAACATTGTGAACCAGGAGAGAAAGTCGCTGCAAAGGCACATGGTTATTATCGGTTAAGACTCTAGCCATCTCAGCTGTAAAGTCACAGAAATCCAGGGCAAGTGAGCGCAGATTCACAAATCGCTCCAGTTCTGCTGCGGAGATAAGGGTGCTGTTACCAGGAATATTGTTGTCCAGTAAACTCAGGTGCTCCATGGTGTTGGCAATAGTGTTTGAGAGAGATGACAGTGATGTTGGGGTTACTATTTCCAGCATAAACCCACAAGACAGCCATTTCAGTTGCCTACTATTACTCAGTATTTCTTCAAACAGTTGCTGAATTCTGTAAGGAAAGCACATGCCACACAATCTTGTTAAGACTTAGCTCTAGGTGGCTCAGATGGTAAAGAATCCACAGAATCCACCTGCAATGCAGGAGACATGGGTTCAATTCTGGGTCGGGAAGATCCCCTGGAGAAAGGAATGGTAACACTCCAGTATTCTTGCCTGGGAAATCCCATGGACAAGAGGAACCTGGCAAGCTACATTCCATGCAGTTGCAAAGAGTTGGACGTGACTGAGCAACTGAGTACACTCATTTGACCCACAAGTAGAATTATCATTAAAATTCACATAAAAATATAATACATATTCAGTTCAGTTCAGTTGCTCAGTCGTGTCCGACTCTGTGACCCCATGAATCGCAGCACACCAGGCCTCCCTGTCCATCACCAACTATATTACCCATATAGAAATATGTTTTTCAAGTAAAGGAGCATTTTATATCAGTAGAGAAGAAAAGACTGATGATTTACAATTCATGTTATAGAAAAGTAAAGTAGAGAAGTTAAATTTTAAATAGCAATAATTACACAGCAAATTCTTTGTCTTAAAGATTGGAATGGTACGTATTGATCACTATTTCATTGTTAAGGCATTTCCAGGGTACACGTTCTTTTCAGAAAAAAATATCATTACTCTTTGGACAGTATCTTAAAATCTCTCAGAAAAATATTTTTATTATTATAGAGTCCCTTTCCATTAACTATATAACTTACTGTTTGATTTTTTTGCCATCAGGGTCCACCTTGCTGAGGTATGTATTTGACAAACTTCCTTGCTGTTGTAGAACGCTTATGTCTCCAAAAAGGCTAAACTTCTGGAGGTTCCTATAAGAAAAGTAATTTAAAATGATTGTCTATAATTAACATAAAAATATAAATATTAAAAGTAAACATATGCAGAAGGGATATTCTACAGAAGTTTCTACCTTAATAACTCATTTAGAATCCAACTAAGTACTTTCAGGTTGCTTTTAACATACAATGAAAAACAATGCGATATAGGAGAAAACAGCATAAGCTTTAAAGATGAAGCATAACAAGTAGTTCAGAACTCAAAGAAAAGTCTTCTTAAAGTTGCTGGAATTCAACTCTTTATCAGTAATAATAATACCTACCTTAAAGGTTTAGGGATGAATAAATAACAAAATGACATATGAAAGAACATTCAAGCTCTAAGTTTCACATATATATTTTTTCATATACATTTTAACTATAATATAAAATCTTCCCAACCAGTTAAAATTTCCCAAACCAGTTAACTTAGTGCATTAAATGTTCTGCGGTGGGGCACTGCCCTGGAGATATCTTCTCAGTAAGAAATATTCTTTAACTAAAATAGAGAGAACCTCCTCCGGTTTTGTGATCAAACATAGAGCTTACCATTAAGAGGTTAATTTAAAAAAAATATATAAAAATCTGTAAATAACTTTAGCTACAAAACACACTTTTCTAAATAGTAAAATTCTGAAGATTAAAAATACTTAAATGCTAATAATAATGGTTAAACAACAAAAATTCAACTGAGTAAATTTAAAGATCAAATTAGCTTTATTAAAAGAGTTGTTAATTGGGCATCATCCTATGTAGAAACAGAAAGGAGCTCTGCAGAGATACAGAAAAGGAAAGGCTTTCAAAGTAGAAAGGAAGCAGAAAAAGTAAATTATTAGTAAATAATGCACTATTCCAGGCAATAGTCACCCTCCTAAAGGGAACTGAAGGGACTATATGGCAGATTGCCTCACTAATGCTGACCTGGTAATTCCAGGCTAACTGATTAAAGGTTACAAGCCTGAGGCAGATTAAAACCACAGCTGTGCTAGGTATTAAGTCTTAGTTTGGTGACATGGGGTTTAGCATAACTGACTCCATTTTGGGTCTGCTGTTTCCTTTTTAACATAACCACTAGAGAATTACATCTGTAACTAGAAGTTTGGGATAACTATAATAAGAAATGTATAACCCACAAAAGTGATAAAAAGATTTAAGTAAATGAAAAATAATTTCTTAATATTATGACATATTTTCCCAAATTAGTAACCTTAGTTTCACTAAAAAGTCTGATGATTCTAAAACTTAGCTTGAAGAATGATCATGAATTGCCAAGAAATCCTGAGAAAGAAGAACAGAGCTGGAAGAATCAGGTTCCCTAACTTCAGACTATACTACAAAGTTATAATAATCAAAACAGCATGGTACTGGCACAAAAATGTAAATATAGATCAATGAAATAGGACAGACAGTCCAGAGATAAACACAGGCACCTATGGTGACCTAACTGATGACAAAGGAGGCAAGAATATATAATGAATAAATGGACAGTCTCTTCAGTAAGTGATGCTGGGAAAAAATGAAAATGGACAGCTACATGTAAAAGAATGCAATTAGAACATTCTCTAATACCATATAAAAAAATAAAACAGATTAAAGGCCTAAACATAAGACCAAATAATGTAAAACTCAAGAGGAAAACATAGGCAGAACATTCTTGGACATAAATTGCAGCAATATTTTTTGGATTCAGTTCCTAGAGTAATGGAAATAAAAACAAAAATAAATGGGACTTAATTAAACTTAAAAGTTTTTGTACAGCAAAGGAAATCATAAAATGAAAAGATAATCCAGAGAATGGGAGAAAATATTTGCAATTGATTCAATCCACAAGCATGCAAATAGCTCATACAGCTCAACATTTTCCTAAGAAGACCTATAGATGGCCAAGAGCACATGAAAAGATGCTCAACATTGCTAATTATTAGAAACATGCAAATCAAAACTACAGTGATGTATCACCTCACACCAGTCAGAATAGCCATCATCAAAAAATCTACAAATAATAAATGCTGGAGAGGCTGTGCAGAAAAGGGAACCCTCCTATACCTGTTGATGGGGATGTAAATTGGTGCAACCACTATGGAGAACAGTATGGAGGTTAATTAAAAAACTAGAAAATAGAGCTACCATATGATCCAGCAATTCCACTCCTGGGCATAATCTGGAGAAAACCATACTTCCAAGATATACACAAACCCCAGTGTTCACTGCAGTACCATTTATAATAGCCAAACATGGAAGGAACCTGGATGTCTTATCAACCGATGAATGGATAAAGAAGACAAAGTATACATATACAATGGAATACTACTCAGCCATAAAAAGAATGAAATAATACCATTTGCAGCAACATGGATGGATGTAGATTATCATACTAAATGAAGACAGAAAGACAAATATCATATGCTATTACTATATGTATTAAAATCTAATATGTATTAGAATCTAATTAAAAATGATACAAATGAACTTATTTATAAAACAGAAACAGACTAAGATTTCAAAAACAAACTTATGGTTACCAAATGGGAAATGTCGAGAGTAAGGATAAATTATCAACTTGAGATTAATAAACACACAATATTATATATAAAATAATCGATAAGGACCTATTGTATAGCACAGGGAACTCAACATTCTGCAATAATATTGTATTATTAATAATATTCTTCAACTAACTGCATTTTTTATCCTATTTTACAAAGTCATCATCCAGATCCAGAGTGAAGTCGGACTGTTATTTATAATTTAGAAACGGAGGCTACAGACTGCTCTCCTACTCTCTACTCATTCAACTATCAGATATGTACTGTGTCAGTTACAGGAAAAGTTACTGTGGTTAAGTTACAAAGGTACATGAGTTTAGATTCTTGGCGTGGAAATAAAGGTTTTATTTTAAAAAGGCTAATTAAAAAATCAGGAGAGACTGAAGAATTACTGACAGTTTTGTTAAGTGTATTAATGTTATTTTGGTTACATGTACTGCGTGCTCAGTCGCTTCAGCCATGTCCGACTCTGTGCAACACTATGGACTGCAGCCTGCCAGGCTCCTCTGTACATGGGGATTTTCCAGGCAAGAATACTGGAGTGGGTTGTTGTGCCCTCCTCCAGGGGATCTTCCCAACTCAGGGACTGAACCTGCATCTCACACCTACC
The DNA here is from genome assembly GCF_023091745.1 of Budorcas taxicolor. Taxonomy (NCBI): domain Eukaryota; kingdom Metazoa; phylum Chordata; class Mammalia; order Artiodactyla; family Bovidae; genus Budorcas; species Budorcas taxicolor. Next base: position 53,156,465 of record NC_068930.1, read on the forward strand.
TGCACTGGCAGGTGGGTTCTTTACCATTAGTGCCGGCTGGGAAGTCCTAAAGGTATATATAGGTCCATAATTTTCAGAATTTTATACTGAAGTGTGTAGTATAAAATGAATGACATCTATATACTGCATTTCCTTTCAAATACTTCAGTAAAGATAAACGGTCGCTGAATACTGCTGTTTTTCTAGGAAAACTAGTTTAGGATTTCAAACTATCAAGAACACAAATACTCCTCAGCTCTCTGCAAGTACTGGCAACATGACTGGGGCTCACCCAGCCCCATGACCACGGTGGTAACTCTACTAGGACTTTGGTATGGAGAAGGTGTGTGGCTTGCGAAGGTGGATCTAAGCTACAGATCAAAGTTTTTTTTGCCTCAGGTGAGTGCCTTTCTCCTTTGCCTTGAACCAAAGTTGATTTTTTGAGGTTTCTAAGAATGAGATTCTTTTTGGAAGTTACCAGCAACATCTGAATAACTAACCAGGTTAAAAGATGGCTCAAGTGTGGCCCCAGTTTCCTTCCTTTTCCTTGCCCATTTCAGAGATGTAACAGAAGAGTACACAAGACAAGTTCCTGGACAGAAGAACTGATTTACCTGACTTAGTGTTAACAGTGATAAGACCAGTGATTTGGAGCAAACGAAAGGAAGAAGCCTTATGCAGAGTACTATGAGATTGGTGCAAAAGTAATAGCAGTTTTGCATTGCTGAATTTTGCCATTTGATATTCCAATGCATTCTTAAATAAATGTGGTTATGTCATACATTAGTTTATTCGCTTTATGTATTTTGCTTATGACTAATTATTTGCTGTGTATTTTATATTTAGACTACAGAAATGTAGACAAAAAGTGAATTCGAGAAATTTTCTTATTTGGGTTTAAAATGGGTCATGAAGCAGTGGAGACAACTCACAATATCAACAATGCACTTGGCCCAGGAATTGATAATCAACATACAGTACAGTCTCGGTTCACGAAGTTTTGCAAAGGAGACCAGAGCCCTGAAGATGAGGAGCATAGTGGCTGGCCATTGGAATGATGATGACCAATTGAGAGCAATCATCAAAGCTGATCCTCTTACAACTATATGAGGAGTTGCTGAAGAACTCACTGTCAACCATTCTACAGTTGTTTGGCATTTGAAGCAAACTGGAAAGGTGAAAAAGCTACATAAGCTGACTGAGCTGACTGAAAATTTAAAAAAAAAATTGTTTTTGAAATGTCATCTTCTCTCTTTTTTTTACACAAGAAGGAACCACTTCTTGATCTGATCGTGACATGTGACGAAAAGTGGCTTTTATAGGACAACTGGCCAATGACCAGCTCAGTGGCTGGACGGAGAAGCTGCAAAGCACTTCCCAAAGCCAAATTTGCACCAAAAAAGGTCATGCTCACTGTTTGGTACTGTTTGGTGGTCGGCTGCCAGTCTGATCCCAATTGTTTTCCATGACAATGCCTGACCACATGTTGTACAACAAATGCTTTAAAAGTTGAATGAACTGGGTTATGAAGTTTTGCCTCATCTGCCAATTCATCTGACCTCTAGCCAAGTAACTACCACTTCTTCAAGTAGCTCAACAACTTTTTGTAGGGAAAATGCTTCCACAACCAGCAGAAGGCAGAAAATGCTTTCCAAGAGTTCCCTAAATCCCAGAAGCATGGATTTTTATGCTATAGGAATAAACAAATTTATTTCTCATTGTCAAAGACGTGTTGATTGTAATGGTTCCTATTTTGATTAATAAAGATGTGTCTGAGTCTAGTTATAATGATTTAAAATTCATGGTCCAAAACCACAATTATGTTTGCACCAACATAATACTTGCTGCTTCTTTTCACTTAGTCTTACCAATTTAAACCTACAGTTTATATGTGGGTCAGACTTAAGCAAATTTCAAGGAGTAATGGGTTTACATGAAACAGGAAAGTGAAGGAGGAGAAAAAAAATCCAAGTGATTGCAATGAGGAAGGCCAGGAAGTTTTTGGGGAAATTCGACAAATTGGTTTTAATTTATGTAAGGCCTATATGAGCAGAGCACTGGTTAAAGACAAGCCATGCTTTCAATTTCTTAAATAAATGTGGTTATGCTATACATTAGTTCCACTTGACAAAATTAAACACACAACAAGAACAACAATTATCAAAATACTCATGACACTTTTCACAGAACTGGAACAAATTATCCTAAAATTTTTATGGACATTAATCTAAGACAATGGAGAGAAAAATATAGTGATACAATGGAGAAAAGACAGTCTCTTCAATAAGTGGTCTTGAGCAAAATGGACAGCTACATGTAAACTGAAGTCAGAACACTCCCTCACACCGTACATAAAAATAAATCCCAAATGATTTAAAGACTGAAGTATAAGACATAACACCATAAAACTTTTAGATGGGATCATAAGCAAAACATTCTCAGACATAAACTGTAGCAATACTTTCTTAGCTATGTCTCCTAAGGCAAAAGAAATATGGCCATCATCAAAAAATCTACAAACAATAAACGCTGGAGAGGATTTGGAGAAATGGGAACGTTCTAGCACTGTTGGTGGGAATGTAAATTGATACAGCTACTATGGAAAACAACATGGAGACTCCTTTAAAAACTAGGAATAAAACTACCATATGACCCCACAATCCCACTATTGGGTGTATACCCTAAGAAAGCCGTAACTGAAAAAAACACATGTACCCCAATGTCCATAGAAGCACTATTTACAATAGCTAGGATATGGAAGCAACCTAGATGTCCAATGACAGATGAATGGATAAAGAAGATGCAGGACATATACACAATGGAGTATTACTCAGGCATAAAAAAGAACAAATCTGAATCAGTTCTAGTGAAGTGGATGAACCTAGAGCCTGTTATACAGAGTGAGGGCTTCCCTGGTGGCTCAGCGGTAAAAGAGTCTGCCTGCAATGCAGGAGACGTGGGTCCATGGGTTCAATCACTGGCTTGGGAAGATCCCCTGGAGAAGGAAATGGTAACCCGCTTCAGCACTCTTCCCTGGGAAATCCCATGGATAGAGGAGCCTGGCAGGCTACAGTCTACAGGATGGCGAGAGTTGGACACAACTTAGCAAGTAAACTACCACCATCATACAGAGTAAGTCAGAAAGAGAAAAACAAGTATCGTATATTAATGCATATATACGGAATCTAGAAAAATGAAACTGATGAACTTATTTGCAGGGAAGGAATGGAGACCCAGAAAATGGAATTGTGGACACAGTAGGGGAAGGACAGAGGGACGAATTAAGAAAGCAGCATCAACATATATATGCTACCATGTATAAAAGAGAGCTGGTGAGAAGTTGCTATGTAACACAGGGAGCCCAGCCTGGCCTCTGTGATGACCAAGAGGGGTGGGACAGGGGAAGGGGAGGGACGTGATATATGAATAATAGTGGCTCATGTGCATTGTTGGATGGCAGAAACCAACACAACTTTGTAAAGCAATTTTCCACCTATTAAAAAGAAATAAAAATTAAAAAGATAATCTATGGAATGGGAGAAAATATTCATAAATGATGTGACTGACAAAGGGGTTACTCTCCAAAATATACAAACAGTTCACATAACTCAACATCAGAAAAACCAATCAATTCAAAAAATGGTCACTCATTTGTGAAATCTAAAAAATAATACAAATATATCTATATAGAAAACAGAAACAAACTCACATAGAAAACAAATTTATGGCTACAAAAGCAGAAAAGGAGGATGGAGAGGGATAAATTAGGGGCATGAAATTAATCTGAAAAAAAAATATGTAAGTGAATCACTTTGCTGAATACCTGAAAGCTAATAATAATATTCTAAATCAACTATACATCAATAAAAAATTTTTAAAAAGAAATTAAACAACCACACACAATTTTTCACTGAAAAGAGTGATCTTAGTTTCTTCTTAGGGTAAAAATTTCCCTATGAATCAAACAATCAACACAATTTTTGATAGCCTTATTATAAAAACCTATACATACAGATTCAGTGCGTTAGTTGGGCAATTCTTTGAAAACAATATTAACCATCTGTGAGCTTAAGAAATACTCCCCAAGGTCTAACTGCAGAGTACTGAAAACTCTTCATTTTTCTCTGAGATTTCTTTGGATTATTTAGTATAACCTTAAATTAGAGTTAATACAGCTAAGTCTAATTAACTATGAAAAAGGAGACTACATACAAACTTGATTCTTTAAAAAGATGCAATTATTAACAAGGTTAAGTCTTTCTCAATGATGTACAGGAGGTCACAAAATGCAATTTTTTCCTTTTCTAACCTAATAAGCTAATCTATATCATTGCATGAATTTTTTCAGACCAATTCTTATCTTCTTAGTTCATGTTTGATATCAAATGTGTCTGCATTTACATAATACTTTTTAGTAACATATTTACTCCTCTCAAAAATGTTAATAAATGACCACAGCAAAATCAAACAAAGAAGACAAATATTTTAGAGAAATGCTGACTAACAGAACTTCCTGCCATGATGGAAATGCTCTGTTCTATGGTGTCCAAAATGGTAGTCACCAGCCACATAAGGAGCACTTGAAATGTGTCTAGTATAGCAAACCAAATCTTTAATTTTATCCAAATAATTTAAAATTTGATTAGCTATATGTGGCTATTGGTACAGCTTTAGAGATTCTACAACTAAGTCATAGGCCTATGGTAGTATTCCTTATCAACTTTCATAGGATCCATTAACTAAAAGCAATTTTCCAGAATTTGCTTTATGAATTCACTTACTGAACTGTTGTAGTTGCTTAGTCGCTAAGTTGTGTCCAACTCTTTGTGACCCCGTGGACTGTAGCCTGCCAGGCCCTCTATGTCCATGGGATTTTCCAAGCAAGAGTACTCGAGTGGGTTGCCATTTTCTTCTCCAGGAGATATTCCCGACCCAGGGACCAAACATGCATCTCCTGCATTGGCAGGAGGATTCTTTACCACTGAGCCACCAGGGAAGCCCCCACTTATTGAATTACCATCATCCTCAAATCCCAGGGGTTACAAAATTAAAAAAGGTTTATTTAAATAAAACTGACATTTAAAAGTGTTATTTAACATATTATTATAAGGCAATTTTAACAGTACTAAGGAAGAAAGAAAGAAAGAAAACTGAGTGAGTTTTAAAGACAGATGGTAAAAAAAAAAAATGATTCTTCCTTTCCTCTACATCCTAGTAGCATGTCTTCTTGGCTCGACTTCCAAACATATATATTCCATATCCATCCACTTAAAAAAAAAATCTTTTCTTTCATCATACTCTAGGCTATCATCACCTCTTATGAGGATTATTCATTCATTACACAGTAACCAGAATGATTGCCTTAAAATGCAAATTAGATCACCTTATGCTTGCCCTTAACATTTTTTCAGTAACTTCTATTCTTAGAATATAGTCCAAACTTTATTCCACAAGTTCTCATAAAAAAACACCATTCCGTCCTCCTTCTATACTTAAGAGCTCACTGTGACACTGCTCTCACCCTTCACATGGTCCTGCCTTTCTTTCTTTCCTACTGTTGCAAGAAGCCAAAAATTTGGCTGGCCTAAAGCCTTGGTGCTTACTCTTTTTTTCTGCTTGGAATGCTGTTTGCTCAAATCTTTAGATGGGTGACTTGTTATTCATGTAGCAGCTTAAATGTCCTTTATAGAGAAGGTTTTTCCCTCACCAATCTATCTCAAGTTGCCACCTAGTCACTATTACATAGCCCTCTTTTACTTTCTCAATCGAAATAATCTTTCTTTTATTTGTTTACTTTCTTCTGCCTATCTCTTCCCTCTGGAATGTCGAATCCACGGGAACAGGGAGTTTGTCTTCATTGCTTGGCACATAGTATACTCTCAATATTTGGAGGGGGAAAAAAACCCCATATTTTAACAATTATCATCTTAAATCAGCTATAAATTCAACAACTTGGGTGAGCTCTTCCAAGGCTGCCTCAGAACTAAAATATTAAAATGGAGATCACTTAATCCCTTCACTCAAAAGCTGCTCAGTCACTTCTTGTAACACAGGGAAAGTATTTTACTTTGATGACCTTTTTGTTGAGTTTTATCTCCCATCCTCTATCTTCAGTTCTCAGTAACTGGAAGAATATACCTATTGACTAGCTGCTGCTGCTAAGTCACTTCAGTCGTGTCTGACTCTGTGCGACCGCATAGCTGGCAGCCCACCAGGCTCCCCCGGGTCCCTGGGATTCTCCAGGCAAGAACACTGGAGTGGGTTGCCATTTCCTTCTCCACTGCCATGAAAGTGAAAAGTGAAAGTGAAGTCACTCAGTTGTGTCTGACCCTCAACGACCCCATGGACTGCAGCCTACCAGGCTCCTCCACCCATGGGATTTTCCAGGCAAGAGTACTGGAGTGGGATGCCATTGCCTTCTCTGCCTATGGACTAGAGAGAGCCCTAATTCCTCTCAGCAGCTCTCCAAGGAGATTAGTTTCTTCATCAGGTTAGTCTCCTTTCTGCTCCATGACCTTGAAGCTATCCCCACGGAGTCACTTTAATCTGTCAGTTTTAAGGTGAGGAGTCTGTTAGGTAAGGTATCTCTTCTCTAAAAGCAACTATCTCTTGGGCAGCAAGGACTGGTCAGAGTCCCAGTATATTTTAATACACATATTCTCCAAATGGGCGTTTTAAAACAAGTAAGAAAAGTTAGCTCTCAAAAGTGAAATATTATTATTGCATGTATTTATTGCTCTGTGATGGGAAAAATATTTCAAGAAAAATAAGGCTCAGGGTTGCTGGAGATAATACCTTCAAGAATTTCCTACCTTCTTGGATAGTAATAGGAAATGTCCAAAGAATTTTTAATCTATTTTAAGATGTATTTTTAGATTGCCTTATCAATTGCTGGGTCTTGGCATACTGATGTTGAAAAAAATATTAAGATAAGATTCTCTGTGACTGCACGTGCCAAGTCAGCAGACCCCATCTAAGAATTATTGATAAATGTTCTACTACTGGGAGGGTATATAAGCAGGCACAGTCAAAAAACTGGTCAATCTAGATAGATTTTTTTTAAATTGGAGGATAACTGCTTTACAATATTGTGTTAGTTTCTGCCATAAATCAATGTGAATCAGCCATAAATATACATATGTCCCTTCCCTCTTGAACCTCCCCCCCAGCCCATGTAGTTAGATTTTAACAAGAAAATCACTCTTGTACAAAGTCTCTCTGGCTTGCATCTTTTAGAAAAGTACTGCCCTCAATTAATATTTCATCCAAAAAGGCTCATATTTATATAGCCTTAAAAGGCAAAATATTTATATAGTCCAGGAAAGTATAAATCATATGTTGACAATGTACCTATGCTTACTGATTAAGAATAAGTATTTTTATTGACTGAGTCTATTAGCTATTATCATAAATCTTATTGTCCCTGAAGTCTCATTTTTCCTAAGGAGTATGAAAAACAGCATTTTAATAGGTAGTACTCAACTTGACAGCCGGGTTAAAATCTAAAAATGCATATTTTTATTTGTTGTTTTGAACTTCTAAGTACAATTTCCTATAGAAGAAATTCAGCCGATTTAACTTACAATACAGTTGAATGTGTACTTATTTTTTTCTTTTTTAGTATTTTGAATACTAATTTTTTATTTACGTTCTGACTGTTGATAAAGAAGGCAGGTATCCTAGCCTCCTCTGGAGAAGTGAACTATGAGAGGCATTTCTGTACCTCTTTGATACTCATCAGTTGTCCCAAACACCTAAGAAATTGGTAAGGTGGCTACAATCACTGAGATTACATGTGCATACCCAGGAATTAAGCAAAACAAAATGCCAATTATTATCTCAGAACAGTACCCTTGAAAAGTTCCCACAATTCAAGGTTATGGTTTTAGTTCTTTAACTCAGAGACAAGAAAATAACTGAAACACAGCAAAATAAAAGTTTGAATTGTATGAAATTCAACATAAAGGAGGAAGCATAAAGTTTGTGACTTGGTAGGTTCATATCCTCTTCTTCTACCTAAAAAATGGTAGAAATCATAAGGCAAGAGCATTGTAACATTTACCTTGGAAATGTAAAGAACAATGTCAAATATTGATTTTTCTCATTAATTACTGAATTTTATGGTTTTAGAAAATCAAAGAACACTAAACACTAAAGCATTTGAGTCATTCTTCATTGAGCCTGAGTTTGATGTTTAAGTGATTATGAAGGAAATAAGAATAGGCTTTATCAGAGTTATCAAATAAACATCTTGGTTTAAAACATCTTCAAATTTCTCTAAAGAAAATTAGTTTCACTTAAATTTTTAACATCCTTATTAGTACTTCCCATATTAGTAGAGTATCTCAAAATATTTTCAAAAATAAAGCTGAGACTTTCTTTCCAAATATATAAAGATTATTTAGAGAGCAGTCTTACAGACAAGTAGATTGAGATGCTAAAGAAGAGGTAGGTTCACTTTTATTTGTCAACTTTACCTCAACACACACAGCTAAAAAAATAAAAATTGACAGGGGTGAGGAAGGGAGCCGGAGAAAAATTAAACAACAAAGGGAAGATGTGATATATTACTATTTTGCCTTTACCTGTCCAACCAACCAATCAGTTAAAAGGAACTAGATAAAAACTTTGTAAAGTGGGTTCTTACTTGGACAAAAGACATGCATTTTTAAATGACTGCTCAGAACTGCTATCTAATCTCAAGAAAAATCTAACTGATACTGGCAAATTACTTGACCCTGTTACGTTTCAGTTTCCTTTCTATAAAGAAGCCACCCCACTTCTACCCTCCATTGAATCATCAGTAGTAAGTGCTCACTACTGACTCTAATCTCTGGGTCAGCTGGGCCTCCAGCCACACATCCAACTCTGACAGAAAGTCTCCAACATGATCAAGACCAACTTATGGCCTTAAACGGCCTCTTTTGCCACATAAAAGCAAAGTGAGGAAATAAAATGGCTTGGTGTGAAAAGCTAGGAAAATACACAGCATACTGGGATGATGCAGCCATGCTCCAGATACAACTTGCAGCTAATGCTTATTTTCCACCCTTGTGATTCAGAGAATTAGGAATACAGATATATCCATCTCACTTAGCATAACCAGGACCTTCATTCACTCCATCCTGTTCAACATAATGTATTTACAGCAAAAGGAAGTACACTGCTGTCAGAGAAAAACAATGCTGTATGAAATAATGTGCAAATTATTTGACCCTGTTATGTTTCAGTTTCCTTTCTATAAAGCAGGGATAATAGCAGCTGTCCTAACTCACAGGTTCGGCTGAAAGGATCAAATAAGATCCTGAATGTGAAACTACTTGCAAACTGCTAAACTACTACTGCTACCTAAGTTGTTCCTTTTTTGAACTTATGAACTTTCCTCTACCTCACAGTTTAATTTTAAGCTTCGTTAGAATGTCCAGATAGAGAAAATCTACGTTAATAGGATCCTGGAGAGGGCGACAGATAAATGGAAAAGACCGATTAGGACGACGGGCCAGAACACAGGAAGCTAGCCCCAGATTTACAGTAAAGTCTTGATGCAAAATCAGGACAGTTTGGGCTTACTCTTTGCAGACACTGGCCAGTTCCCCCAACACACGCAAACACCAAGCTGTATGGTGCTACTTTTAGGTGAATCACTGGGGACAAGTTGAGTCTGGAGGTGCAAAAGGGAGGGACCTTCTAATCCTGATGATCGGGCAGTACCCCGATCCCTTAAAAAAAAAAAAAATTCCTCCTACTCTTTGTGCCTGGCCTAGTTAAAGCCATTACCGGTAAGAAAATGGCTGTCAAAGATTTCTTTTTTTGCCGGGAGAGTCTCGAACCGATGCGAAACCTGTGGCATACCTACTCCCTCTGCCACCACGAACTATTTTGATCTGATAGGTTCAGAATAAAACAACAACAAAAACACAAATTAGTTTTGTTTCTCCCCAGACTCATTCTCAGGCCTCACCCTCCAAGCTTCAGCTCTCATCTGTAAAATGAATGACCGCGCCTGTCAACTCCATCCCACTGCTGCCGTAAGGATGAATGAGACAGTGCCTGGAAGGCGCCAGGAGTGCTGTCTGATAAACACCAAGTCCATCACTGTTTATAAAGTATTAGGATGAGTCCTGTTATGTCCTCCCGCCTCAAGCAAATCGCCGGATTAGAACTGACACCCCTAGTCACTGAAAAAAGCAACGCTGAAGCGGGCGGGGCGTTTCCACACTGAATCTATTTCGAGGTGAGAGGAAGGAGACGACCCTGAGCCCCGGGAAGTGGAGGCGGGGGTGGGGGTGGGGAGGAGGAGGAATGGAGGGGCTGCGAAGAGCCTACCTGTTGTTCCGGATGCTGACGAGCACGCACAGGACCAGCTCTAAGTAGGTGCGCAGCACTTCCAGCCAACGGGCTGAGAGCTGCAGGGCTTCGACTTCGTCCCCGCCAGTCCCGGCGTCCGCGCTGCCTCCATCGCCCGGGCCGCCGCCGCCGCTCAGGTAGTTCTCCGCGGCGAATTCAACACGCAGCTCTCGCACGAACCAGCCGCACTTGCGCATGAGGAATTCGAGCCGTGGCTGCTCCGCGGGCGAGACGCGGAGGCAGACGCGGAGCTGGGGCCAGAGAGCCGGATAGAAGAGGCACTCGCGCCAGTGCGAGCAGGAGGCCGAGGCCCGGAGCCGGTCAGACGCGGACAGGAAGGAGAAGATGTGCACGATCAGCTCGCTAGGCAGCGACGCGGCGCCTGCCGCCTGCCCGCACAGAGCCATTCGGCCCCGCCGCCGGCTGCCGGTCCCCGGCCGCCCCCGCAGTCCCCGGAGCAGCCCCCGCAGCCGTCGCAGCTGCTGCAGCCGCAGCCGCCGCCACCGCGCCACCCGGGCGGCCCCGGCTCGGGTTCGGGCTCCCGGTGGTCGGGGCTGCCGCACTGACAAGAACAACAACATCAATGACAAGGAAGAAGGGGGCGGAACCGTCGTGGGTCTCGGCGGAACCAAGTGCGGCACAAGTTGCGGAGAGGGGGAAAGGCCTATGCGGGGGTGGCCTCCAGATGGCCAGCCTCTGGCCTGTCAAACTTTACTCACGCGCGTCCGAGGCCTGCGCTCTCCGCAACTTCAAAACCCTCCCTTGTACTGGTTATGAGCCCGGAAGCGGCAGGATTTATTTTAAGGAACCGGGAGCCCTCCCCGCGCCTGGAGGCGGAGGCACAGCAGTGGTAGGAGCTGAGTTTGACGTCACCGGTGGTGGGAGGAGACTGGGCGTGACCGGGCGCGACTTCCGGAAGAAGGGAGCGCCCGCTTGCCGGTAGGGAAGGGAGACGAGGCACGTGATTCCTGACGCACGTAGGCCGGTGGGGCGGGGCGGGAAGCGCTGGTGATCCCGGCAGATGGGCGCCCTCTCCCGTCTCTCAGAGACCACTCAGTCCAGTCAAGTCTGCAAGTCGGTTAACTTGGGGGCTCTGGCGGTCGAAGTGGCGTTAACTGGCGTTGGTGCGAGAGGTCGCGACGCTTTTCATTATACGCTTCTCTGTTTCTGGGCTGAGGGCTCAGAGCCAGAGTGCTGGCTTGTGTCCTTCCTAGCCGTCCCGCCTGCCCCGAGTGTTGTGGAGAGTTTCTGAGAGAGAGCCCCTGAGAAGGCGAGCGGGCGCTTTCGCGGGCTCACACGGAGGGGCTGGGTAGGGAGAGGAGCCGCGCGGGCCGGGGCGGCGGAGAGGCCGGACCGAAGTCGTCAGTGGACACCGCCACCCCTCGGTCGGACCTCGAAGTGGACCTGCGCGCTCACCTGGTGTGTGGGGAAGGAATGAGGACAGCGCCACCCTTTGGATTTAGAGAGAGAGGAGAAAACAAGGCAAATGAGTTAGATCTGCTAGTTGATAATCGGCGTCTTCTCTGGGCTTCGAGGGAGGCTCCGCGTTCGCTGTTTTGAAGCCCTAGGTGTAAAGAAGCTGGTTGTTATGGTGAAGGTTTTCTTTAGCTTGGCTGCCCTCGCTTGAGAGAGGGATTTTCGAAAGAGTGTCCGTTAACTTCACCACATCTTGGAAAGTAGTAAACTGGATGTACAGGGTAGTGAAGTCAGAAGGGAATAGGTAATTTTATGTAACAATTGAAGATTGCATTAGTGAGGCTGCCGCTTCAGAACCTTAACTATGATCTTGAAACAGCCTAGTTTTCTTGTAATTAACTTCACGAAACTGTTCTACAAGATGTTTTTAGCTCTTTGAGGGTAAAATTCTCCATTCGTGATGCTTTGATGCCTTTTGGTGTCTTGTTGCCTGTGATACTGAGTTGTTACCTCTGAGTTACGTGTCTTACTTTCGGTAGCAGTAAAAACAACAAAAAACTAACAACAAAAAAAATGCTTTCCTTCGTGGTAGAGCACGTCTCTGAACCTCTTGTCTGCAAGAGATTTTTCTATGTAATTCTTATAATGATTTTATGAATGAATTAATGAGCAGTAATGGAAACAGCAATGAATTAGGAAGTTGAGACTTGGACTTGAATTTTTTATTTTTTAAATTCATTGAAATATTTTGAAGTGGACCATGGGTATCTGAATCTGCCACTTGTAAGTACTTCAATATGTATTTCTGAAAACAATACTATATAACAAAAATAGTGTTATCACACTTAAGATAACTTCTGTTATCTTCAAGTTTATCTAGTTATCTCCCAAATATTCTTTATAGCCATCTTGTCCAAACCAGGATCCAATTAAGGACCACACCTGTTTTTGTTGATATTTCAAAATCTCAATCTAGAGTAGTCACCCCTACTTTATTTTTTAAATTTCTCTGATTAGCTAAGAGGAGGCATATTGTCCTGGAGAATATCTTCCTTTCTGTGATTGTTTGACTACTTTCTCTTGGTGTTTAGCTTATTACTCTAGTACCTGAAGTTCTAATAAACCTGGACATTTAATGCTAACCGCTTGATTAGGTTGGTGACGTCTCTGTAAAACAAAGTAATCTGTGAGGTGTGATGTTTTCTGTAAATGTCCAACTTTCTCTTCAACCATTCACTTAATGGCCTTAATACTAATTGATAATTCTTGCCTGAATCATAATTTTATTATGGGCTTCAAAATGATAATTTATAATTTTTTCATTCCATCTACATTTATTAATTTGCATTCTTCCTCTCTATTGGAGAAGCTTTCTGTCATAAACTGGCAGCATTTCATTACCCTGAAATACAGCTTTTATTGGACAGTCAGAAAAAATGCTTAGTTCTTTTTCTTTTATTACCAATTTTGAAAGTTATATAGCCTCAAAGAATGACAAATGAGTTTTTCTAGCTTTTTAAAATTTTTTCTGAACATCACATTCTTAGGATTTTTATGTTTTAAACATTCTTTTAGGTTCTCAAATTTTGATACTTCTAGAACTCCTCACAAAGAAATCTATGCAACTATTATTGTAATTTTAAACAGTTCCATGGCATTTTATTTTTTGTAGGAGGCTAAGGCTGGATTTTGATCTTTTTTACTTTCGTCAGGATCTAGCTGGGTAACATTTAAACAAGTGTTTAACCCTTTGGGGCCTCACTTTCTTCATTTGTATAAGTTCTGGCAAGGTTCCCTGCAGCTCTAATGTTCTCTGACTTTAAAAAAGAAAACATCCTATTTTATTGAGATATATTTTTCATCTATAATTCATGAATTTCATATATAATTCAATTCATACACCTTAATAATTTATTTTATCAAGTGGTACAACCAAGACTATAAATCGGTTTTAGAACATTTTCATCTCTTTAATAAGATTCCACATGCCCATTTACAGCTAATCCCCACTTCTATCTCCAGGCAACTATGAATGTACTTTCCGTTTCTGTAATTTGACTTTTCTGAACATTTGATATGAATGGACTCATACAGTATACGATCTCTTATGTCTGTCTTCTTTGACTTAGCATAATGTTTTTGATCTTGTGTCATTAATTCCTTTTATTATTGCTGAATAGAATTTCATTTATTTATGGTTTATTCATTTACCAGTTGATTAACATTATTTGCTTATTTATGGCCACTCTTAGTTCCGTGATAAGGGATTGAATCCCAGCACTGGTAGTGAAAGCACCAAATCCTAACCACTGGACCGCCAGGGAATTCTCTGGTGAACATTTAGGTTTCTAGTTTTTGGCTATTTTGAATACCATTTCTTTAAATATTCATTTGCACGTCTTTTGTGGACATATGGTCTTGATACCTACAAGTGAAAACGATAGGTTGTATGATAGTTCTATGTATAACTTTTGGAGAAAGTTACAAGCTGTTGTTATAGTGACTGTATCATTTTCCAGTCCTAACAGCAATATATGAGGATTCCCAGTCTCTGACCCTTTGATGATCTGGAGATATTCTCTGATTGATTTGAGAAGGATATTTTTCCTTATTCTTAGTGTTTTACTAGCAACAAACTACCCTCTCCTTGTTGTTGTTTAGTCGCTAAGTTTTGTCCGGCTGTTTTGCTTCCCCATAGCCTATAGCCCAGAAGACTCCTCTGTGTATGAGATTCCTCAGGCAAGAATACTCGAATGGGTTTTCCTCCAAGGTATCTTCTTGACCCAGGGATTAAAACTGCATCCTTTGCATTGGCAGGTGGATACAGGCCTTAGGTAGCACTAATAATTAATCTTTAATTATTAGGGATAGTTCCTAAAGGAAATAAAAATACAGATAGTCTCCAAAGTAGGTGATTCTGCTTATGATTTTTTAATTTCACAATGATGTGAAACCGTGATGTGCATTCAGTAGAAACCTAAGTTTGATTTTCTCCAGGTTTGTAATATATGGGTATGATACTCTCTCATGATGCTAGACAGTGGCAGTGAGCCACATATCCCAGTTGCACCACGATATCAAGGTAAACAACCAAATACTCTAAAAAAATTGTTTTTCACTTTTAGAACAATGTACAATAAATTACATGAGATATTAAACAGTTTATTATAAAATAGTCTTGTGTCAGATACTTAGCCAACTAAATGTAAGTGTTCTGAGCATGTTTAAGGTAGCCTAGGCTAAGCTGTGATATTTGGTAGGTTAGGTATATTAAATTGTTTTTGACTTATGGTATTTTCGATTTATGATGGATTTGTTGGAACAGAACCCCATTATAAGTCAAGAAGGACCTCTGCATCAATCTGCTATAAAATAAAATGCTGCTTCTTAGTGTTGCTTTTGAATTTTTAGTTTCATTTAATATGAAAATCTTTTAATTTTCATATTAAATGAACGATGGTAGAAATACTATTATTAATGACATTGAGCTAAGGACATGAATTAATAAGATATGATCATGCTCAGTTACGATTAAAAAACAGTATATTTCAGGGACTTCCCTGGTAGTCCAGTGCGAGGGGTGCTGGTTAGGGAGCTAATATTTCACATGCCTTGTGGCCAAAAACCCAAAACATTAAATAAAAAGAAACAGTATTGTAACATGTTCAATAAAGACTGGTCCACATCTTTGAAAATGGTCCACATAAAAAATTCTTTAAAAAAGTACATTTCAATAATGTACAATTTGTTTATTTTATTAAGCCAGAATCTTTAATATTAATCCATTAAGCATGTTTTGAGTATGTATGTTCTTAACATGTTATATGACTTAGGTTGTTTCTCTTGACATTTACTATACTACATAAACTATAAATTATTTTGGGGAAACTATTTTTGAGAAAGTAACAAAATTGACTTCTTTAAAGGACAGAATGAAATCACATTTTGTGAAGTTTTAATGTCGGAATGTGTAATGTTGGATGTATAATTCAAAGTGTGGGAGGAAGTACTGACGTTATGAAGACCATAAGTACTCAGTAGTACTAAGCTTCTGGTTCCAAAAGTGGCATATTGTCACTATAGCAACTACCCATGCTTATTTGGATTTGAAACCCAGGCAACAAATAATGGATAAGAGTATAACATCAAGATGGATATATACCCTGGTGGGGTGATATGTGTGCCTGCTGATGGTCAAGTGTTTGTCCTGTTTCTCTTGTTATGTTTATTACAATTGATTTTTTTGTAGAGATACCTTAATTCTTGTTAATGTATTTTTCTGGAGAAAAACATTCAATATTTTTATGTTCTTCCTTTTCTAACATGCTAAAGTTAATGCTTTTTCCAGTTTGGTTATTAGGTTATTAAATATATTTTTCATCTAGCTTTCTCTGCATTGCCAAACAGTAGTTATGAAAATATAACTTATACTGAATCATTTGGAATTTCAATACAGAAAAAACCTGTGACACAAATTTTAATTACATTATGAAAAGATGTTCAAGGCTACCAGTAAACATGCAAGTTGCCTAAATTCAAACATTTTTTGAAAGAATTTTTTTTTTTCTGAGCAGGGTATGAGTTTCAGACGCTGCTGGCTGGTAGAGATGATGTAACTTCCTTCCAGTTATCTATTAGCTGCATCCATAAGTTTACTTAGAGGCACAGGAGCCTCCTGGGAGATTAGAACAGAATTTGATTCTTTCTCTCCACCCTTGTCTGAGGAAGATTGGGATGGTCGTATTACAGGAAAAAGAAATGAAGAACTGAAGGACACTTTAGGGTAGGAAAAGTCTGCACTGCTAAGCTGGATGCAGGACAAAGGACTGAGCCTTTTTTTTTTTTTTTTTCCTGTTAATAGTTGTACCATGTTGTTGATGTCAGAACTGATCTTAACCAAGCCACTCACAAGTTGATTGTGTAAGTTTGTGAACTGGAAGATCTGTATCAGTGGAGAGATTGATAGCTCATATCCTAAAGGCTCATATCTGCCTGCAATGCAGGAAACCCCAGTTTTATTCATGGGTTGGGAAGATTCCCCTGGGGAAGGGGTAGACTATCCATTCCAGTGTTCTTGGGCTTCCCTAGTGGCTCAGATGGTAAAGAATACACCTGCAATGTGGGAGAACTGGGTTTGATCCCTGGGTGGAGAAGATTCCCTGGGAGGGCATGACGACCGACTCCAGTATTCTTGCCTGGGGAATCCCCATGGACAGAGGAGGTTGGTGGGCTGCTGCTGCTGCTGCTAAGTCCCTTCAGTCGTGTCCGACTCTGTGCGACTCCATAGATGGCAGCCCACCAGGCTCTCCTGTCCCTGGGATTCTTCAGGCAAGGACACTGGAGTGCGTTGCCATTTCCTTCTCCAATGCATGAAAGTGAAAAGTGAAAGTGGAATCGCTCAGTCGTGTCTGACTCCTATGGACTGCAGCCCACCAGGCTCCTTCATCCTTGGAATTCTCCAGGCAAGAGTACTGGAGTGGGGTGCCACCACCTGCGTGGGCTACTCTGTAGCAAAGAGTCTGACATGACTGAGTGACTAAGTACAGCACATCCTAATGGAGTCAGGAGCAACAGGGGAAGAACTGGGTTCTCAGCAACATAATAGGTAGTCCGGAGGACTGTGGCTTACCAAAGGATGCTTTTCCCATTGGGAAACTGGGCTCTGTGTTTCTAGGTTTACTAATTTTTCAGGAGAAACTAAAATTCTAACTTTTTAAAAGATGAAATGTCTTGATTTTCAGCTTTCACATTAAAAATATTCTGTAGGGCAAACATAACCAGATTCAAGCAAAACCAGAAATCTGGCAGGATGCCGGTCTATAACTTCTTAACCAAAGAACTTTTATATGTGTGGGCTGGAGCCACTTTGTGTTCTAAGAGCAGGGCCTGCTAGCTAATTCCTGTGTTTCAGTTCCACTCCTTGAACCATTTTATATATATGTATTTTCATTCATTCCTTTCAGAGTTTAAAGAAAGAAAAAGAGATTTAACTTGAATGTCTTACTTTTATAGCATTACTATTTTCTTGCTTTTAATTCAAGAGATTGAATGTTTCTATAGGTACCTTTTGTAATTAAAAACTGAATATTGCTATCTTTAATGCAAGTTGATAGAACCAATAGGTTCCTTGACTTCTAGTCAAGATCAGTAATTGACTGATTTTAGTTATCTTGGTACGAGTTGTACAGCTTATATTGTGTATGGGCAGTATCCCACAGTTACTGCAAGGGTGCTGTCTCTAAGTAGTCATTTTAATTGGGTTCCTTGTTTCTTAACTAGTTTATGTAATGAGGGGATTTTTTTTTCTTTCATTTTCTTTTTTAGAGATACTTTAGGGAGTTTTGAGGCCATTCATATGCATACATTGGAACACACCTGAGCCTCACCGGAACTAGATGGAGAACTAAAAACAGTAACTAATTGTTCCATGGAAGTGAAAGTCGCTCAGTCCTGTCCGACTCTTTGCAACCCCATGGACTATACAGTCCATGCAATTCTCCCGGCCAGAATACTGGAGTGGATAGCCTTTCCCTTCTCTAGGGGATCTTCCCAACCCAGGGAATTGAATTCAGGTCTCCCACATTGTGGGCAGATTCTTTACCAGCTGAGCCACAAGGGAAGCCCAGTTGTTCCACAGTCTCTCCTTTTCAGCAGGCGTCCTTTGCTCTTTGCTTTTGCATAGGGCCCAGCTGCTGGCCCTGACTAGTTTACATGGTCTTCTAGTTCAAGTATGTACTTTCACTTGCAAGTTTGTTCTTTGTCACCAGTTGAAATTCGTGTGAAGATCTCACTGGATTATTTTGGAAGATACGCCACAAAAAAGTTGACCATATTCCTCTTGATTGGCTTGCTTTAAGGTGAAGTGTCCTGCCCTAGTCCAATTAGCTGAATTTAGGATGATATAGTAATGTGCGGAGTGCCTTAGACAGATGGATGTGGGGATTTGGGTGAAGAGAGGAAGGAACTTTGTTCAGAACAAGATGTGGGCCAGCATCTATCTGCTCATCTGCTCTATACCATGGCTCAGTAATAACCTTTGATCCAGAAATGCGTGGAACTCTGTATTGAACAAAATTGTTCTAAGCTGTCAACAGATCTTTTAAATAGCTGTTGAAACGTGTTTGGACAGTCTTTTTGCCTTTCCTTACTGCTTGAATATCCATCAGACTTCCAGGTTATATTAGTTGAGTAGCTACGAGACTCCGCCATAAAGAAATACATTCTTAATGTTCAATTATGGCAAGATTTTCAATGTAATATCTAACCTTTGGAAAAATCTGTTAAGCCTTTTAAATGCTGAAAAGGCGAAATGAAGTAAACATTTTCATGTAGTAAACTTTAATTGAAGTGTTGCTTTGTTCTAGGATAAAGAAGTTTCACTGATTTGCCAACTCTGATCAGTTTTGGAGGGTGAGGAGTACTGTATTGAGATGAATTTTGGAATTGGAGATTGTTCCTATGTGTTACTGGGCAGAGTGCCATGTTTGATTTGTGATGTCTGCCATGGTTGGAAAGAATTGTTGACCTGAATGACCTGTGTTTTATTTGTAGTTTGGGTTAATTATTGTTTAAATAATCTATTAGTGTTTGTTTTCTATCTTCCTTTTGTTGTACCTATATGCTTTTTGGTGGGTGGTATTTATATCAGTTCTCTATGTTGTGAGTAACAGCAGATCACTTAAGTCTTAAGTTTTATAAGTAAATTTTTCCATATTAAGAATTTTTTATGGCAAAAGTGATGTTAAGTAAATTTCTAAATATTAAATTTATTAGTGCCTACCTGCATTCTCTAGCAATGTGAACTACTTCTGCACTTATACTGAATAAAAAGGGGAGACTCATACTTGTGTACCACAATGAAAGTATAAGTTTCCTTTCACTTATACAGTTTTTTCCATGGTAGTCAGTTTATATATAGGAATATTCTCTCATCTCTAAAATCTAGCCTTTAAGGGAGAAGTTTCTAGTAGAAATTCATTACTTTTTTTCGTGATACGTGAACATGTCAACAAAAAAATGTAGTACAACAGTACTTTTGATGTAAAGCAACAGTTTCTATTCCTTGCCACTAGTTATTAGGCCTACCCCCATAAACAAACATTTGAACTAATTTATTGTTCTTCAGGAAACTTTGAATTGTTATGCTTTTACCTACACTCCTTGGTTGATTAAACACCATCTATTTCCTCCACTTTATATAAAAGATGAAGATTTAGTTCAGTTACTTCCTTTTCTCTCCCCCAGTTCCTACCAGTATTTGGTAGTTAATTGTAATTTTAAGTTTTTTTCTTGTGTGTGTATTCGCACATACAGTTACATATATATTTATTGAGGTAACATTGGCTTATAACATTATAATATGTTGTAATAGTGGTTTATAATACGTGTACAACGTAATAATTGACAACTTCATGCACAGCAAAGTGCTCACTACCAAAAAGTCTAGTTTCCATCCATCACCATACACCCTCTTTATCCATTTTGTTTTCTCCCCACTCCCCTTTCCCTCTGGTAACCACCAATCTGTTTTCTGTATCCATGTGTGTGTGTGTGTTCAGTTTATTTTTAAAAATATTCCACATGTGAGTGAAATCATATAGTATTTGTCTTTTTCTTTTTGGCTTGTTCATTTGGCATAATACCTTCAGGTTCCCTCCATGTTGTACCAGATTGCAAAATTTAATCTTTGTTTAATGTCTTGGTTCTTATATTAATCACCTTTTACTGCGCAGTAGTCACCATCTTTGTGTGCAAGAGAGTGAATTGTGACAGATTAGGTAATTGTTCAGCAGATATTTACTTCTTGGCCAGAAGAACTTGGGAAGAAGACTGCACCAGTTCTGAGCCTAGGCCTTATGAGCTATTTAATGTTTCCACTTGCCACTCTGGGAGTTTCCAATCTTTGCATAATAAAACAGGTCCCAGGCATCTGCTGGCCACTGTAGAGCCCTAGATAGAAACACATGGGAAAGATGTCAACTTGATCTACAGCCTGAAACAGAACTGCCCCAATTGACTTAAATAATTTATTTCTCTAAGTGAGAAATATATGCTTATTTTTGTATGTTACTGATATTTTGTGTTTGCCTATTTTGCTTGAAAAGGATGATTAATTTAAAAATGGATACCTCGGATGGGGTGCAGGTATAACAGAAACTTCAATTACATACCATTGGCTTTGAAACTGGTTGGTGGTTAGTTAGCAAGGAAACCACTACAGGAGGCTGGGAAAATGGTGAATTGTGTTATGTAGTAGCAAAACTTTTGATAAAACTGTTGTCTGTGATATCATGGAAGGCAGTTTAACTAATGAAGTTGCAGTTTTGGACAAGGAAATTTGTTGGCTGAAAGTTGAAAGCATGTGCTAGTTGCTATTGGCCACACAGGGTAAGGTACTACAAGAAAAATTTAATCTACCACATCTGACCTCTTGGTGATAATCATTCATGTCCCTCCCATTCCAGTGACCTAGTTCTTTGTCTTAATACGCATGTGTGATGGAACATGCCAGCTGTCAGGCTTTCCTTTAGTGTGGGTGGATAGAAAGCCGACTGTTAGGCTGCTGATATTCCACATGCCACAAAGAGGAAGGCCTGCCTCTGGGTCACTAAAACCAAAGCTTAATTTTTCTGTTGATGTTTTCCCGTGCCCTCCTTTTCTTATTTCCTTTTTTAAAAAGGGGCTATCGTTAGTAAGGATGCTATTTGCTGAAACCAGTAAACCTGAAAATTCAATGGCTTAACAAAAAAGCATTTTAGTTTTTTGTTTCTTTAGTCGTCCAATGAGGGTCTTCTCAGCAGGCAACTTTCCTTCCTGTGATTTGGTGTACTGAATTTTTTTTTGTGATTCTGCTATCCTTAAAATTCCTTGTGGTTTTCTGTCTCCCTCTAAAGGAAGGGAAGGAGAGAATAGAGAAGACACTTCATTGCCTGGCAGGGAAATGACCCATTACTTCTGTTTTATTCCATTGGTTAAAACTAATCATATGGTAGTACCTAGATACAAGACGGGTCTGAGAAGGGGTGGGTGGTTTGGCTAAGCATTTCCTTCTTAGAGACAAGTCTCTCTTATAGAAGGAGGTGTGTTAATATAGGTTGATAGTTGAACATCTTTGCCACAAAGGAGAGTTATCCTCTTGTAATTTTTGGTTAGGGATAAATATTAGGCTTCCATGTATGCTTTGTGGGTAGAGGTGGAAGAGGAAGGTAGATGTGGAGTATTTGACTAGGTACAGTTTTTCTGTATTAAGGTCTTCTGGTTGTCTCTCCTTAGCTACTCCCTTCTTTAATGACCCTTTGAGACAGCTCCTTGGGTATCCCTGAGCCTAGAATCCCTCTGGGGTTCCAGGGGGCAGATCGGCTTTCATTTCAGTTGCAGCTTCCCCCTATTGTAGTCTATTCTGTTTAATTTGTTAATACACTCCTGTCTGTTTTTGTCTTTCAGAAATTCATTGAAATCTCTTGCTGGCCAATCATCAACTCTTTCCAAGCTGAGTGTTCTTTACTGTTATACAGGTGAAGTATCTGCACAGTGTTTTTTGTTTTAACTTTTAGAAGTCAGGTGTAGTAAATATGGAATATTTTCAATTAGTACCTCTAACAGAATTTCAAGTATTTTTTAACACCTGCTACTTAATGAAGATGCTTTACATCCATCATCTACTGAGCACTTTTCCAGGCTCTGGAGGACATGAAAAAAGGTATAATATATAACACTGTAAGTGTAACGTTCCTCCTCAGCCTGTCCACTCCCAGCTTACTTTTTCAAAGACACTGATTCTATCATGGTACTTCTTTAGAAATAGTTGGGGCTTTTTCCTCACTTATCTTTCCCTCTGTAAGCCTTACCTGGCTCTTAGTTCCCTCTCTCACAGTACATGCCCCTCAAGTAAGAGCTATTCAGTTCATTGTGTCAGTAACATGCCATGTCATTTCTCACATCCGTGCCTTTGTACATATATGTAGTGTCTACTTTCCAGAGTTACTGTCCCTTTCATATCTGAGTCCTGCTTAAACAAATGCTGAATTCAAGTTTCAGCTTTTTTCAAATAAATGAATATTCATTAATTTAAACCCTGAGTTGTTTAGACACATGCTGTTCAAAGTGCATTCTGTAAATTCTTTTCCCATTTAGGTTATTGCAAAATATTGAGCAGAATAACCGAATCACCTTGCTAAACACCTGCAACTAACACAACATTGTTAATCAACTATGCTCCAATACAAAATAAAAATTTGAAAGCAAAATGAAAAAACCCAAAGTGCAGTCTGCAGACTGATAGCAGTGTGTGAACTATTACTGCTGTGCTGAAATATAAGTACAGAAATTAAGAATAAGCTTTAGAAACTTTTATAGGAATTTGACAGGGAAATTATATGCCTGTCAAATTTATAATAAAATTTGGTTTCTATTTTACATGTTTAAAAAAATTCTGGTAATTCATTTAAATTTCATTTTATAAAAGGCTCGGTCCACAAAGGATTAGAAAATTAAAAAAAATGGCATTTTACCACAGGTAGTTCAAGAAGCATTTATTGGGGCTTCATTAGTGGCTCAGTGGTAAAGAATCCGCCTGTCAGTGTAGGAGACTGTTTCAATCCCTGGTCCTGGGAGATCACACATGTGGCAGAGCAGCTAAGCCCATGAGTCACAACTATTGAGCCATATGCCGCCACTGCTGCCGCCTGTGCCTGGAGCCTATGCTAGTGCACTGCAACTGGAGAGTAGCCCCCATTTGCCACAAGTAGAGAAAAAAAAAAGAAGCACTTGTTTATTTTAGGCGTCTTGTGGGATCTTAGTTTCCCCACCAGGGATTGAAGCCAGGTCATGGCAGTGAAAGTGCTGTGGACTGCCAGGGAATTTCCAAGAAGCACTAATTTAGACTGCAAAGATTATGACTATTTAGCAATGAAGAGATTAGAAGAGGATTTCACAAAGGAGATGAGATCTCTCTTTGAAAGAGATGGTTGTAAAGCACTGTGGCATTTCCAGCAGGAATAACGGGGTTTTAGATTATAAATGAAGGAGGGTTGTGCTATTAATAATATGATCTGTGGTGACAAAGGAGAAAAGAGTCCTAGCAGAGTATATGAGACTAGTTTATAGTTTTAATCTCACAGAATCCTGAGGTGGTAAGTTTGGAACTCACAGCTTCAGTAAGGGAATTTGTATTTATTCTTTGGGTGGAAATTGCTGCATCTGAAGAGAAGCCTTAGCATCTTACTTGACTCTGCTCTGATTATATTTCAGGACTATCATGAAGATGCATTGAAAGTTACACAGCACTGGAGGAGTGTGATATCCCTTTCAGTTGGTAATCCTCCTGTCATGAAAGTTGCTTGCCAGCTTTACTTTTGAATGAACACAGTAAACACAAAGGTGAAAATATTAATGAAAAAATCTACTCTCCATACTATGTATATTTCCCTATATGTTCTGAACCTGCTTATAGCCACCTACCACAGTAGTCTGTAGTTTCTGTTTGCCAAACTATTAAAAGTCTTAGTTAAAATCCTATATTTTTTCTACTGTTCTACCTTGACTTTCCCTTCAGCTCTTGCTTCTCAGGATTGAGATATGGAAAGATCCTTCTGTCCTTTACCACACAGTTCCTTTGTCAAGAATTCCAGGATGTCCTCCAAGTTTGCAAGTATGTATTTGACTTAATTCCTTAATTTCAACACTGACTGTTTCATTTTATGTTTTCCTACTTTTGTGATTAGGGTTGACTCTTAAAGCTTTTATTTATTTTTTACTTGAAATATAGTTGACATACAATATTATCTTAGTTTTAAGTGAAAACAGTGATTTGACATTTATATACATTATGGGCTTCCCCAGTGGCTCACATGGTAAAGAATCTGCCTGCAATGCAGGAGACACAGGTTTGATCCCTGGGTAGGGAAGGTCCCCTGGAGAAGGAAATGTCAACCCACTCCAGCATTCTTGCCTGGAAAATTCCAAGGACAGAGTAGCCTGGCAGGCTGCAGTCCTTGGGGTCGCAAAGAGTCAGACATGACTGAGCGACTAACGCACACATACATTATGAATTGATTACAACTGTAAGTTTTTTAACCAAATGTCACCATACATATTTATGACAGTATTATCAACTGTGTTGCTTGTGATGAACATTACGTCTTGGTTACTCATTTGTCTGATAGCTGGAGGTTTTTACTTCTGAATCCCCTTTACCTATTTTACCCAACCCCCACCCACCTCCCCCTGGTGTCCACCAGTTTGTCATCTGTTTCTCTGACTCTGTTTCTCTTTTGTTTTCCTTTGTCTTGTTTGTAGAGTCCATATATAAGTGAAATTGCATGGTATTTATGATTTCTCTGACTTATTTCACTTAGCATAATACTCTCTAAGTCCATCCTTCTTGTGAAGGTTTGTCTTCCCAGTTCTAGTGCCCCAAGCTAGGGAGCCTGACAAGGGGCTCAGATGCCTTACTCTCCAGGGTTAGTGTCTGCAGTTGTGATACCCCTCCTAGTTGTGGGTTGCTGTACTAGGATGTGGGTTCTGTGCCCCTCCTACCCATTTTATTTTATATCTTTAATTTTAGAAAATGTATTCTGCTAGCCTTTAAGTCATTTTCAGAGATAGTTATTCTATATGTAGTTCTATGTGTGGGTCCGTTGGAGAAGATGAGCTTGGGATCTTCCTACTCTGTCCACCATCTTGATCTTCTAGATCCAATCTGATAAAAATTATTTTCAATTTAAAAAACTTGTTTTATCTTATTCTCTATTTTCCTTTGTCAATTTTATCTTGGATCACAGCTTTTCTTCCTTGTTACTGAATTACAGTGATAGGAATTCAGAGACATGGGATTAAAAAGAATATTGATATAATCATTGCTTCTGGAGAATTAGCATTTAGCTTATAGTACATATATGAGCTGAATTAGTTTTTTTTTTTTTTGGTAGTAAAAGATACATAACAAATTCAGACTTAAATTGAAGAAAGTGGGGAAAACCACTAGACCATTCAGGTATGACCTAAATCAAATCCTTTATGATTATACAGTAGAAGTGAGAAATAGATTTAAGGGACTAGATCTGATACACAGAGTGCCTGATGAACTATGGAAGGATTTTTGTGACATTGTACAGGAGACAGGGATCAAGACCATCCCCAAGAAAAAGATATGCAAAAAAGCAAAATGGCTGTCTGAGGAGGCCTTACAAATAGCTGTGAAGAGAAGAGAAGGAAAAAGCAAAGGTGAAAAGGAAAGATATACCCATTTCAATGCAGAGTTCCAAAGAATAGCAAGGAGAGATAAAAAAGCCTTCCACAGCGATCAATGCAAAGAAATAGAGGAAAACAGTAGAATGGAAGCGATGAGAGATCTCTTCAAGAAAACTAGAGATACCAAGGGAACATTTCATGGAAAGATGGGCTCGATAAAGGACAGAAATGGTATAACGTAACAGAAGCAGAAGATATTAAGAAGAGGTGGCAAGAATACACAGAACTGTACAAAAAAGATCTTCATGACCCAGATAATCAGGATGGTGTGATCCCTCACCTAGAGCCAGACATCCTGGAATGTGAAGTCAAGTGGGCCTTAGGAAGCATCACTACCAACAAAGCTGGTGGAAGTGATGGAATTCCAGTGGAGCTATTTCAAATCCTGAAAGATGATGCTGTGAAAGTGCTTCAGTCAATATGCCAGCAAATTTGGAAAACTCAGCAGTGGCCATAGGACTGGAAAAGGTCAGTTTTCATTCCAATCCCAAAGACAGGCAATGCCAAAGAATGCTCAAGCTACTGCACAATTGCACTCATCTCACACACTGGCAAAGTAATACTCAAAATTCTCCAAGCCAGGCTTCAGCAATACATGAACCATGAACTTCCAGATGTTCAAGCTGGTTTTGGAAGGGCAAAGGAACCAGAGATCAAATTGCCAACATCTGCTGGATCATCGAAAAAGCAAGAAAGTTCCAGAAAAGCATCTATTTCTGCTTTATTGACTATGCCAAAGCCTTTGACTGTGTGGATCACAATAAAGTGTGGAAAATTCTGAAAGAGATGGGAATACCAGACCACCTGACCTGCCTCCTGATAAACTTGTATGCAGGTCAGGAAGCACAGTTCGAACTGGACATGGAACAACAGACTGGTTCAAAATAGGAAAAAGAGTACGTCAAGGCTGTATATTGTCACCCTGCTTATTTAACTTCTATGCAGAGTACATCATGAGAAACACTGGGCTGGAAGAAGCACAAGCTGGAATCAAGATTGCCAGGAGAAATATCAATAACCTCAGATATGCAGATGACACCACCCTTATGGCAGAAAGTGAAGAGGAACTCAAAAGCCTCTTGATGAAAGTGAAAGAGGAGAGCGAAAAAGTTGGCTTAAAGCTCAACATTCAGAAAATGAAGATCATGGCATCTGGTCCCATCACTTCATGGGAAATAGATGGGGAAACAGTGGAAACAGTGTCAGACTTTATTTTTGGGGGCTCCAAATCACTACAGATGGTGATTGCAGCCATGAAATTAAAAGACGCTTACTCCTTGAAAGGAAAGTTATGACCAACTCTGACAGCATATTAAAAAGCGGAGACATTACTCTGTCAACAAAGGTCCGTCTAGTCAAGGCTATGGTTTTCCAGTAGTCATGTATGGATGTGAGAGTTGGACTATGAAGAAAGCTAAGCGCCAAAGAATTGATGCTTTTGAACTGTGGTGTTGGAGAAGACTCTTGAGAGTCCCTTAGACTGCAAGGAGATCCAAACAATCCATCCTAAAGGAGATCAGTCCTGGGTGTTCTTTCTATATATATAGATAGAACATATATAGATATATAGATATATATATATAGATATATATATATCTATATAGATAGATATATATATATATATTTTAGTTGTCCTTGTTTTCTTTCTCCTTTTTTTTCTTTGTTATGTTCAGTTGCACCTCTTCCTTCTCCTGCCCTGTAGGTTATCTATTTCTCATGGTTTTTACCTTTAGTCTTTTGCTTAGAAATCTCACTTTTTTCAGTTCACGGATATCTTTGTGAGAAAATAACTCCTAAGTCTATATAGTTGCCACTTGAACAATATGTGTTTGAACTGCTTGGATCCACTTATATGTTGAGTGTTTAATAATACTACAGAATTTGTGACTGGTTGAATCTGCAGGTACAAAACCACAGATACTGAGGGCTGACTATAAAGTTGTACACGGGTTTTTGACTGGATGGAGGATTGGTACCCGTAACTCCGTGTTGTTTAAGGGTCAACTACATTCTTAATCCTAAGTCATAGTTCTGAATCTAGAACTGTCCTGACATTTTCTCTTATGTGATCTGGTATCACCTCAAACATATCTAATATTGGACTTAACATTTTTCCTGCCACTTTAATCCTCCTCTTTCCTCTCTCTCTCTCTTTTTCTTTAAATAGCACTGCTATTTTTATCATTACCTAAGTTTGACATTTAGCAGTGATTTGCTGTTTCTTTCTGAATTCAACTAGTCACCAAATCCTATCAACTGTTTCTATTATTATGATCATTGTAACATGTGACCCTTTCCATTTTTATTGTACTCTAGCCAATATAGGGCCTAATCAGCTGATACCTAGGTTACTGCAGTTGTCCCCTACTGATAAAGTTTTTCTCTTGAGTCCCTTATACCACTGTTTTTTTTTTTTTTTCTGTAATTCTCACATAGAAGTTGTGAATGTCTATTTTGGATTATAGTTAATTATGTCCCACTGCTGTCTTTTTCATCTTTGTACTCCCCAGAAGCCTTGCAACAACTGAGCGACTGAACTGAACTGAAATGTTTTTAAGAATATGGTGTTCTAACTATAATTATGTATTTTGAACAGCATTTCCATGTTCTTTCATTCATTTAACAGATATTTATTGAGTGCTTATTATGTGCCAAGGATGTGTAGCTGCTAAGGGTATAATAATCATATAGCAATTAATAATCAAACAAAAACTTATGACTCTGGTGGCTTATGTTCCAGTGAGGTCATGTGATGACAAAGGAGCAAAATGCATAATGTCTTAGATGGTGATAACTGAAAAGGAGAGAAAAATAAATGAAGTGGGGAAATAGGGAGTATTGAGGGTGAAAGGTTGACATTTTGGATAAGGTCCTAGGAAGGCCCTTCTGTAAAGGTGGCATATCAGTAAAGACTTGAAGAAAATGAGTGGGCAGGACAGCAAATATCTGAGGAAAAGAGGTTTCCAAGCAAAGGGAGCAGCAAGTGCAAAGGACCTCGGATGCAAGCATGTCTGGCATGATTGAATATTAGGGAGTAGAGTGAGCTGGAAGATGGGTAATATTAATAGAAATCAAAGGTATTAGGAAGCTAGGTATAGAGTGGAAAAATACAGATTGAGTGGGGCTGAATTTTCTGGATGTGAAGCATGAGGGGAAATGGACAGTCAAGGCTAATTTGAAGTTCTTTTGGCCTGAGCAGCTGAAGAATGGAGTTACTATTAACTGAGATAGAGGTGCATCTGAGAGGAGCAGGTTTGGTAGTGGGTTTGTTAGGAGTTAAGCTTTGTACATGCTAAGTTTGTGATTCCAGCTTGACATCCAAGCAGAGCAAAACTGTCCAGGTGGGTATGAAAGTCAAAGTCAAAGTCAAAGTCACTCAGTCGTGTCCAGATCTTTGCGACTCCATGGACTATACAGTCCGTGGAATTCTCCAGTCCAGAATACTGGAGTGGGTAGCTTTTCTCTTCTCCAAGGGATCTTTCCAACCCAGGTATCGAACCCAGGTCTCCCGCATTGCAGGCAGATTCTTTACCAGACCCAGGTCTCCCACAGTGCAGGTGGATTCTTTACCAGCTGAGCCACAAGGGAAGCCCAGGAATACTTGAGTGGGTAACCTATCCCTTCTCCAGCGGATCTTCCGGACCCAGGAATTGAACCTGGGTCTCCTGAATTGCAGGCAGATTCTTTACCAACTGAGCTCTCAGGGAAGCCCTATTAGACTGAAATTTAGGAAGCAGGTCTGGGAGTCATCAGAATTGAGATAGTGTTTAAAACTATGAGACTGAGTCATCTGGAAATGAATGTAGTAACAAAAGATTAAACTTTTTGAAATACCCTGTATCTCTTAGTACATATCTTGAAAGGCTCCAGGTTCTCGTGGCCTTTCACAGTCAGTCTTGTATAAATCGCTTCTGTCAGTCTCACTGGATACTTGCTTAAGATCTCCTTTATCCTGTCACCCCAGAATGATCTATTTCCTTTCCAAACACCAATTATTCTTTCATTTTGTGAAAATCTGCATCTTTATTCCACTCCCCCTTTTATCTTGTCTGTGTTGTGAATTTCATTATATTTTTATATGTGTCCTTTCTTCCCCTAATAAGCTAATGAAATCTGCAGCAGGAGCCATGATTTTTAATATTTTCTACAAGGATCAGAAGCCCAGATCTCCTCCTCAGGGGATATCTTTGGAGAAAGCCTTTACAAACATTAGAAACCTGGGGAAGCAAGGCTGTTTAGAAGCATCTGGACATTAATTTTGGTTCCTCCCATTACATAAAAATTTGTGATTGTGATTGTGAGATATACGCTGTTGATACTATGTATAAAATAATTAACTAATGAGAACCTACTGAGAGAGTCAGTTTCTAGGCAGGTTGGTAAGAAGTCTGGGGTGCCTGAGGAGGGGAGAGAGGCCAGGGGTTCTCGAGGAGATAGGGGTCAGGAATTCTCAAAAAGGAAGAAAGAACAACTCTTTTTTTTTTCTCTACATTCCTTAGTCTTAGTCACATAAAATGTTTTTTAAGCCCGGAGTTGATGATTCATAGAACAAACAACTCAGTTTAAAGTGGGTACTAAGGATAATATAACAACAATGTATTCTGCTTGAGGACAGTTTCTCCTTCCTGAAAACCTTCTGACTTATCTTGTTATTGTGAAATGTTTATTATGGGAGTGGGTCAGATAGGATCTTTCTTTTGTTAAATTCTAATCCTGTTATCCTAAAATATAAATTGTGGGAGTGGGTCTGGTAAAATTCTTACAACCTTGAGACATTCTTTTGATTTATCGTAATAACTAATTTAAAAAGTATATGATTCTCTTGCTAAAGACTAGCAAGTGGGGCACTCTCCACCCCCTGCCAGTTGTCTAATGTCAGAAGGTTTCTCTGTCCCTTTTCACTGTAATAAAACTGCCACACAAGAGCCCTGTGTGGTCAAGCCTGGTCTCTGGTGCTGAAGCTGAATCTTCTTCGGAGATTACGAATCCGACATCGTTCACTGTAAGCTATCACTACTGCATAGCACAGGGAGCTCCACTCAGTGTTCTGTGTTGACTTAAATGGGCAGGAAATCCAAAAAAGAGGAGATACATGTGTGTATAAAGCTGACTCACTTTGCTGTATAGCAGAAACTAACACAACATTGTAAAGCAATTATACTCCAATAAAAATTTTTTTAAGCAATGGCCTTGTTAGCACTGAGTTTGGCTCAGGAACCAGCAGGAACCCAGATGTTTGTAATATCTTCCCATTAAAGGGCATAACTTGTTAGAGATTGTATTGCACAAAGTGGTGATGTAAGCCCTAACCGTAAAAGAGAGTAGAACCAAGAGAACTGAGCTGGCCAAAGCAAGAATATTGGACCCTACCTTGTCCTCTCTGTGGGAGTGCCTGCCTCTAGAGGCCAACAGAAGCTCTGCTGAGATTTGCTGCATTTGTTCCTGCTTTTAGTGGCACCCTCACTGCTGAGATTTGAATCTTTGGCTAAGTAAGTCAGGAGGCAAATATAAACTGATTTTGTGTGTGCCCTCTAATTCATAGCTGATAGTTAATGTTTACTTAGGGTTTACTGCTCTGAACCACTCATAGTACCAATGCTCTATTTGTATTAACTCTCTTAATCTTCATAACATCATATGAATTAGCAGCATGGCACCCCACTCCAGTACTCTTGCCTGGAAAATCCCATGGACAGAGGAGCCTGTCGGGCTGCAGTCCATGGGGTCGCTGAGAGTCGGGTACGACTGAGCGACTTCACTTTCACTTTTCACTTTCATTCACTGGAGAAGGAAATGGCAACCCACTCCAATATTCTTGCTTGAAGAATCCCAGGGACGGAGGAGCCTGGTGGGTTGCCATCTGTGGGGTTGCACAGAGTAGGACACGACTGAAGTGACTTAGCAGCAGCAGCAGCAGCCATTTTTAGGTAAGAATATTGAAGAAAAGAAGACCAAGTAACTAAATAGCACTATTAATACTAAATGGAGGAATGGAGTTTGATCCCAGGAAGTTTTGATCCAGAACTTTAATTTTTAACTGCTGAAATACTAAGCCAATTTTAATTATTTCTTTTTGTCTTCTATTAGATGCCTCTATAATTTATACTATGCCACTATTTTTCTTGATCCATCAGCAAAGGCAGTAAGTGTTGATGACCTGTCATTAAAGATTAGGCTTAATGATTAGGGAATTCCCTGGTGATCCAGTGATTAGGATTCCCCTACTGCAGGGGAACTCTGTTTGATCCCTGATCGGGGAACCAGATCCCACAAGCTGTGTGATGTGGCTTAAAAAAAAAAAAGGTGCGGCTCTAGTTTCTTTATACTATTCGCTACCCTACTTTACTTCAAATTTTATATGCTTAATTGATGTTATTTCCTCTGTTTTTGCAGCTCCAGTATACGTAAGCCTCTATTTTGTGTTCCATTAATTGTTAGCAGTATCTCATATTTTCCTTTTTATAAAGCGAGACTATTATCAGTCATATCCTTTACTGTCTTTTTTTTGTCTTTTAACTTCTGTTAGATATCTGTTTACTTTAAAATGATCAAAGTTGATAATATTTATATTGTATTTAAAGAAGGCTAGACCCCAGTTCAGTTCCTGGGCCAGGAAGATTTGCTGGAGAAGGGATAGGCTACCCACTCCAGTATTCTTGGGCTTCACTTGTGGCTCAGCTGGTAAAGAATCACCTGCAATGCGGGAGACCTTGCTCTGGTAACGAATCCACCTGTGATGCAGGAGACCCTGGTTCAATCCCTGGGTTGGGAAAATCTGGGAAGGGAAAGGCTACCCACTCCAGTATTCTGGCCTGAAGAATTCCATGGACTATATAGTCCATGGGGTCGCAAAGAGCTGGACCGACTGAGGGACTATCACTACAGAAGGCAGTATAACATCATGGTTAAGAATGTAGATGTTGGAGCCAGGCCTCCTGGGTTCAAATCCAACCTCTACCACATCCTGACTTTGTGATGTTGGCAAGTTATTTCATCTCTTTGTGCCTCACGTTCCTCAACTGTGAAATGGGGATAATAATGATATTTCACAGGATTAGTGTCACGACTAACTGACTTATATGTAAAGTATTTAAAACAAGGCCTGGTACCTACTAAGTACTATATGACTGATTGCTATCAGTGTTATCATTATTCTGAAATCATAATGAACTCTTACATGCTTTCAGTTTATTCTAAAAGTTACAAATAGTACATCATGATTTTATTTCTTTGTTTCTTGGTCCAAAATCATAACCTTAGCAATAAGGTTTTTAAGATCAAAGTCAAATGGGTTATATTTTCTTGTACACTATGTATTTTTAAAATTATGTATATTTTAATTTTATTTGTAATTGGATAATGACTTTCTTTTAGAGCCCTTCCCAACCCCACCAGAGTTTTGAATTTTTTTTCCTTATTGATAAAAGAATATTTCATCATATTCTCAAAATTACCTGACTTTTCTGTTATACTTGATTATAAAAACTCACTTCTTTCTTGGAGATGGTCCTTTCACAGTCTGTGAAAGATAAAATTGATAAATTGGACTTTATCAAAATTAACAACTTTTGCTCTATAGGAGATACTGTTAAGACAATGAAAAGTCTGATTATACCTAGGAGAAAATGTTTGCAAATCACATATCTAAAAAAAAATGTATGTCTTGAATATATAACATTTTTAAAGCTCACCAGTGAAACAGTCAGTCATTTTAAAAATGGACAGAAGATCTGAGTAGACACTTTAAAGAAGATTTATGGATGCCAAAAACCATATGAAGATAGTCAACATTATTTTTCACTAGGGAAGTGAAGAGTGAAGCAGTGAGGAGCTACTACACATTGATTAGAATGGTTAAAATCCAAAAAATTGGGAATACCAAATGCTGGTGCTCTCATGTGTGCTGGTAGAATGCACAAGGGTGTAGCCACTTTGGAAGACAGTTCAGCAATTTCTTATAAAATTAAACACAGACTTGTCATATGACCTAGCATTGCACTCCTAGGTATTTAGCAAGTTGATTTGAAAATGTATTTACATACAAAAATGTATGTATGCTTTATTCACAGCTGCTGTCTCTTTTTCATAATCATCAAAAAAGTGGAAGTAACCAAGAAGTTCTCCAATAATAGGTGAACAGATAATTAAAGGATGGTACAGCTATACAATGGGTATGAAAAGCAGGAATAAGTACAGATTAATGCGGCAACTTTTGTATATTCAACAAGTATGTAATATGAATATGAATACTCATTCAATGAGTATGTGAAACTCCAATACTTTGGCTACCTGATGTGAAGAACTGACTCATTGGAGAAGACCCTGATACTGGGAAAGATTGAAGGCAGGAGGAGAAGGGGATGACAGAGGAGGAGATGGTTGGATGGCATTACCGACTCAATGGACATGAGTTTGAGCAAGCTGTAAGAGTTGGTGATGGACAGTGAAGCCTGGTCTGCTGCAGTCCATGAGGTCGCAAGAAGTTGGACATGACTGAGTGACTGAACTGAACTGAATGCTACAATATGAATGCATCTTAAATGCATTTTGCTGAGTTAAAGAAGCCAGAGACTGAAAAGGCTACATACGAAATGATACCAATCATATGGCCTTCTAGAGAGGGCAAAACCATAGGGATGGAAAGCAGAACAGTGGTTGTCAGAGGTTTGAGGAAGGGGGACTGTTTGACTTGGGGAACCACACGGGAGTTTTTAGGGTGGTGAACTAAACTGTTGGGGTGGACGTACGATGCTATACGTTCTTTAAAATCCATAGAACTCTATAGCATAAAAAGTTAATGTATACAGATTAAAAAAATAAACCAGGGTTTGAGGGATCCCAAGATGGAATGCAGAGAAATGAAAGAATGTAACAAATGTTTTAGAAATGGATATGACATAGTCTCACTGAAGGAATGGGTAAAAAAATGCTTGACGTGAATAACTTTGGAAAAGAATGCTTTGACTCAGAAACTGTAACATTAAAGACAAAAGTATACATAAACACTGTACTGTGATTGATTAAGTTGTTTCTCACAAGGGTGCAGATGAACAATTCTGAAACTACTATACAAGTGTACTGGGAATGAACGAGTGTGTAAAAGTATGGTGGCTGATAGCCAGGTTTCTCACTACTGGAAAGGGAGATTGGAGATAAGCATGGGGAAATGCTACAATGAACATAGTAGCTGACCAGTACTCCTTAGAACTGTCAAGATCATCAAAAGTAAGATCTTTAGAAACTGTCACCAGAAAAAGGTGGGGAAACATGATCACTAAATATGATATCCTGAATGCGATCTGGAACAGAAAGGACATTAGGGAGAAATTAGTGAAATCCATCCGTTAAATGTATATTGTGAAGAAGTGAAAGTGTTAGTTGTTCATTGCTCAGTCGTGTCTAACTGTTTGCAACCCAATGGACTGTAGCCTGCCAGGCTGCTCTGTCCATGGCATTCTCCAGGCAAGAATACTGGAGTGGGTTGCCATGCTGTCTTCCAGGGGATCTTCCCAACCCAGCGATTGAACCTGAGTGTCCTAAAATGTGTAGTGTAGTTAATACTAAAGTATCAGTGTTCATTCCCTAGTTTTGACAACCATGCTATATATAAAGAAAGATGTTAACAATACGAGAAACTGGTATATGGGAACTCTCTGTACTATCTTGACAACTTTCCTATAAATCAAGCTTTAAATTAAAAGGTTGTTTAAAAGTTTGTTTAAATTAAAAAACCTCAGTAAACAACATTTAACTTACTATGATTATATAATTCAGAACTAAAGAGTTTATACTATGATTTCATTTTTTTTTGTCTCGTGTGTCCAAAATCATGACCCGAAAGAGAATATTTCTAGGATCACGGTCAAATAGATTACTTTTTTCTACTACTACATACATTTCTCAAAATTATATAATAGTTCAGTTTTCTTTATAGCTGAATCTTGACTTTCATAAATAGCTTTTTTTCCTCTCTAGAATTTAGAATTACTGTTTTTTTCTTCTAAATGACATAATAAAATACCTTCATTATATTCTCAAAATGATCTGGTTTCTCTGTCATACTCAGTTTTAAGAATCCACTTTCTTCTTGGAGACAGTCTTTTTAGAGACTTTTGTCTTAGTGTGAGCTTTGTTATTCTCCAGGTCTGCCACGTGGTTGTCATTCTGGATCTTTCCTTTCTGTGTCATTGGACTAGATATTCTATTTCTTAGATCCTATGTTTTGTCTGGCTCAGATGGTAAAGCGTCTGTCTACAATGTGGGAGACCCGGGTTCGATCCTTGGGTTGGGAAGATTGCCTGGTGAAGGAAATGGCAATCCAGTCCAGTACTATTGGCTGGACAATCTCATGGACAGAGGAGCCTGGTAGGCTACAGTCCATGGGGTCGCAAAGAGTTGGACACGACTGAGTGACTTCGCTTTCGCTTTTCTTTTGCTTTCATTTTGCTGAACTGCATCCTTGATGTGTTCAGAACGCTGCTTAATAACAAATTTTAGGGTTGATGTGTGTGTGAGAGTGTTTTTGCCTGAGCTTTATAGTTGATGGAGCTATGGGTATAGAATTTTAAGTTCAAAGTTACAAAAGTTTTTTCTTCAGAACTTTGAAGGCAAAGCACATTGCCTTCAAGCATTTTGTGTTGTTACCAAGAAGCCTGATAGCTCATTATTTCTTACCTTCTGGAAGCTGGAAGCTTTTTTTTGTTGTTGTTGTTGTTGTTGTTAGCTCTTACGATAACTTTATTTCATTATTTTTTAAAATTTTTATTTTTACTTTATTTTACTTTACAATACTGTATTGGTTTTGCCATACATTGACATGAATCCACCACGGGTGTACATGCGTTCCCAAACTTGAACCCCCCTCCCACCTCCCTCCCCATAACATCTCTCTGGGTCATCCCCGTGCACCAGCCCCAAGCATGCTGTATCCTGCGTCAGACATAGACTGGCGATTCGATTCTTACATGATAGTATACATGTTTCAATGCCATTCTCCCAAATCATCCCACCCTCTCCCTCTCCCTCTGAGTCCAGAAGTCCGTTATACACATCTGTGTCTCCTTTGCTGTCCTGCATACAGGGTCGTCATTGCCATCTTTCTAAATTCCATATATATGTGTTAGTATACTGTATTGGTGTTTTTCTTTCTGGCTTACTTCACTCTGTATAATCGGCTCCAGTTTCATCCATCTCATCAGAACTGATTCAAATGAATTCTTTTTAACGGCTGAGTAATACTCCATTGTGTATATGTACCACAGCTTTCTTATCCATTCATCTGCTGATGGACATCTAGGTTGTTTCCATGTCCTGGCTATTATAAACAGTGCTGTGATGAACATTGGGGTACCTGTGTCTCTTTCAATTCTGGTTTCCTCGGTGTGTATGCCCAGCAGTGGGATTGCTGGGTCATAAGGTAGTTCTATTTGCAATTTTTTAAGGAATCTCCACACTGTTCTCCAAAGTGGCTGTACTAGTTTGCATTCCCACCAACAGTGTAGGAGGGTTCCCTTTTCTCCACAGCCTCTCCAGCATTTATTGCTTGCAGATTTTTGGATCGCAGCCATTCTGACTGGTGTGAAGTGGTACCTCATTGTGGTTTTGATTTGCATTTCTCTAATAATGAGTGATGTTGAGCATCTTTTCATGTGTTTGTTAGCCATCCGTACGTCTTCTTTGGAGAAATGTCTGTTTAGTTCTTTGGCCCATTTTTTGATTGGGTCATTTATTTTTCTGGAATTGAGCTGTATAAGTTGCTTGTATATTTTTGAGATTAGTTGTTTGTCAGTTGCTTCATTTGCTATTATTTTCTCCCATTCAGAAGGCTGTTTAAAATATTTTTCATATATGCCTGCCTCTTGAGAAATCTGTATGCAGGCCAGGAAGCAACAGTTAGAACTGGACATGGAACAACAGACTGGTTCCAAATAGGAAAAGGAGTACGTCAAGGCTGTATATTGTCACCCTGCTTATTTAACTTCTATGCAGAGTACATCATGAGAAACGCTGGACTGGAAGAAACACAAGCTGGAATCAAGATTGCCGGGAGAAATACCAATAACCTCAGATATGCAGATGACACCAGCCTTATGGCAGAAAGTGAGGAGGAACTAAAAAGCCTCTTGATGAAAGTAAAAGAGGAGAGTGAAAAAGTTGGCTTAAAGCTCAACTTTCAGAAAACGAAGATCATGGCATCCGGTCCCATCACTCCATGGGAAATAGATGGAGAAACAGTAGAAACAGTGTCAGACTTTATTTTTTTGGGCTCCAAAATCACTGCAGATGGTGATTGCAGCCATGAAATTAAAAGATGCTTACTCCTTGGAAGAAAAGTTATGAGCAACTTAGATAGCATATTCAAAAGCAGAGACGTTACTTTGCCGACTAAGGTCCGTCTAGTCAAGGCTATGGTTTTCCCAGTGGTCATGTATGGATGTGAGAGTTGGACTGTGAAGAAGGCTGAGCGCCAAAGAATTGATGCTTTTGAACTGTGGTGTTGGAGAAGACTCTTGAGAGTCCCTTAGACTGCAAGGAGATTAACCCTGGGATTTCTTTGGAAGGAATGATGCTGAAGCTGAAGCTCCAGTACTTTTGCCAACTCATGCGAAGAGTTGACTCATTGGAAAAGACTCTGGTGCTGGGAGGTATTGGGGGCAGGAGGAGAAGGGAACGACAGAGGATGAGATGGCTGGATGGCATCACGGACTCGATGGATGTGAGTCTGAGTGAACTCCGGGAGATGGTGATGGACAGGGAGGCCTGGCGTGCTGTGATTCACTGGGTTGCAAAGAGTCGGACACGACTGAGTGACTGGACTGGACTGAACTGAACTGAACTGATATGCCTTATACTAAAAAATAAGTTTCAAGAATGTATCTAAATAAGGATCTTATTTTTATTCATTTGATTGGTGTTGGTATATTGCTTTTCAATATAAAGACTTGCATTTTACTTAAGTTTTCTGAAATTTTCTTCTATTATTTATTTACTTATTTCCTCCTCTATATTTTCTTGATTTTCTCTGTCTGGAACTTCTGTTTATCTGACACTGAATCTTTCAAAGTTATATTCCATTTTTTACATCATTTGTTCCATATTTTCCTCTTTCTTTTTGCTGTATGTTCTGGGAAATATATTTGCCTTTATTTTCTAGTCCTTCTTTCAGAATGTTTTCACCATTCTTTATAAGGATGATGAACTCTTGACTGAGGTCATGGGGCAGTGAGCCTTGTGTGTCTCTCATCCTGTCATCAGGCTGGCCTAGACTTGTTCACATGACAGATGCAAGGATCTAAGTGAGGTAAGCAGAATTGGAAACACTTTTGAAGTATAGACTTTGAACTGGCTGAGAAATGAACATTGTCTCTCTGTTGGACCCTTTTGACCAAAATAAGTCATGAAACCAGCCCAGATTCAAGAAATATTTGTTAAATATTTTGTTTATATTTTTTCTTTCACTGTGAAGGAGCTTTTTAGCTTGATGTAATCCCATTTATTCTTGCTTTTGTTGCTTATGCTTTTGGTATCATATCCATAAAATCATGGTCACATCCAGTACAAGGAGCTTTTACCCTATGTTTTCTTCTAGGACTTGTATAGTTTCAGGTCTTAAGTTTAGCATCCTTTTTGTCATTAGACCACTTGCCTCTGAAATGAATGTTGCAGTTCTGTAAGGTGTCTTGTGGAAGTTTTGCAGAAAATTTGGAGAATCTTTAATCTGTATAATGGAGAGTGGCCTTTATAGCCGGTCACCAGTGTCATATTTTGCAGTGTTCTCTTCTTTCCCCCTAACTCCTATCTAGATCACTACCCAGACACAATTGCCTTTACTTATTTATTCATTTTTTGCATGTGTCTCCTTTTGGCAATAGCCAAATAAATACATTTGCTCACTCTTGAGAATATTATACAAGATTCTAATCTACTTGTCCAAATGGAACCTGTTGTAGATACAAGACCTTCCAGTGTTTTCTGAACAAAGGAAAATTACCTTGACTTACTTTCTTTTCAATAGAATGTGGAAAATATTTTTTTTTTTTGGTGAAGTCTTTTGGGTGCATTAAGCTTTCTCTGGGAGCAGTTTTGGGATAAAGAAGCTACTGCATAATCAAAAGAACATAAATATTTCTGCTGCCAACTGTCAATAAGATTTTGCCTAAAGATTTTTCTTTGAAAAGGGCTATTAAATAGAGCTACTAAACTAAATAATTAAAAGATAATGTAAAAGTAGACTACAGTAGCAAATTGATATATAGGACTTTGGGCTGAGTTCTCAAAGCTGAGAACAGAGCATATTAGTGCCTGTAGGTTTTAGAGCAGACTACTACCTGATCTGTGTAGAGCTTGTTATGGTCACAGTTCTTGCTGGGGAAGCAGTTCTAGGCAGTCCTTGCAGATCGTGGCTCAATGCAGTGCCACGGGACTTGTCCAGCTCATCAACAGCTGACTGGTGATGGCTGGACTCAGTACTCCATCCCTCCAGCTGTAGCCAGCCAGGGCCTATGAGATGCTGCCATGGAGGCACTGCTGGAGTACGGGAAATGGTCATTTGCTGGTCAGTGAAACTTTTTTTTTTTAAATTTAAGCAGAAGTTACAGTGATATAGGCAGTTGGTTATAGGAGCAAGAATCAGGAAACGCAAGTAAATAACTGAGTCATATTAGTGTTGAAATAATAAAAAATAGATCCACCAACTCCTGCTACAGCTGCCTGAATCTAAATCTTAAAAAATGGTTTTTTTCATCTGATCAGGTTCTTTGTAGGTTTCATATAAGCTTGTTTTCAAGCATAAGTGAGATTTAGGCTACTAGAAGTAATGTTCATGTTTTGTCAGTTTATAGGAGACATTATTTCCTACCTCATTCTTCATACATACCTACTTATCTGAGTGGCGCCAGTTGTTGCACTAGTGATTCTATTTGAAATTTCCACTATAATTCTTGTCCACTGAGCTATAAGAACTGACAGCATCTTCAGTTGTCATCATGACTCCTTTAGGCATAGAAAGTGCAGTTAAGATTTTGTATGTTAGGAAAGGAAGGCTTGGTAAGATAGTGTTTATTTTACAGAGTAATAATCTTTTATCTGAATGCTCTCAATTCTGTTCCAGAAAGTGTCACTGGCAAATAAAAACTTCACTTCTTTTAAAAACAAAAAGACTTCTAAAGAGAAAACATATAATAGGGAGTCAGGATTCCATAGAGAGTTCATGCTATTGGTTTCTAGTGGACCTGAAATAAGAGATTTACCTGTGGTTATATAGATATCTAGTAGGTGAAATTGGAGAGAGAGAGAAGAGAAGGGAGAGAAAGGGAAACAGACTGGGAGAAGGAGGGAGAGCAGAAGAGAGGAGAGAGGATCTGAGAGACTACAGTCTTCTTTTCCAGGTTTATGCTTTTCCTACCATGAACCTGAGAGAATAATCTGGCCTGTATTAACAACCGCAGGCCCTCACTGAGTTTCTGAAGATTTTCTGGAGAGAAATTGTGTTGAAATTCTCATGATCACTACCACCTCTGACTGTCAAGTAGATACTGGGGAAAACCTTTTCTCTCCCCAAGGTAAAGGTGAGATGTGTAAATTAGAAATACAGAATGTGCGGGAACCCCAGCCTGACCTTTTCTTGCTTTTCTTCCTGGTAGCTTTTCTCTCAGATACCACTGAAGTGACAGTACCTCTCTGTGATAGTACCTCTTGGACTTCCTTCTTATTGGCTCTCATCATAGGGGCCTGCCTTTAGCAGTTGTAGTTCTTTAGAGTCCCCAATAATTCCCAGCTGCAGCTGTTCCCCGTGGTAGTGTTACACCTGATTTAACCCTAGGCCTCTTGCTTACTCCTGTAGAAACAGCGTCTGTTCTCAGCCTTGCTTTTAGCCTCAGTTCTCACTAATTACTTCCTTCCTGCTCTCCTGCCTTAATGGACTTATTCATACCAATATAGTGGCTTCCCAAATATAACCCACTGCTTGATACCTGCTCTTCATATCAGCGCCCAACTTTGGTTCAGGGGTTACTTATTTCTGTAATTTCTCAGGTGGAATTAACCTCTGCCTCCTTTGTGCTTCTCATCTGTTCTTTACAACATCTATCATAGCATCTGTAGTTCTTTGTTGTTTATGTCTCCCTTGAATAGAGCAGAAATGAATTATCCCTACCAAGCGCTGCACAAATTGCAGATTCTTGAGCAAATATTGTTCTTTTAAGCCACTAAATTTAGGGATAATTTGTTTTGCAGTCATAGAAACTGAGTTAGATTTTGGTATTTGGAGATGTGGTGCCATGTGACAGAAACCTCAAAATGTAGTGGTGACTGAAGCTAAACTAGACAGGACTAGACAATGGGCAGAAGGTGGGAGGACATTGAAGATTGTTAGTGGGAGCCTAATGGTCAAGGAGGATTTCAGTGAAGGTTTAAAGGAAAGTGAGAAAGTATCATTGAGAGCAGGAGAAAAGATCCTTGTTATGCAACAGCAGAAAGTTTAGCAACATTGTCACTTATGGTAATGTGGAAAAGAGAAAATGGTTATAATGAATTGCACAAATTCAAAGGTGTTGTCTGGCTGTTTCTGCTGCTTATAGTAAACTTGACAGGAGGAAGTGCTAGTGTGACGGCTTTTATCCCTCAAAATTCATATGCTGATGCCCAGTGTGAAGGTGTTAGGAAATGGGGAGGTGCTTGGAAGCACTTAAGTCTGAATGGAGGAGCCCTCAAGAATAGGATTAGTGCTTTTATAAAAGAGACCATGCAG
Organism: Budorcas taxicolor; assembly: GCF_023091745.1. Lineage (NCBI taxonomy): Eukaryota > Metazoa > Chordata > Mammalia > Artiodactyla > Bovidae > Budorcas > Budorcas taxicolor. The sequence continues at coordinate 53,199,204 of NC_068930.1, forward strand.
AACTCCCTAGCCCTTTCCACCATGAGATAACACAGTGAGAAGGTGGCAATCTGCCCCCTGGAACGTTCTGGCCTTCACCAGAACCTACCATGCTGGCACACTGATCTTGGATTCCAGGATCCACAACTGTGAGAAATTAATTTTTGTGGTTTATAAGTCACCAAGCCTCTGGCCATTTCATTAATAGTAGTCCAGTTAGACTAAGAGAGAGAAGCTAAGAAAAGAATTGTTAAATATAAAAGAACCAGAACTTACTGAGTTTGAAAATAAAACTGTTTTTTTCTACTTTCTCCAGGTGGCAGACAATTTTCAAATTAAGAAAAATCTTATGAGAAGAGATTAAATCTAGAGTATTGTGATTTACTCTAGATTCACATGGTTTAACTATGAAACCAAGGGAGTGATTGTGACACTGTTTGATAAGGCCTCAGGAAATTTAATGTCATGCTTCACCAAGGCAAGTAGTCCATCTTGAGAATATACCATGCCTCACACATCTTTACTAAATGAAAACGTCCTCTAAGAATTTTAAGAGAATTGTCTCTCAGGATACCTAGAGGAAGCTCAAGGACATATACTGCAATTTATGAGTGTGATTTTTGTCTGATGAAGTGGATTATAAATTGATTCACAAGAAATCTACACAGTTAAAAGATTTTATTTTTTAGAGTGGTTTTAGGTTCACAGCAAAATTCAGCAGAGAGCACAGAGAATTCCAACATACCCCTTGTCCCTCTTGTATACACCTGAGTAGTATCTTTGGTAAAATTGATGAACCTGAACATTGATGCATCACTATTACCCCTGGTTTATAGTTTATAGAAGGTTTCACTCTTGGTGTATATTTTTTGTTGTTTTTCAGTTGCAAATTGTGTCTAACTCTCTGCAGTCCCATGAACTGACATGTATCCAGTATTCTAGCCCTTAAAAATCCTCTGTGCTTTGTCTTTTCACCTACCCTATCCCAATCCCTTGTTCAGTCACCAAGTCATGTCCAACTCTTTTTGACCCCATGAATTGCAGCACGCTAGGCTTCTCTATCCATCACTATTGCCCTCAGTTTGCTCAAACTCATGTCCATTGAGACAATGATGCCATCCAACCATCTCATCCTCTGTCGCCCCCTTCTCTTCTTGCCCTCAATTTTCCCCAGCATCAGGGTCTTTTCCAATAAGTCAGCTCTTTGCATCAGGTGGCCAAATTATTGAAGCTTCAGTTTCAGCATCAGTCCTTCCAATGAGTATTTAGGGTTGATTTCCTTTAGGATTGACTAATTTTATCTCCCTGCTGTCCAAGGGACTCTCAAAGGTCTTCTCCAACACCACAGTTCGGAAGTGTCAATTCTTTGGCACTCAGCCTTCTTTATGGTCCAACTCTCACATCCATCCATGTATGACTACTGGAAAATAGCTTTGACCGTAGCTTTGACTATACAGATCTTTGTCGGCAAAGTAATGTCTCTGCTTTTTAATACACTGCCCAAGTTTGTCATAGCTGTTCTTCCAAGGAGTAGGCATCTTTTAATTTCATGGCTGCAGTCATCATCTGCATTGATTTTGGAGCCCAAGAAATTAAAATCTGTCACTGTTTCCACATTTTCCCTATCTTCTTTGCCTTGAAGTACTATCATCTGCATATGTGAGGTTCTTGATATTTCTCTGAGCAATTTTGATTCCAGCTTGTGATTCATCCATCCTGACATTTCACATGATGTACTACAAGTTAAATAAGCAGGTTGACGATATACAGCCTTGATGTACTTCCTTTCCCAGTTTTGAACCTGAAGCTGAATGATTCTATGCAGACCTGTAAGACCTCTTAGAATTAACATCAAAAAAAGATTTCTTTTCATGACAGGGGACTGGAATGCAAAAGTAGGACATCAGGAGATACCTTACATCAAGGTAAATTTGACTTTGGTTTGACCTTGGGAGTACAAAATGAAGCAGGGCATAGGCTAACAGAGATTTGCCAAGAGAACACAATGGTCATAGCAAATACCCTCTTCCAGCAACACAAGAGACTTTATACATGGACATCACCAGATGGTCAGTACTGAAATCAAATTGATTAAATTCAGTTCAGTTGCTCAGTCGTGTCCAACTCTGTGACCCCATGGACTGTAGCACGCCAGGCCTCCCTGTCCATCACCAACTCCTAGAGTTTACTCAAACTCATGTACATTGAGTCAGTGATGCCATCCAACCATCTCACCTTCTGTCATCCCCTTCTCCTCCCGCCTTCAATCTTTCCCAGCATCAGGGTCTTTTCACATGAGTCAGTTCTTCGCATCAGGTGGCCAAAGTATTGGAGTTTCAGCTTCAACATCAGTCCTTCCAATGAATATTCAGGACTGATTTCCTTTAGGATGGACTGGTTGGATCTTTTTGAAGTCCAAAGGACTCACAAGACTTATCCAACACCACAGTTCAAAAGCATCAATTCTTCAGCGCTCAGCTTTCTTTATAGTCCAACTGTCACACCCTTGCATGACTACTGGAAAAACTGTAGTTTTGACTAGACGGACATTTGTTGGCAAAGTAATGTCTCTGCCTTTTAATATGCTGTCTAAGTTGGTCATAACTTTTCTTCCAAGGAGCATGCATGTTTTAATTTCATGACTGCAGTCACCGTCTGCAGTGATTTTGGAGCACCCCAAAATAAAGTCAGCCACTGTTTCCACTGTTTCCCCATCTGTTTCCCATGAAGTGATGGGACCAGATGCCATGATCTTCGTTTTCTGAATGTTGAGCTTTAAGCCAACTTTTTCACTTTCCTCTTTCACTTTCATCAAGAGGCTTTTTAGTTCCTCTTCACTTTCTGCCATAAGGGTGGTGTCATCTGCATATCTGAGGTTATTGATATTTCTCCCGGCAATCTTGATTCCAACTTGTGCTTCATCCAGCCTGGCATTTCTCATTATGTACTCTGCATAGAAGTTAAATAAGCAGGGTAACAATATACAGCCTTGATGTACTCCTTTTCCTATTTGGAACCAGTCCATTGTTCCTTGTCCAGTTCTAACTGTTGCTTCCTGACCTGCATACAGATTTCTCAAGAGGCAGGTCAGGTGGTCTGGTATTCCCATCTCTTTCAGAATTTTCCAGTTTGTTGTAATCCACACAGTCAAAGGCTTTGGCATAGTCAATAAAGCAGAAATAGATGTTTTTCTGGAACTTTCTTGCTTTTTTGATGATCCAGCAGATGTTGGCAATTTGATCTCTGGGTCCTCTGCCTTTTCTAAAACCAGCTTGAACATCTGGAAGTTCATGATTCATGTATTGCTGAAGCCTGGCTTGGAGAATTTTGAACATTACTAACGTGTGAGATGAGTCATTTATGTTGTCGTTCGAACATTCTTTGGCATTGCCTTTCTTCTTTGGGATTGGAATGAAAACTGACCTTTTCCAGTCCTGTGGCCACTGCTGAGTTTTCCAAATTTGCTGGCACATTGAGTGCAGCACTTTCACAGCATCATCTTTCAGGATTTGAAATAGCTCAACTGGAATTTCATCACCTCCACTAGCTTTGTTCGTAGTGATGCTTTCTAAGGCCCATTTGTCTTCACATTTCAGGATGTCTGGCTCTAGGTGAGTGATCACACCATGGTGATTATCTGGGTCATGAAAACCTTTTTTGTATAGTTCTTCTGTGTATTCTTGCCACCTCTTCTTAATACCTTCTGCTTCTATTAGGGTCATACCATTTCTGTCGTTTATTGAGCTCATCTTTGCATGAAATGTTCCCTTGGTATCTCTAATTTTCTTGAAGAGATCTCTAGCCTTTCCCATTCTACTGTTTTCCTCTATTTCTTTGCACTTAGGTCAATAATTACTAGGGTAATTTTTTAATACAGTCTTAGTAGCTGAAATAATTAGAATGGTTTATCCTTTATGATTTATTTTTTAAATTAAATTCTGGTAATAAATTTATGCTGGCTTCATGAAATGAATTGAGACACCTTTCATCTTTCTGTTTGATATGAAATAATTTAAATTATATTGTAATTATTTGTTCCTAAAAGGTAGACAAAGATTTAAAGGTTTTTTGGATGTATTATTATTATCTAAAATAATAGTCACCTTTCCAATCCCTTCTTTGGTAATTCATCAAGTTGGTTTTCTACTTGGTTTTCTCTGGTTTATTTGTATTTTCTAGGAAATCACACATTTATTTTATTTCTAGTCTTGCTAATATTTGTTTTGTCTTCACATTTTTAAGCAGGATCTTAAATGGTGTGTGTGTTTGTATGTGTGTATATATCTTGTTTGTTAGTCTTTAAAACAGCATCTTTTGGAATTATTTAGTAACTCTTCTACTGTTTTTCTGTATCATAGATTATATCTGTTATCTTTATTCACTCCTCAAATCTTCTTTTAGTTAACTTTGTGCTTTTTAAAAAATACTTAGGATAAACATGTTTCTGTACTTGCGCTCATTTGTCTTCATAATGAAAGGATTTAGGGACATCAGTTTTTATCTAATTATGGCTTTTTCTGTGTTCTGTATATTTTTTGTAGTTACTTTTTCATTAATTTCTTAAGTGTTTGTGGGCTTCCCAGGTGGCACTAGTGAATAAAGAACCTGCCTGCCAATTCAGAAGACCCAAGAGAAGCAAGTTCTATCCCTAAGTCAGGAAGATCCCCTGGAGGAAGAAATGGTAATCTACTCCAGTATTTTTGCCTGGAGAATACCATGGACATAGGAGCCTAGTGGGCTACACTTCCTGGGATCTTAGAGAGTTGGACAGACTGAAGTGACTTAGCATGCATGCAATCACGAGTGTTTGTGATTTTTCTCCTTGATCAGGAGTTAATTTTCAAATCGTTAAGGTATTTCAAACTTTTAAAAATTATTTCTTGTATTAAATTATGATCAGTGACTGTGACTTGTAATATATTTACTTTTAAGTATTTCTTGTGATTTGCTTTGTGGACTTTATTGCACCTTTAGTATTCTCTTCAAAGAATGCTTTCTTATTTTGCCATATAGGTAGGCTGAGAATTTTCCAAATCTTTCAGTTCTAGTTCCTTTTTGCCTAAGAATTCCATCTTCAAATCATTTCTCTGTTTTCACATTTTGCCGTAAGTAGTCAGGAGGAGCTAGGCCACTCCTTCAGTATTTTTCATAGAGATATCCTCAGCTAAATGTTCAGTTTGATTACTTGCAAGTTCTACCTTCCACAGAACACTAGAAAATGAAGTCAGTTCAGTCAGGTTACTTGCTACTTTATAATAAGGATCAGTTTTTCTCCAGTTTTCAATGACATGTTCCTCATTTCCACCTGAGAGCTCATCCTAATGGCCTTTGTGGTCCATACTTCTACCAACATTCTCCTTAGGGTTACTTAAATATTCTCTAAGAAGACTGAGGTTTTCTCTCCTCTCCTCTTTTCTTTCTGAACCCTTAGCATAAATACCTTTGATGCTCATGTTTCTAGTGTGTACCTCTAAACTCTTCCAGCTGGTACTAGTAAACCAGTTGCAAAGTCACTTCCACTTTTTAGGTTATTTGTTATGGCAGCATCCCACTCTCAGTACCAAAATCTGTAGTAGTCAAGGTTCTCCCAAGAAGCAGAACTTCTAGGACCTGAGGAATCCCATGATCTGCTCTCTGTAAACTGGAGACCTGAGAATGGCAGTGGTGTAATTCAGTCTGAGCCTAAAGGCATGAGAGCCAGAGGAGCCAGTGAGGTAAATTCCACTTCAAGGGCAGAAGATGAGATGAGATGTCTCAGCTCGGTGAAGCTGGGGAAAAGAAGCAAATACGTCCTTCCTCCACCTTTTGCCCCATTTAGGCCCTCAACACATTGGATGGTGCCCATCCACAACTGGGCAAGGCATTCCAGTGAGTCTACTAATTCAAATGCTAATCTTACCCAGAAACTCCCTCATAGACCCCAGAAATAATATTTAACATGAGTACCTATTGGCCAATCAAGTTTATGCATAAAGTTAACCATCATACATATAAACATAGGAAAAAAAATCACTGAAATTAAACTTTAGAAGATGAATTTAAGGAGAGTCACTCTGGAGATCAATCCAAATTAGTGGATTGGAAAAATCAAGAGGAAGAATATCTAAGAACTAAGAACAAATTCATGCAGAGAAATAAATTATAACAAAATCATTCAGAGGTTGATTTTCCACATATCATTTCTGTGGGCATTATTGGAGCCTGTGCATAATCAAAATACTGGTGTAAATCAAGGAAGAAGAAAACAAAATTGAGGGAACAGGATCCAACATAAAAGAGACAAAGGAATTTACTGAATGTGGGTAAAGAGACACATCAAATGATAGCTCTGTAGCAGGCCTGAAAATGAATTGATCTAGATTGTAACAGGTCAGAAAGCTCAAGGAGAGACTTCTTCAAGAAGGTGAAATGAATAAAATACCCAGTAGGTTTGACTCTATTGGGAAGAGATTTACACAAGCTCTGGAGAATATGGGAGGAAAAATTAATGTTAAAACAGAAAAATTAATGTTAAAACAGAAAAATTAATGTTAAAACATAGAGAAATATGAAAACAAAAAATAATTCTTAATTAGAGAAAATAATCATAGTAAACATGATTCAGCTATCATAGTATTTACATGGTCAACAGAAACAATATTAATCTAAACAATAGATATGGGTCCTGCAGTATTATCTTATTATCTGCAGTATTATCTGTGGTATTGATACCACAGACCTTTAGAAGGGCTGGCTAGGGGAGCTGTGTGAGGGAGAGAGACTAGGAGAAAATGGATATTGATTTATCATAACTTTATAAGATTTTGGAAGAATGTGGGAACCCAAGTGTGTGTGTGTGTGGGAGGGGATGGGGTAAGAATGGTGGTTATATGTGAGAGAGCTAAATTCTCATCTTCTGTATTAATAATAGATATTATCAGTAGATAGTAAAGTCAGTAACTGGTAGTAAGAACATAAGACTGTAAACATGTTATGTAGAGACTGGGGATAAATACCAGAAACCAACAGGAAGAATTGAAAGCTGTTGCCTTCCAGGGTGAGAAATTTGAAATGTGTGGAATTGTGAAGTGAACTGAAAGTTGCTCAATCATGTCTGACTCTTTGCACCCCATGCACTGTAGCCTACCAGGCTCCTCTGTCCATGGAATTCTCATGGGTTGCCATTCCCTTCTCCAGGGGATCTTCTCAACCCAGGGATCGAACCCAGGTCTCCTGCATTGCAGGCAGATTCTTTACTGTCTGAGCCACCAGGAAAGCCCCTGAAATATGTGGGGCCTAATGTTTTTCATAACAAGTCTTATAAAATTTTAAATGCACATGTGTGACTTTGCCAAAAATACCTTCCCCACCAACCATAGATTAAAAACAAAATGGAATAACAAAAGAAGACATAAACTTAATAGATTCAGGAGATACAAGGAGGAGTTCTACAAGGTTAAAAAAAAAGAAAATTGTAAGAACTCATATTAGAAAGAAGATCTGCATTTTGAAGAATACCCCATTCCTTTCCCTCAGTCCGAATTTCAGTTAGCATTGATGAGGAAAACTAATAGATGTATTCCTATACATTTTTTAAGTTTCAGGGATAACAAAATCTTGCTGGGTTCCAGAAAGAGAAAAAAAGTTACTTGTGAAGGAAAAAAAAAAGATGAGAGTGAGACTCAATTTCCTGCATCGAACTTTGGAGACTAGAAGATGGTAGGATAATGTCACTGAACTAGTGATAGAATTACATTGGTGAATCCTATACTGGGCTAAGTTATCAGTCACCTGTCAGGGAGAGAGATGTGCAGATGTTTGAGGAGTCTTGAGAAAATATACTAACCAACAAAAGGATTTGAACTGTGATTATGGGAAATGGAAAGATAAGAGGAAATGGTGCTAAGTAATGAAGTTGTCAATATACACATGGTCCAGTTTTAGTGGTTAGAGGCCAGCTTAGAAAATGTTTACTATAAGCTCTAAATAAGTATTCTTTTTTTCTCAACCTTTCAGCCTGAAAATTTTCAAAATAGAAATCTGAAAGCCTTTTGCTTAGATTAACCAGTTTCTTTTGCAGTAGAGTGCTTCCGATTCTTTGGAAATAGCTGATTCTAGGGCAGGAAAAATAGGTGAGCCTCCATTTTTTTTTAACATGACAAAGAAATGTGCCATGATAAAAGGGCAGAGAATGCATACAAAAGATTTATTGGTGAGTGCCTTTTGAAAAACCCCGTCAGGGAGTGAACAAAGCGGGATTGGAAGAGGAGGAAGTTCAACTGCACTGTGAGCTCTAGACCTGATATGGTCCAGCTGTGACTGTCGTATTTGTCCATTTGTTGTCAAAATTAGACAAAGGAGTTTGAAGAGATAGATCCCTTTCATACATGCCCATCATATGACAAGCATACGTTTGTCATCTGGCAATAAAAAATACCCTGCACTTTTGTGACAGAAGCCCTGCCTCTTTCTGATGATCAAGATCAATTACTCCTGCCAGATGTGTTTCTTGGCTCAAGGTACTTGGAGTGACCAGGCGACAGTTGTAACTTAAAGTTTAATGGGCTCTTTCCCTTGGTCGAGGACAAGGGACTTCCAGATTCATAGAACCTAGCTTTGCAGGGAAAGGAAATGTAAATTTCTAAATGGGCACTGGGACTGAGGAGGCCATTCCTGCTTCTTCCCCTTGTTTCTTACCTACGTATATGTTACTTCTTACAGATGCTATAGCATAATGCTTACTGATTTAGGGCATAACTACAACCCAGAGGAGGGTGTCCTATCTTCACATGGTATCATCACCTCAACCATGCCTTCAGAATGCTTTTCGAGCATTCCAGATCACTGTCTCAGATTGGCAGCTTCTGAATGTTGTGGTATGTAATAGGATGAGTGGACCAAGCAATCTGTATTGATACCTCCCTTGTTTTAGTACATCTGGTTGGTAGCAAAGTTCTGTAGGATATAAAGTGAACTAGAAACATTGTTAAATCTCAGGTACTGGTGTTAAGTCTCTGTCTTCTTTCCTTATTCCATTTTATTTTTAATTTAGGTTTGGGAGTTTATTTTTGGCAAAGTCATAAATGTGCATCATTTAAAATTTTCTAAGTCACAAGCTCACATTTATACTTGTGGTCAGGGAAGGCAAATCCATATCTGTAATAAGTGTTGATTCTGGTCAAAGTGAATCACTGCCCCTTTCAGAGTGGAAAAGGGTCCAGTGTAATCAGTTTACACTGTCTGATGGTCTCCTGGGGGAAATGTTCTCTATTGGGGGTTCAGCTTTGGTCTCTTTCAGATTAGATAATCTGTTTTAGCACTTAGCTAGATCAGCCTTGGTGAGAGGGAGCCCAGACTGTTGGGCCCATGCATAGTTGCTGTTTCTGCCACCCTGGCAGCTTAGCCCATTATGCCAGCAGTAAGGTGGTCAGTGACATGATGGATGTTGTCAGCTGGTTAGTATTCTGTATATTTGGCTGTTTAGTGCGTCTTCCATGGAGGAGTACTTTCTGATGGGTGTTAATATGTTAATAATACATTAATCCAAAGATTCTCACATTTTATGCCCTGTTCCCAGGAAAACCAGTCAAGAGACTTTAATCTTTTAGATGAAATTAAAGAGTCCCTGAGCTAGCAGAGTGGCAGAGACTATAAATAAACATATCTGAACAGTATTTCAGGTTAGGCTTGTGATACTTTAGAGACTCCAACATTTTCAGTTTGATTAATTATGAGGATCAGAAATTCATCTTAACTGAGGCAAAGGATTTAGGGAAAAGTTGGTCTGTAGGTGAGACGGATACATTTTATTTATTTATTTATTTTTATTGGAGGATACTTTCTTTGCAATGTTTTTAGTTTCTGCTGTACAACAGCATTAATCAGCTGTAAGTATACATCTCTCCCCTCCCTCATGAGCCTCCCTCCCTCCCATCCCCCTGTCCTAGCCCTCTGGGTCGCTATGGAGCACCAAGCTGTGTTACACAGCAGCTTCACACTAGCTGTTTTATACGTGGCAGTGTGTTTATGTCAGTGCCACTCTCTTCATTCATTCCAGCTTCTCCTTCCCCTGCTGTGTCCACAAGTCTGTTCTCTACATCTGTGTGTCTGTTCCTGGTCTGGAACTCAAGAAAGAGGTCAGAATTAGAGACAAACACATAGCCATGTTATAAGGCTACCCATTTCACAACTCAGAACTGTAGGGAAAAGTTTATTTGCTATCACTGCCCTCATTCACCCTCTACAAATCTCAATTTGCTGGTTATTAGGGGATTGGTAGTATGAGGGGACAAACAAATAACAGTAACAAAAAATACAAGGAAATTGCCAGGTTTTAAACTTGGGCTCGTGTAAGCATTTAAACATTTCCTTCAGTTTTCAGTAGTGTTTAATGTCTTAGTATAACTGCTTTCTTATGCGTTTCTCTCTGTTATCTGAGTATGTGATGGAGGGGTGGCTTCTGTGATCTTATGGCTTGAAGAAGGCAGGATTCTCAGATTTCTATATTGTCTCAAGGTTCCTCTGGTCACCATGGTGATGTCCTCTGTCAGTTGCTGCTCTTCTGTTTGGACTCCTCTCCTTTAGTTTGGTCAGAGCCCAGTGATGCTTCTTGGCTCTCAAGACCTCTGGTGTTAGAGACCCCTCTGAAATCTGGCAGTGAGTTGGGGTCAGTTCAGCTTGGATGACTCACTTTGAGCCATGACCCTCAGCCTCACACAAAAACCTCAACTGGCTATCTCCCTAGCTAGATATTCTGGGGTTAACCTATGCCAGCTTTGGGGAAGCTAAGCTCAGAGTGCCTCTTTAACAAGACTCAATTGCCAAGTTTTTGTTACCATATTTTGCTACTTTCCTATTTATTTGCAGTTTGTTTAGTATTTGTCACTACCTACCCTCCCCTTGCAATATACATGTACATAAGAATATCAACTCATGATAATGGGGACCTTGTCAGTCTTGTTCATCACTGAATCACAAACTCCAAGGATAAGTACCTGTCACATGGTTGGCCCTTAATAGATTTTTGTTAATGAAGGACAGAAATAATAGATGAAATCCCTAAGTAAGAGTATATCAAGTGAGAACAAGATGAGGACTGAACTGTTCAGTTCATCTTCTACCTTCTCTTTTAGAGGTAGGAAGCAGAAGAGGTTCCAGGGAAGAAAACTGAGAACTGATCAAAAGAAGTATGAAGAGGATGGAGTGCAGAAGATGGGGAGAAGCATGTTCAGTCGAGTGTGATAATGCCCAAAACGTCAGGAGTTGAGTCGGAGTAACTGAAGCTGACAAGTCTGTTGATGACTGGTAATCTGGGGGAGGAAAGCAGTATCAAGATACAAGTCTGAGAAAACTCAGGTCTCAAGAAATTGTGCCATCAAAGGGAGAAGATAACTGTGGCAGCAAGTAAAGTCTTTTATGAAGATTGATGGTGAAGGTAAGAAGGAGTTGGGATTTGTCACTGGGCTCTTTGGAAATAGGACTCAATAGAGGGCTCTTTTCCCCCCAAGACTGAAGAAGCTTGGTGTTTTGATACGTAGGGAGGAACTGGTGAGGAAAAGAGGAGGAAGACTGAATAAAGAGATAATTCATGAGTTAAGGCCTCAGAACTTAACTGGAAAAGGATGAGATCAACCTTGGAATGGAAGGCAAGAAGGAAAGAGGAATGAGTGGGAAATAGAAGGTGTGAGGCAAATGGGAAGAACACACAGGAATTTCCATCAGCTTTTGCTTAATGAAATAGAGGTATCCAGATTATCCGCTAAGAGTACATGTATATAGACCCCTGTAAGAACTGGTCTCCTACCTCCCACACTTCATTTGCATGTTCTTTGACTATTTCCTGACTGAGGGTAAACAGCCAGGCTCCCTGGAAGTGCCTTTCCAAAGAGTTCTGAAGAAGAGAACTCTTTAGTTCTTGTTCAAACTCAGGGGACTTGGGTGCCCTGGAGTTGCACAGAATTCATATGCAGATCTCAATAGATCTCAAACTCAGCTCTGTTGTGATCCTGGGTTATGTAACTAACATGGATAATTCAAATATCACAACTTTCCATTTCTTTTGTACCTCAATAACGCTGACTTATTATCAAATAAATAAAATTTATTTACTCCGAATGTTTCATCTTTGTTGGTGCTCTTAACTGATGAGAGAGCCCATCAGGATGTTGTTTTGGATTAACTTACGAAAATGAAGAGTTTATGGATTATATGCTGATGGAAAAATTACCTGCTGAGGTAGCTTCATATTTGTTCTTTATTCTACTGATTTCATATATATGAATTTTGCAAAATGTGAGTTTTTTGAATGAGCACGCACACACACACACACACATATATATATAAGGAAGTACATAATGTGCATGTCTGAAGCCAAAATATTTAAAGTTATTTCGAATTAATAAAAGTTTATATGTAATAATACTTTGCTTGTGCTTTTTTGACTGTCATTCATTTATTCATTTACCAAATACTTACTGGCTACAATGTGTAGGTTCTGTTCCAGGTGCTAGGAGTATAAATGCTCAAAAGATACAGTCCCTGAGTTTCAAGGAATTTATGGTCCGGTTATAGAAGACGGATGTTGTAATAAAACAAGTACTGTGGTATATTGTATGTGCCAAGAAAGAAATATGTACAGGGTGAACTAGGGCCTGAGGGAGGGAGTAGTCAATTTCTGTTTCAGAAGAGTGAGAACTTGCTGTCAAAAAGTTTTGAGGTAGAAGGCAGATTACCCTGCACCCAGGGTAAGGCAATTGGAGATTCATTCCCTATGAACTGAAACTCCAAGAAGAGAAAAGCAGGATAATTAAGGGAGGAGGCTGGACCCTGCCCAAACTCCCCAACCACACATGCACAAAAAAGTCTCCTTGGATGTTAAAGGAGTTACGTCAAAGGATGTTCTATACCCATACACCTTTTTGGTAAAATCCATCTTGGCTAAAAGATGCGTGTGCACACATGGCAGGAGCCTAAGATATACTGAATATGGACTGAACCAGCCAGTCAAAACGACTGGCCAAAGGAAACCCGTAAGAAATACCCCATAAAATTAATTCAAACTGCCACGACAGTGCAACTCAGGGACTGTTCCTCTGAGTCTGCTCGTGTCTGTCCACACGTACTGTACTCTTTTTCCTCTTAATAAATACTTCATATGCTTCACTACTTTCTGTATCTTTGTGGAAATTCTTTTCTGCAAAGCCAAAAGGCTGGGGCCCATGTCATGGACCACTGGTCTAGTGGGTAGGATCTGATGCTTTCACTGCCATGCTGCTGCTGCTGCTGCTGCTGCTAGGTCGCTTCAGTCGTGTCCGACTCTCTGTGACCCCAGAGATGGCAGCCTACCAGGCTCTTCTGTCCCTGGGATTCTCCAGGCAAAAACACCAGAGTGGGTTGCCATTTCCTTCTCCAATGCATGAGAGTGAAAAGTGAAAGTAAAGTTGCTCAGTCGTGTCCGACTTCATGATCCCATGGACTGCAGCCCACCAGGCTCCTCCATCCATGGGATTTTCCAAGCATGAATACTGGAGTGAGGTGCCGTTGCCTTCTCCATGAGCCCGCCTCAATCTCTCCTTGGGAACCCACCCCCTACCTCAGTCCCCACCCCCAAGCCACTGCAGGCCAAGGCCATCTTAGGTAAGTGTTACTGATGAAATGGTACCTGAATCTTGAAATGTAAGAAAGTGTTTTTAAGTTTGCCATTAGATAATACGAAGTCTTTGAGGACAAAGAACTTCCTTTTATACAAGTTTGTATTCTAGCACAAAAGAAGATTTTGCCAATAAATGAAAGTCTCTTTAGGTTTCTAAACAATTTCAAATTTAAAACTGTTGAATATTATAAAGGTATTTCTGTTTTCAGATACCAGCAGGTGGCAATATTACCCCATGAAAAAAGACTGATTGCCAAAAGCTGAAAATGTCTTTCCTGAATTTCCATATCTGGTAATGAGGGTGTTCTGGATTAAAAATGGATGAGAAAAACTAAGTTTGAATTTTTTTATTTTTCTCAACAGGCCAATTGAAAACGCCAGTGTCAGAACCCCACCCCCCGCCTCCTTTCCATTCATCCTGAGCCCAAGAGATCTCCATAAAATTGACCTGGATACCTTTCATTCAAGGCTTGTGGGAGGCTGAAGCCTGCCTCAAGATTTCTCCACTACACTGACCCAAGAAGAAAAACAGCTCCCTGTCTGATGCCCAGTAAAAGCCAATTCACAGAAAATATTCATGAATCTAAGAGATGTTAGTGATGATTTGGGGAAAGGATAAAGGATAGAGTTTACACAGCAGCAATGCAAACAAGCACAAGTGAATTGGCCTCCCAGGTCTCAAAATGTCCTTCAGCCATGCACCGTCTTGAAGTTTCACGGAATTCTTTTGTTTCAGCCCTTTATCTGGTTGGCTCCTCTTTTACCCTTTTTGACCTTGGAACTTCAGTTTCTTTTCCTTTTCTCCTTCTCCCCCTCTCTCCATCTCCTTCCTATTTCCCTTTTTCCTCTCCCTGCCTCTGTTTCTCCTCCTCCCTTTTTCTTTATCCTGGTTTTGCACCCCCAAAACCCACTAAGATTACCTACAGTAAAGGGCCCTTCCCTCTGTGTGATCCCCACTTCCTTAAAGGCATTAGTAGCAGTTTATTACCTTGAAACAGAAAGCAGACCAATTTTTCAGTTTTCAGTGTAATAAAAATACTTGAAAAAACATGCCCTGCAGATAGTTAAAAAAAAAATCCCCAAACCTGTGCTTTTGGATTTCAGCTGGTGTTTGCAGGTTTTTCTTTAGTAGGGTAATGTTAAGTGAGCTTGTTAGGGTCCTCTGCACCTCTCTGCATCTTCCATGTGCCTACAAAATAAACTGCCCTTGTAGCTCTGCTGGTAAAGAATCCACCTGCAATGTGGGAGACCTGGGTTCTTTCTCTGGGTTGGGAAGATCCCCTGGAGAAGGGAAGGGCTACCCACTTCAGTATTCTGGCCTGGAGAACTGTATAGTCCATGGGGGTCACAAAGAGTTGGACATGACTAAGCAACTTCCGTCCATGATCTATCATATTTGCATTATTTGCCTTTTTTTTTTTTTTAATAGAGTTCCTCACCTCTGGTCCCAGATTAGGATCAATTAGTAGACTCTGATTGGTCTGCTATAGTGGACCATTTTTCCTCTAAACTTTTTATTATGGAAATGTACAATACAAAGAATATTTGAATCTATCACCTAGAATCTATGATTGTTAACATTTTGTTATATTTGCCTTCTGTGCATCTAAGTTTCTGATGCATTTCAGACTAAGTTGCAGACATAGGTACTTTTCACTCCTAGACATTTTAGCATTCATGTAATTTAATTTTTTTTCAGGTTTTTTTTTTCTAGGTAAAATTTATATAACTGTGATATTCAGATTTTAAGTGTACTATTAGATAAGTTTTGAGCAATGCAAAAGCCTGGGTTATCTAAACCCCTATTGAAATATAGAAAATTTCCATAAAGGATTTATTTGTTTTTCCATATGCAAGGAGTGTAAAATGGTTAAGTTCTGGATGTTCCAGGTATGAGTACACTATTGGTAAGAAATTGCTTATTATAGTTTAATGGATTTTAAGTGAGTTTTATAGAAATCCAGTTCAAATTAAGCTCTGCATCTGTGCTTTTTGCTGTTGTTTCAGTTTGAGCTCTGACTTTACAAAGCAAGCAGAAATGCTCAGAAGCAAAATGGGCACTGCCTGTCAGTTAAGAGCAGGAACTAGGTCTGTTTTTTGATACATATCTCAACTACCCAGGATGTTTTATACCTTTGATACTCAAATCTCCTGTTGTCACACTATCTGTTACAAAAATTTATTGTCTCTTCTATAGCTACTGTTTGTGCACCTAGGAAATAATCATGGGACTAGAAGTCAAAACCATGGAGAGTGTCACATATTCTTCTTAGGTGATCATCAGTCGGTACTTGAAATAGGGTTAAAAGGATAGGATATGTAGAGCTTCTCTACAGCCCAGAGGTAAAGAAAGATGGATAACTAAATTCAGACAGAACAGCCATGAGGCTCCAGGAGTAATAGACCTGGATTCTGAGTCTCATGCTTCCTACTGGAGTTCAAATCAATGCTTGACCTTCCCAGGGCCTGTAGGTTCATGCAGATGAGTAGTTACTGCTTCTGAAGGTGTTTATATGGAAAAGTCCTGATGCATGTTTATAGAAAGAAATATATGGGACAACAGTGCATGTTACTTTCTTAAGTTTTAGTAAAGAAATTTGGATATCTTTTTAAATGCTACATCCAAATTTCAACAAGTCAAATGCCCACTGAGGACCATAAAAAACCATTGCTTGCCATTCTTTTTTTAAAATTGAAGAATAGTTGATTTACAATGTGTTAGGTTCTGTTTACAGCCAAGTGATTCCATTTAATATATATGTAAATATGTATATTATTTTTCAGATTATTTTCCATTATGGGTATTGAATATTGATATAAGATATTGAATATCACTTATATGAAGAATCTAAAAAAATGATACAAATGAACTTATTTACAAAACAGAAACAGACTGACAGACATAGAAAACTAATTTATGGTTACCAAAGGGAAAAGCAGGGTGAGGGATAAATTAGGAATTTGGGATTAACAGATACACATTATTATATACAAAGTAGATAACATGGACCTACTATAGCACAGGGTAATTGTCATTCTTTGTTTTTTAGGTGGTTCATGCTTTGCTGACTTCGGAAAAGGCAATGGCACCCCACTCCAGTACTCTTGCCTGGAAAATCCCATGGACGGAGGAGCCTGGTAGGCTGCAGTCCATGGGGTCGCTGAGGGCTGGACACAACTGAGCAACTTCACTTTCAGTTTTCACTTTCATGCATTGGAGAAGGAAATGGCAACCCACTCCAGTGTTCTTGCCTGGAGAATCCCAGGGACGGGGGAGCCTGGTGGGCTGCCGTCTATGGGGTCGCACAGAGTCAGACACGACTGAAGTGACTTAGCAGCAGCAGCAGCTTTACTGACTTGAAGTCAAATATGCAGAGTGAAATCTGTGTCTGAATTGCTGTCTTGGTCAAAAATCTCTTTCTTCACAGATGGAAATTTTCTTCAGAATGAATAAGTAGTGTTTTTTTTGGTCAGTGTTCTGTTTTGGAGATTAAAACTCACTATAGTCAGTTTGAGCACAAAGAGATTCTTCAGAATATTAAATGGCTCACAGATTCTAGGTTGAGCTTCCAGGAATGGTTCCCAACTTACACTGACTGTCAGGAGATTATTTTAACCCAAGCAGGATGCTATAGTATCAGAAAGAAATGACTACAAGTTATTAGCTGCTAAACCTCTGCTATGAGCAGAAAATAGTCTGCCAATTTAGGAAGCTGCTGTTATAGCTGCTGTGCCAGCTGGTGCCACTGCTGTCCCAAACCACACCAACAAAGTGAGTGCCAAAGTCCAGTTTAACATCTGATGGTAGGAACTTAAATACTAGAACCCTAGGTACAAGGGATTGTGAAATAGTTTTTAGCTGGTTAGCCTCAGCATGTTAGAAGAAGTTAAGACACGTAGTGAGTGAGCCATTTTAGTGTCTTCCAGTGTCTTCTAGGAATAGAGAAAGTTTGGAGAGTTTATCAAGATGACATAGGAGGCTCCTGAATATTCTTCCTCTCATGGAACCATCATGTACATAGGCACATTCTAAGAAATTCTCTCTGAAAAAAAATTGACAACTTAGCTAAGCAATTTCTATATATCAGACATATGAAAAAACACGAAATGGGTAGGAAAGGCTGAGACACACGCTCACTATAAACTCTGCACCCAGTGGTGAAATACTATTGAGAGAGGGTGCCTATTCCCAGCTTCCCCCTGAGAAGCAGAGTTTGGACGGCACATCTAGCACCTCAGCGTTTGACTCCCACATGAAGGATGGGTTTCCAAGATACCAAGCCCGCAGCTACTTCAGTTCAGTTCAGTCGCGCAGTCGTGTCTGCCTCTGCGATCCCATAAACTGCAGCACCCCAGGCCTCCCTGTCCATTACCAACTCCTGGAGTTCACCAAAACCCATGTCCATTGAGTTGGTGATGCCAGCCCACAGCTAACAATCATACTTAATGATGAAAAGCTGAAAACTACCTTTAACATTAGGAACAAGGCAAAGATGCCACTTTTGTCACTTTTATTGAACATAGTACTGTAAGTTGTAGCCAGAACAATTAGACAAAAAAATAAAATAATCTAAATAAACAAGGAACAGAAGTCTTTTTTTTGCAGATGATATGGTATTAGGTATAGAAAACCATAGGATTTCTCTATAAAACTGATAAGACTAATAAAAATTCAGTAAGTTTGCAGGATACAAAATCAATATACAAAATTAGTTGCTTTTCTATACTTTAACAATGAACTATCAGAAAGAAATAAGTAATCATTTATAATTGCATCAAAATAATAAAATATTAATACTTACTCAGAAGCAAATATAACCAAGGAGGTGAGAGATCTGTACACTGAAAAGTGTAAGACATTGATGATCAAAATGAAGATAAAATGGAAAGATATTCCATATTCATAGATTAAAAATTAATACTGCTGAACTGTCCATTCAATATAATCTCTCTAAAGCTCCAATGAAATTTTTCATAGAAATAGAACAAACAATTCTAAAATTTGTTTGATCCATAAAAGACCCCCAAATTTGAAACCAATCTTGAGTAAAAACAGCAAAGCTGGAGGTATCACACTGCCTAACTTCAAACCAAATTACAAATCTGTAGTAATCAAAACAGTATGATGCTGGTATAAAAACACACTCAGAGGTCAATGTAACAGAACAGAGAGTCTTGAAACCATATAAGGTCAGTTATTTTTTACAAAAGAGGCAAGAATATGCAATGGAGAAATGAAAGTCTCTTCGATAAATGTTGGGAGTACTGGATGTCCGCAAGCAAAAAAATGAACTGTATTATACCATGAATTAAAATTAACTCAAAATAGATTAGGGAATAGGCCTTAAATGAAGGTGTTGGTGAAGCTGTGTTCCTTTATGAAGGCTCCAGGGAAGAATTCATTTCTTTGCCTTTTCCATTTGCTAGAGGCTTCTTATATTCCTTGCCTTGTGATCTCTTTCCTCTATACTCAAAACCAGCAAGGGAGACCTGAGTGAATAATACGTATTTAAAATAGTTTCTTCAATTACAAGCCTATTTTGAACAAATATTTTTCATTTGTTTTTCTCATATCACATTTGTTTAATTCATTTAGTAATAGTTTTTCACAGGCTCTGTATTCAAGTTTTTCTGTTATTCATCTATAGAGGCCTGCTGTTTGCCTAGAGAATTATGGGTACACTCTCCTTGTCTTGACTTCCTACTCTACTTTAATCTGGTACTTTCTCATCCGTACTCTTAGAATTTATGCTGGATTTGAGTTGGAGGCCTGGAAACATTTGGCTTATAATCTTTGTTAAGGCCTTTAGCTACCCAAAAGTGAAGGGAAAGTAAGCTGAGTTTGCTGTCAACTGGCATCTACAGTTTGGGTGTGATGAATCACATCCCCTGAGCACACATCGTTTCTGGGGATGCTTTCTCTGAATCTTGGTGTTCCAGAGAAGCAGGCAGTGTCAGGAAGAGGAGGGACAAGTGTGTGACTCTGTGGCTCACGGGCATTTTATTTGATGGCATCACCGTGATTCTTTCTGTTCAACAGTTATTTGCCATATACTTCATTCTTAAGATATTGCTTCCTACCCCTCAAGGATATCCTTGTTAAGTAATTTAATGATGAAGAGGAGACAGAAGTTGCAACTGACAACTTTTTTTGGAGATGCATAGGTGGGTATAAAAGGTGAATTTGATTATTTAAAGAAGATCTAAGGCACATGAACCAGTAGAGAGGCTAAAATGTAAGGGCAAGGATCTTTGTTTTGTCCCCTTATGTATCCTGTTTCTCTCGAACAGGTTCTGACACCTAGTAGATGGTCATGAATATTTGTTGAATGAAGGATTGAAGATAGAAGAGAGGCAGATGAAATGAGATCATGAGGTAAGAAAGAAGCAGTTGAGTCAAGGCAATCTCTTTCCTTTGAGACTGGCAACAAGAACTAAGCACACTTCGATAAAACTGGAGCTCAAGGAGAGGGAAATTATGCTTTACAATGTCTATATTCTTCATAAAGTTGAAGTTCAGGCCACAGGTTGAGAGTGAAGGTGAGAATAGAATAAAGTTGAGTAGAGTAGCAGAAGAGAATATAAAATGCATCTTGAACAGAGGGTTAGAGCTTTGGAACTTTCATAAAAGTGGCAAAGGAATTTAACTTGGGGTGCATATGGGGCTACTGAATAATGCTGGAGTCTTAGGAACCTGAACCAATCAATTTAATTATGCTGTTTTCTATAATTATGTGATTTCTTTTTTGGAAGTCTGAAAAAAAAAAAAAGAGGATAAAATATGCCCACAATTGGGTAGGCAAGTGTTGTGCACTGTCTAAGGAAATTGAAGGCATGGCTAGAAAATGGTAGAAATAAATGTTTACAAGATTGTAGCAGCTTCTTCTTTGTAAGGTTGCTGTGAGAATGAAATGAGATGATACTCATGAAGCACTTAGAGTAGGGCCTGGCAGAGTAAGCTCTCAATAAACGTTAATTATAACTCCTGATTAAGTTAGAAAGACAAAATTAAAGGGGCTGATAGTTTGGGAAAGTGGTTAGAGAGAGAAGCTTTAAGGTAAGCCTTAGGTAAGCCTTTAGATGAGTGAAAGGACTAGAGAATTTAGGTGGATTTAGTTTCAGAGTTCAGTAGTCCAGAAATTAGTGATTATAATTAAGGTTGATGTTTTGGTTATTTCCTGAGACAGGATTGCTGAAGTGCCGTAGAAGCCAAGTGTGTTGTAGGGGTCTGGATCAGACAACTGTGCAATTACTATTTAATGTTTCCTTCACGTGTATGATTAAATCAGGCCGAACGTGGTAGGATTCAGGGTGTGGAGTATCTTGAGCCAGATGCTTCAGATCTTAATGACCATGGTGGAGTGGTTTGGAGGCTGGTAACTAAAGTGATAAGCTTGGGAAGAGAAGAGTGGTTCTATATAGTGGTGGGAGCTTCAAAGGCGAGAGTATAGTTGAAGAGCATCAAAAGAGAAAAGTTCTGAAGTTGGTAGCACAGTCTGGAGAGCAACTTGACTTTGATAGTGCCCCCAGTGTTCCCCTCTCCAATACAAGGCTACAAAGGTGAGAAATGGCATCTTTGCTTTCTCCCAGGGTCTCACAACAACGTGAATCAGCAGTAAGTATACACGTATTCCCCTCCCTCTTGAGCCTCCCTCACCCCATCCCAACCCTCTAGGTCGTCACAGAGCACCAGGCTGAGCCCCCTGTGTTATATAGCAACTTCCCACTAGCTATCAGTTTTACACTTGGTAGTGCATATGTTTCAGTGCTATTCTCTCAATTCCTCCCATCTTCTCCTTTCCCTGCTGAGTCCACCACATGCCCATTTTCGACATCTGCGTCTCTATTCCTTCCTTACAAATAGGTTCATCACTACTGTTTTTTCTAGATCATATATATATATATATATATATGCATTAATATATGATATTTGTTTTTCTCTTTCTGACTTACTTCACTCTGCATAACAGGCTCTTGGTTCATCCATCTCAGTTTCACTGACTTGACTCATAAAGTTTCTATTGATAAAATTATGTCACTAAGTGGTATTTTATATATAAGTGAAAATTTAGTAAGTAAAAGCCAGCAGGATTGTACCAGTTAACTTCTTAAGCCCTTTTGTACTGCTCTGTGATGCCTAGACTCTAAACTCCATTGTTAACTCTGTTAAGCTGGCTCCCTGTTAGGCTCTTCCACTAGGGAGTGTTAGAGGAGACTGGGAGGTGGAAGGAGAAAGAAGGGACTTGCTCCAGCCTGTCAGCTTCCAGTTTTCTTTCTGCCTTCTTCCTGTTCCTGTGAGCATTAGCTCAGCAACCCTTCTTAGGCAGCCGCATTTCCCTCCCTCCTACAGCATTAAGTGGGACTGGTTTGCCAGTTTTCCAATATTTGCAGAAAGAGGTTACTCCTGCACAACTCCCTCCACCCCAACCCTCAACATAAGCATCAGGCATGCAGTGTTACCTCAGGTGTTTGAGTCCACGTGGGCTCCTTCCTCTACCTTTCTAGTTTCTAAGTTTTCACAACCTCTTTCCTTGTTCTTCCAACCCTACAGGTGGAGATAGCTACTTTCTGCAGTTGCTATTTCTGATATCTTAAGAACGTTTTTTATTTCTCCAGTTTCCAGTTTTTAAAATTCTCTTCATTCAAATAACTGTGTGATTGCTGCCTCCTCACTGTAACCCTACTGATATAATTGTCTTCTTTAATTTTTAATTCATGGACAATTTAGGATTATATCTTAATCATATGCAATATGCACTTATTATATGGTATTATTATTTAATGTATGACATATTTTTCCAAGAATTAATTATAAAATATTATAGATAGAAATAAAAAATAAGTTTAGTTTTATGAAAAACTTTCTACATTGCTCTTATTTTTCTCAATTTCACTATAAATAATGAAACCTTAATCAGAGCCTCATTTGCCTGTGGACAGCCATTTGGGTACTCCCTATTTAGTACAAATGACTGGATTTTAAATTAAAATATTTCATTTTGGTCAAGACTCACGTTTAGGTAATATAGTTAACATTTCTGAGCTCTGAATCAAACCAGATCGAGTTCTAAATTTACTTTGGAAAGATAGGATGTAAATGCCAATCATAAAAATTTGGTTTGAGGTGGTTAATTGGAAAGTCTTTGAGAGCAGATAAAAATCTTCAGTTTGGTCTCAGTAAAGTAGTTTCTTCCTTTATCATTTACAAGCCCATAAAGTTAAAAATGAATGAGTTATTACATGCAAAAACCTTGTGGAGTGGATATTCTGAATTGTTACTCTTTCCTGGGACTGAACCTGTGCTGAGGATTCTGCTTTTAGCTGTAAAATCAAAGTGGATCAGTTTATCATTGTCAAGGAAGTCATATGTTAGTTTATCTACCTACCTACCTACCTATCCATCTATCATCCATTTGCCTATCCATCCATCCATCCATCCTATCCCCTATCTATCAGAAAAGTATAGGACTGAATAAAATAATGAATAAAAAAGCACTTCTACACCAGTCTTTTTATCCTACTTGCTTGACTAATTTAGAGCATAACCTAGTTTCCCTTGTGGCTCAGACAGTAAAGAATCCGCCTGCAGTGCAGGAGACACAGGTTTGATCCCTGGGTTGGGAAGATTCCCTGGAGAAGGAGATGGCTACCCACTCCAGTATTCTTGCCAGGAAAATTCCAAGGATAGAGAAACCTGGCGGGCTATAATCCATGGGGTGGCAGTCAGACACAACTGAGAGAGTTTCATTCATTCATTCATGCACACATGTTCTTTTCCTCTTTTACCTCACCACACATCTTAGTGACCCAGAGCTTCTTATATTATATAATATTCTATATCAATAATTTTTCAGGCTTCCCTCATAGCTCAGTTGGTGAAGAATCTGCCTGCAATGCAAGAGACCCAGGTTTGATTCCTGAGTCAGGAAGATCCCCTGGAGAAGGAAATGGCAACTCACTCCAGTATTCTTGCCTGGAGAATCCCATGGACAGAGGAGCCTAGCAGGCTACAGTCCATGGGGTTGCAAGAATCGGACATGACTTAGAGACGAATCCACCACACTATCAAAATTTTGTGTTTGCCTTTGAACTTCCAAAATAACTAAACTTCACTCTTAAAGCATATATTATGTGGTCTTGAGAGTCCATCTAGTCTACGTGTGGTCTCACAATAACCTAATTTACTGGACAGGAGTTATTGGTTTTAATACCAATATTTAAATTTATATGGATGTGGTAATGATGAGAGAACCACTAATGACTTTATTTTGTTCTTTCTATTGGATATCTGTTTTTTGACTAGATATGAATACATCAAAAATGAATTCAATGATCATAAAATTGTTTTGGTGAACACAGATTTAGGTCTAGGGGGATGATATGATCCTAAAGCATGTTTAGGCTAAACTGTTCAAATGGTCTGATTCATCCTTCTAAGTTTGGGGATATGTTATTTTATTAAATATTATATTGATTTTATTTAGAGATGAGTAATGTTTAAAGTTTTTAAATTACCATTTCTTTGCTGGAACTTGTCATTTCGAATTATGTTTTGGGAGCTGGGTCAGATCAATGGCAATGCTCTTAAATAGAGTCTGTGAACTTCTGTGTTTGAGATATCCAGTTGCTCTTGCCCTTTCTGTGGTGTGTATATATGCTTGGGCTTCCCAAGGGGTGTAGTTGGTAAAGAATCCGCATGCCAGTGCAGGAGATGCAGGAGATTCGGGTTTGATCCCTGGGTTGGGAAGATCCCCTGGAGTAGGAAATGCAACCCACTCCAGTATTCTTGCCATATGTTTTCAAATTCTTGAATTCTGTGAGTTACCCTAGTATCCTATTAATAAGTTTATATTTTGTCATAGGCTAACCAGAATTGATTTCAGCATCTCCCAAAAGTAAACCAGGAGAAAAAGGGGTGAACGTTGAATGAAGAAAGGATGTTTTAATATTACCAAAAATTGGAAAGTAAAAATATACTGATTAAAACAAGGTTGATAATAAAATGTTAGGTTGTTTAGACTTTAGGGAGTTTATTCTTTGTGTATTGCCTTTAACAAACTCTTGTAAATAGTAAATGCTCTTCTGCTTTGATTTAAACATTTCATTCCTGCAATGACAGCATATAATTCACCTAGAAAATGTCTTGTAAGCTAGTTCATGATTATTAGAACTGTTGAAAAACAGGGGAAACATTTCATTTGGCAAATATATTACAGATAAACAATTTTACATTCTCCCAATGAAGAGAGGAATAACTTTAGTAACTTTCTCTGTTTCACAGTAATATCAATCCAGATTTAGGGAAATTGCTTTTATTTATAATAAACAGTTTTCCATGTTTGACCCACATAACACCTAACTTTCCAAACTGTCAAACCTGAGCACTATTGCTTCAATTAGAGAATGTGGAAAAATAACTTGCATTGGTAAATTTTGGTTGTATATGTCACAAAGATAGTTCCTTACCTTTATTCATACATTCATTGATTCTACAACTATCTAATGCATGCCTTTTATATATTAGGCTTTTACTAATGCCTAGGAATCACCAGTTAAGAAATGGGAAGAGACCTAATGTTCTTGAGATGCTTACTTTCTAGTTTTCAAATGGGTTTGTTTTTTGTATTTGTTAATTCAGGAATCTTTCTATTAGCTTCCTTTTTTGGCAATACAATATGTGTTTTATTTTTTAAAATTTATTTCATTGGAATATAGTTGATTTACAATGTTGATTTCTGATGTATAGCCAAGTGAGTCATATATATATATCTCTCTCAAAGTGATTCATTTATATATATATATATTCTTTTTCATCGGAGAAGGCAATGGCACCCCACTCCAGTACTCTTGCCTGGAGAATCTCATGGATGGAAGAGCCTGGTAGGCTGCAGTCCATGGGGTTGCTAAGAATCGGACACAACTGAGCGACTGCACTTTCACTTTTCACTTTCATGCATTGAAGAAGGAAATGGCAACCCACTCCAGTGTTCTTGCCTAGAGAATCCCAGCGATCGGGGAGCCTGGTGCCCTGGCGTCTATGGGGTCACACAGAGTCAGACACGACTGAAGTGACTTAGTATTCTTTTTCATATTCTTTTCCATTATAGTTTATCATAGGATAGTGAATATAGTTCCCTGGGTTATACAGTAGAACCATGTTATTTATTCAGTCAACATATAATGGTTTGCATCTACTAATCCCCAAATCCAATCCATCTCTCCCCCAATCCTCTCCCCATTGGCAACTACAGGTCTATTCTTTATGTCTATGATTCTGCTTTATAGATAAGTTCATTTATGTCCTATTTTAGATTCCATAGACAAGTGCTATCCTATTGCATTTGTCTTACTCTTTCTCATTTCCTTCACTTAGTATGATAATCTCTAGGTTTGTCCAGGCTGCTGCAAATGGCATTATTTCATTCTTCTTTGTGGCTGAGCAGTATTCCATTGCATACATGTGCCACATCTTGGTCCACTCATCTGTCGATGGACATTTAGGTTGTTTCCATGTCTTGGCAAAGAGTCAGGCAGGACTGAGGGACTAAGCGCATGTGTCTTGGCTGTTGTGAATAGTGCTGCTATGAATATAGGGGTGCATATATTGTTTTGAATTATAGTTTTATCTGGATATATTCCCAGGAGTGGGACTGCTGGATCATATAGAAACTATTTTTAGATTTTTGAGGAATTTCCATACCATTTTCCATAGTGATTGTTTCAGTTTATATTTCCACCAACAGTGTAGGAGGGTTCCCTTTTCTCTACACTCTCTCCAGCATTTGTTATTTGTATATTTTCTAATGATGGCCATTCTGACCAGTGTGAGGTGGTACCTCATTGTCACTGTGATTTACATGTCTCTAATAATTAGCAATGTTGAGCATCTTTTCATGTGCATGTTGGCCATCGGTATGTTTTCTTGGGAGAAGTGTCTGTTTTGTTTTTCTTGCCCATTTTTTGATTGGGGTCTTTGTTGTTTTGGGTGGAGTTGTATGAGCTGTTTGTGTATTTTGGAAATTAGGCCCTTGTTGGTTGCATCATTTACAGATATTTTCTTCTAGTCCACAGATTGCCTTTTCATTTTGTTTATGGTTTCCTTGGGCTTCCACCTTTGCTGTAAAAAGCTTGTAAGTTTAATTGGGTCCCATGTGTTCATTTCTGCTTTTATTTCTATTGCCTTGGGAGACTGACCTAAGAAAACTGGTATAATTTGTGTCAGAGAGTATTTTGCCTTCATTCTCTTCTAGGAGTTTTATGGAGTCCTGTTTTAATTTATGTTTAAGCCATTTTATGTTTATCTTTGTGTATGATGTGAGGGTGTGTTCTAACCTCATTGATTTGTATGTGGTTGTGCAACTTTCCAACTTGCTGAAGAGATCATATATTATTTTTTTTCCATTGTGTATTCTGTTGGCTTTTAATCAATTTGAAGCCCACTCAGATTGTAATAATTAGGATCATTTAGGATACAGTTAATGTGTCAGGGGAGAAAATAATTGTGGACAAACAAAATGTCTACTATATAGACACCAAAAAATTTTTAAAAAATCTTTGTAATCTTGTCTTGAAATTCATTGAGTTGTAGAAAAATATTCATATTTGGTTTTGCTTTAAAAAGGAAATTAATGTGGCAAATTCCCTGATAGCTTAGTTGATAAAGAATCCACCTGCAATGCAGGGGACCCCGGTTCGATTCCTGGATCGGGAAGATCTCCTGGAGAAGGGCTCGGCTACCCACTCCAGTATTCCTGGACTTCCCTTGTGGCTCAGCTGGTAAAGAATCCGCCTGCAATGTGGGAGACCTGGGTTTGATCCCTGAGTTGGGAAGATCCCCTGGAGAAGGGAAAGGCTACCCTCTCCAGTATTCTGGCCTGGAGAATTCCACGGACTGTATAGTCCATGGGGTTGCAAAGAGTCAGACATGACTGAGCAACTTTCACTTTTCACATGCATGTTTATGTATGCCAAATAAATATAAACATTTGCTGCTCACACATGCACTGTATTATACAGATGTTCTTCATTAGCTCTTTTGTCAGCTCCAGCTCAAAGATTTATTTATCTATCCTTAGGAGTTTTAGCACACAGAAGATGTTTTAGACAACACAAGAGAAACAGAAGCACATTTTATCATTTTTATAAGTTAACTGGAGTATTGATATGTAATTAACTCTAATGAATTAAACAGTCGTAAAGAAATCATTAAGTTAATTTTTAGACTAAGAGCACTGTCACAGTTAACTCACTGCTGATGACCATGTGCGTTTTAAAGCATTACTGCTGTCTATGAGTATATCCAGCCTCTGCTGTTATTGGCTAAGGCTGAGAACTTGAACTTGGTGTAAAGTTAGAAGTTAATGTTCTTATCTTAGTCACTGGACTTGGGCTGTTTCTTAAAACTCTGAGAACTGGCTTGGTTACTATTAGTTCTCCCTTCTGAAAACAGCATTTTCATGTGATCTAGTAGACAAATTCAACTTTTCCTACTGATAAACTAAAGATTTAGAGCAGCAGTTCTCAAAGCAATTCTCTTCTTCAGGGAGTCTGCAAGTTTAAAACTGTTTCCTTAATAATAAATTTTAATTAAAATAAATAATAAATTTTTAATTTTATTTTTATTTAAAAAACTCAGACTTTTCTTTCTCCATTTCCTGTCCAGAGGTTACAGAACAAGATAGCATAGTTGCTCTGATATTAACATGGGGTGTTTATTATGATTTTTCAAGGATACTGGAGTGGGTTGCCATTTCCTTCTCCAGGAGATCTTCCCGACCCAAGGATTGAACCTGGATCTCCTGCATTGTAGGCAGATGCTTTACCATCTGATCCACCAGGGAAGTAATAAATAAGTAAATACGTATTTAAATATTTTCTCTGTTTTAATTTCTTATAAGGTAATAAACGATTTATTGAACTCACATAAAAACTTTTTGGGGCTCTTTATAATCTTTAAAGGTAAAGGGATCCTGAGACCAAAAAGTTGAGTACTATTATTGGTTTAGCATAAAGTAAGCAGCTGTTTGAGAATATTAGTGTCCATATTCTAAATGTTGTCCTTGGGTATTTAGACATTATATTCTGGATTCTATATAGTTGTCAGAAGGCTCTACTGCATTAGCATGGTAATAAAATGCTGTTCAAGATTTCTTTCAGTGTTTCTACTAAAACATGATCCTTGTGACACATATTTACAGCTGATATAACTTGCCATTCATTATGGGATAATTGATTTGCCACCTTGAGGCTTTAGATAATTGTGGATTCTCCATTGCAGATTCAAATGCATCTTATAACAAATAACTATGGGTCATTATAGACAATTGATAATACACTTTCAACTCTTAAAATTACTACAGATCTTTTCTGAAGACATTTATCTTGGTTTATTTGGATTATGGTACTTTGTATCTATATATTATCTATCTTTTGAAGTTAATAGTTACATTTCCCTTACTTAGGGAATCTGCAACTAAGATTCTTCAAAACATGCTGGTGAGAGTAATTTTAGTTAGGTTTAGGTAACAAAAATAGAAACATATAAAACTTCTTTAATGTGCACAGCCTCAAGGTTTAAAAATTTTTAAAATTTCCAATGTTTCCAATATTTATGCCAATATGAAGTTTTTCAATAATGCTATTGTTTATCTTAAAAAGCAATTTAGAATAATTGTGCAAATGTGGAAATTCATGTATGAGTTTATTTTTATTATAAAATATTAGCAACATAATAATAATATTTATTGAACTAGGTTGTATACTTGAAAAATATGAAGTATTATATGAATCCTCTTAATTTTATTTATTCATTTTTATTTATTTATTATTTTTTCTACTTTTAATTTATTTTTATTATGAATCCTTCTTTATCTGACTGCATCAGGATTTCTTTATTTCTTTATTTAGCTGCTGGTCATGGGATCTTCATTGCCTCATGCTGGATCTTTTGCTGTGACACACGGACTGTCTAGTTGCGGCACATGGGCTCAGAAGTTGCTGCACTTGGGCTCTGTAATTGTAGCACATGGGCTCCAGAGAGTGCGGGTGCAGGGACTTAATGTTCTGTTGCATGTGGGATCTTAGTTCCTTGATCAGGGATCAAACCCGTGTCTCCTGCATTGCCAGGCAGATTCTTAATCACTGGACTACCAGAGAAGTCCCATGAATCCTCTTTTGAAATAAGCAGTATAGATGAGAGGAAAGGGATACTTTGGGGAAGATTATTGCAAGTTTTCAAGAGTTCAGTTATTCATTTGCATTATCATGGGAAAAAATATAGTGAAACTTATATTTAAGAATTACTTCCAAGTATAATACCATTTTGGTATGTTGGAGGATGTGACAAAAGCCATTTTAGTACTCTAAAAATTAATCTGATTATATGAGGTAAAACGTTAGTTAACTACCATGATAAGGTATTCTTTTGGCTGATAGATGATAGAAAATGATTGCCATTGAAAAGATAGTTTTTTATAGTTTTCAGGAGGAAGTATGCCATGCCATGCAGGGCCAGATGGGGAAGCAGAGGGGTGGGTCAGGATGCAGGAGTAAAGGGAAAGCATGGACCAGAGCATTTATTGTGGTTTTGGTGGGAAGGATTGAGAAAGGCAGAGTAAGTAGTAGAACAAGTTTAGGATTGGAAAGTTCGAGTAACTTCTGCAGCCTCTGAAATATAAAGGTGGTTCCTAGTTGTCTGCTATCCTGCCCTGGGGTGATTTAGGCCCTGGGAGATAGTGTATCAGACTTCAGGAGACTCATAAAAGGAGATGTCAAAATATCATAAAATACAGATAGTAAAAAACATGATTAATATACCGACATGCCTAGTGTTTATCTTTAAATGCCTGTGTCCCTTCACAGAATACAAGTTCCATGAGGCAGCTCTTTGTCTGCTTTATTCTCTGTGGCAGTGCCAGCACTTAAAATGATGCCTGCAAATGACAATTATTTGTTGAGTGAAGGAGAAGCCCAGTGAACCATAAACCTACTTTTCTTTTTATGCTGCCTTTCCTTTTGTCATCTAAGGTGAAGGTCTCTCGGTCCTTGTTCCCTGCAGCTCTGTCCCCACTATATCAGTTGCTGAGTCCGTTAGGTCTACTGCTGTAATACCTCTGGTATCTCTTCTTTGATTCAGATTACCGATGGATACTTCAGGCCCTCATTAACTCTTGCCCAGATTATGAATGTCAGTGCCTACTCTGTATTTTATACCTTTTACTTACCCTGTTTTAAAGTTTATACAATATTGACCCTCACAGCAATCTTATGAGGTCATTTCAGTTAATTCCATTTATGGAAATAAAGTCTGAGATCCAGGAAAACAAGTAATTTGCTTGAGATTAGCGTAAGTGGCTGAGCCAGAACCTGATTCACTTTCACCAGTCTTCTTTCCCTAGCCCCTTTTCCTATTATACCTTGCTCAGTTAATTTATCCATCTTATCACTCCTTTGCTTTACACTTCTTGTGGGTTTTCATGGCCTATAGACAAGTCCAACCTTCTTAGCCTGACTTTTACTATTTTGTTTCCAATCAATTATAAACCCCAGCCAAAGTCATCTTTGTACAATAAATTGGACCCATGATACTTTATCAATTGAACTGTTCATCTTGGCACATTAGATCATTCAAGGCCTGCCTTCTCCATGAGCTATTTTCATCACTTTCACCCTCTTCCCACCCTAGCTGTATGGAAATTTCTCCTTTTTCTGAACTCTAACCTTTTACCTATAACTGTCTTGTTATATATATAACTTAGAGAAGCAATCTTATAGCTCTCTGTGTTCATTTTATCTTTCTGTAGGTCTGTACCTTATTGCTTGTAGGTCCTATACAGCAGAAATCGGCACTGAAAAGATTTTGTTTTCTATGGCTTACTCCTCCACCTTCCAGCATCAGCAGCTAGCACATTGCTTTGTATATTTGTCCCTGACAAGTATGCACTGAAGAAACTATTAATCTTTTGGGTGAATTGGGACATATTCACTGAAATACAGTATGCTAAAATTAGTTCAAACATTCACTGAGGATAAGTGGATTAATGAATTACCATAAAGCACTTAGGTTTTATTTGAGAACCCTCTGAAATCTCAATATATCCCTATATATTTGCATTTTAAACAATCTTCAATGAATTAAATTCTTTTTATACCCTTATTTGAGTTTTTGAGTTAGTAGGCTTACAGTCTATGTTTAACACCACTTGAAGTGGTGAATAACTAGTGAATATTAAAGCCCAGCCCTTAATAGACAAAAGATAACTTGAGAGTAAAAAAATCACAACAGACTTGTATGTTTTAAGGTCTCCATGATGAGCCATATAAATTATGTTCTAGTATTTGTTTTATCTTTTCACTTTCTGTGAATGATACTGTGTTCTATAAAATGCCACAATCCATATCAATTTGGAAAATAGCTTACTATACAAGTTTAAAAAGAGATATTATTTTGAGAGATATTATACAATTTTCAATTTTAGATAAGTTCTGTAATTAAATGGAGACAGGGTTGACATTTATTAACTGTCTCCTGTCAGTTCAGTTCAGTTGCTCAGCTGTGTTCCAGTCTTTGCAACCCTGTGGACTGCAGCACGCCAGGCTTCCCTGTCCATCACCAACTCCCAGAGTTTACTCAAACTCATGTCCATCGAGTCGGTGATGCCCTCCAACTATCTCATCCTCTATCGTCCCCTTATCCTCCAACCTTCAGTCTTTCTCATCATTAGGGCCTTTTCTGATGGGTCATTTCTTCACATTAGGTGGCCAAAGTATTAGAGTTTCAGCTTCAGCATCAGTCCTTCCAATGATTATTCAGGACTGATTTCCTTAGATCTTTTCCAACACCACAGTTCAAAAGCATCAGTTCTTCAGCACTCAGCTTTCTTTTTTTTTTTCTTTTTATTTATTTTTTATTTTTTAATATACGTTTATTTATTTTAATTGGAGGTTAATTACTTTACAATATTGTATTGGTTTTGCCATAGATCTCCAACTCTCACATCCATACATGACTACTGGAAAAACCATAGCCTTGACTAGACGGACCTTTGTTGGCAAAGTAATGTCTCTTGTAGCTGCTGTAACAAATAATCACAAACTTTATGGCTTCAAACAACAGAAATGATATTCTGTTACAGTTCTGGAGGCTAGAAGTACAGGCTCTTTATCACTGCACTGAAATCAAGGTGTTGGCAGGGTGACACGCCCTCTGGACACTTTAGGGGAAAATGCATTTCTTGTCTCTCTAGCTTCAGGTGGTTATCAACATTCCTTGGCTTTTGGCCACTTCATTCCATTCTTTAAGGTCAGCATCTTTATATCTCTGCTCTGTCTTTCTATTGCTTTTTCTTCTGTGTATTGTTAAGTCTTTTTATCAGGATACCTATAATTACATTTAAAGCCCACCTAGATAATCGATGATGATCTTTCCATCTCAAGGTCCTTAACTTTATCACATCTGTGAAGAACTTTTTTTCTTGTAAGGTAACATTTACAAGTTCCTGGGATTACAACCTGATATATTTGGGGGACCATTATCAGCCTATCATAGTAACTGAACACAACTTTTTAAAGGAAGATACAGAGAAGACTGATTTTTTTTTAACAGTGAAAATCAGCACTTTGATTTGGAAACTTCCTAGTAAAGCTCAAACTTTTGTCCTTTGAAAAATTAACAAGTTAAAGGGATATTCAAGTATAATAGGCTTCTATAATGTTTTCAAGTCACTTAACATGCTGGGATAGTGATCTCAGTTCAGAAACTGGTTCTAGGAAACAGTAACATGGTAACATGCTATTCCTTTTCTTATTGGTTGTAGAAATTACAGTCCAACCAGCAGATCATTAATGCAGAACATAGGAGCAGTGCAAGTTAATTTTTAAGTAAACTTTTATTGAAGTATAACATACATAGAGGAAACTGAAAATCATAAATGTACATACAACTTGATGAATTTTCACAAAATGAGCAAGCCCATGTCAACAGCACCCAGATAGGGATACAGTATCACCAGCACCCCAAGAGGAGTGCCTTGTGCCCCATCCTGGCCATTGCACCCAGCTCTGACTTCTGTTGCTCTAGAGAAGTTTCACCTGTTTCTTGAAGCTTATGTGAGTAGAATCCATGTAGTTTGTACTCTTTTGTGTCCAGCTTCTTTTGTTCATCATTTTGTGAATATACCAATGTTTTTGCAGGTAGCAGTCGTTCTTTCATTTTTGTTAGTGTGCAATTTATATTTTATAAATATACCACAATTTATCTATTTAATAGTGGATGACATTTGTGTTGTTTCCATTTTGGGGCTATTACAAATAGTGCTTTTGTGAACATTCTTATTAATTTTGTTTTATAAAATATTTATTGAGCATATAGTTTGTGCTAGGTATTGTGTTTGGTACTAATGATATAGATACAAATAATAGAGATTCTCTCCTGAAAATGTCCTTGAGTGGGGAAAATAATAAGTGAGATGAAAATGAAAAATGCAGTTATCATATGTTGTAAGGTAAAGAAATGAACTCTTTGTGAGGGGGATGAGGAAGTGTCTGCTAAAGGAGGAAACGTTTGAACCGGATCTTCAAACATGAGTCGGAATTTGACGAATGTATTCTATATAGAAAGAAAAATATGTGAAAAGACAGAATGTTGAAGAGCAGATGTCTTCATAAAATGACTAGAGGTTTGCTATAGGAATGAGCAGTGCGCAAGAAGGTGAGAGGGAGAAGGATCAGGGAGGAGACAAGAGTGGATGGATATGAAGCTAGAACATTTTAGGAAGAGAGGACTGCATGTGTAAAGTTCAGTAATTATAAAGAGACGGCATATTTATCAAACTGTGAGACATTCAGCATGGCTATAAAATGGATTGTGTTTGCATGGGAGAAGTAAGAACAGAGGAGTGACGAGGAGCAAATGGAGATAAGGATGAGATTTGGGTTGGGCTTATCCCTAAGGAAACTGGGGAGAGGGAGAGTTTACATAGGGAGTGGCATAATCACATTTGATTTTTAGGAAAATGATCCTTAGGAACCTGGAGGATAGACTAGTAGGTGGAAGGTTGGTATTTGGAAATCAGTTAAAAGAAATGAGGCTTGGCTATGGTGTGGCAGTGGTGATGGTAGATAGTCAGATGTGGAACTAGTCTGATTATACACAAGGAGACTTGCTGACCAGGAATGATAGGCAGATATGACAGACAACTCCAAAATTTATAGTTTGAGAGACTGAGTGAGTAGTTATGCTGTCGATATAGGAAATAAAGAAGGAGAAGGTGTGGTGGCAACAAATAATAAAATTTGGACTTATTAGGTGTGAGATGCTGGTTAGTTAAGTAGTCGGAGGTATGTAGGGAGAATTAAAACTGTGTATAGAATTCAAAAGAGAGGTCAGGGATATAAATATATATCTGATACTCATCAGTCTTTAGAATATCGTTGAAGCCACAGGAATGGGTGAAATCATCCAGGGAGAGTATAAAGAAAGAAGAGAGTAGGTCCACAGAATCAACACAAAGTAACTTGATCACTTAAGAGAAGAATGGGAAAGTGAGTCTGTGAATGTGAGATTTTTCCATCCCCTGTCTGTGATTTCTAAGTTTTTTTTTTTTTTTTTTACCGTAACATTATTCTTGTGTAATATAAAACAATAACACTGAAATGGTACATAAAAGCATATGATGAAAAGTCTCTCTCCCTGCTCAGTCCATTCCTCAAAACCAATATATGTTTCATTGTATATTTTAGTTGTTAAAAGTCTATATCTAAGTTTGAATAGTATGCTTGTTCCTCTGATGTTTGATCTGCCTACTTTAGATCATAATGTGTGCTAATCAGAAGTCTAAGATGACCACCAAGACTCCTCACTGGGGGCTTCCCTGGCAGTCAAGTAGCTGGATTCTGCGTTTTGACTTCAGAGGGTGTGGGTTTGATCTCTGGGTCAGGGAACTAAGACCCTACATGCTGCGTGGCCAAAGAAACAAAACAAAAAGGAAAGAAAATTTAAAAACTATTTCTTGAACTGAATAAAAATGAAAATGCAAAATATCAACTTAGAAAATTAAAAAAATTTCCTCCTCATGGTGTGCATGCTCTGTATAATCTCCCTTTGAGGGCTGTTGGAGACCTGTGAATATTATCAGCTATAACTAAAAATTGGGCTTCCCTGGTGGCTCAGACAGTAAAAACCCATCTGCAGTGCAGGAGACCTGGGTTCGATACCTGGTTTGGGAAGATCCCGTGGAGAAGGGAATGGCTACTCACTGCAATATTCTTGCCTGGAGAATCCCCAGGGACAGAGGAGCCTGGCAGGCTACAGTCCATGGGGTCAGAAAGAGTCGGACATGACTGAATGACTAAGCACAGCACATAACTCTTAACAATTAGCTTATTAATCAGTTAACTTTTAGTTAATACATTGAATGTTATCTTGGATGAACCTGACCTGTTCAGATGAGCCGTTAATAGAGGGACTGGGTCTTTTCAAAACTGGGTCTTTCCTCCAGGCTTGAGGAAGGAAGCTGCTGTATTTTGAGAAAAGAGAATCATATGGCTAGGACCTGAGGGTGACCTCTAGGAGTGGAAAGCGAGTCCTTGCTGACAGCAGCAGGAAACCAAGGCTGTCAGTCATACAGTTGCAAGGTGATGACTTCTGCCAGCAATTAAAGAGTTCTGAAGAGAAAGACAAACCTCATATGTGACTACAACTGTGACTTACACCTATATTCCTATATTTCAACCTGGTGAGATCTTGAACAGAGCATCCAGCTAACCCAGACTCTGACCCACAGAAAACTG
The DNA here is from genome assembly GCF_023091745.1 of Budorcas taxicolor. Classification (NCBI taxonomy): domain Eukaryota; kingdom Metazoa; phylum Chordata; class Mammalia; order Artiodactyla; family Bovidae; genus Budorcas; species Budorcas taxicolor. The sequence continues at coordinate 53,235,601 of NC_068930.1, forward strand.
AGATGTAATAAATGTGTTTTGTTTTAAGCTGATAAACTTATGATAACTTATCATGCAGAATTAGGAAACTAATCCAACTTTTAACCGTAAATAGAAAGATAGAGATATAATTTATTTACTTTATCTCTTCCTCTCATTATTTAAATGTTAGATTAATTTTTAATTTTTCAACTGCTTAATTTTGTTTAATTCCTTTTGCTCCCATTTTTGTTCTGTTTAAACTTTAGCTAGAGTCTTGATTTCTATTAATGTGAAAGAAAGGAACCTGGATTTAGTCTGGGGCAGTTCAAAATGATGAAAATATTATGTAATAAAAACACACTGCACCTGTTCAGGGTGAATTATTATTAGATAAAAGTCCCTAAGCAATGTGAGATACTTGAAATAGGGTGGATGCACTTGCAAGTTGACAAAACTCAGCTGGACCTTTCAGGAAGGCTGTGCCCTGCTTATGAAACCATCCCCTGAGATGCCCAGGAAAGACAAGTAAAAGCTGCAAGGAAAAGGCTAAGGGAAATTAAGTATAGGAGCTCTATCTTGGCAGCTAAGGGATAATTTAAGTTTATCTGATAGAGACTTAGTGAAGTGTAATTTAATACTGGGAAGATAAGCAACAATGGGATCTAATTGGGAACCCCCAGCATCACTGGATTTTTTGATACTCTTCAATCTGCTTGAATTCTTTGCTGTTAAAGAAGTCACATTTTATAGAGTTCTTAGTAAGTGTGGTAATAATGTCCTACAACACTACCTGCTATGTATTTCAAGTCGTGACCATGAAAAGTCTCTTCTATAAGCAAAATTGTGTCCTCAGGGCTTGGTTTAGATTGATTCTCAAAGTTAAAAAACCCATAAATAGTGTTTACGATGACATCAAAGTGCCACTGTTTTTGAATTATGTGTAGAAGAAACCTTCTTTTGTTCACTTAAAAGATTTTTTTTTTCCCCTGTGGAAGGATCTCAAGAAGTCTCTGGAACTGATGGAAAGTATAGAGGGGGAGGTTCAGAAACATGGTGCTATCACTACCATAAATGTATGGTAGATTTAAATCCTAGGAGAGGGAATCTGATAGTTTCCACTTCTAGAATCTGAACTTTCAGAGGGAGTCTTCAGGGACCTCTTTGACTTTCATCAAGAATTGAGGGCAGGGAACCTGGATTGCAGTTGCACCAATACTGTACCCTATGATAGAGCCAAAGGGAGTAATTGTTCAGAAGCATACCTTGGATGCCAGGCAGGGAGAAAAAAGGTACTGAGGGTTATAGGTTGTCTAGCACTTACAGCCTGAGGGAAATCTATGTCCTTTTTAGGGGCTACAGCAGGCTAAACTGAAAAGGTTATGGGGGGGGAAGCAGGGATGTCATTAAACACTAAACTAGGCTGAAAAAAACCAATGTTCCCATTCACTAAGCTAGAATAAAAAGTACCTCTAAATCTGGAAATTGATACCTTTCTGCTTTAAATTATCACCAAATAGTGAAGGAAAATGAGAGAAGATTCCCAAGTGTTTTTGCTTGCCTGCAAAGCTTTCCTCCAACTTGTTTGATTAATTTCAGATTCCGTGTCTACAATATTATTAAAATATGATTTCTTTCAACTGTGCCTACTGTAATAAATGTTTCTATGTTATTTTCTATCCCCAATTAAATAGACTATGGGAAACATTCTGTTTTATTCCTGATTGCTCTCTGACCAGAAACCAGGCAGAGGGCAGATCGCCCTAATTATTTGCTATTATATTGTTTTCCCTAACTTTCTTGGGCTTCTCTGCTTTAGGGTTTGCAGAAAGTGCTACTTAAATTGCAGAGTCCTTTTCTTTAAGTTACAGCATGTTCAGAAAACTTATTTTCTGAATTTCTTAGAGCATGCTTTTTTCAGACCAGTTCTTCCCTGGGACAATTAAAGCTGAGAAATGGTAATTATCATGATACTTCAGTAGGAAAATCCTCTTGTCTCAAAGTGGATTACTTGGCTGTAATTTGAATAGCTGTATTTGTTCTTCTCTTCACTTTAGCCTTTCAGGTCTTTTATAGCGAGTTCTTTTTTTAAAAGATTTTTTTTTTGATGTGGACCATTTTTAAAAAGTTTTTATTGAATTTGTTACAATATTGCTTCTATTATTTATGCTCTTTTTTTTTTTTTCTTGGCCACAAGCATATGGAATCTTAACTCTCTGACCAGGGACCAAACCCATACCCCTGCATTACAAGAGGAGTCTTAACCATTGGGTTGCCAGGGAATTCCCTACATAAGGTTCTTTTGAAGGAAGGTAGATGCTGAAGAAGGCAGCTTCTTTTCAGAGATTGTGAACATCTAGTCATGATATAGTTGTGCTATACGATCTGAAAAATGATTACTATAAGGATAATGTGATCGGCTTTTCTACCATCACTTTAAAATGTAATTATGTAGCCGACTGCCATTGGAGAAAAGAAAATATTGTCAAATTAGATTTTTCTCCCCATTACAAAATGAAAACATCTTCCAATTGCTCAAGAAAAATAAAGCCTGTATGATTCCTTTAGGCACATGTAAGCCTAAAGTTGGAAGCCTAAGGAGTTTCATCTTACTGTGCTCATTTAAAAATAAGTAAAAGCTTAGTAAAGTTATATCTGACTACATATTAACATTCTAGGTCTTTCTGCTTGATAAATCAATTTGAGGTGCCTGCATTGAAATTGTTTCAGTGAGTTAAAAGAGAAAGTTCTCTTAGGGGAAACACAAGAGAATCCATTCCTTCTTTAGTGTATCTCTTTCGGTCAAGCAAGACAGCCCGGTGAGATAAAAACGAATCCCTTGGGCAGTCTTTATACAAGCCAGAAAATTGGATGCTAAGTCCACTTTGTAGTTCCATGCTGAGGGAAGAGCCCTGGCATGGAGTTTGCTCCTGGATACTCGACTATGCAAGACAGGATGAGGGACAAGAACAGGTGTGCCAGACACTATGCTTTTTCTACCCCTTTCACTGGGATCTCTTCTTGGCTTTACAATGGCCTGGGTGCTGTAGCTCCTCAGCTGGTCTCTAGAGTTTTCACAAAGTTATTCTGATTCATATATTGCTATTTATTCAGTGTCTCTGTGAAGGAAAGAACGTCTGTAGCTACATAGTCCACCATCTTTCTAGAAATATTTCAAAGGAAAAGCATTTTAGGGTATAGTATCTGTTGTCAGTAAATGATGATCTCTTATTCTAGTCTAGGCTTCCGTTGTGGCTCAGCTGGTAAAGAATCCGCCTGCAATGCGGGAGACCTGCGTTCGATCCCTGGATTGGGAAGACCCCTTGGAGAAGAGAAAGGCTACCCACATTAGTATTCTGGCCTGGAGAATTCCATGGACTTTACAGTCCATGGGGTTGCAAAGAGTTGGACATGACTGAGCAACTTTCATTTTCACTCTAGTTTATTATGAAATGAAACATTCTGAAATTATTTTCACGTTCACTTTATCCTGAACTACTCTTTTGCTATATCAGTTTATCTAGGGGAAGACAGGCTCATCTGTGAGTTTTTTAAGTTCAAGTTAACTATTGGTTTGCATAATCCCAACATCATATTTTTTGTATGCTTAAATTAGAAAAAATTAAATAGATTATTTTTGTTAAGGATAATAGGCTACTGATTAGGTTTGCTCTGTGTGTGTGTGTGTGTGTGTGTGTGTGTGTGTGTATCAAGGAAACCAAGGGAAGAGCTTGGGTATTTCCTCCAGACTTATAAGAATTAGGATGCCTGCCTTTCAAAATAGTGGGAAATAGAATGTCTGTGTTAGCTGGAATTCATTATGGATGCATTAAAATCAGGAAAGAGGTCAGTTTATATGGAATGACCCTTTGGCATTAGTAAACTACGAAGAGTTATTGATTGCTACTGATTCCCACTGTCAAAGGTAGTTGTGTGATTATGCTAATAAATTTGCATCTACTGCTTACCTTAAGGTAATTTACCATTTGAATTGTGTCACTTTCAAAAAGATACATTGGAGTCCTAACCTCTAGTACCTCTGACTGTGACCTTATTTGGAAATAGGGTGTTTACAGAGGTAATCAAATTAAAACAAAATCATTAGGGTGGCTCCTAACCCAAATGTGACTGGTATCTTCATATAAAGTAGAAATTTGGACACAGAGACGGACATATACACAGGGGGAATGCCATTGGAAAATTAAAGCAGAGATTGGGATGATATCTCTTCAAGCAAAGAAACAACAAAGATTGTCAGCCAACCACCAGAAACAAGGAGAGAGGCATGAAACAGATTCTTTGAAGTTTTCAGAAGGAACCAACTATGCCAACACCTAATCTTAGACTTCTGGCTTCCAGAATCATGAGACAATAAATTGCCATTGTTTGAAACCATTTTTGTGGTATTTTGCTAAAGCAACCCCAAGAAACAATACAACAACCTCTTATATTATGTTGCAGAGTTTTTTTCTAAACTCTTTACAAATGATTATCAAAGATATTCAATATCTATTACTGTAAACACATCCTGGGGTATATAGGTTTGTGTTATTGCCTGTCAATGTGTGGTTGAACCACACACTCCATTTTGAAGGCTCCATGTAAGGCCTGTCCCCTGCTCTTCCTGTATGACTCAGCTTTAGCCTCCTCACAAGAAATGTACCCAAGCCAGATAAATTCCCTAACAGCTTTTACCCTTGTCTTCATCTGATACAAAAACTGGAAGAATGCCTTTGCTGACACAGATGGTTGATGGTCTTCAGACCCCTGGGTTTCACTGGTTCTCACCTCTCAGAGTTATGGAGGTGCTTCTCACTATGTAGTCAGATTCTGGTTTTAGCCTTGGTGCCTTAAAGTCTTCTTGTACCCCTTTGGGCATCACAGAGTACAGCTTCAAATGCCCCTCCATCATCATCTGCCCAATCCTGCCTGTAGGTAAGTTACCTGCAATAAACTTCCTAATTGCACTTTATAGAGTTTCCTGCTTTGTTTTTTCATTTCAAAGCTCCTCAGTTTGGAGGATATTAATCAGATATCAGAAAAGCGAGAGAGTTCCAGAAAAACATCTATTTCTGCTTTATTGACTATGCCAAAGCCTTTGACTGTGTGGATCACAATAAACTGTGGAAAATTCTGAAAGAGATAGGAATACCAGACCACCTGACCTGCCTCGTGAGAAACCTGTATACAGGTCAGGAAGCAACAGTTCGAACTGGACATGGAACAACAGACTGGGTCCAAATAGGAAAAGGAGCACGTCAAGGCTGTATATTGTCATCCTGCTTATTTAACTTTTATGCAGAGTACATCATGAGAAACGCTGGGCTGGAGGAAGCACATGCTGGAATCAAGATTGCTGGGAGAAATATCAATAACCTCAGATATGCAGATGACACCACCCTTATGGCAGAAAGTGAAGAACTGAAACACCTCTTGATGAAAGTGAAAGAGGAGAGTGAAAAAGTTGGCTTAAAGCTCAACATTCAGGAAACGAAGATCATGGCATCTGGTCCCATCACTTCATGGCAAATAGATGGGAAAACAGTGGAAACAGTGTTAGACTTTATTTTTCTGGGCTCCAAAATCACTGAGGATGGTGATTGCAGCCATGAAATTAAAAGACACTTGCTTCTTGGAAGGAAAGTTATGGCCAACCTAGACAGCATATTAAAAAGCAGAGACATTTGCCAACAAAGGTCCATCTAGTCAAAGCTATGGTTTTTCCAGTAGTCATGTATGGATGTGAGAGTTGGACTATAAAGAAAGCTGAGTGCCTAAGAATTGATGCTTTTGAAGTGTGGTGTTGGAGAAGACTCTTCAGAGTCCCTTGGACTGTAAGGAGATCCAACCAGTCCATCCTAAAGGAGATCAGTCCTGGTTGTTCATTGGAGGGATTATTGTTGAAGCTGAAACTCCAATACTTTGGCCACTTGATGCGGAGAGCTGACTCATTTGAAAAGACCCTGATGCTGGGAAAGATTGAGGGCAGGAGGAGAAGGGGATGACAAAGGATGAGATAGTTGGATGGCATCACTGACACAATGGACATGGGTTTGGGTGGACTCTGGGAGTTGGTGACGGACAGGGAGGCCTGGTGTGCTGCGGTTCATGGTGTTGCAAAGAGTCGGACACAACTGAGCGACTGAACTGAACTGAATGACTGAACTGAACTGAATCAGATATCTCCACCTGCCAACACAATGCTGGAGAATCATCTTTTCAACCTAAAATTTCTCTATTCTTACCTCATTCAGATGTTCATTGTGTTGACATTCACTTACAAGGTTATTTCATGATTTGGGTGACAGTATTTGGCAGAATGAATTGATGATTGTATGAAATCTTTTAGAGTCACCATCATCTTTGCTTTTCCCTAAAGACATGTTTGGGTAGGATTCACCTCATAATTGTGTCAAGGACAATTTTGGAAGGTAATTGATTATGGTCAAATAAGAAATACTAGCAATTTCAACGTGTCTAGTTCTGTTGAAAGTTGTTTTTTCTCTCTTAAAAGGGATTTACTGGTCAAATCAGACTTTTTCCTTCAGGTATTATTTTGTCATGTGAATCATTATCACTTTAACTCACTCAACTTCATGTTAAATCAAATTTGCTGAGCAAGATAATACAGTTATTTGTGTGCACAACAGTAAGGGAAAGAAGAATGAATGACTTGTAACAGATGCTGTGCCTACAAATGTCAAAGTTTCCAATGAGCCCCTGACTTTAAAAGGTCATACCATCTTACAGTTACACTTTAAAAACTCAGTAATAAATACATGATATGTGCTATACTTCCTACTCTAAATGCATTGGTTTCCCAGTTTTCTATGTCAAAAAATGGTTTTACCATCTGTTGCTGTTTGATAGCATGCCTTTGAACACAGGCTTTTCTTTTTTTCTGATGTGTTTGTTAACTTTCAGGCACTGTTACCACTGAGTCCTCACACTGGGGAGTTGTTTTATGGTATCAGGCCAATATTGATATGAGTGATTGGTTTACAAATTTCAATGTCAGAAATAAATTTGGAGAAGAATTATGTGAACTCTAAGATCATTGGTGAAGTTCAAGTCAGCATGATTTAATAAGCAAATTATGCTATATTCCTTCTCTACATGTCAACTAGATCAAACCTTGGTTGTTTTGTTTTAAAATTTCTATACCCCTATTTATATTTGTGTACTTGATTTTTCCTGAACTGAGAAAATATTAAAATTTCCTACTGTGATTGTAGATTTATTTTCAAATTTCTATCAGATTTTATATATTTTAAGCCTATGGTTAAAAATTCATATTTCATATTTACCATATAGTTTACCATATGAAACACCTAACTACATATGCATGTGTGCTAAGTCATTTCACTCATGTCCGACTCTTTGTGACCCTATGGACTGTAGCCCTCCAGGCTCCTCTGTCCATGGGATTCTGCAGACAAGAATACTGGAGTGGGTTGCCATTTCCTCCTCCAGGGGATCTTCCCAAGGTCCAGGGATCAAATCTGCATCTCTTATTTCTCCTGCATTGGCAGGCGGGTTCTTTACCTCTAGAGCCCTTTACCTATATTTTAACCTTTAATTATACTTTAACTTACTATACTTAACTTTAAAATTTTAATTTACATTAAATTTATGCAGAGTACATCATGAGAAATGCTGGACTGAAAGAAACACAAGCTGGAATCAAGATTGCCGGGAGAAATATCAATAACCTCAGATATGCAGATGACACCACCCTTACGGCAGAAAGTGAAGAGGAGCTAAAAAGCCTCTTGATGAAAGTGAAAGAGGAGAGCGAAAAAGTTGGCTTAAAGCTCAACATTCAGAAAATGAAGATCATGGCATCCGGTCCCATCACTTCATGGGAAATAGATGGGGAAACAGTAGAAACAGTGTCAGACTTTATTTTTTTGTGCTCCAAAATCACTGCAGATGGTGACTGCAGCCATTAAATTAAAAGACGCTTACTCCTTGGAAGAAAAGTTATGACCAACCTAGATAGTATATTCAAAAGCAGAGACATTACTTTGCCGACTTAGGTCCGTCTAGTCAAGGCTATGGTTTTTCCTGTGGTCATGTATGGATGTGAGAGTTGGACTGTGAAGAAGGCTGAGCACTGAAGAATTGATGCTTTTGAACTGTGGTGTTGGAGAAGACTCTTGAGAGTCCCTTGGGCTGCAAGGAGATCCAACCAGTCCATTCTGAAGGAGATCAACCCTGGGATTTCTTTGGAAGGAATGATGCTGAAGCTGAAGCTCCAGTACTTTGGCCACCTCATGCAAAGAGTTGACTCATTGGAAAGGACTCTGATGCTGGGAGGGATTGGGGGCAAGAGGAGAAGGGGGCGACCGAGGATGAGATGGCTGGATGGCATCACAGACTCGATGGACGTGAGTCTGAGTGAACTCTGGGAGATGGTGATGGACAGGGAGGCCTGGCGTGCTGCGATTCACAGGGTCGCAAAGAGTTGGACATGACTGAGCGACTGAACTGAACTGAACTGAATATTAAATATTATTTAATTTACTTTTTCATTTGCTCTATCATTCTCTTTCTCTTTGTATGTATATAGTTTTGTTTAGAACTTAGACAGTAAGTCACAGAGTTAGTTTCCTGTTTCCCTTAGACAGTTTACTGTGTAAATTGTAAGAGCACAAGGGTATTCTCTTTTATAACCATATTACAATTAATTAAAGTCAGGAAAATTTAGCAATGATATATTAATACTAGTACTAGTTAGTTAAAATGTTTTACTGTATCTTTTTGCTCTATTTGTGGTACAGTCTGAGTATCTTTAATTTTTATCTGTGTTCACTCTTTTTTTTTTTCCAGCCCACATTTTGAGTTTTTATTTTGATGACTGCATTTTTCATAGGCAAGATCTCTGTTTCTTTTTTATAGACTGACAGGCAGTAGTGGTAAAGAACCCACCTGCCAATACAGAAGACATAAGATATGCAGGTTTGATACTTGGTTTGGGACGATCCCCTGGAGGACAGCACGGCAACCCACTCCAGTACTCTTGCCTAGAGAATCCCATGGACAGAGGAGCCTGGTGGGCTACAGTCCGTAGAGCTGCAAAGAGTCAGACATGACTGAAGCCACTAGCACATGCTTGTTTCATCATAGTTTGTCCTTCCTTATAATCATTAAGGTTATTTAAATTTCTTTTAAATTTACTGTTTCCTCTAATATTTATTCTTATTTAGTTCATGTGTTCTCATTTCTTCTGTTGTTTAATTCTTCTGTTTTATTGTGTTATTTTCCTTAAATGTTTTAGTTGTGTGTTCACCCTTGTATTTGAGAATCCCTGTGATAAGACAGTAAATGTTATAATGTTATTTCTGTTTACCACAGCTTGGTTCAGTTATTGTGGGGAAGGGTGAGCCCATTGCCAGTATTCTGATTCTGAATATTTCCTATTTCTCCTAGATGTTGCCAGGTACCAGATATCAGCAAGGTATGTATTCAGACTAACTGCTGTTGCCAGAGATGGCTGACTTTCATGCATTGATTGGTTCAGTAGTAGAAGGGGGAAGTTGTGTCAATTATCTATGGTTGTAACAATGTCAACAACAAAAAAACCAAAACTAACTGACTTAATAAAACAGCACAATTATTAAATTGACAGTTTTGTAGGTCTGATGGTGATTCATCTGGTCTAGGCTTCCCTCCTTTTTCTTCTGATCTTGTTCACGCTTCTGTGACCAGCAGGTGGTTCTGTGACTTTTCTGTTATGCTGTCAATTGGTAGGTTGGTTTTGAAACTGGTCTCAGATATTTGGTTTCATTCTGGCAGTAGGCTGAACACCTTGGTTCTGCTCCATGAGGCCTCTTATCTTTTAGATCAGCTGGGGCTTGTTCAAATGATTGTCTCAGGGTTCTAAGCCCAAGAAAACAGTATTTTCAGTCATATTTGCTTGTATGATATTTGCTAATGTCTGCTGACCGAAGCAATCAAATGATCAACTCAAAGTGTGGGGAAGTAGATTCTACTTCTAGAAGGGAGGAGCTGCAACATCACGTTGCAAGAGTGTGAATGAAGGGAAGGGAAAATATATGACCATCTTAACAGTGTGTCCCAGACTGGCAGACCCACCTGGATGCATGAAATCTGGTTCTCTTGACAGTAACCTAAGCAGTTTTCCAGGTTCTCTTCTCCTACCAGTTTTTGCCAGTTTTAGTGCTTAAGAGTACTCCTGGCATTAGAGACTACATTTCATTAGAGACTCTATCTTTTCTGTTTGGGCCATGCTTTCCTTCATACTTCTGAATTCACCTGCCCTCTGTTTTTAAGGGTTCTTTGTTATTTCTAACATACTGAGGTTGTTTGTTCTTATTCTCTAGAGTTCATATGGAGTTTTTCTTTTTATAAAATAAAATATTAAAAAGTAATTCTAGATATATTTTAGGCAGGAATAGGAATCAGGGGCATATTCTTGGTTTGCCTTTTTATGTATTACTTTCAAAAACAGAATCATAAATTTAAAGTATTAGACTAAAGTGCTTTCACTTTAATATCACTTATTTCTATATACTACTTCCTCTGGGATAATCACCTATCGAGCTTACCTAAGATGACTGTGTTACACTATGAAAATTTAATCTCAGTTAAGAAACTTTACTGGGATAAGTTGAGTTTCTTTTGTAAGAATAAAAGGGCAAAAGTTAACCACTTAAAAATGACCCTATTTTATGGAATTGATGAGAGACTTGAAAATAATGAACATAGAAAGACTTTCAACTTTAACTGTTACCTAAAGTAGGTATTTTACAAGAGGAAACAATTATTATTTCTTTTTATTCATCAAATTAGTCATTGTAGTCTTCTCAGTCCCAAGGTGTAATATTAAAAGTCTCTTCCTTAGCTAATGCCTAGCCTTCTAAAACTCTTTCAAAAAATTGCAGAGGAAGGAACACTTCCAAACTCATTCTATGAGGCCACCATCACCCTGATATCAAAATCAGACAAAGACAACACACAAAAAAGAAAACTACAGTTTCCTACAATATCGCTGATGAACATAGATGCAAAAATCCTTCACAAAATGTTAGCAAACAGAATTCAGCAACACATCCAAAAGCTCATACACCATGATCAAGTTGGGTTTATTCTAGGAATGCAAGGATTCTTCAATATATGCAAATCAGTCAATGTGATACACCATATTAACAAATTGAAAGGTAAAAACCAGATGATAATCTCAATAGATGAAGAAAAAACCTTAGATAAAACTCAGCACCCATTTATGATTAAAACTCTTAAAAAAAAAAAGGGCATAGAAGGAACCTACCTCAACATAATAAAGGTCATATATGATATGTTGCCTACAGAAAACATTATTCTCAATGGTGAAAAAGTAAAAGCATTCCCCCTAAGATCAGGAAGAAGACAAGGGTGTCTACTTTCACCACTATTGTTCGACATAGTTCTGGAAGTCCTAGCTACAGCAATCAGAGAAGAAAAATAAATAAAGGAATCCAGATCAGAAAAGAAGAAGTAAAACTTTCACTGTTTGCAGATGACATGATACAGTACAGAAAAAACCCTAAAGACAGTATCAGAAAATTACTAGAGCTAATCAGTGAATTTAGCAAAGTTGCAGGATACAAAATCAATACACAGAAATCACTTGAATTTCTACATATCAACAATGAAAAAATCAGAAAAATTGAGGAATCAATCCCATTCACCATTGCAACAAAAAGAATTAAATATCTAGGAATAAACTTACCTAAGGAGACAAAAGAACAGTACACAGACAATTATAAGACACTGATGAAAGAAATAAAAGATGACATAAACAGATGGAGAGATATTCCATGTTCCTGGGTAGGAAGAATCAATATTGTGAAAATGACTATACTACCAAATGCAATCTACAGATTTGGTGTGATCCCTATCAAATTACCTGTAGCATTTTTTGCAGAACTAGAACAAAAAATTTCACAATTCATATGGAAACACAAAAGACCCTGAATAGCCAAAGCAGTCTTGAGAAAGAAGAATGGAGCTGGAGGAATCAACCTTCCTGACTTCAGATTATACTACAAAGCTACAGTCATCAAGACAGTATGGTACTGGCACAAAAAATGAAATATAGATCAATGGAAGATAGCCCAGAAAGAAACCCATGCACCTATGGATACCTTATTTTTGACAATGGAGGCAAGAATATACAATGGGGCAAAGACAGCCTCTTTGATAAATGGTGCTGGGAAAACTAGTCAGCTGCATGCAAAAGAATGGAATTAGAACACTTCCTAACACCATACACAAAGATAAACTCAAGATGGATTAAAGACCTAAATGTAAAACCAGAAACTATAAAACTCTTAGAGGAAAACATAGGCAGAACACTCGATGACAGAAATCAAAGCAAGATCCTCCCTGACCCACTTCCTAGAGTAACAGAAATAAAAACAAAAGTAAACAAGTGGGACCTGATTAAACTTAAAAGCTTTTGCACAGCAAAGAAAACTATAAGCAAGGTGAAAATACAATCCTGAGAATGGGAGAAAGTAATAGCAAATGAAATAACTGACAAAGGATTAATTTCCAAAATATACAAGCAGCTCATGTAACTCAATGCCAGAAAAACAAATAATCCAATCAAAGAGTAGGAAAAAGACCTAAGTAGACATTTCTCCAAAGGAGACATACAGATGGCTAACAAACACGGAAAAGATGCTCAACATCGCTCATTATTAGAGAAATGCAAATCAAAACTACAATGAGATATCATCTCACACTGATCAGAATGGCCATCCTCAGAAAGTCTACAAAAAATGAATGCTGGAGAGGGTGTGGAGAAAAGGGAACCCTCTTGCAGTGTTGGTGGGAATGTAAATTGATACAGCCACGGCAAAAGACGGTATGGGGATTCCTTAAAAAACTAGGAATAAAACCACCATATGACCCAGCAATCTCACTCCTAGGCATATATCCTGAGGAAACCAAAAGTGAAAAAGACACAAGTATCCCATTGTTCATTGCAGCACTATTTACAATAGCTAGAACATGGAAGCAAACTAGATGTCTATTGACAGATGAATGGATAAAGAATTTGTGGTACATATACACAATGGAATGTTATTCAGCCATAAAAAGGAACACATTTGAGTCAGTTCTGATGAGGTGGATGAACCTAGAATCTATTATACAGAGTGAAGTGAGTCAGAAAGAAAAAAATAAATATCATATTCTAATGTACATATACAGAACCTAGAAAAATGGTACTAAAGAATTTATTTACAGGGCAGCAATGGAGAAACAGACATAGGGAATAGTCTTAGGGACATGGGGAGAGAGGAGGAGAGGTTGAGAAGTATGGAAAGAGTAACATAGAAACTTACATTACCGTATGTAAAATAGATAGCCAATGGGACTTTCTTGTATGTCTCAGGAAACTCAAACAGGGGCTCTGTATCAGCTTAGAGGGGTGGGATGGGAAGGGAGGTGGGAGGGAGGTTCAAAAGGGAGGGGGTATATATATATATATATATATATATATACATATATGTATGTACGTATGTATGTATATATACACCTATGGCTGATTCATGTTGAGGTTTGACAGAAGACAACAAAATTCTGTAAAGCAATTATCCCTCAATAAGAAAAAGAAAAAGAAAAAAAAAGTCTCTTCCTTGAACATAGAGTTTTGAACATAGAGTTTTTAACATAAAATTGTTCTTTCAGAGTCAGAAAAGATTGAATTTGTCTGGAAAACTGCTATCCTGTTGAAAGCTAATGACAACAAGTTCAGCTTGTTTATTCACTTCACTGCATTCATAAATGGCACTGTCACACAAATATGTTGGTTATTGAAACTATTTCTCACAGCATGTGCTTTTTCTGAAGAGTGCATGCTAGTCATTTTATTAGTCTCTCTTCGTTTCCTAAACCCAGGAGAATGAGTGAGTGAATGGATGAGATTAGAATAACAGCAGTGAATCTTGACTTCTTTCCCTCCCATTAGCATTTAAATATCCTCATCTGCTCATCATTAAAAAGCCTCCCTATATCTACCTCACCCTTGCAGCAATCCCGCATCCACAGTTAAACTTCTCTGAAGAACTATACTCTCTCTGTTGATTTTTCTCCCTTCCCATTCTCTCCAATTATACTTCTCCATCAGAACTCTATTGAAATAGTAAAGATTACTCATCATCTCTTTGCCACTAAACCAAATAGGAAAATTTTAATTTTTATTCATTCACAAAAACTTAGTAGATCTCCTGTTACATCCTGGAGCTTCCCTGGTGACTCTGATGGTAAAGAATCTGCCTGCAATGCAGGAGACACTGGTTTGATTCCTGGGTCAGGAAGGTCCCCTGGAGAAGGGAAGGGATACCCACTCCAGTATTCTTGCCTGGAGAATTCCATGGACAGAGGACCCTGCAGTCCGATTCACAAAGAATCGGACACAACTGAATGACTAACACTTTCAAGTTCACAGTTGTATCCTGAGCACTGTTCTTGATATTGGGATACAGAGTTGAGCAAGACAGATGATAAAATTCCTGGTGTCATGGAGATCACATGAACAAGAATAATCAATTACTGGCAAGTGTTATGATGAAAATAAAAGAGAGGAGAGAGAGAAAGAGAGGAAATGAATGTTTTGACACTTGGATGGCAAGGAGCCAGCCTAGCTTCACCTGAATCTAGAAGTAGTGAGAGAGCCACTGGGGCCAGGGTTGTGGTGTCACTGAGGAGAGCCATGCTAAAGCTTGCCTGGGTGAGCCAGGCAGTGGTGTTAGGGGATGAGGAGACAGGGGCTGGTGGGGTGATTGGGTTCTCCTTGAATAAGAATCCTACACCCAGGAGATGGTGGACTGGAGCAAATCTGGAAAGGTGTGATAGCCCAGTTGAATGACCATGAGACTAGTGACCTACTATGGGTCTCAGACAGCAAAATGACTTCCTTTTCAGCTAACAGCCTCCACCCCCTCCAATGTATATGGTAATAGTCCAAGTACTATTTTAAGTACTTGAATGGCCTTATCAACAGTGTATAGGCTGTGCTTGATCTATGGTTTTCACTGTCACACCAACAATGCCCTTTACTGGAGGTTTTAAAAGCCTTTGCCATAAATTTTCTAAGGGATTGTGGCTGTTTATCAGGCATTTAGTTTGTCACGGTGTTAGATTGACCAGGCAATTGCTCATGTTGGAATTTGTAGGTTATGATTTGATAAATTAGGTGATTGCTGCTACATAGGGAGTAGTTTGTGTTTGCCTTTTCTATGATAATCCACTGGAAAACTGTGAGTGATAATATTGCATATAAAAGAGACAAGGATGGATAAAGGTGTAGGGAATAAATTTTCTCTTTAAATAGCAAACAGCTATGAATCTCTTATTAAATTTTCCAGGCAGGGAGCCTGTCACTCTAAGCATGAGTTCTTATTGTAAGGAAAATTTAAACTGGTTACGGACTTACTGTTCCAAAGCAATCAGAGTTGAAATGTTTTACATCTTGACCACATTTTTTTTTTTTTTTTTGGTGGGAAGGGCAGGTTCAAGGGTGAAATAAAGCATTATTGAAAAATTTAACGATAACACCTCTTAGTCATAAGCAGTGGAAACCAGTTTCGGCTGATTTCGGAAGAATATTTATTCAGAGAACACTAAGCTGGAGAACCAGTTTTAGGACTATGCAGATGAGAACAGCAGTCCAAATCCTGCTGTAGAAGTAGCTCAGTGGGAACCTTGCTGTCACTGCTACTAAGAACCGCAGCTCACACTGATGGCACACCTAGCAACGGACTCTGGAACCTGCCACTGACTCTGCTATCTGTGCTACCCAAAGAACCTGATTTTTGTGACAGCCCCTCCACTTTCGTAGGTAATTTATTCCTCCTGTGACTCTCTTGACAAGAAGAGTGAGATTGTCTTCACCAGCAAGGGCTTGCCCTGGGATTTGGTGAGTTTGGGGAATTTATGACATCCAAATCCAACCATTCCCCTCTCCACCTTTCCTCCATATCTCAGTTTTGTTCTATTCTGATCAATGCTTTTACTTGCACATAAGTGATCTCAGTGGGGTGTGAATTCAGCTGACATTATAATTTAGAAACCTGCAGGATCAAAGTTTGAGTTTGATTTTCAGTTATCTCAACCCTGTGGCTGAAAGCGATAAGAGATTCTTTTAGCAGTCAGAGAAACTTGGGATTTTACTTCATGCCTCTAGACAAGAATTTGTGATTTCAGCTTGTCATTCTTTTCCTTTAAGCACTGTAGCAGTGTTAGAAGCAAACTCTGTGCCATAGTTCTTGAATTCCTCACACCTGTCATATACTTTTGTGGCAGTGGGTTATGTGGTCCTTGTTCAGTGAGGACTTCTTTAAGGTGATAATTTGATAATTTGTGCCATGAGCTTCCAGATTCCCATCTCTTAGTATGGGCTGGCTTTTCATTGTTTTTATTTTCAACCAGGCCAGATATCCAGTTCCTTTTTTGAGGGACTATTGGCTACAACTGTAACTGGTATCAATTGATGTTACTGTTCTTAGTTAAAACAATTGTGTATAATGTAAGCAGAAAATGAACTAGTTCTTAGGACATTTAACTGCACAGAGTCTCCAGGGCTACAGAGCTAGGAACATTGCTCTAAATCATGTCCTCTAAGGATACCATTGCTGCTGCTGCTGAGACTGGGTGCTGTGTTTTGCAACATAGACAATAATAATAGCAGGCTTTGGATTGGGGCCACTAGCACTGCTACAATTGCCATATTATCATGCTCTAGCTCTTGTCATTGCAAAATTAAATTGCTCATGTTCTCTTCTTCGTGTCATTGTTCACAGTTAAAACTAGAGTGGGTGCATCTAAGACTGATAGAACTGGGGTCAAGGGCCAGTGTGCCAGCTGTGAAGGCCTCTAAGAAAGTGAGTATCTGGCATTGTTTTCCCGTAGTGAATAGCAGGCTCTGCCACCTACAATACTCATCAGGTGGGAAATCCTTATAACTCATAAGGTGGTAGCAAATATTATAGGTCGGCTCACCCAACAACCATTCTACCCCTCCTCTAGACAGTCTTTGGAAAATGGTGGATTACATTCCCAGGCTCCATTGCCACATAGACAGAATTGAGATATAAAGCCAAGTCATGTGAGATGTTGGTTATATGCAGGGAGACTGGACCTTCTACAAGCATGGTTGTGAAGGTGATGAATTTTTTCAGAGTAGCTATGATGCTTACTCCTTGGAAGGAAAGTTATGACCAACCTAGAGAGCATATTAAAAAGCAGAGATATTACTTTGTCAACAAAGGTCCATCTAGTCAAGGCTATAGTTTTTCCAGTGGTCATGTATGGATGTGAGAGTTGGACTGTCAAGAAAGCTGAGCGCTGAAGAATTGATGCTTTTGAACTGTGGTGTTGGAGAAGACTCTTGAGAGTCCCTTGGACTGCAAGGAGATCCAACCAGTCCATCCTAAAGGAGACCAGTCCTGGGTGTTCATTGGAAGGACTGATACTGAGGCTGAAACTCTGATACTTTGGCCACCTGATGCAAAGAGTTGACTCACTCGAAAAGACCCTGATGCTGGGAGGGATTGTGGGCAGGAGGAGAAGGGGACAACAGAGGATGAGATGGCTGGATGACATCACTGCCTCGATGCACATGAGTTTGGGTGAATTCCGGGAGTTGGTGATGGACAGGGAGGCCTGGCATGCTGCGATTCATGGGGTCACAAAGAGTTGGATACAACTGAGTGACTGAACTGAACTGAACTGAATTGATGAAGACTTTGGGCATTCAGAACCAAGCGAACTAACTTGTGAGTAAGGATGTCAGTGGAGTTTCTTAGGACATACCCACAGTGTAGCTATGCTTTTCTTCTCACTGTGTTCTTGGCTCCTTGACTGTGAGCCTCTAAGCCTTGCTCGTTAGCCCTTTCAGGGATTCTATCAGTTAGCTAATATTCTACAAATCCTTTTATGCTAAAACTAGCTCATTCAATTCTGTTGTTTGCAAGTAAAAGCCCTGATTAATAGAGTTTCAGACAGTAGGTTAATAAAATTGTACTATATATTTGAAAGCTGCAATGATAAATAAAAAATTTTAAATACTCCATATGCATGGAATATACATGTAAAGATTACAGGTGTTATTCTTCACTTAATATTTGGAAGGAAAATTTGATTAGTATGTCTAGAGGATGGGCATTGCTGGTGGTTGTGAGAGTAACATATTCTACTAGGCTAAATCAACTTGTGAATTTCAAGTCTCAAATGCTATCAATAGAGATGTGAGTACAAATTAGAGCATTGTAGATGCTGTGACATTGTGTTAGTCAATAACTAGCACTTGTTGAGTTCTCACCAGGTAATACTACATGGATTATTCTATGTAAACTTCAGAGTAAACTTTGAAAGTACTATTGGCATCTCTGTTTTACAGATGAGGAGACTGCGGTTTTGATTGGTTACACTGCTTTCCCAAAGTCACTTGGCTAGGTAGGCAGGAGAAGGATTTGGGCCTATAGCTGTCTGACTATAGATTCTTCATTTTCATGCTATAGTCCAAAGGGTTGCAAAGAGCTGGACATGACTGAGCAACTAAGCACACAACACACTACCTCTTGTCGCTGAATGTAGATTTAATTGATCTGCTCAAAATTGCATAGAATTTGATGAGGAAGTTAAGATGCAGGATGTATATTTACTAAAGAAAGCCAGAGAAACAATATCAGCACCCCACAGAGGAACCACAGGCTAAGAGCTAGTGAGTCTTCTGGGTGGATCCCTTCTGTACAGAAATTAGGATAATATTTCTTAGACAGGTGAGTTATGCTCATTATGCTTGAAAGCCTTGATACTTCAAGTATGTTCCTTGGACCAGCATCATTGGCATCACCTGAGAGCTTGTTAGAAATGGCTTTGTTTATGAAAGACTGAAATAGGAAAAGCAAATGAAGGAAACTGAGGAACCTTCTGCATGAAGTCTTGCATGTGAATGTATAGGAGAGGTTTTTGCGTCCTAATGGAAGTATTTGTTTTCCTATGTGGGAGTAAAATGTAGAAGAGATATTCAGTAAAGTTTTTCGAATATATTTTCCTTCTGTTATTTCCTTTTATTATAATTACATTATAAAGAATCAGAATCATATATGTATACTTATATAAGTGAAAGACACTAATGTATACTAAGGACCTAGTTGTGAGTCCATCTCCTCACACTATTTCCTTAGTATTTACTGTGCTCTTTATTGTTCCAAGTTTTGATATTCCAAGTAGTATTATAGAGTTTGTAAGACATGTTGTCCCCAAAAGGTAATTCAATCATAGCAGTTGCTGACTTGGATCAACGTCTTACTTTCTTTGCTCTTGTCACGACTCCAGGTATGGGCTTTCATTGCAGAAACCATTTAAATTCTCATTTCAGAAAGCACCTACCTGTCACAGACACAGCTGTGGGGGGAAAAAAAACTCCATAAGGTTTCTGTGCTGGAATCAAAAAGCTTTCTGCAGTTCAGGTGGCTCTCGTATCTCTAACCAGATGTCTGTCTAGACTCGTTAAGTCCTAGTACATGTGCTTTAGGGAAAGGTCTAATACTGTCTCATGCTCAGTGCTCAGTTGCTAAGTCGTGTCTGATTCTTTGCAACCCTGTGGACTGTAGTCAACCAGGCTTCTCTGTCCATGGGTTTTTCCAGGCAAGAATACTGGAGTGGGTTGCCATGCCCTCCTCCAAGGGATCTTCCTGACCCAGGGATTGAACCCAAGTGTCCTGCATCTTCACCATTGCAGGTAGCTTCCTTACCCACTGAGCCACCTGGGAAGACTATCTCACCCATAAACAAACGCTGAATGAATGGAAAGTTTCTAGTTGTGTGCCCAGAAAGAATGTTTAATAAAGACAACTGGTATCACTGGGTAGTTTTTTATTCCACCTGTTCTTAAGGCTATAATTGGCTGATAAACACTTCTGAGGCACTAAGTATGCAAAAAAGGCATTTAAGATGATAAAACTTTACCATTTATTAGGTCATTGTCCTCATTTTCATGTTCTCATTTATTTTTATGTTAAATTTTTGGGAACAACTTACAAAGATTTATTTTTTTAAATTTAAAAGACTTTAAAATTTAGTTTATTTTTTAAAATTAAGGGACAATTGACATATAACATATTAGTTTCAGATTTACAGATATATTTTGAATGTTTGTATGCATTATGAAATGATCACCACAATGTCTAGTTATCATGTCACCATATAAATTTACAAGAGATTTTTCTTGTGATTATAACTTACAGGTTATACTTTATCTATTTTCAAATATGCAATGCAGTTTTATTAACTGCAGTCATCATTCTGTGCATTATATCCCTATAACTTCTTTGTTTTATAACAAGAAGTTTGTACTTCTTGACCCCCTTCACTAATTCTCTCTGCCCCTAATGCGTCCCCTCTGGCAACCACCAATCTGTTCTCTGTATTTATGTTTTGCTTTGTTTATTTTTTAAAAAAATCACACACATGAATTGAATCATGCAGTATTTTTCTTTTGCTGTTTGACTCATTTTCATTAGTGTGATACCCTCAAGGTCCATCACATTGTCTCAAATGGAAAATTTCATTTCTTTTTAATGCTGAGTATATTCAATGGGCTTCCCTAATGGCTCAGTTGGTGAAGAATCTGCCTGCAATGCAAGAGACTCATGTTCAATCCTTGGGTCTGGATGATCCCTTGGAGAAGGAAATGGCAACCCACTCTAGTATTCTTGCCTGGAGAATTCTATGGACAGAGGAGCCTGGTGGGCTACAGTCCACGGGGTGGCAAATTGGACATGACTGGGCAACTAACACTCCATGTATATGTATACATACACACACACATATACACATACCACATCTTTATCTTTTCATCCATTGATGAACCCTTGATTGAGTGAGTGAAGTCGCTCAGTTGTGTCTAACTCTTTGCGACTCCATGGATGGTGGCTACCAGGCTCCTCTGTCCATGAGATTTTCCAGGCAAGAGTACCTAAGTGGATTTCCATTTCCTTCTCCAGGGCATCTTCCCGACCCAGGGATCGAACCCAGGTCTCCCGCATTGCAGGCAGACGCTTTACCCTCTGAGCCACCAGGGAACAGCTCAAACAGTTAGGTTGTTTCTATATATTGTCTATTGCACATAATGTTGTAATGAACATAAGGGTGCATATATCTTTTCCCATTTCTGTTTTCATTTTCTTTGGATATATACTCAGAAGTGGAATTACTTTGTCATACATTAGTTCCATTTTTAATTTTTTGAGGAATCTCCATACTATTTTCTGTAATGATTGCACCAATTAACATCCCCACCAATGGTACATGAGGGTTCCCTATTCTTCACACTCTTGCCAGAACTTGTTTGTTGCCTTTTTGGTAAGAGCCCTGTGTGAAGTAATGTCTCATTGTGCTTTGATTCGCATTTGCCTGACGATTAGTGATATGGAGCATCTTTTCACGTGTCTGTTGGCCACCTGAATGTCTTCTTTGGAAAAATGCCTATTCAGAACCTCTGTTCATTTATGAAATCATATTTTTTTTTTCTTTTAGGTTATTGAATTGTGTGAGCTGTTTTTGTAATTTTTTTTACCTCCTTATTAGGTAGGATGCTTCACAAATATTTTCTCCCACTCAGTAGGTTGCCTTTTGATTTTGTTGATGATTTCCTTTGCTGTGCAGAAGCTTTTATGTTTGATGTAGTCCCACCTTCTTATTTTTGCTTTGATTACCTCTGCTTTTAAATTCAGATGCAAAAAACCGTTGCCAAGACTGATGTCAAGGAGTTTACTGCCTACGTTTTTTTCTAGGAGACTTACAGTTTTGGTCTTATGTGGAAACCTTTAATTCACTTTGCGTGCAGCGTATGTTAATAGTCTATTTTTTTTTTTTTTTGCATGTGGCTGTACAGTGTTCTCAACACATTTATCAAAGAGACTATCCTTTTACTGTTATATATTCTTGAGTCTTTTGTCATAAATTAATTTACCATAGTGCATGGGTTTATTTCTGGACTCTCTGTTCTGTTCTGTTGATCTATGTGTCTGTTTTTGTGCCAGTACCATACTATTTTGATTGGTATAATTTTGTAATTTAGCTTGAAATCAGGAAGTGTGAGGCCTCCAGCCTTGTTGTTCTTTCTCAAGATTGTTTTGGCTGTTTGATATCTTTTCAATAAACCGGCTTTTAATTTCATTGTACTTTTCTATTGTCTGTTTAGTCTTATTTTATGTATTAAGATTCGCTCGAATCTTAATTTGTTTTCTTTTACTTACTGTTAGCTTCATTTGTTCTTCTTTTTCTAGTTAATTTAGGTGTAAAGTTAGATTACTTTGAACTCTTTATCAGCAAATTACAAAATGCCCATAAAACAAGTTTTACGTGGACAGTGAGTATGGTGACAAAAAAATGAGCCAACGAAAAGGAAAGAGTCAAGAAGATTCCTTAAACCACTGATGCAGGACCAGAAGATCACAGACAAGAATAACTTTTTTCTTTTGCATATGTTTATACATTATTTGTCTATTGAAAACTCTGTGGAGCGGAGTACATGACTCATGTATCTTTGTATTAATATATCCAGTGTATTCTCCAGTGATAATTTTGTTCATCTGCTTGATGATGCTGTTTTTAGACATTAAATTACCAAATAATTCTTTCATTAAAAAACATTTCTTTTTTGGCTTGGGATATTCATCATGACTTTAGGTTCCTTAGGACTTCCTGGTGGCTCAGATGATAAGCTTCTTCCTACAATTCAGGAGACCGAGGTTCAATCCCTGGGTTGGAAAGATCTCCTGGAGAAGGAAATGGCAACCCACTCAAGTATTTTTGCCTGGAAAATCCCATGGATGGAGGAACCTGATAGGCTACAGCCCATGGGGTCACAAAGGGTCAGACACAACTGAGCGACTTCACTTTCACTTAGATTCCTGAGCTATACTGCCTTTATTGAATATCTGAGATTTATTTTATATAAAGGTTCTTTATAAATTTTCTTCAAATGTCAGGATTAAGAGAATAGAAATATTTGTTTCTGAATGTTTATCTTATCTAATGTTTATCCTAATTGATGAGCATTTTAGAATGTGTCTGTTCAAACAAGAATAAACAGAACAAATGATCTCTCTCCCCCATATAAGCCTTTGACTTTCTCTTTTCCCTAGAAAGAAAACTGCTTCTTTTCCAATAGAGGATTTTTGTATTGTCATCTAAAAAGAGTTTTCTTTTATCAAACCAGTAACCTTTACATATACATTGTTTTCTCTTATATGGAACTGTGAGATCAGCTTCCACAGATTCTGTTTTGTGGTGCATGCTGTCAGTGGAAGGATGTCATTTGTCATACCTTAGATGAATAGCAACTCTTCCTTCTTATACCGAATAAGAAAAAACAAGTGCCTCTCTGCTCAGGTAAGATAAATGTACTTGGTACACATATTCTTTCCTGTGTTTTTTTGGTCTTGTGTCACTGGTTTAAGAATTGAGGAATATTCTTGGTGCTTTATTTTTCATTGTTTCTCAGATCTTTGTTACTGCTTACTCAATATTCATGTAAAGATTGTTTTATGGGTATTTTGGGAATTGAACAAAATTGCAGAGCAGTTCAGATCTGTCTGTGGTGTTATTCTCCCTTTCTTTTCTGTCAAGTTTTCCTTCCTTCTTGGTCAACCAAGTACTTAGTGTCCTTACACTTTAATTAGTCAATTTTCCTCATAACTTGCCTACTCTCTTGGGCCAGTGTACCAACAACAAAACCATTCTCTTTTCTCCTTCAACTAAAACACTCATTAGTTGGTTGTCAAACAGAAAATCAATTTCATTAATTCCCCCCGGAGAGCTAGGTAAACATTTATGGCCCAGTGTCTTATTCTTCTAGGGTGAAAATGAATATTATGGAATACTGTGCCATGAGTAACTTCATAACAAATTCATTAACCAAGGAAGTGACTTTCTGATTGTGGTGTTCAGCAGTCATGTGGTGGCATGCTGGGATGTTGCACATCTGGGAGAGATGTGTAAGCTTCTGCGTACCCCTCCTATTGGTAAGACTGGTCCTGGTGGTAGAGCAAGCAACCTGAATTTTCAGTCCTAAAGTCATGCATCTCTATTCTGTGGAGGAATCTAATGTCATAGTAACTGCATTGTGCTTCATAGAATATCATAGAAATCAGAGGTAAAGTCATTTTATTTTTTATAAAACATTACTGATGAGATGTAAAGAATAGCAGTAGTAAGACCATTAGCTTCTCAGTAGGTTGTGTATAACATTATAATATGCTCAGTCGCGTCTGACTCTTTCTGCCTCTATGAACAGTAGCCCTCCAGGCTCCTTTGTCCATGGGACTTCCCAGGCAAGAATACTGGAGCGGATTGCCATTTCCTCCTCCAGGGGATCTTCCCAATCCACAGCCATGTCTCTTGTGTCTCCTGAACTGGCAGGCAGATTCTTTACCACTGTGTCACCTGGGAAGCCCAACATTATTATATGTTCTAAATTTACTGATTTATATATACATATCTCTGATTTCAGTAAAGGTGTGTTTATTTAAAGGTCCTTGAGACATACCATATATTTAAAAATAGTTTGCTTCACATTATTTTATGGGAACAAGTCAGTGGAGTAGTCAGGATGTGCCTAGTCAGCATAGCATTTCTTACATTATAGATATAACACTGATAAATATAGAAGAAAATCAAAGGAAAAGATTTGAAATGTAAGATAATTCTAAGGAAACCATAAAAACAGACAGCAGATGTCACTGTTGCTTTTCCATTTCCCTTAACCTTATTTTTGGGGGTTTTGTTCCTAGTTAATGACATTTTCTCTCTCATCTGAGAACTCTAATAGGTTAAACAAGTTCACCTATGCTAAACTTTTGTTTTGAATTTTGTATTTATTAAGATGATTACCATAAATCTTGCACATATAATTTATGAGAAGATATTTATTATAGTTTATATGTCTAGGTTTACTAACAACATTATAAATGGATAGAATAATACTTTTTACAATTATCATCTGATTCAGAATGGATTACTATTAAAATGAGATGTTATTCACCTCAGATATAAACTTGTCCTAATCTTATTTTAAATGATCAATCATATTGTTTATTCTCTTTATGTAAGTACTCAAACACATAACTGCTTTTATAAAGTACTCAGTTCATTTCAGTCACGCAATTGTGTCCAACTTTTTGTGAGCTCATGGACAGCAGCATGCCAGGCTTCCCTATCCATCACCAGCTCCTAGAGCTTGCTCAAACTCATGTCCATCAAGTTGGTGATGCCATATGAAGCACTACTTGATGATAATTTAAGAAAATTTTTGCCATGTCAATACATCCAGCCAGTTGCATTCAGAAAATATCCAGGGAAAATGTTCCACATCAGCTTTCAAAGTACCCATATTTTCCCCATCCCATATTCTCTCCATCAATTCAACTCTAACTTCCTATTACAGTGTTTCCTCTTCAAGCTGCTGTCTAGGATGTATAAACCTCAATTTCTCATCTCCCCCATTTTATCAGTTATCAGATTCTGTTGATTCTATCTTCTGTATATTTCTAAAATCAACTCCCTTCTTTATATTACAAACTTTAAACTTCATAGTACATAGCTGAAGTGTGTGTCACATACATATTATTGTAAGAACTTGGATAATTTTTCAGTTTTAATGGAGTCTCATTATTTCATGAGAAAGAAATTGTGCAACCCTGGTTTTCATGTGAGAAGAATGAACCAAGAAGTAGTAGTAGTACAATGAAAACTTAGGAAGATTTCTTTCTTACAAAATCTAATCTTAGTATCTTTTTTTTTTATGCAGAAGGTTGAAGTTTTATCATTATGTTCTTAGACTTGTTGAGCCTGTTGATTTTTTTTAAATCTGTAAAAAGAAACTTGGATAAACTATTTCTAATGAGCTTTCTATTAATAAAATCCAGTGATTCAGTAGGAAACACTAAAAAATGATCCTTAAGAGACCATTACTTGGCTTCCCAGGTGGCGCTAGTGGTAAAGGACCCACCTGCCAATGCAGAAGACATAAGACACGTGGGTTTGATCCCTGGGTCAGGAAGATCCCCTGGAGAAGGGCACGGCAGCCCACTACAATATTCTTGTCTGGAGAATCCCATGGACAGAGGAGCCTGGCAGGCTACAGTCCATAGGATCGCACAGAGTTGGACATGACTGAAGTGACTTAGTACCCACAGACCATCAATTTTTTTTTTCTCTTGAGAAAAATCTTATCAGTTGGTAATTTTGGTAGCATTTATGGTTTGCATATAATATGTTTCATCACGGATAACCATTTTCTAGAACTAAAATAAAAGTATATACTGGAGCACTTATTGGAAAATTAAGATTTTTATAGTCAGTACAGTAATGAACCCAGGCTTCCCAGGTGGAACTAGTGGTAAAGAATCCAACTGCTGAAGTAGGTGACTCAAGAGACCTGGGTTTGATACTTGGATCGGATCCCATGGAGGAGGAAATGACAACCTACTCCAGTATTTTTGTCCACAGAACCCCATGGGCAGAGAAGCTTGGTGGGCTACTGTCCATAGGGTTGCAAAGAATCCATCATGACTGAGCATCTGAGCACAGTAATGAAATGTGGTTCATCCTTCACTTAGAATCTGCCAAAACTGATTAACAATTCAAAGAATTTAGTGATCTTAATTGAGGATAAGCCTGTGAATATGTATATGATGCGACTGTTATAATAAATGATAAAAAGCAACTAATATTTTGGGATTTGTTATCTTAATTCTTTACTGAGAATATGATTAATGGTAATACTGACTTGGGTTGGAAAAGGAGGGAGTTCTGAGTTCTAATGAGTTGGCACCGCAAACTGATGCCATGTTCAAATTAACTATAAGGAATATATTCAAAGTTGCTAGGATAAATATTCTTTATCACTAGTGAATTGGAATACGGTTCTCTGTGTCTGGTTTATGTACTATTTAACTCAGCAAGTGTTCTGTAAAGGAACTTAGAAAACAGAGCATTTTATTCACCGGTAGGAATTTTGGTGCTTAGAGAAAACATTACTGTTGCGTGTTTTAGGATATTATGGTTTGAACACGTTGCATTTTCAATAAATACCTTGGTTGAAACTTGGCCTTGCTACTTTTAATGTTTCACTTTGGTCAAGAAATTTACCCTCTCATAAATGCAGTTTCCTTAGATAGAATAATGCTACCTATGTTTTTCAGGGTTGTTGTGAAGATCAGAGTTGATGCGTTTAAAGTACTCAAATATCAATACATGTGTAAGGTGTATTCATAAATTATTCACACATATACAATCATAATCACTAATGACAAGTGTTTCTCAGTGGTCTATTGAATACAAGACTTTCTGTTAGTTCTGGCACTATAAAAGGGTAAGATTTATGATTCCCAAACTCAGAAGCAATAACAAAGTAATGTCCTAATTGGTACAGTAGTTCTTTACTGGATATCTTAATTAAAAAATTTTTTAAAATTATATTTGAATTTCAAAGCCTTAATAAATTTCTCTTAATAGCAACTCCCTAACTATCCCTATTCTTTTACCAACCAGTCTAGAAAAGTTGAACCACTAGATTTACTACCCTACTTACTTCTCGTCTTTAGACCTTGATACACAAATGATAGGGATTTGATGGAATTTCAGAGTTTCACTTCCTCTCTTTTGCATATCTGGTTGGGGTGTGAAGGAGCCCAAGTGAGTGGATGGTAGGTGCACCTCATGAAACACTAAGGTAGAAAGTAGACTGTACCCTTGGTGCATCTTGGAATGACTGGCTTACAACTTTTATTCATGTAAAAAGGTAGAATTATGACATGGAGATCATTAGTCATAAATTTAGAATATGGATCTCAGCTGTCAGACTGTTCCATGAGACTGGATAGGCTCATGGGTCCTGTGGCATCGTCCCACCTTGTCTGTTCCCTGGGCCCCCAGTGCTTTTTATGACTACAGATGATTTACCTTTAGTTCCATCTCTGCCTCCCAACTCCTTCACAGTTTTAGCTAATACGCTCTGTGCTATCATCTTTCAATTCAGAAATGAAGTTATCATGTATGTCCATGTATATATACACTGTTGTCAATAATATATTTTCATTGGTATGAATAACTGCTTGAATAATAGTCCATACTCTTCAATATTTTCTTAGCAGTCCTGAACTGGAGGTAAAGTCATTATCAACTATTGTGTATTGTGTGTTTTACCCAATGGCTGATATGTGGAAATATTCCCTCAAATCACTCCCAACCACAATATTGATGTTTCCAGCAAATTTGCTGAGTATTTACAATGTGCTAAATACTGATTTAAGTGATTTACATATAACAACATACATATATTTTATGACAATCTAGGTGAGTACTATTATTATTTTCAGGATGAGAAAACTACGGCACAGAGAGTCCTAAAGTTAGTTCTACCTGTGGCCCAAGTTCTCACTGCTAGGCAGAGTTGAACTACTCCCAAGTTTTCTAGGTGTAGAGTCTACACACTTGGCACTTACACTGTCAGTCTTCTGGGAAGGCTTGTTTTTCTTGTTTAGAATGGCTGAAAGAGAGGGGGATGGAAAAGATAACTTTTGCAGGAACATGCCAGGCTTTCAGAGCCAGAAAATTTTTTCCCAGGGCATAGTTGTGAAACGGGCTTCTGGATCAAGAAATGATGATTTCATTAACATATTAATGATTTCATCATCAAGTAATGATGATTCAATAGTCCCAGGATGAACTCTATATTTTGGTTTAATGCTTTTCTTGTGATCTAACCTGGAAAATGAGTTGACACTATCAAGCATGATAAAGCTCTCCATTGAAGATTAGGAAAATACAAGTCAAACCCGAAATTCTTTCTCTTGTTCAAGTTTCTAATGCAAATAAGAATTCAGTTTATGTATGTAATAAATATTAGGAGTAATCCATACTATTATTTACTTTTAACTAAAGTCCCAAAGCAACAACTCTTGTTTTTCTGCAACACAGAATCTTCTGCAGGAAGATTCTGATCTCCTCACTGAATGTCATGAAATTATAACATTAAAAAGTTCCTGCTATTTATATAAAATGCCTATGATGTATATGATGGCACTTTTCAGTGGGTGGTTGTGATATAATTCTACAAAAAATGTCAATAACTATGTAAGAATGTAGAGAATATTTTTGCTTACTTTGCTATGCACCTATCTTCCATAATGGCAAGTGTGAATATATAACATTAGAGAGATGGTTTGGGGAGGGAGGTGGGAGGGAGGTTCAGGATTGGGAACACGTGTACACCCATGGCAGATTCATGTTGATGTATGGCAAAACCAATACAGTATTGTAAAGTAAAATAAAGTAAAAAAAAAAAGAAAATTGAAGAGAAAGACAAGGCTGAAAAGTTAAATGGGCTGGGTGAGGACACTGGTGCAGATAGCAAGAGGGAAAGACTGATTTTTCCAACAACAGTTTTCTGGGCTGATGGGTGTATTCTTGGGGAGCAGCAGGGAGAGAGGTTGCAGTATGAGGAGAGGTGAAGGAGGACAGAGTTTCCTCTTTAGAATCAGCGCCATCTGCAATGAAAGAACCATCCCAGTGTCTCAAAGCAGCAGCACGATGTCTTCTGGTACAGCAACTCGGAACAATTGGAGAAGGACTTTTGCTATGCAATTAAAAGAAAAGAAACAGAAAGATGCCTGCCTTATAGAAGGACTAACTCATCTTCATGGAGGCAGCCATGTAGCTGTGGGGCAGAAGGGCGTTTGGAGTTGTCCTGGAAGCAGTGAGCAGCAAGCTGCAGCATCCAGGCTGGCCTCCCAGACTAACTGGGTATGATTGGCATTGCTAGAGGGCCCATTTCAGGTGCATGAGAAAGTGACAGCAGTTTGAGAGGCTCTTGGATTAGTGTTTTAATCCAAGTGACCACTAAGCCAAGGATCACACCATTTCTACCTCTTAGAACAGGAGGAAGGCAATTAATTGCACGGGTGTGTAAGGGTTTCAGTGAATTAGACCATGGACTGAGCTTTGTACCATGATCACTCTTCCCATCCCATAATTTCACTGATACAGTTTAGAGAAATACCTGTTACCCTGTGGCAATGGCTAATGTGACATCTTACCAGCCAGTCCACTGGTAGTCACAGTAGTTTGAATAGTTTAGTAATTCAAGTTAAGGTGGTTCAGACAGTATAAATAAAAGCTATAATACTTTGAGGCTTTAAAATGTGAGTATTTTTGGCATATATGATGGAAAGAACAAATATTTAGTGTGTGACAAGGAACCAGAGTCTCCCTTGATACTAATAACAAGGTATTTTTTTTTTAATTCACAAAATTGTGGAGTGCTATTAGGTAATCCTTCAGGTTTCTTCCATACCTAGAGTTTGGAGTACACCACACACTATGGGTTTTTTTCCCTATGTACTCTATGATTACCACTTCTTTTTACCCCTAGACATAAACTTTTATTGTTGCATTTTGTAGTCTTTTTTGATATTGATAGTTTAGATTTACGTTTTGGCTTCTGGCATTTGGCTCACATACTAGTTTTCTTTTCTTCTTCTTTTTTTTTTTAATATTGTGTCTTGAGAGCCTTCTTAAAATAAAATTCAGTTTCCCTTTTGTTTTCAGGATGATTGCATCTAATTATGTAATTAGGATAAATACATGCAATCAGAAGCAAGTAAAAAATATTAAATTTTAACTTTGTAAATTTTATTTTTGATAGTAAATGCCCCATGGGAAGAGCTTTCTTATTTATACAGCTAATACCTTGCGCAGTATTACGCATGTACCAGGAACTCAATAGTTATTTGTTGAATGAATGAAGTATTTTTTAAGATGGTGTACGAGTCTCATCAAAAATATGCAAATTCTCCTGGAGACTAGAAACAGGTTCGAGGTTGTTTAAACCGTATTGTGTCTGGACCAGTTATCAGCTTGGAATAAACTGATCACGTTGCTTGCTTTGGCACAGTGGTGACTATGAGTGCATTGACTGTCTTTGGAAAAAAAATGATTTCTATAGGTGGTAAGTAAGGTCAGTCAGTCATCATAGATTACTGTGTTTCTGAGGCTGCTTCTTTAGATTTGATCTGGCTTCTCTCTTGTACATTTGAAGCTTATTTAGGAATGTGTCAGAACAAACTGTCTCTTCAGCCTGAATTGTTAGCCTTAAGGGCAGGAACCACGTTGTTATATTATGTTTAGAGCAGAGCACAGGAGAGAGCTGCCCAGATCACAAGGGACAGTGATGAGCTCAAGTGGGTGACCTGGTTCCTGGGCCTGGACACCATGGGGTGGAGAACCCACGAGCCATCTCTCCCAGGGTTTTTTCCTTTACAATCCTTGAAGTCTTATTTTATTTTACTTTTAAAAAAGTTCATGCCTGTAACAACTTGCCTAAGCATTTCAGTTTTATAAGCACTTAGAAGTCATACTTTGTCTTATTTGTGTTTTTATTTTAATGCTTACCAGAATTCCTGGCACACACAGGCATTTGATAAATGTGTGCTCAATCAAATTGAGTTGGTACCTTTGAGAGTGGATAATCAGGCACTATATACGCTGAGAGCTGTTTAAGATCTAGATCCCGATTTCCTGTCTCCTTTCAGAGAACAGTGAATTGAGATGGTTCTTTGATCCTCACCCAGAATCCAGCCTGCTTTAGGGTTGCCATTAATCTCAAGGCCGTGAAATTGAGAGAAACAACAGACTTGAAACAGGTAGTTAGGTTTATAATTGAGTTTGATGTTGCCTTAGGTTTGTAATGTAAGTAGTCTGGGGCAATGCCTGGTTCTCCTCCACCTGAAGAAGTTTGTGCTGCTAAAAGAGGTCCAGATAAGTTGGGGATCTGGGAGGAGGAAGATTTAAACTGCTTATTAAAACTGGACTTTCCTCAATGGCATATTGAAATCTTATAAAAACACCTATTTTGGTGATTTTACTGGGTTTGTTTAAACGCGTATTGCTCAATGCCAATATAACAGAAAGAGGAAACTGTTCTGACAGTAAAACATTCATTTAAGAATGATGGTAAATTTATTGGGAATGTTTCAGGGCTGGAGCATATTTATAACTGTGAGATATGGCCTCAATTATTAATCAACATGAGAAACCGAACAGAACTGACTCTGATATCCTAGATTAATAGCATTTGATTTTGCTACCCCAAACTGAAATTGTCATCCTCAGAGAAGCTCTCAGTCTTTCCAGTGAGTCAGCCCTGGCTCTGTGATAGTCCCAGAACTGTGGCTTTTAATTACTCTGGCTTCATTTTACTTTCTCCTAGGGATGTCGTTGTGAAGTGTGGTGAGAGGATTCGAATCATCCCAAATTTGACACTTTGAACTAGAATTAATCCAGAGCTGCGTTGTATTTCTTTGATTTTTTTTTTTTTTTTAGCTCTGTAGGAAATGAAGGAGGGAAGGTCTTTTTGATCACTTACTATATTTTAGGAATATTAGCCAAATGTAGGTATTATTCCCATTTTACAGTTGAGAAATCTGAGACCTAGAATAGTTAAATGTTTTGCCCATTATTACACTATTTAAAAGAAGTCAGCCAGGATCCAAACAGCCTTAATGACTTCTAAGTCCATATGCTTGTCACTCCTCTAGAGATTTCCCCTTGAGTTTTACACTTGTTTAAATGCTTCCAACAATTTGTTCCTCATATGGCTCTTACACTGGTGTTGCAGTTATGACAAATTTAGTTTTATCTCATTAGTCTATGTTCTTCTTAATGAATAGGGTTATAGCTTTGTATTTTCTAAGCACTGGCACAGAGCTTCTTGCATGTAAATATTTTTTGAATAAAATCTGAGACATCGTTTACTACTTGGTATAAATCTAGGCTTCAAAATTATTCTTTCCCAAAATTATGATAGTGGTTGGTAATTAAAAAGAGACATCTCAGTTGAAAATTTTCACTTTTATCAATTTTTTAAACAGAATAATAACAACTTACAAATAGTAATTTATTTTTCCTAAAGGGTAGGAGAAGATGTTTAGAGGGGATCCAAAAAGTACACTGAGGTCTCTATCTTCTGGGAATTTATAGCCAAGTGGCAGTAATGAGAGATATTTATGGTGTTTTAGAGTAGGATGCTCTAGTGCCTTAAGAAAAGATTCAAACAGAGTTGTAAAAGTTTAGAGGATAGATGACTTTTCATTTGCAGGGATCAGGGAAGGGTTAATGAAAGAGGGGACATTTGACCTGGAACTTAGAAGGATGAGTACATTTTGACAGATAGATTTCAGAGGAAGGGACTCCAGGCAGAGGAAACAGTTTGAGAATAGCCGTTGAGGCATAAATGTCAAATAAGTGGTAATAAGTTTAATCTGACTAGAGTATAGGACATGTTAAAGGTAATGAAAAAGATAAGACAGGAAAGGATACTTTGGGATAGAATTTGGGGCCCTTGTACAAGATGATATTTAAGTTCCTTTTTTAACAATTTCATGATCCTGTAATTCTCCGAATGCTGTGACAAGGCACTTGAGTTTTATTCAGTAAGCAGTTTTGAGTTTCAAAAATATTTTGAATTGTGCCATCTTATCTTCATTTGATATTCTTACAAGTGTCACGAAGTGACACAATCAGAACTCTGCTTTGTAGGACAGATTTAAGAAGATTATTTTGGCAGCAATGTGTAGCATTGGATAAAGTGGAAAAGGATTGAAGATTAGAAGTTAGAAGGCTGTTGCAATAATATAGGCTAGAAAATGATACAGATTATATTATTAGACAATAATATAGATTAGGAAAAAGCATTGTGTAGATTAGAAAAAAATTGTACTGGTTAGAAATAAGGACATGAACTATGATGGCATCAATGAGAATAAAGAATGAGAGATAAATTTAAGATGAGCTTTAGAGTTATATTTGATAGGTAATTGACTGAACATGTATGTATGTTATTAAGAGTGTTGGAGAGGGAGAGGTTAAAGATAATTTGAGCTTGGAGCATAGGGAATTATAAGAAGGCTAAGAACCTAATGGCTTGCCTGGTGGCTCAGGCAGTAAAGAGTCTGCCTGCAGTGTGGAAGACCCGGGTTCGATCCCTGGGTGGGGAAGAGCCCCTGGAGAAGGAAATGGCAACCCATTCCAGTATTCTTGCCTGGATAATTCCATGGACAGAGGAGCCTGGTGGGCTACAGTCCTTGGGATTGCAAAGAGTTGGACACGACTGAGAGACTTCACCTAAGAACATAATAGAATTAGAGGATTCAGTTGGTAAAGTCTATTTAAGGAAGATAAGAAAGACGAGTTTATTTTTAGTTGCGTTGAGTTAATGGCATAGAAGTCAAGGCGACCTATTAGGTTGGAAATTGGAAATAAAATCAAAAGTCTGATATTATTTCTGTATGTGCAAACCCTTAGTAAGGAAGGTTTAGGACAAAGTACAAGAGGGAACATTACTAAATTTTCAACACATATGTTAATCATAGATCCTAAATGACTCTAATAAATAGATATATTCTAATAATAAAAAGACACACAGACACAGAGACATATATACTCACACAAATATTCTTGTGTGAATAGCCCCTAATAATTACCACAATGAATGTAAAGTGGCTGTCTCTGGAATTAGTAAAGAATGAGACAGCTTTAACTTCAGAATTGATTTGGGTAAAATGACCCCAAGAAGTTCCACTATAGTGCTTCTTCTTTTTCTTTTAATTCTAAGACCCTTCCTTAGGTCCCTTTGGTTGATTCATTTTCTTATTGTTAACAATCTCCTATAAGGAGATGTGACTAGAACAGACTTTGTGCTATCTTGGGGCTATTTTTATCAATTGGTGCTTGAAGGAGGCAGATGATTCTTCTAGAAGTTAGATTTCATTTTATTAATTGATGTCTACAAGATTCAGAATTTACTTAATTTAGGTGGGGCATTAAAAGTGAAAGTGAAAGTGCAGTCGCCCAGTTGTGTCCGACTCTGTGACCCTGTGGACTATAGCCTACCAGGCTCCTCCCTCCATGGGATTCTTCAGTCAAGAGTACTGGAGTGGGTTGCCATTTCCTTCTCCAGGGGATCTTCCCAACCCAGGGATTGAACCTGGGTCTCCTGCATTGCAGGCAGATGCTTTACCCTCTGAGCCACCAGGGAAGTAGGCCATTAACTCACCAGCTACATTTGTCTTCCAATAATCAACCTCAAATTTAATTTCTAAGATAGGTTTTTCAAATCTACCTTCCTCTCTTCCCTTTCTTTCCTTTTCCCCTTTATTTTAAAAAATATGTTTATTAAATGCCTGTTGAGTGCTAGGAATGGATTGATGGATAATTTTCTGTTTTTAGGGATCTCATAGTCTAGTGGGGTGGAATTATAAAGGCACTGCTAGAGGAACACAAAATGAAAGTGAAATTAGACCTGGAAGTAAAGGGGTGAATTAGAAGTGGATTTTTGGAAGTGGTGACATCTGAACAGAGTTTTGAAGATAAATAGGAAATAGCTAGACAAAACATGGAGTTTTGGAATGGGAGAGCTCATTTTAAGGAGATTTGAAGACATTCACAGATTTTCAGCAGTCTGTATAGCTGGAAAAAAAAGGGGTGTATTTGGGGAATTCTAGGAGATGGAGTTAAAGAAGTTTGTAATAGGTAAATAATTATGAGTCTTGTTTTCTTTTTATTGAAGTATAGTTGACCTACAGCAGTATATTGGTTCCTAGTGCCATAACACAATGATTTAGTATTTCTATATATTATAAAATGATCACTACAATAAATCTAGTTACCATCTGTCACCATACAGAGATATTGCATTATTATTAACTATATTCCCCGTGCTAGACATACCATCCCTGAGACTCATTTATTTTGTAACTGGAAGTTTGCATCTCTTAATTTCTCTTACCTATTTCACTCATCCCCTTACCACCCTTATTACAGGGAAAAAACAGGTTTTATCTCTGTATCTAGAACACTTTCTATTTTGTTATGGTTATTCATTTGTTTTGTTTTTTTTAGATTTCCACAAGTGAAATAATATGTTTTGAGCAAGAAGTAAAGACCATAAAGGTATCCAATGGACTGATGCTATAGGCATGGATGTCATACCTTTATGGTGATGGGATGAAGACTTAGGATTCTGAGGAAGACACTTAACTAGTAATCAGAGGAAAACAGAGAAGAGAGAGATCAACAGGAGGAGTAAGAGGTAGGAGAAAAACTAGAAAGGAGCAATGTAATGGAAACAGAAAGAGCTAAAAGAAACAGGAAGTGTCAACTGTCAAACCGGCAAAGAGATATACTAAGAACTACAGAAAAAATTTAATTGTATTTTCATTATGATGAAATTTTCATTTCATTTGACCTGAGCAGTTTCAGTAGAGCAATATGGGCATGGCTGAGTTTGGGGCAGAATCACGTCCAGTTATAAGGGGGATAGCTAAGTTAGGAACAAAAAATGAAATAGTAAGATGAGAACAGATCAAAAGTCCTAGGAGCAAAGCTGGGTTGAGGGCCAAAATGAATAGCAAGTGATCCCAGACAGGAGCATGGAGGGAACAAAGATGAAGCTCAGAAAGATTCAATTGCAACATGATAGGAGTTTAGCTGGCATGGCTTTAGTTAGGATGCCTTACAGCCACTATACAACTTCTCACACCACATTTCTGAGACATGTTTTCTACTAACCAACCACTTCACATCCAGGCTGCAGATCAGAAATCCTAACTGATTACATGCAACTGCTCATCTGGCATTAAACAGAACTATTCCAACACAATAAGGCAACGCGTCCGTGGGAAGAAGAGTCCTTTATCATTTACTGCACAGACGTAGGAATCAGTAAGTACGTGACAGTCTGGAAATCATCATTTTGGTCATGGATCCAGTGCTGCTGGAAGTAGTTGCATGCCTCAGCAATGTTTGTCTTTCGTAAAAGAAAAACCTGGTTGTAAACTGCTTGCTCAGAGAAGGCCTGCCACTCTTTCTTTGTTTTCAGAGTGTGTCAGCCAAGGACATAAACCACCTTTTGAGGGATACTAATCCAGCAGCATTGCTAAGGTAGTTAATTTAGCAGGCAAGGCTACCGTCCAGCTGGGTAGGATGTTCTCTGACTAGGGTCTTGCTTAACCAAGGAAAACGAGCTCTGGAGCAAAGGCAAGCAGACTGACTCCGTACTTGGTTCACATTTGAGTCTGATTCTTACCTACTTGCTTCCCTTAGGTACCCACTTTCTCTGGTTACTGATCTTCAGCTTTGGTCTTGGCTGCATTCTTAGATCTTCTGCCATCTGGGCTTGTTGTGTTTTCCTGTGAAATACTGAGAGCTGATTCTGGTTCACCTTCTTGGATTATACCATTTATGTCTTATAAAATAAGCTTACCTGGGCAGAAACACACCTTGTTACTATAGACTCAAATAAAGGGTTTTGCCTACTCTGACCATGAGAATGTTGGCTAAGAATCTTGAAAGTAAAAGAATCTGTGAATGTTGGCTAAGAATCTGTGAAAGTGTTAGTTGCTCAGTTGTGTCTGACTCTTTGCAACCCCATGGACTGTAGCCCATCAGATTCCTCTGTCCATGGAATTTTCCAGGCAAGAATACTCGAGTGGGTGGCCATTCCCCTCTCCAGGGGATCTTCCTGACCTAGGGATTGAACTTGGGTCTCCTGCATTGCAGTTAGATTCTTTACCATTTGAGCCACCTCAATCCAGTTGTTCATCTAGAACAATATAAGGTGCTCTCTAATTTAGAACTTTATTAAGGAACAAAGGAATTTCTGGACAATCTGATTCCTCATTCTGGAAGGAGAACTTCAGTTCATACAGTTTAATACCACAAAGTATGAAATTGGATAATGGTTTTTGATATACATTTCCAGTTTCTTAGTGAAAACTCTTTACCAGAGAAATAGTTTTTGTTTTTATTTGGTTTGAATGTTCTTATAGTGGCCAAGTTTAGCTGACCTTCCTCTGATCCTCATCTGTATGCTGCATATTATTTTTGCCCACTGTCTTCTACCCAAGGGTATAACTTCTTTACTTAAAGGTAATTATTAGAATTTTTTTCCACTGATACTATGAAAAATGTGTAATTTATGTTGTTCTGCAAAATGTTGCTGCCTGCTTTCTTCTTACCTCAAAGTGTTGCAAAGAGCTGGACATGACTGAAGCTACTTAGCGTGCACACATCCTCACTGTGGTGATGGTTATTAGTTAAGACTCAGAAAGAGACAGGCTGGAGTTTGATTTTAGAACTGTCTGTTACGTGCTGTGAGGTCTTGGACAAATCATTTGGCATTGATCTGCTTTAATTTTCTCATCTCTGACATGGAGTCACAATGATACCTACCTCAGAAGTTGTTGTTATGAGGATTAAATGAGACAGTACATGCAGAGTGCTCAGCAGAGCACTGGCCCATAGTAGGGCTTCAGAATTGAAATTGCATGTGTTTACTGGTGTTGTTTACTGATGTTGAAGCTGAAACTCTAATACTTTGGCCACCTGATGTGAAGAGCTGACTCATTGAAAAGACCCAGATGCTGGGAAAGATTGAGGGCAGGAGGAGAAGGAGACGACAGAGGATGAGATGGTTGGATGGCATCACCGACTTGATGGACATGGGTTTGGGTGGACTCTGGGAGTTGGTGAAGGACAGGGAGGCCTGGCGTGCTGCTGTTCATGGGATTGCAAAGAGTCGGACATGACTGAGTGACTGAACTGAACTGAATGACTGCTTGTGTGCTAAACTGAATATGTATGTACTCTCTACTATTAAGTAAAAACAAAATTCCATGACACTTCCTGTGTCATATCATTGAACCTCTGCTTTTCTGTGGCAGCACCTCAGAGGGAATTCCCCTAACCCAGAGTATGACTTTTCATAATTATACGAATTTGGCTTAAACCAGTACTTATTTGTTATCTCATAGTCTCAATGAGTCAAAAGTTTAGACAAAGCTTAACTGGGCCTTCTGATCAGGGTTACACAAGACTGCATCCAAGGTGTTGGCTGGGCTGCATTCTCATCTGGAGATTCCACTGGGAAGAATTTGCTTCCAGGCTCATTCAAGCTGGTAGGATTCATTTCCTTGAGGAGGTACTGTGAAGGGCCCAGACTCCTTTTTGGCTCTTGGCTAAATCCCTCCCATGGTTTCTTGTCACTAGCCTCCTCAGTACGGCTACTTGCTTTAGTAGGACAACGAGGAGAATCTCAGTCCAGACTGCTAAGATGGAATATTGTGTTATGTAATATAAACATGGGCATGACATCCCATCACCTGTTACACGTTCTAGAATCAGGTCATATGTCTCTCCTGCACTGAAGAGGAGATAATTATTCAAAGTTGTGAAACACAGGAAGTAGACATGCTCTGGGGAGAAGGATCGTGTTAGGGTCTGTTTGCCATGCCCAGATGCTTGACGCAATGTTATAGGACATACTGAACTCTTCCATAACCTTAATCTTGTTAATTCTATGAACAAGATATCAAAATATGGTACCACACCTGGAATTCTTGGAGAAATATCACAGCAATAGAAAGCATGAATTTAAGGCATTTACCTTGAAAAGTACCCTTGAAGCTAAGAAGCTTAGGAGAGCTCAAGAAATTTTGCAAAGATCTTTCAGGAAATGAGATAAGGGTGTTGTGTGTGTTTGTGCTCAACTCTTTGATTATCTTGGTCAGAACACTGGTATGTGTGCTCAGTCGTGTCCAACTCTTTTTGACTCCCATGGACTGTAGCCCACCAGGATCCTCTGTCCATGGAATTTTCCAGGCAGGAATATTGGAGTGAGTTGCCATTTCCTTCTCCAGGGAATCTTCCTGACCCAGAGATCAAACCCACATCTCTTGTGGCTCCTGCATTGGCAGGTGGATTCTTTACCACTGAGCCACCTGGGAAGCTTTATGGGTGATGAGGTCAGAGAAAAGTAGAAAGACTTTGAGCGAGTTCAAGTGGGTAACATGATAACAGTTGATTAAAGTGGAGGAATAAAACAAGTTGCTAAGAAACAGTGAGTGTCTAACTTAGACCTGTTGGAATGAATTTGTAATGGATCAGTGAACAGTTTCAAGGTGTTTTGCAGCAATTCTGGTCAATCTGGAGGTAGGACTAGAGTTTAATCAGAGATGGGAATTGGTAAAGAATAGTGGACATTTAGAAGGTAGGAAATCCTAAATCTTATTGCTATTGTAATTTGTCTTGTCTGGCTGAAGACAGACCATTGTCTGTCTAGCTGGAGACAGACCATTTCTTCCAATATTAGGTTATTCCAAACAGGCAGAAAAAACCCAGAAAATAATGTAATAGGCAACCATTTATTCCCAATCATATTTTGTTGTTGTTGTTGAGTTGCTAAGTTATTCCCAATCATATTTTGTTGTTGTTGTTGAGTTGCTAAGTTGTATCTGACTCTTTGAGACCCCTTGAACTGTAGCCTACCAGGCTCCTCTGTCCATGGAATTTTTTCAGGCAAAAATACTGGAGTGGGTTGCCATTTCCTATTCCAGGGGATCTTCCCAACTCAGGGATCATACCCACATCTCTTGCATCTCCTGCATCAGCATGTGGATTCTTTACCACTGTGCCACCTTTGACGCCTGATCATGTTTAATAGACATTAAAATTTCACATATTTCCTTCAAATATTCTCCTCTGTTTTTTAACATATATGTTGCCAAAGCAAGCACTTTGCTTTATTTTTAAAATATCTGAAACCACACTTCCTACTCAATCTTCTCTCCTTTGTTTTCTCCCTTAAAGAAATTTGAGGTTTGCAGTTATTATTGTATCTGTTTAACTGGTCAATATGTGTAAGCTCTGAATTTCATTTTAAAGGCAGAATTCTTTCCTTCACTCATGAGCAAGTGATGGATATAAAGCAAGGAGGAAAAAAACAGAAACAATCTTTGAGGACAAGGACTAATGCCCAGATGTTCTGTTGCACATTAATATGCCTGATTTCAGAGCAAACATTAAAATGCTTTAATATCCATTTGGCTTAAAAGGTTAAGGGCAGGAAAACAAATGTAGTCTTCTGTGGAGGAGTTAAACTAGGAGGCAAAGGGAGCTCTTGTCTAGCAAACTATAAAAGATAATTGTTCATTAGAGAGTGTGAAGTCTGTTCTAAGTACAGCCACATTCATTAGCCAGTTCCCTGCTTCCTGTCAGTAATGGGCATTAAGTTTCTCTCTGCTCAATTAGAATGAATTCTGGCATGTGCACTACAGATCCTCTTCTGGGTTTTTCATATCTTGGCCTTTGGTCTTTTTTCTTTTTGGATTATCACTGAGTAGGTATAACCTCAAGGCAGTGTATAAATTATTTCTTAAGTAACATGTTCCAAATGGAAAAGTTCTCAGAGAATATAAAGTATCCATAAAAACAAGGAAAAACACCCTAAACCTAAAGTATTTATACAAAAGATACACCTAAAATATGTTTATACCAATTAACAAATTGTGTATTTTGCCAATAAACATAAGCAAAAGCCAGAAATTTAGGAAATCAACAAAATTACTAAATGTGCTTTGCTTTGGAGATATGCCTAGCAACTTAGTTCACTTAAAGGACACAGGATTTTGACAGATAAGATTTTATATTGCTAGGTGTCAGGGTCAACTCTGGATTTAATGCTAGGGTCAGCCCACTCTAAATTACCTGGTTTGGACTTGTTTTCTGGGGTAACAAATAGCCTAGCCTTCCTGTTTGATTATACCTGATAGGTAGTTAAATGTCCCTCACAGTAAGAAACCTAACCAAAGCAAAGGATGCATGTGGGAAAGAAAGTGGGTGTGTGAATTATACTGAGAAGCTGCTTGTGCCAATTACTGTGCTATCCTTAAGGAAAGGCAAATATGTGAAAATTCTTACTGTTATGGTATTAATGCAGGTTGATTAAACCCTTCACGATGATAAGGAGCTTCATTCTTCTGGTGGAGTGATGGGTTTGATGTACAGGTAATAGGCTGGATAATTTAGGATATGGTTATGCCTTGGAGAGACCTATAGAGTCCCTTGATTAGGTAAAGAGGGTATAAAAAAGTTATTTGACATGTTGAAAGACTCATTAGTGATCTTCCTTGAGGTTAGCCCTGTGGGTTACATAACATTGAAAAGGGAATGCCACGCCCAAGAGAACTTCCATGAGGTTGGACTTCTAATAGA
The DNA here is from genome assembly GCF_023091745.1 of Budorcas taxicolor. Taxonomy (NCBI): domain Eukaryota; kingdom Metazoa; phylum Chordata; class Mammalia; order Artiodactyla; family Bovidae; genus Budorcas; species Budorcas taxicolor. The sequence continues at coordinate 53,277,691 of NC_068930.1, forward strand.
AGGAAATTCCAGGTGAAGATGTTATGACAACAACAGAATCTGATAGAACCTTGCGATAGCGTCTGTTCAGCAGGCTAGGAAAGAAAAGGCTTTTATCGTTCGTTTTGCCCTGGCATGTGTAAGATTCAGCTTTGTGAAGTGTCTTCCAATGTAAGATTTCTGATTGGCTGAAGGAAGGTGACACTGGACAGACTAAAACTTCTCATTTCTCCAAAATGTGCCTGAAACGAGACTGTTTGTGAGGAGAACCATTAAAATCAGGAGTACTAGGCTTTATCTCCTTAGAACTAATATGGGGATTCCAGATGGAAACTGCACATAAATTCATAGATAAACATATTCTCTGGAATGTAGAGAATTATATAGGACCCTTGCATCATTCTATTCTCAAAGCATTTATTAAGCTCTTATTATATATGAAACATGGTTCTGAGCATTAGAGATATAAAGATGAACAAACCATCATTCCTGTCCTCCACTGTAAGAACAGTTACAACAAAGTGATTAATACTATCATAAAGGAATAAGCAAGTTGTGGAGAAGGAATGTGAAGAGAGGAAGCACTTCACATTTTTAGAAGAGGCTAGAAAAGACTTTTCAAAGAGGGTGGTATTTGAATGGATGCTTGAAGAATGAATTAGTTTTTCAGGGTAATAAGAAGGAGCATTATCAAATGAATAGAAAGTATATGAGTAAAGTGAAAAGAGGGAAGCAGTCAGGAGACCAAGGTGTGTGAGATATAATTTTTAAAAGGCAGATAAGAGCAGAAATTCCAAAAAAAAAAATTTTTTTTTATACTCTACTCTGGAATTCAGACTTCAATCTGTAGACTTTGGGGGGCTTTTGAATGGTTTGATTTCACAAGGATGGAGAGTGGAGGATGGGGGGGTGGGTGATGACAGATTCTGGACGACCAGTTAGAAACACATCACAGTCATGTTGATGACAAATGATGGTGGTCTGGGCAGAGGAACATGATGGGATTCCTTTCAGCTTTCTGACTCTGTGGATTGTTGTTTCATTAATCAAAAGAGAAGAGCCATCTTTTGGGAGTGGAAAGGTGTATTCAGTTTTGGACATCTTAAGTTTGAGATTCTGTGGAACATTGAGTATAGATGACCATGAAGCAGTTGGTAAAATGAGCCTGAGAAAAATCATCAATGTATTGAGATTTTGGAGCCATGAAAGTGAATAAGATTGCTCAGGAAGAGTGTGTCAAATCAGAGGAGAGGAGCAAAGGCCAACCCAGGCAATTCTAATAAATAATTAAGGTGTTAAAGAGAGGAGTCAGTAGACAGAGCTGAGCAGGAATTATGGGAGATGTAAAAAGAAAAATCAGGAGGAAGTGATGCCAGGGGAGTAGATAATTCCAAGAAGGAGATAATGGGTAATAGTATCAAATGCTATTGTTGACCAAGTTTGAAAATGACACTGACTTAGGTCATCACAGGCCAAGAGAAGAGCAACAACAATTTTATTGAAATAGTAAAAGCAGAATAAGATTGCTACAGTGGGTTGAGTATTGAATGGGAGATGAGGAAGTACAGTCATCATCAAATGCTCATTATGATTTAACTTTCCTTTGAAGGCAAGAAAAGAGAGATATTGTAGCTCCAGTGGCCAAAGAGTCTTGGGATTGGACTTTTAAAAATAATTGAAGAAACTTGATACTTGAGGAGAGTTCGAGAATGTGGTCTGGTGGCTATTGAGCTAGGTTAAAATGTATATGTATATATTTTTTGCTTCCTTTCTGGGTGTTGGTTTAAGGGTGTTTTAAGACTAGGTGTGACTTTGGAATGTCTAAATCTGCTTAGAAGTATCTTGAGAAACACTTGAGACAAAGGAAAATTTAGGAGAGGAAGTCCACTGCTGCTGAGGCAGAGTGTGGCTAGATGTATGAGGTGACGAGGTTTAAATAATGGCAAAGATAGTTGAAAGACTCTCAGTATCTTTGCTGACTCCAAGAAGCAAAAACAACCTGCCCTCCGGCAAACACATTTTCCTCTCTGAAACTCTGTCAAATAAATTCAGAGGGACATGAAAAAAATGGAAATATATCTTGTAACATGTGCTGATATGACTGCACGGCCCCTGTTTCCTAGATTGTGCATGATGAATTTTAACACTATATCTGATTTCTCTGGCATGTACACTGTGTAACAGAGCTTGTTGAGGTACAACATGATAATCATTCCAGGGAACTTGAGAAGGCATTGTGCCAAAATGAGGCTACAGATATTATATAAGCAAGAAGAAATCTTTCCTTCAAAAATGAAGGCAGACGCTTTACCATCTGAGCCACCAGGGAAGTCCTCACTTCATAATAACATTCAAGCAAAACTGAATCCTCCGAGGCACTCTGCACATTCTTTCTTACCGATGACAAGGGATGCAGCTTAGGTTTAGCATTTCATTCAGAGTAACACAACCCCAGCTAGCTTTCAATGGGCTTATTTTTCAAGAACTAAAGTAGTAGCTCATCATATATTTCTCAGCTTCTGAAATGATTGGTATTCCTCTCCTATCTAGCAGTTGTTGGAGGGTTTTTATTTAACCAGTGAAGAGTTCCAAAATAGAAGTGTTGTCCTGGATATATTTTACAAACACACATTTCAGGCCTTTCCTCTTTAACTTGAAGTAGCAGACAAAAATTCCAAAGTGAAAATGATAAGATATCATAGTGACATTGACTCGCAAAGGCATGGGGTATGTATGGTTGCCCCTACATATTAGCTCCCAAGGCAAACACTGCAACTGTCATACCTAACATCCAAGAGCTAAGTAGATTTACTCAAAACCTTGAGTCACTGCAAGACTAAAGGGTCCAGGTGTTCTGGATAACTAAATTCTCTCGTTATTAGATGGCTAAATAGAATACCCCTTTATTTGAATTCTTGTTACCACAGAGCTTTAGAGATGTGTTGTCATATTTTATTAATTTAATGATTTTCCTATTGGTCTAAAAGCTGAGTTTGATTGTGGACTCACTTCCTGTTGAAGGTTAAGAGGCAGTTGTTTTCTTGATATTTTCCTTGGGATCTGTGTGTAAAAGAGTGTGGCTGGTGGTTGCTTTTTCCTGTTCTAGATCTTGTGATTGGTCTGTTCAATATATTCTTAGGCATCCTCCCCCTACCTCTCTGTCAAGTTTTTATAGTATTTTATTTTCAATCTATTTTTAATCCTCAGGTAGTTAATATAGATTGGGTATTGAAATTCCTAAAATGTGTAAGTAATGTGCAGTTCAATAAGAGGAGAGACGTATACTGCTGAAAAGCTAACTGTCTGGGGTTGAATCCTGGCTTTGCTACTGGCTAACTGTATGTCCCTGAGTAACAACTAAATGTATTTGTGTCTCACTTTCCTCCTCTGTTAAACAGGGAAAACATTGATACTTATCTTGTAGCATTGCACTTTGTATCAGTAAAGTACTTAGGTCAGGGCCTAGCTTGTGCAACAGTGATTGTTATCACCTGACATCTTTATTCGAGGTTAGGCCTCAGAATGCATCTTCAACTCCTGTGCTGTGGGTGATGTCTTAGTTTGAGCTGCTTTAACAGAGCACCACAAACCAGGTGGCTTCAACAGCAGACATTTATCTTTACAGTTCTGGAGGCTGAAGTGCAAGATCAGGGTGCCAGCATGGTTGCGGACTGGTGAGGGTTCTCTTCCTGGTTTGTTACCTTCTTGCTCTGTTTTTGTGTTGTGAAGAGAGATAGGGCTCCAGTCTATTCCTCTTCATATAAGGATTTTAATCTCATCATGGGCTTCACTCTCACGATCTCATGAGTGCATGCTTCTGTTGTGTCTGACTCTTTGCACCGTCTATGGATTGTAGCCCACTGGGCTTTTCTGTCCATGGGATTCTTCAGGCAAGGTTACTGGAGTGAGTTGCCATGCCCTCCTCCAGCAGATCTTCCCAACCCAGGGACTGAACCCATGTCTCATATGTCTTCTTAATTGGCAGGCAGATTCTTTACCACTAGCACCACCTGGGAATCCCATCTAAACCTATTTACTTACCAGAGGCCTCACTTCCTAGTACCATCACCTTGGGGGATAGGGTTTTAGCATATGAATATTGGATCTGTATCATAACAAGAAAGGATGGAGATTTTCCTTGGAGAGTATAATCCTCAGTCTCCAGAAATTTGGAAAAAAGCATCTTCCTTGAATTTGTTATTGTCTGGCCCTTTTACATATGAATATTCGAGATTGGGTTTATATGTTCTATTGTAAGAGATGGTGTGCTTAAAAAAATGAAAGAAGAGAAAGGGAAAAAGAGAAAGAAACACAAAAAAACCCTGATATAGGTTGTCATGTTGTCATTTGCCTCTCTATAGCTGAAAACAATTTCTGGTTGCTGTTATGGTAAATTGAGGGTTTCAATGGATTAATCAAGGTTTTCTATAATTTGCCACAATAGAAGACAATGAGTAATTACATGAATAACAAAACATAAAAGTAAACCAAAATACAATGAAAAAAGGCAATTCATTAGTGCTTTCCTCATGCCTCAGTGTGTAACTTGATCTGTGTTGAGAATAGCAATCAGATTGGCTTCTTCTCCAGGGTAGGCAGTAACTGGAGGATTCTTTTGATCATTTTATTCATTTTGTGTTAAAACTATAGCACTTCTAATTTATAGACATATTGTGAATGTCAAGGAAATGTCACCCAAATCATTGAAATACAGGGAAATTCATCCATTATATTTAAGTAACAGGTTGCCCTGGGCTCCAAGGGAAGCAGGCTTAAATGGAACTGGGATTTTGACTGTTCAATTTCAGGACTTTAAAGACACAGAATAATCAAGGTGAATTTCTTGAAGGAAGAGACTCTGAGGATAGAAAAGTAACTGTGAAGTATTTCTGGATAAGCCATTAAGTGGCAGATTGGCATTGGGCTACATTTCAGACCCCGATTTGTTTGGTTTAATGTGAATCACTTTTCTTCCCCTTTAAATTGAAGCCCAAATCCTATAATGGAGATACTTAAATGAACCCTGTGGGTCACTCAGGCATCTATTTCAGCATCCCTCTGAGAAATTCAACAGTCTGTTATAAAAATTGAGTTTTATATGTTTCTGTCAAAGCCTAAGGAAGAATTTGATTATCCTCCAGATATTACCCAATCCTTTAGCTATATTGGATTATATACTGATTTACCCTTTACTTTCCATGCCACAGTAGTGTCTTAGTTGCAAACTTTATAGTAAAAACTGACAAGATTATAAAATGTTTATCTCCCTAGGGAAGCAGCATGGTTAGTTTTGACTTTGACTTAAATGGATCCACACTCCAATCCTGCATTTGCTGACTATTAACTGGGTGACCTTAAGCAAGTTAACATGATTTCTGTGGGTTTCAGTCCCTTTGTAAGCACAGTCCCTTTGTAATACTGACCTTGCATGGGTTTTGGTAAGGATGAGTAGAGACAATGCATGTGGAAATACAGGGTCCTGAGACACCCTCAATAAGTGTAACTCACCTCCCATGTCCCCACCAACAAACCATTTTTTATTTATTGAGGAAACATGCAACCAAGGATATATTTAGACTTATATGAGAGCCCAAAATAGTGTAGCCTAAATCAATCTGTATCAATCAGGGTTCAACCAGAGAAGCAGACCAGTAGGAGATATATATTAAAGAGATTTATCACAAGGAATCAGTTTATGCAATGTATGGGCTGGCCTAGCCAAGTCTGAAAATCATAGCTGCAGGCTGTCAAGAAGGGGAGGGGATGAAGCTCCTGTTTCAAGTAGAATTTATTCTTTAGGGATGCCTCAGCTCTATTTTTAAGGTCTTTCAACTGAATCAATCAGTCATATCCAGAAAAAGTACATATATTATGCACATGTACATACAGACAAGTGCACATATCATGAGTACACCTGATGAATCTTTACAAAGTGAGCACATCCATGTAACCAGCAGACTGATCCAGGCAGAAAATACAACTAGCTCTCAAGAGCACCTCCCCTCCATTCCCTTTTCCAGTTACTACAGGCACTACTCCTCTCCTCCTCCGTCTGCCTGCCACCTCCTCTCCTCCCCAGAGGAAGGCCCTTGGGATTTCCTGGCTATTTAGAGTGATGCTACTGTGGCACTGTGGATATCATATTGCTCACAGAGGTACAAAGTTAAAGCCTAGCTCTTGTATTTCTTCACTCTATGACTTTGGATCCCTTTAATTCTCTGGGCCTTCTGTAACATAGAGATAAGAAGGAATTTTTGGTTTAGCAAGAAATTTCAATGAATGAAGAAAAGTGGAATCTTCTAATAAAGATTCTGGAACAGAGTAGGTACTTAGTAAATGTTGGGTCCTAAAAGCTCTATTTTCAGAAAAACATCTACTTCTGCTTTATTGACTATGCCAAAGCCTTTGACTGTGTGGATCACAACAAACTGTGGAAAATTCTCAAAGAGATGGGAATAACAGACCACCTGACCTGCCTCCTGAGAAATCTGTATGCAGGTCAAGAAGCAACAGTTAGAACTGGACATGGAACAATGGACTGGTTCCAAATAGGGAAGGGGGTATGTCAAGGTTGTATATTGTTACCCTGCTTATTTGACTTATATGCAGAGTATATCATGAGAAGCACTGGGCTGGATGAAGCACAAGCTGGAATCAAGATTGCCAGGAGAAATATCAATAACCTCAGATATGCAGATGACATCACCCTTATAGCAGAAAGCGAAGAAGAACTAAAAAGGCTCTTGATGAAAGTGAAAGAGGAGAGTGAAAAAACTGGCTTAAAACTCAACATTCAGAAAACTAAGGTCATGGCATCTGGTTCCATCACTTCATGGCAAATAGATGGGGAAACAATGGAAACAAGAGACAGAGTTTATTTTGGGGGGCTCCAAAATCACTGTAGATGGTTACTGCAGCCATGAAATTAAAAGATGCTTGCTTCTTGGAAGAAAAGCTATGACCAACCTAGACAGCATATTAAAAAGCAGAGACATTTGCCAACAAAGGTACATCTAGTCAAGGCTATGGTTTTTCCAGTAGTCATGCATGGATGTGAGAATTGGACTATAAAGAAAGCTAAGTGCTGAAGAATTGATTCTTTAGAACTGTGGCATTGGAGAAGACTCTTGAGAGTTCCTTGGACTGCGAGGAGATCCAACCAGTCTAAAGGAAATCAGTCCTGAATATTCATTCATTGGAAAGACTGATGTTGAAACTGAAACTCCAGTACTTTGGTCACCTGATGCAAAGAACTGACTCACTGGAAAAGACCCTGATGCTGGGAAAGATTGAAGACAGAAGGAGAAGGGGATGACAGAGGATGGGATGGTTGGATGGCATCACTGACTCGATGGACATGAGTTTGAGCAAGCTCTGGGAGTTGGTGATGAACAGGGAGGCCTGGCTTGCTGCAGTCCATGGGATCGCAAAGAGTCAGACATGACTGAGTGACTGAGCTGAACTGAACTGAAAGCTCTGTGTCCCTTTATAAATTGGAGGTTGTAAACTCATGGAACATCATATATAGATTACACAATCTTTTGACATCAACCTTCCCATGTGCAACTTCTTGCCTCAGTTGCCACAATCCCTTTTCTCAGGCATTTTTCTATTCTAGGGACAAAATTTCCCAACACATCATCCTGAATGAATGAAACTGGAGTTCCAGTATGTAGTCTAGTCTCACCTTACAAGTCCTGGTTTGCTGGCCTTATTGTTAGCTGGATATGAGCTTTGATGAAATTCTTATTATGGAGTTGGAGAATGCAGCAGTGTAGATCAATGGCTTCTTTCATGTTTATGCCTCAGACCTGAAGCCTGTTTCAAGTCACAACACCTGATATCATTAGAATGCAATGCTACTCTTTGTGTGACTCCAGTTCTAGCCTCTGCTTTTCAGTACTGAATGAAGTTTGATGTTTCTGTTTTTATTAAGTGTTCCTGGTAGATGATCAATGGAAATACATATAATGTCCACAACTTTCGAAACTGGATGCAGAAGGTGAAGTATACCTATTTTCTATCTCATTCTCTTATTTATAATCTTGATTTATTCATTTTATATGTTCTTGTCATACAGTTTTTATCTTTTACCTTATTTACTGAGGTCATTAGAGTGGCTAGATGTGCACCAAATACATATTTTATATGTTTCTATTTCCCTGAAAGGAGGAAGAGACATTTTTTCTCTCCTGCCATTGTTTTGTTTTCTATGTAGTATAAGCATGTTTTAATTATGTCATGGATTTCTGTACCCATTAATTTGAGGAAACACCATATTTGTGACTTTCAATGAGACTATGAAAATTTCATCAGTTTTCACAGATTCATCTGTAAGCAAAAATTAGGACAGAGCGATAAAGTATAAAAAATGTGGATAGAGAGGCAGGGAAAGGTGAAACCTGTGCTTATTTTCTGTGTACTGTGTATGTGTATTACTGTAACTTACCTGTCTCATTTAATGTCGCCATGCCAAATTAAAGGCACTATGAAAATCAAACACCTTTATGATGGCAACAAGGTGACGGTACCACTCCATTAGGTATCTTTAGAATTTCCAGGCACCAAATTTAGGTCCCTTTAAAAGAGTAACAGAGCCACATATCATGAAAAACTCATAGGTTTAAGGTTCATTCTTTATTTTATCTTTATTAAAGTCTTATAAGATTTATATTTTATTACACTAAAAATGGGAAGTAAAGGAGAGAGGCTCAAATGATTTATTTGAATATATTGAGGACAAAATGTCCTTGGAGTCCTGAAGGAAGTCTGGGAAATGAACTAATATTCTGGTTCTTAATCTTATATAAACTTGAACTGGAGCAATGCTTATTAATTTAGTAGCATATATTTATTGAGTTTCTACTTTGGGCCAACTCCTGCTCTGTGCTGGAGATACAGTGGTGAGCAAGAGATGGTCTGTCCATGAGATCATAGCCTAGTGAGGAAACCAGACATGAAAATACGATCACAATCCAAAGGTGTAAATGCTGAAGTAGGGATGCTGATGACTATTACAGTATATTGGACATGGGAATGCCCAGCATCAGGCCACTAGTGAACTTTGTGGGTTGAGGGGCCTCAGGAGTCTTCCCAGTAGAATGTAAACTCAAGTGGAAGATTAATACAAGATGGATGAGTTGAAAGGGAGTTACAAACCTTCAAGTACAGAGGTATAGTGTAGCTCAGGGAAATACAAGAAATCATTGTCTCAAAGTGTTTTGCACAGATCTCTTTGGTGGCATTCACCAGGCACTGTGGGGGAATTGTATTAATCCCTTCTCTGTTTTCACATTTGACAGGACCCTAAAATCCTTTCAATCCTACCTTTATGACATTGTGAGTATCTATTTCCTCTGCTCTTTCCCCTATTACTAATATTTATCTTATCATCTCCTCCAAAGGCCATTGCAGTTGTCCTCTAAATCATCTTGCTGCCTTTAGCCTTGACCATCTTGGATCTATTCTGTTGGGATGCTGTCAGAGTGATCATTCTGTACTCAAATATATTTTCTGTGTCTTCAGTTCAGTAGCTCAGTTATGTCCAATTCTTTGCAACCCCATGGACATGCCAGGCTTCTCTGTCCTTCACCAACTCCCAGAGCTTGCTGAAACTCATGTCCATCAAGTCAATGATACCATCCAACCATCTAATCCTCTGTCGTCTCCTTCTCCTCCTGCCTTCAATCTTTTCCAGCATCAAGGTCTTTTCCAATGAGTCAGCTCTTCACATCAGGTGACCAAAGTATTGGAGTTTCAGCTTCAGTATCAGTCATTCCAATGAATACTCAGGACTGATTTCCTTTAGGATGGACTGGTTGGATCTTGCATTGCAAGGAACTCTCAAGAATCTTCTCTAACACAGCAGTTCAAAAGCATCAATTCTTCAGCGCTTAGCTTTCTTTATAGTCCAATTCTCACATCCATACATGACTCCTGGAGAAACCATAGCTTTGACTAGATGTACCTTTGTTGGCAAATGTCTCTGCTTTTTAATATGCTGTCTAGGTTGATCATAGCTTTTCTTCCAAGAAGCAAGCATCTTTTAATTTCATGGCTGCAGTAACCATCTACAGTGATTTTGGAGCCCCCCAAAATAAAGTCTGTCACTGTTTCCATTGTTTCCCCACCTATTTGCCATGAAGTGATGGGACCAGATGCCATGACCTTAGTTTTCTGAATGTTGAGTTTTAAGCCAGTTTTTTCACTCTCCTCTTTCACTTTCATCAAGAGGCTTTTTAGTTCTTCTTCGCTTTCTGCTATAAGGGTGGTATGTATCATCTGCGTATCTGAAGTTATTGATTTTTCTCCCAGAAATCTTGATTCCAGCTTGTGCTTCATCCAACCTGGCATTTTGCATGATGTACTCTGCATATAAGTTAAATAAGCAGGGTGACAATATACCGCCTTGATGTACTCCTTTTCTGATTTGGAACCAGTCTGTTGTTTCATGTCCAGTTCTAACTGTAGCTTCTTGACCTGTATACAGATTTCTCAGGAAGCAGGTCAGGTGGTCAGTATTCCCATTTCTTGGAGAATTTTCCATAGTTTGTTGTGATCTACAAGGCTATGGTTTTTCCATTGGCCATGTATGGATGTGAGAGTTGGACTGTGAAGAAAGCTGAGTGTCGAAGAATTGATGCTTTTGAACTGTGGTGTTGGAGAAGACTCTTGAGAGTCCCTTGGACTTCAAGGAGATCCAACCAGTCCATCCTAAAGGAGACCAGTCCTGGGGGTTCATTGGAAGGACTGATGCTGAGGCTGAAACTCCAATACTTTGGCCACCTGATGCGAAGAGTTGACTCACTGGAAAAGACCCTGATGGTGGGAGGAATTGGGGGCAGGATGAGAAGGGGACAACAGAGAATGAGATGGCTAGATGGCATCATCGATTTGATGCACATAAATTTGGGTGAACTCCGGGAGGTGGTGATGGACAGGGAGGCCTGGCATGCTGTGATTCATGAGGTTGCAAAGAGTTGGACACGACTGAGTGACTGAACTGAATTGAACACAGTCAAAGGCTTTAGTGTAGTCAGTGAGTAGATGTTCTGGAATTCCCTTGATCTTTCAATGATCCAACAGATGGTGGCAATTTGATTTCTGGTTCTCTGCCTTTTCTAAAACCAGCTTGAACATCTGGAAGTTCTCAGTTCATGTACTGTTGAAGTCTCGCTTGGAGAATTTTGAGCAATACTTTGCTAGCATGTGAGATGAGTGCAATTGTGCAGTAGTTTGAACATTCTTTGGCATTGCCTTTCTTTTTGGGGATTGGAATGAAAATTTACCATTTCCAGTTCTGTGGCCATTGGTGAGTTTTCCAAATTTGCTGGCATATTACTGAGTGCAACACTTGAACAGCATCATCTTTTAGGATTTGAAACAGCTCAACTGGCATTCCATCAACTGTGCCTTTTAAAACCTTTCTAAATCTGCCTTCCCTCTGGCATAAAAATAAACTTTTTGTATGTTACAGGCCATTCTCATGATGTGACTCTGTCTGATATATATATCTATCTTGAAAGCAAACATGAGGTTTTGGGGGGCAGAGAGAAGAGCTATTATTTAGAGCAATGACTGCACTCATTTTCCCATATCCAGTAATTCCCAAGTGATATAAATCAAGTGTTCTCCTGCATGTCAGGGGATGGGAGAGTCTATGCTGCAGGAGAAGAACCCTGAATTATGAATCTGGGAGCTTATATAGACTACATGCTGCCCCCATCATGGAGAGACAGAGAAAAAAAAACCTTTACTGTCTAGTCTTTTACTGTCCTTTGTAAAGGATTGGCTTCCAGGCTCCGAGTTGCATCCCTTTTAGATAAGGAAACAGGAAGAAACAAGTCTCTCAACTTGGCGGTGGTCTCTAGCTGAATCAAACACTCTTTAACTTCCAAAGTTTATCTTTTAACCCAGGTTCCAATTTTCTTTAGTCAGAAACTTGAAGATACTTTCACTCTGGTTTCACACTGCCTACCTTTCTAGGCCCATGCTCGATTGCTTCCTTGCTCAAACACTGTGCTCCACAGCCGCTGTACTAGTTACAGTTTTCCATATACTGTGCTGTTTCAGCCCTCAGCCTTATGCATTTACTTATTTCAATGTTGCCTCATTCATTTTTTGTCCTGTTATTTCTATTGAGGAAAAATAGACATATGGTGAATTGTACTGATCTTAGGTTTACAATTTGGTAAGTTTTGATAAATGTAAGTGCCTGTGTAACTCCACCCCAATCAGGATTTAAAACATTTCTCTCAAACCAGGATGTTCCTTTTATGCCCTCTTCCAGTCAATCCCTGCCTCCTCTCATACCAAGTACTTTTTTGATTTCTGTCATCATTGATTAGTTTTGCTTGTACTTGAACTTCATAAAAGTGGAATCATACAGTATGTATTCTTTTGTGGCTGGCTTCTCTAGCTTAACATTATATTTTTGAAATTCATGTATTTTTTTGATTGAATCAGTAGTTTATTCTTTTTTTGTGTAGTACTTTTCATCGTATGAATGTTGCTCAATAATTTTGCCTTATTTTTATATGATTATATTGGGTTGTTTCCTGTTTTTATTCATTACAAATAGAGCTGCCATAAACACTCTTATTTAAGAAGTTTTTGGAGGTCTATCTTTTTATTTCTCTTGGATTAAATACCCAAGGCTTTTAAACAGACAGTAGGGCTTCCCTAGTAGCTCAATTGGTAAAGAATCCACCTGCAATTCAGGAGACCCTGGTTCAATTCCTGGGTCGGGAAGATATGCTGGAGAAGGGATAGGCTACCCACTCCAGTATTCTTGGGCTTCCCTTGTGGCTCAGCTGGTAAAGAATCTGCCTACAATATGGGAGACCTGGGTTTGATCCCTGGGGTGGGAAGATCCCCTGGAGAAGTGAAAGGCTACCCACTCTAGTATTCTGGCCTGGAGAATTCCATGGACTGCATAGTCCATGGGGTTGCAAAGAGTCAGACACAACTGAGCGACTTTCACTTTCACTTTCAAACAGACAGTATGGGCTTCCCAGCTGATAAAGAACCTGCCTGCCAATGCAGGAGATGTAAGAGATGTGAGTTCAATCCTTGGGTCAGGAAGATCCCTTGGAGGAGGGCATGGCAACCCACTACAGTATTCTTGCCTGGAGAATCCCATGGACAGAGGAGCCTGATGGGCTACGGTCCATAAGGGTCACAAAGAGTTGAGCATGACTGAAGTGACTTGGCATGTATAGACCGACTGTATACTTAACTCTATAAGAAATGGCTAAATAGTTTGCTAAAATGGTTGTACCTTCAGGCTCCATGCCTTTTGAACATGCCTATTTTTATTTTTTTTCCTGACTGGAAAGTTATCTTGACCCCCTTGCTTTGTGAACTCTTTCTCATCTTTCAAGTCAGTCCTCTTCTCGAGTGGGGGCATGCACGTCCGCTTTCCTCCCGAGCTGTAGCAGCAGTGTCCAAGCATTACTTCCTCTATGAAAGCTTCAGGAGAGTTGATTGTATGCTTTTGGCCACCTTTTTGTCTCATTCATCCCTCTCCACTTCTGCTCCTCTCTCTAGTCTGTAGAAAGCGGGAATAATCTCACATGCACTCTCAACTAAAAAAAAAAATTGCACAACCTTAAAGTTGAGAATTATGTTTTGTTCAGCAACTTTTCTGAGGACTTCAAGCCTGGGGACAGCATCTCACAGCTCTAAGGGACTGCTCTGAAGAGGTGAGGGAGGAGCCAGGATATATAGGAGATTTGTAACAAAAACCAGGCTTTCCTGGTGGCTCAGTCGGTAAAGAATCTGCCTGCAATGCAGGAGACCTGGGTTTGAACCCTGAGTTGGGAAGATCCCCTGAAAAAGGGAATGGCTACCCACTCCACTATTCTTGCCTGGAGAATTCCATGGACAGAGGAGCCTGGTGGCTTGTAGTCCATGGAGTTGCATAGAGTTGGAAACAGCTGAGTGATTAACACTTTCACTTTTGTACCGAAAACCAGGTAATCAGGACATCAAAAGATTATTGTTGATTAAAGAAACGCCAGGCATCTCAAGTTCATGAATTTAGCCCTTTACTATGTGTGGGAAGATGCAAGAGTCTGGGCTCATTGAAATCATTCCATTGATAAGCATTCCGTTGATATTCATTCCATTACTATCTAGGATCAGTTAAGCTCACAATAAAATCACATTTAAAGACTTCCTTTTTAAATTCTTGACTGCTTGATGGACACAACATTCTTTGTTTACTGACATGGCTAGGGTATAGCCTTAGTCCACTACGTGATGACTTACATACTCAGAGTGGAATGGTGCATTATGGAAAGCTACCAGTGTTGTACGTTAGATATCATTCCTTTATTTCATAAAATTCTACTAAGCAGTTACCATGCTAGACAGAGTATGTGATAAGTTTCTAAAGAAAACTTTTGACATATAGATGTCAATTTTGTTTTCATTGATTGGTGAAAGATGTTATACTGAGGACAAGGAAGTTATGGCTGCCAAATTCGCTTTGTACTCCTCTTTTTATGTGGTAAAAACCCAGGGATAGCTAGGATTTATTTCATATCGGGCTGAAAAAAGGCTACTGTTGCCTCAACAAGGCAAGAAGAAATAAACATGAAGAATGCATATGGATTATTTAGTACCAAGGTTACAAAACATCATTATCCCCTAATTCAAATGTAAGAAGGTGACACAGCAAAGAAAACTATCTTGTCACTATTATCTTCCATGTCTTTTGTGCTAGGTTTTGAGTTGTAAAATATTTTATCTTTAATTTATCAAAGGATCTTAGCATGTTCTGTCTCCTGTGAAGCTGGTCTAACCACAGAGCTTCCCCTGACTAGAGAGAGGATGCTGTGGGTTGTGAAGCAAGATGAAAAACAACATCTGAATGACGTGTGCTGAGCAACAGAAAACAGAAAACGCATTTTTTCTGTCTTTTCCATGTGTCCTTTTTTTTTTTTTTTAAAAAGAGATCAAAACAAGAAAATATTTTAATAGTTCGTTGTTCAAAGTCTATTGAGGTTTCTCCTCCGCCTCCACAATTCCTAAGCAGGGGAGATGAGTTATCATTGCTTAATAGTCAGTAAGGTGGATATTTAATGAGAAAGCAGTTCTGCAAAGTAGATGGGTTATAAAGATCTCAGCATGAAGAAGTTGAAATATTAAAGGTAACAGCTGCCTATAAATGACTGCTGTTAGCTTCAATTTACATATTAAAGAGTAGAGAACTTCTAAGATTTCTTCATTCTTAACATTTTAATGATCACACTATAAGAATGCAACATTTTAAGATAATAACTTGTAAGTTTTATTTTTCAGGAATGCACTAAGGCAGATGAATAAACCCACATGCTACGAAAAACACTATAGGAAAATACTTAGGCAGCACCATTCTTAGCCGATGTGCCAGTTTTTCTCAGAATACACCATCAGATGTTATTTCTATAAATTTCATAGAAATTGCTTAGAGGGCTCATAGAACACATTATATGTACCTCCTTTAAGTGAACTACAAGACAATGGGAACTTTGGCCTTATACCAATACTGTATATGTGCTGTGTATTCAGTGAGTGCTTACAATGTTCAAAATGCTATTCCAAAAAACATTGAAGATATGCAACCTAGCCACTGGCTTCAAGAAATTTTAGATTTAGATTATGCTTTGGAACAATTGAGTGGCACATATACATATCAACATAAATAAATGCAAATTTCAACAAAGAAGACTGAGTCCTGAAATAACTTAAAAAGAAAGTTTTTAAGTGTAATTTTATTGTGAGCTTAACCTGCTTTAAAAATGGAACCTGGTGAAAACCAAACACTTTTTCCAGCTCTCAGAATTTTATTTTGGACTACTTATAAAATGTAGATGTGCTTTCATTACATTAAAATGGTCTATTTTTTATGACATGCACTTTAGAAAATGCATAAAAAGAGACAAATCACTTATAATTCCAAAAACCAGAGAGTCACTGTTCATTCTGTCCTTTGTATGTGTGTTTATGTGTTCGTCTATATATATGTGCAGTCACACAGATATTAATTAACTTTTAAAATCGCATCACCCACTTTTGTAAGCTGATTTTTTTTAAACCTAGCAAAATTTATGCATAATTTCAAATGATGAGGGCTTCCTTTGTGGCTCAGCTGGTAAAAAATCTGCCCACAATATGGGACACCTGGGTTCGATCCCTGGGTTGGGAAGATCCCCTGGAGAGGGGAAGGCTACCCACTCCAGTATTCTGGCCTGGAGAATTCCATGGACTGTGTAGTCCATGGGGTTGCAAAGAGTCAGACACTACTGAGTGACTTTCACTTTCAAATGATGAATTTAAAACATATACCTATTATGTACTTTTTCTATAATGTATATAATAAAGTCATTGTTGTTGGACACTAAATGATTTTCAGTGCTGTGATGAACATTTGTGTGTTTGTGCTACATCCTTATGGCAGATTCTAGACATAGACTTATTTATGGGGCAAAAATCCTTTAAGAGTTTTCATGTGTTGTCAAAATACCCTTCATAAAGCCTGTGTAGTTGTAGTTAACCATTTTCTTCCGTCTAGACTAGTGTCCATTTCTATAAGACCTTAACAATATGAGAAATTGCCATTAAAAATTGTCCAAGCTAGGTTGTGGAGTATTTGAGGAAAAATAATGTCTTTTTTCAAAAATATATTATTTATTTATTTATTTTTGACTGTACTGGGTCTTTGAGGCTGCATGAGCTTTTCTCTAGTTGCGGCAAGCAGGGTCTGCTCTTTAGGTGCAATCTGAGGGCTTCTCATTGTGATGGCTTCTTTTATCGTGGAGCATGGGCTCTAGGGTGTGCGGTCTTCAGTAGTTCCAGCTAGTGGGCTTAGTAGTTGCAGCTCCTGGGCTGTCGGTCATGGGCTCAATAGTTGTGGCACACGGAGCTAGCTACTCCATGGCATGTGGGATCCTCCTGCACCAAGGATAGAACCCATGTCTCTTGCACTGGCAGGTGGATTCTTAACACTGAACCACCAAGGGATCCCCAGATAATTTCTTTATTGTTGTTAGAATTTTTATTTCTTTGGTAAGGAAGTTGAGTTTTATGATATGTTTTTGATCATCTTTATTTCTTCTTTTATATGTTGTCTGTTTATATCATTTTCCCATTTTTTTCTCTTTGAGGCTCATTTTTTTCTTATTTTTTTTAATAAGAGTTCTTACTATGTTAATGATAACTCTTAGTCATGCATGCCCTTTTAGACAAAGGAGTAATGAGGTTTCTATCGTATTTTGAATTCTCTTTCACTTAACATTATTTCACTGTGTATTTCTGTGAATTGATGTAAATCACAAATGTTTTCAGGGAGTTGAACAGTATTCCATCTTACATTTATATTTTCTGTTTTCAAACTTAGCAATGTACGGGCATACCAAAAATATCAAACATCCCAGTGTTGAAATAGTATTTTTATTCAGAACCTAAGATATATACTAATATCAAACTAGACTTGTAATCCTTTGTTTATAGGGTCTATGTAGGCAACCGTTAAATCAGGATGAATTAACAATTAAAATACAGAAGAACTGCAAAAATATCAAAAAATACCATTCATGTTAGCAACCAATGATGTTACTTTGTTAAATTGTAAGTGCAGTGTTGACCCTTAAGGTGCATTTTTGAGTTCCATGTTACCATTCTTTCTTGTGGAGGTGTGACAATTCAATTATTCTATAGCTTTTCTTTATTTAAACTATTTGTTAATATTTTGTTAACACATAAATGAATTTGGCTCTCTCATGAAGAGAATAATTTACTCAATGGTAATAAACTTAAAAGTTGGTTATAGATAATTGAAAATATACTTATCTTAATTCTTTGATATTTTCATCCAACTACAAACAGAAACTTTAAAAATTATAGAAAACACTTGGATGCTGATTTGAGAACTTCTTCTTTTAAAAAATTTATTTATTTTTAATTGAAGGATAATTGCTTTATAGTATTGTGTTAGTTTCTGCCAAGCATCAACATGAATCATCCATAGGTATACATATGTCCCATCTCTCTTGAGTCTCCCTCCCACCTCCCTTGCCATCCCAGCCCTGTAGGTTTTTACAGAGCCCTGGTTTAAGTTCTTTGAGTCATACAACAAATTCCCATTGGCTATCTATTTTACATATGGTAATGAATGTTTCCATGTTACTCTGATTTGAGAACTTCTGATCCACATCAAAATTTCCTATGCTCTTCCTTTATGCTAGGTCATTTAGGTTGATGAAAAAATTCACATGAATTAATATGGGAATGTAAGGAGTGGAAGCCAATCATGAAAGGTTTTATCTCAACAAAATTATCATTGGAAATCTATTTAGACAAACTGAAATTATTTTTTAATTGTACAAAAATGTGAGCATACTTTTATTACTATACTTTTTATATTGTATTATAATGTGTTACATGGTTTCTCCTTGATAGATGATCAATTATAGAAATTATATTTTTTATCACTCTTTGTTCAGTACCTAACAGTGTCTACCCAGTTCATTTGAAATGCTCAATAAATATATATTCTATTGAGCTACCAAATATGTATTGTATTTAAAATAAATGAGTTAAAAATACAATTGATAAAATGTCTTGAAATAGTGCAATGCATTATTAATTTCCCTTCTTATTATCAATTCAATGAAAGAGATCTTAAATTTTTTTGTGTGAAGGAAGGTTCATATTTTTATCATTTTCTGGAGGCAATGCTCTTAGATGTCACAATTTTTCCTGAATTAATGGGGATATAAGTGCATTTTATTGAGTTAAATAGTCATAATTTTTAAAGCTATTTGTACTTTATTTACTTGACTTATCAATAATTGAGAAAGATATGAAAGCTTCTACTCTAATGTGAGATTTCTTTATTTATTTTTATAGCCATATGAATTTTGCTTCATATGTTTTGAGGTAATTAGGTATATACAAATTTGAAAATTTTAAATCATAGAAGTTAATCAAAACTTTATCATTCTGTAATGACTTATAATAATATATTTTTTTCTTAAAGCCAATAATCTTTACAGCTTTTCTTTTGGTTAATATATGCTTGAGGCACATAGCTGAATTTTAAAAATTAAATCCATCCATTTTTGCTTTTTAACTGGCAATTTTAAACTACTTACATGTTTATGACCCCTGTTTTATATGGACTTCTGTCTTTTATCCTACTTTTCCTCTCTGTTTCAATTTTAAAGGTTTGTTATGTTTCATCTTTTTTTAAAAAAATGAATATATTTAAATATTAAAAATTTATTTTCTTTTTTGTTTTCTTCCTCAGATAGTGTGAAAGTTGTATATTCCATTTCTATTATTGTAAAGTTACTTTTGAAAACTTTATCATATAAACTTATATTCTAAAGTAAATATCTAAATTTTCTTCCAAATGATATAAAAGCTTTAAAACACTTTAATTCTGATCACTCAGTTTCCAAATAATGTCATTGTTGTCCTGTATTTTAGTTTGGTACTTAAAAAAATTTTTTTTACTGCAATATAGGTGATTTAAAAAGTTGTGTTAATTTCTGCTGTACAGAAAAGTGATTAGTTATACATGTGTGTGTGTGTGCTCAGTTGCTTCAGTAGCGTCTGACTCTTTGTGACCCTATGGACTATAGCCTATCAGTCTCCTCTGTCCTTGGGATTCTCCAGGCAAGAATACTGGAGTGGGTTGACATGCCCTCATCCAGGGGATCTTCCTGACCAAGGTATTGGACCTGTGTCTCTTATTTCTCCTGCACTGGTAGGTTCTTTGGGCTTCTGTGGTGGCTCAGACAGTAAAGAATCTGCCTGCAATAAGAGAGACCTGGGTTTGATCCCTGGGTTGGGAAGATCCCCCTGGAGGAGGGCACGGCAACCCACTCCAGTATTCTTGCCTGAAGAATTCCATGGACAGAGGAGACTGATAGGCTACAGTCTATTGGTTCACAAGGAGCTGGACAGGACTAAGTGACTAAGCCCAGCAGTGCCACCTGGGAAGACCTTAGTTTTATATATATATATGGCACCCCACTCCAGTATTCTTGCCTAGATAATTCGATGGACAGAGGAGCCTGGCAGGCTACACTGCAAGAGGTTGCAAAGAGTTGTATGCAATTGAACGAATAACACTTTTCATTTTCTTTCACATATATATCTATTCTTTTCATAGTTTTTTCCATTATGGTTTATCATAATATATAGAGTATAATTTCCTCTGCTTTACAGTATAATATTGTTGTTTATCCATCCTATATATACACCTGCTTGCATCTGCTAATCACAAGCTCCCAATCTTTCCTCCCTCACCCCCACTCCTCTTTGGCAGCCACAAGTCTGTTCTCTGTGTCAGTTTCTGAGTCATAGATATGTTCATTTGTGTCATATTTTAGATTCCACATATAAGTGATACAGTATAGTATTAGCCTTTCTCTTTCTTACTTTGCTTAGTATGAAATCTCTAGGTCCATCCATGTTACTACAAATGGCATTTATTTCATTCTTTTTTTATGGCTGAGTAATATTGCCTATGTAAATATCACATCTTCTTTATCCATTCATCTGTCATTGGACATTTAGTTTGTTTCCATGTCTTGGCTATTGTGAATAGCGCTGCTGTGAATAGCGCTGCTGTGAGCATGGAGGCACATTTATCTTTTTGAATTGTAGTTTTGTATGGGTATATACCCAGGAGCAAGATTGCTAGATTATATGGCAACTTTATTCTTAGTTTTTTGCTTGTTCTGTATTTTGGTCACATTTTATGGCATGTGGGATCCTGGTTCCTTGACCAAGGATTGAAGTCATGCCCCTTACAGTGGAAGCATGGGGCTGTGAACCAGTGGAAAGGCTCAAGGAAGTCCCATCTATTCTTTATTTTTTGAGGAACCTCCATACTGTTTTCTATAGTGACTGTACCAATTTACATTCCGAAGTTTGGTCCTTTTAATGTGAAAATTGTCATTGTAATTGACAAAATTCTGATCACTCTGTCCACAATTATACGCTATTTTACATAGCATTTAAATTTGTGCCTTTAAAAATTATTTTATACAGACAGTATGTTTTAAAAATTACCTAATATTTCCCAGTTTATCTGTTCTTCCCTTTCGATATTGCAGACCCTCATTCAGGGATTGTCGCTTTTCCTGATGTCTACCCTTTGAACAGTTCCTTTAAAAAAGGTCTGTTTGGGATAAATTCTCTTAGTTTTAGTTTATCTGAAAATGTATTTTTTTGATTTCTCATTTCTAGAAAGTAATTTCCTTTTCATTTTGTTATTTTCTCTTAGCACTTTGTAAAAATTATTGCACTATCTTCTGGTTTTCATTGTTACTGTTGGAAAGACTTTTATCATTCAGTTTGTTCCTTTGTAGGTGGCTTGTCTCAGGTTGTTTTTTAAGAACATCTCTTTATGTTTCTTGTTAGCTATACATTTATGTGTTTTAGTTAGTTTTTGAAAATTAGTGACCACAATGTCTTCAAACATTTCCTCTCCTCTTTCTTTTTCTCTGGGAATCACATAAGAAATACATGTAGTTTGAGCACAGTCATAATTTTCTCTGAGTAGTCTTGGTAGAAATCTTTTCAGAGTAAGTTGTTAATAGAGTCTTCTTTTACTCACAAAAGTATCTTAATTTTATGATAAATTAATTTAACCTTGTGTATGTGAAATCTTCTGAGTTTTCCTCACCCACATCTCTTTTCTTCTCTTTTATATTATTTATATTCTTATCTTTCTAAGTCATATCAACAAATGCTGTGTTCACAACCTCACAACTCCTGTTTCAGGTTAGTTTCTTCAGAAATATATTCCAACTCACTAGTTATTTTTTCAACTGTGTCTAATCTGCTATTTAACTCATTAATTCAACTTTTTATTTTTGTATTTTTTTACATTTTTAGATGTTCTACTTGCCACTTGACTCTTTTCTAAATCCACCTGGTCGTTTTTAGTAGGCTTTGTATTTGCTCTTTTTTTTTTTTTACTAACTTGAACATTTTGTGCATAGTAATATTATAATCTGTTACATGATAATCCAAGTTTTGAAGTCCCTGATGGTGTAAGTCTTTTTTTTAAATAGTTCCTTCTGGCTTTCAATTGTGATAGATTTTCCCCTTGTATTTCACTGTGGTATTGACTGTGAGCCTGAGTTATTCTCAAATTTTGGGAATCCATGAAGCTTACATAAGGGATAGTTTCCTCCAACTAGAATTTGTGTATTCTTTCAATAGCCAGGGTCACTACTGGCCTAAGGCCATGATAACCACCTTTTAGGATACTTTTTAATGTAGAAATTGCAAGGTAAGCATTCTTGCCACTAGTCCACAGTGTATTTTTATGTCATAGTGCCTATATTGGCATTTGTCCTTACATGTTTGCTTGTTGCTCTTGGCTCACTGCTTTAGTTTCAGTTTTGTTGTTTTTTCTAAATCGAGGAGAGTGTCTCTCAGAATTTCTTTGCTTAATTGGAACCCCCAAATGCATTTAGAGTCTGTTTTCCTGAGACATAGCTGTTTTTTAGTGGGAAGGTCTTTTGGAGTATCTTGTTCAACTTAATGCTAGAAGCAGAAATCTTACATTATTTGTTGTTATACTCAGTGTGTTTTATGGAGGTTGATGAAAACTTCTTAATTCTTTTAAAGCTGTTCAACAATTTTTCTTACATGTGAGAAAGCTAAATTTTGGAAGTTTTGGCCAGTTTTAATGTTTTCACATGAACTAATTTATTTCACATTTAGATTCACATATTAATAAATGTTATATTGTCTATTTGGTGTTGTGACTTGAGTATTTTGAAAACCACTATATATTTTGAATGTGTCAGTCCACCTTTCAAAGCTGTTTCTCCAAATTTCAAACTCTTATCTTCTAAGCTCCATGTGCATATGTGTGTGTGATATGTTTGTGTGACTTTTGGTTGGATAGAGTGTAAGATGAAGGTGAATATGTGCTTATATTTGTATGTACATGGACTTTTGATTTGGGCAAAGGTGGAAGTTCGTAGAGGTGGGGTTGAGAGCACAGGTAGTTGCTGATGTCTCTGGGAGGAAGGAAATGGCAATCTTGAGTTGAGAAGAAATTGTGCAATTAAATAACTACTCTTTATTGAATCTGTATAAGGCTTTGTTATTAGGCTTTCTGCTAAATGCTTTACTTTCATGATTTCAACTAACCCTCAGAAACCTGTAGTAGTATTGCTGTTTAGTTGCTAAGTCATGTCCGACTATTTGCGATCCCATGGGCTGTAGCCTACAAGATTCCTCTGTCCATGGGATTCTCCAGGCAAGAATACTGGAGTGGGTTGGCATTTCCTGCTCCAGGGGATCTTCCTGATCCAGGGATTGAAACTGCTTTTCCTGCATTGTCAGGCAGATTCTTTAACAATGAGCCACTAGGGAAGCCAATAGTAGTGTTACTTCATTTTAAAGATAAGGAAACTGAAGTGTAGAGAGGTTAATTATCCTTGCCCCAGTTCACATGGTCATTAGGTAGCAGAGCCAAGAATTGAGCCCAGACTTAGTGACTGACTCTAAAGTGAAAGTCGCTCACTTGTGTCTGACTCTTTGCGACCCCAAGGACTATAGAGTCCATGGAATTATTCTCCAGGCCAGAATACTGGAGTGAGTAGCCTTTCCCTTCTCCAGGGGATTTTTCCAACCCAGGGACTGAACCTAGCTCTCCCGAATTGCAGGTGGATTCTTTACCTGTTGAGCCACAAGGGAAGCCCGCTGCGCTCTTTCTCTTATTCCAAAATGCCCAAGGAATGAATGTTAGCCTATATATAATCTTTAACACCCATCTATGGATTTTGTATTCCTTTCATATTACTAATATAAAAATGAAATAATTTATCCATTAATATCTTAAAACAAATATTCTTTAATTTATTTGGGAATAACTATTTTTTCTTTATTTAGGAGAATGCTTGGGGCAAATGGATTTTAATATTTTTGGCATCTAATATTGAATAGAAAAAAATGGATGTGTTGGCATCAATAGCGAGGAAGATCAGATATTTTGAAGATCCATGCTGCTTCAGTCTGTTAAAAATTTCTGAGAAAATGTTTCATATACTTGAATATCTTTCATGTAAAAATTATGACCTATGTTCTCTTGGTTTTACTCACAAAGATATTTATAAATTAATTTCTCAAATCAATGCCATTGAAGCATTTTACAGCTTTTGAGTAAGCAATCTGGTCACAGCAAAATTATTACTTAAATATTAAAGCTCCCACTCATTCTTTTTATCAGTTAATAAAATGCTAAATTTACATAATTAATTGATTTTATTAATACAAATGTAGCATGTTTAATTTAGTAGTCAAATTAAATTAATTACTTATTTAAGAGCAATACAATACTTGGACTCGGCATTTAATAATAATATTTAAAAATAAATTTTATGTTAAAAGTAGCTTCAATATATTTAACTGTTTGCTGGCAAAACTGCTGAAGAAACAGACATTATGTTAAATAGTTTTGGTTTTTTTTTTTTTGCCTTTTTTTTTCTCTTGATGTGGAGTTAGATTGCTAGAAAGCAGATCTGATAACAATAATAGGTTGATACTGTGGCGTGTAATAACCTCTTGGGATTATTTTCTGGGGGTATGTTACTAACGTTGGTGCCTGGTACAGTAAATTAACAATGAACTCCATATTAGGAAACACTAGCACACACTTGCTTTCTTTCAAGCTATTTTTAAAGAATGTGCTTATTGTTTACCTGACTTTTTGAAAATGCAATTTATGGAATGTGGAATCCTTAAGGGATGCTGTATGAAGATATTCACTGATATTTTATGAAAGGTTTGAAAGTTTGGGGTTTGATTCTATTTCTTCTTAAGCCTGGAGTTTAAAAGTAATTTAGGAACTAAATAAAAGTCTCTATAGGGACCTTTCAGGTTGTGGGCTTACCAATAACATTTTGAAAAATCCCATTACTATTAAGCACTGTGTTTTTCATTAGATTTCAATAGCCCTTTTTTTCTCTTTCTCTCTGACACTTTGTAAGTAACAGATCTGTCCAACTGCAATATAACACTTTACTGTGGCTTAATATTGATTGTCTTTTTTAGCACAGCCAAATAGCATTTAAAACAATGCTTTGAAGAATATTAACACGAAGAGCAACCTTTTCAGTCATGCAGAGAAATGATTTTGAAGTGACATTAACTTTCACATAAAATTCTTTTGGGAAACCTCATAATGGTTCACTTTATTTTTTTTCATTTTGGGGAAAAAGACTTCTGAGTTCTAATTTTTTACTTTTTTTAGGCACATTCATGCTTTTAGCTTGCCCCATATAAGTCAAAATAGCTTGGTATTTTAGAGCCTTAAAGTTTAATACTAGCTGTTTCACATAATCTTCTTCCTGAAAACCGTGTTGAATGTTTCTTTTATCATTATATGCTTTGTAGCAATCTCTTAAAGGGACTTTCATAAAATCACAACTTTTCTAATCTATTTTATTCTCTTGTATTCCTGGATTTCATATTTGATTGCATTTTTAATTCAATTCAGATTAAAGTTTAGTACAAAACCTTTTTATTTTAATAGAAGTTCATTGTTCATAGTTAATTTTCTTAAAGTATTTTTGAGTTGTCTGATTAACTCAGCCAAATATATTATTGGGAAAAATTTTCTCTGCATCTTTTCCTCTCTTTTTTTTCTTTTTAATTAATTTTTATTGAAGGATAATGGCTTTACAGACTTTTGTTGTCTTCTGTCAAACCTCAACATGAATCAGCCATAGGTATACATATATCCCCTCCCTTTTGAAACTCCCTCCCATATCCCTCTCCATCCCACTCCTCTAGGTTGATACAGAGGCCCTGTTCAGAGTTTTCTGAGCCATGCAGCAAATTCCCATTGGCTATCTATTCTACAGATGGCAATGTAAGTTTCCATGTTACTATTTCCATACATCTCACCCTCTCCTCCCCTCTCCCCATGTCCATAAGTCTATTCTCTGTGTCTGTTTCTCCATTGCTGTCCTGTAAATAAATTCTTCAGGACCATTTTTCTAGATTCTGTATATGTGTGTTAGAATATGATATTTATCTTTCTCTTTCTGACTTACTTCACTCTGCATAATAGGCTCTAGCTTCATCCGCCTCATCAGAACTGACTCAAATGTGTTCCAATTTATGGCTGAGTATATTCCATTGTATATATGTACCACAACTGCTTGATCCATTCATCTGTTGATGGACATCTAGGTTGCTTCCATGTTCTAGCTATTGTAAATAGTGCCGCAGTGAACAATGGGATACATGTGTCTTTTTCAATTTTGGTTTCCGCAGGGTATATGCCTAGGAGTGGAATTGCTAGGTCATGTGGTGATTTTATTCTTAGTTTTTTTAAGGAATCTCCATACTGTCTTCCATAGTGGCTGTATCAATTTACATTCACACCAACAGTGTAAGAGTGTTCCCTTTTCTCCACACCCTCTCTAGCATTTATTGTTTGTAGACTTTTTGATGATGGCCATTCTGGTTGGTATGAGGTGATATCTCACTGTAGTTTTTATTTGTGTTTTGCTAATAATGAGCGATGTTGAGCATCTTTTCATGTGTTTGTTAGCCATCTATATGTCTCCTTTGGAGAAATGTCTACTTAGGTCTTTTTCCCACTTTTTGATTGGGTTGTTTGTTTTTTCTGGCATCGAGTTGTATGAGCTGATGTATATTTTGGAAATTAATCCTTTGTTAGTTATTTCATTTGCTATTACTTTCTCCTACTCTGAGGGTTGTCTTTTCACCTTGCTAATAATTTCCTTTGCTGTGCAAAAGCTTTTAAGTTTAATCAGGTCCCACTTGTTTACTTTTGTTTTTATTTCTGTTACTCTAGGAAGTGGGTCAGAGAGGATCTTGCTTTGATTTCTGTCATCAAGTGTTCTGCCTATGTTTTCCTCTAAGAGTTTTATAGTTTCTGGTCTTACATTTAGGTCTTTAATCCATTTTGAGTTTATCTTTGTGTATGGTGTTAGGAGTATTCTAACTTCATTCTTTCACATATAGCAATCCGATTTTCCCAGCACCACTTATTGAAGAGGCTGTCTTTGCCCCATTGTATATTCTCACTTTTTTTGTCAAAAATAAGGTACCCATAGGTGCATGGGTTATTTCTGTGCTTTCTATCTTGTTCCATTGGTCTATATTTCTGTTTTTGTGCCAGTACCATACTGTCTTGATGACTATAGCTTTGTAGTATAATCTGAAGTCAGGAAGGTTGATTCCTGCTTTGGTTATTTGGTTATTTGGGGTCTTTTGTGTTTCCATATGAATTGTGAAAATTTTTTTCTACTTCTGTAAAAAATGCCATTGGTAATTTGATAGGGATCTCATTGAATCTGTGGATTGCATTTTGTAGTATAGTCATCTTTACAATATTGATTCTTCCTACCCAGGAACATGGAATATCTCTCCATCTGTTTATGTTGTCTTTGATTTCTTTCATTAGTGTCTATAATTTTCTGTGTAAAGTTCTTTTGTCTCCTTAGGTAAATTTATTCCTAGATATTTAATTCTTTTTGTTGCAATGGTGAATGAGATTGATTCCTTAATTTCTCTTTCTGATTTTTCATTCTTAGTATATAGAAATGCAAGTGATTTCTGTGTACTGATTTCATGTCCTGCAACTTTGCTAAATTCACTGATTAGCTCTAGAAAATTTCTGATACTGTCTTTAGGGTTTTCTCTGTACAGTATCATGTCATCTGCAAACAGTGAGAGCTTTGCTTCTCTTCTCTGATTTGGATTCCTTTTATTTATCTTTCTTCTCTGCTTGCTGTAGCTAGGACTTCCAAAAATATGTTGAATAATAGTGGTGAAAGTGGACACCCTTGTCTTATTCCTGATCTTAGGGGGAATGCTTTCACTTTTTCACCATCGAGAATGTTTGCTGTAGGCTTATCATATATGGTCTTTACTATGTTGAAGTGGCTTCCTTCAATGCCTGTTTTTTTTAAGAGTTTTAATTATAAATGGGTGCTGAATTTTGTCAAAGATTTTTTCTGCATCTATTGAGATTATCATATGGTTTTTATCTTTCAATTTGTTAATATGGTATATCACATTGATTGATTTGCATATTTTGAAGAATCCTTGCATTCCTGAAATAAACCCAACTTGATCATGGTGTATGAGCTTTTTGATGTGTTGCTGAATTCTGTTTGCTAAAATTTTGTTGAGGATTTTTGCATCTATGTTCATCAGTGATATTGGCCTATAGTTTTCTTTTTTTATGTGTGTTTTGTCTTTGTTTGGTTTTGGTATCAGGGTGATGGTGACCTTGTAGAATGAGTTTGGAAATGTTCCTTCCTCTGCAATTTTTTGGGAAGAGTTTTAGAAGGATCAGTTTAGTTCAGTTAGGTCACTCAGTTGTGTCCTACTCTTTGCGACCCCATGAATTGCAGCATGCCAGGCCTCCCTGTCCATCACCAATGACTGGAGTTTATCCAAACTCATGTGCATCGAGTTGGTGATGCCATCTAAACATCACATCCTCTGTTGTCTCCTTCTCCTCCTGTCCCCAATCCCTCCTGGCATCAAGGTCTTTTCCAATGAGTCAATTCTTCCCATGACGTGGCCAAAGTATTGGAGTTTCAGCTTTAGCATCAGTCCTTACAATGAACACCCAGGACTGATCTCCTTTAGAAAAGACTGGTTCAATCTCCTTGCAGCCCAAGGGACTCTCAAGAGTCTTCTCCAACACTACAGTTCAAAAGCATCAATTCTTCAGTGCTCAGCTTTCTTCACAGTCCAACTCTCACATCCATACGTGACCACTAAAAAAACCATAGCCTTGACTAGACGGACCTTTGTTGGCAAAGTAATGTCTCTGCTTTTGAATATGCTATCTAGGTTGGTCATAACTTTCTTTCCAAGGAGTAAGCATCTTTTAATTTCATGGCTGCAGTCACCATCTGCAGTGATTTTGGAGCCCCCCAAAATAAAGTCTGACACCAATTCCACTGTTTCCCCATCTATTTGCCATGAAGTGATGGGACCAGATGCCATGATCTTCATTTTCTGAATGTTGAGCTTTAAGCCAACTTTTTCACTCTCCTCTTTCACTTTCATCAAGAGGCTTTTTAGTTCCTCTTCACTTTCTGCCATAAGCGTGGTGTTATCTGCATATCTAAGGTTATTGATATTTCTCCCAGCATTCTTGATTCCAGCTTGTGCTTCTTCCAGCCCAGCATTTCTCATGATGTACTCTGCAGATAAGTTAAATAAGCAGGATGACAATATATAGCCTTGACGTACTCCTTTTCCTATTTGGAACCACTCTGTTGTTCCAAGAAAAGCTTTTTATTTTTCCACAAATTTTGAATGAGATCCTTGCCAGGTACAGTAACCCTGGTAGTAGATTTTTCTTTTTCAGTACTTTAAATATATTCTGCCATTCCCTTCTGGCTTGCAGAGTTTCTGCTGAAAGATCAGCTGTTAAACATATGGGGGTTCCATCATATGTTACTTGTTGCTTCTCCCTTGCTGCTTTTAATATTCTTTCTTTGTGTTTAGTCTTTGTTAGTTTAGTATGTGTCTTGGTGTGTTTCACCTTGGATTTATCCTGTATGGGACTCTTTGTGCCTCTTGGACTTGATTGGCTATTTCCTTTTCCATGTTGGGGAAATTTTCAACTATAATCTCTTCAAAAATTTTCTCATACCTTTCTTTTTCTCTTCTTCATCTGGGACCCCTATCATTGGAATGTTGGCGCATTTGATAATGTCTCAGAGGTCTCCGAGACTATCCTCAGTTCTTTTCATTCTTTGTACTTTATTCTGCTCTTCAGAAGTTATCTCCACCATTTTATCTTCCAGCTCACAGATTCATTCTTCTGCTTCAGATATTCTGCTATTGATTTCTTCTAGAGTATTTTTAATTTTAGTAATTGAGTTGTTTGTTTCTATATGCTTATTCTTCAATTCTTCTAGGTCTTTAATTGATTCTTGCATTTTCTCCATTTTGTTTTTAAGGTTTTTGATCATCTTTACTATCATTATTCTTTTTCAGGCAGTTTGCCTATTTCTTCTTCATTTATTTGGACTTCTGTATTTCTAGTTGTTCCTTCAATTGTGTAGTATTTCTCTGCTTTTTCATTATTTTCTTTAACTTACTTTTCCCAGGCTGAGGTGTCCTTTTCCCAGGCTTCAATGTTGAATTCTTTGTTTATTTTGGTTTCTGCCCTCATACGGTTGGTCAGCTGGAAAAGAATCTGCCTGTAATGCAGGAGACCTGGGTTCGATCCCTGGGTTGAGAAGATCCCCTGGAGAAGGGAAAGGCTACCCACTCCAGTATTCGGGCTGGAGAATTCCATGGACTGTATAGTCTCAGTTCAGTTCAATTCAGTTGCTCAGTCGTGTCCTACTCTTTGCGACCCCATGAATTGCAGCATGCCAGGCCTCCCTGTCCATCACCAACACCTGGAGTTCACTCAGACTCACATCCATCGAGTCAGTGATGCCATCCAGCCATCTCATCCTCTGTCATCCCCTTCTCCTCCTGCCCCCAATCCCTCCCAGCATCAAAGTCTTTTCCAACGAGTCAACTCTTCCCATGAGGTGGCCAAAGTACTGGAGTTTCAGCTTTTTAGCATCATTCCTTCCAAAGAAATCCCAGGGCTGATCTCCTTTAGAATGGGCTGGTTGGATCTCCTTGCAGCCCAAGGGACTCTCAAGAGTCTTCTCCAACACCACAGTTCAAAGGCATCAGTTCTTTGGCGCTCAGCTTTCTTCACAGTCCAACTCTCACATCCATACGTGACCACTGAAAAAACCATAGCCTCGACTAAACAGACCTTTGTTGGCAAAGTAATGTCTCTGCTTTTCAGTATGCTATCTAGGTTGGTCATAACTTTTCTTCCAGGGAGTAAGCATCTTTAAATTTCATGGCTGCAGTCACCATCTGCAGTGATTTTGGAGCCCTGCAAAATAAAGTCTGACACTGATTCCACTGTTTCCCCATCTATTTCCCATGAAGTGATGGGACCAGATGCCATGATCTTCGTTTTCTGAATGTTGAGCTTTAAGCCAACTTTTTCACTCTCTTCTTTCACTTTCATCAAGAGGCTTTTTAGTTCCTCTTCATTTTCTGCCATAGGAGTGGTGTCATCTGTATATCTGAGGTTATTGATATTTCTCCCGGCAATCTTGATTCCAGCTTGTGCTTCTTCCAGCCCAGCGTTTCTCATGATGTACTCTGCAGATAAGTTAAATAAGCAGGATGACAATATATAGCCTTGACGTACTCCTTTTCCTATTTGGAAGCAGTCTGTTGTTCCATGTCCAGTTCTAACTGTTGCTTCCTGACCTGCATATAGATTTCTCAAGAGGCAGGTCAGGTGCTCTGGTATTCCCATCTCTTTCAGAAGTTTCCACAGTTTATTGTGATCCACACAGTCAAAGGCTTTGGTATAGTCAGTAAAGCAGAAATACATGTTTTTCTGGAATTCTCTTGCTTTTTCCATGATCCAGCAGATGTTGGTAATTTGATCTCTGGTTCCTCTGCCTTTTCTAAAACGAGCTTTAACATCTGGAAGATCACAGTTCACGTACTGCTGAAGCCTGGCTTAGAGAATTTTGAGCATTACTTTACTAGCGTGTGAGATGAGTGCAATTGTATGGTAGTTTGAGCATTCTTTGGCATTGCCTTTGTTTGGGATTGGAATGGAAACTGACCTTTTCCAGTCCTGTGGCCACTGTTGAGTTTTCCAAATTTGCTGGCCTATTGAGTGCAGCACTTTCACAGCATCATCTTTCAGGATTTGAAACAGCTCAACTGGAATTCCATCACCTCCACTAGCTTTGTTCATAGTGATGCTTTCCAAGGCCCACTTGACTTCACGTTCCAAGATGTCTGGCTCTAGATGAGTGATCACACCATCGTGATTATCTTGGTCGTGAAGGTCTTTTTGTACTGTTCTTCTGTGTATTCTTGCCCCCTCTTAGTGTCTTCTGCTTCTGTTAGGTCCATACTATCTCTGTCCTTTATCGAGCCCATCTTTGCATGAAATGTTCCCTTGGTATCTCTAATTTTCTTTAAGAGCTCTCTAGTCTTTCCCATTCTGTTGTTTTCCTCTATTTATTTGCATTGGTTGCTCTGGAAGGCTTTCTTATCTCTTCTTGCTATTCTTTGGAACTCTGCATTCAGATGCCTGTATCTTTCCTTTTCTCCTTTGCTTTTTGCTTCTCTTCTTTCCACAGCTATTTGTAAGGCCTGCTCAGACAGCCATTTTGCTTTTTTGCATTTCTTTTCCATGGGGATGGTCTTGATCCCTGTCTCCTGTACAATGTCACAAACCTCCATCCATAGTTCATCAGGCACTCCACTCTATCTATCAGATCTAGTCCCTTAAATCTATTTCTCACTTCCATTATATAATCATAAGGGATTTGATTTAGGTCATACCTGAATGATCTAATGGTTTTCCCTACTTTCTTCAATTTCAGTCTGAATTTGGCAATAAGGAGTTCATGATCTGAGCCACAGTCAGCTCCTGGTCTTGTTTTTGTTGACTATATAGAGCTTCTCCATCTTTGGCTGCAAAGAATATAATCAATCTGATTTCGGTGTTGACCATCTGGTGATGCCCATGTGTAGAGTCTTCTCTTGTGTTGTTGGAAGAGGGTGTTTGCTATGACCAGTGCATTTTCTTGCAAAACTCTATTAGTCTTTGCTCTGTTTCATTCCACATTCCAAGGCCAAATTTGCCTGTTACTCTAGGTGTTTCTTGACTTCCTACTTTTGCATTCCAGTCCCCTATAATGAAAAGGACATCTTTTTTTGGGTGTTAGTTCTAAAGGTCTTGTAGGTCTTCATAGAACCGTTGAAATTCAGCTTCTTCAGCATTACTGGTTGGGGCATAGACTTGGATTACCATGATATTGAATGGTTTACCTTGGAAACAAACAGAGATCATTCTGTCATTTTTGAGATTGCATCCAAGTACTGCATTTCAGACTCTTGTTGACCATGATGGCTACTCCATTTCTTCTAAGGGATTCTTGCCCACAGTAGTAGATATAATGGTCGTCTGAGTTAAATTCACCCATTCCAGTCCATCTTACTTTGCTGATTCCTAGCTTGTTGACTTTCACTCTTGCCATCTCCTGTTTGACCACTTTCAATTTGCCTTGATTCATGGACCTGACATTCCAGTTTCCTATGCAATATTGCTCTTACAGCATCAGACCTTGCTTCTATCACCAGTCCCATCCACAACTGGGTATTGTTTTTGCTTTGGCTCTATCCCTTCATTCTTTCTGGAGTTATTTCTCCACTCATCTCCAGTAGCATATGGGCACCTACTGACCTGGGGAGTTCCTCTTTCAGTATCCTATCATTTTGTTTTTTCATACTGTTCATGGGGTTCTCAAGGCAAGAATACTGAAGTGGTTTGCCATTCCCTTCTCCAGTGGACCCCATTGTGTCAGACTTCTCCACCATTCCCGCCCATCTTGTGTGGCCCCACAGGGCATGGCTTAGTTTCATTGAGTTAGACAAGGCTGTGGTCCTAGTGTGATTAGATTGACTAGTTTTCTGTGATTATGGTTTCAGTGTGTCTGCCCTCTTGCAACACATACCGTCTTACTTGGGTTTCTTTTACCTAAGACGTGGGGTATCTCTTCATGCCTGCTCCAGCAAAGCGCAGCTGCTGCTCCTTACCTTGAATGAAGGGTATCTCCTCACTGCCCCTGCTCCTGACCTTGAATGACACAACTGAGCAACTTTCACTCAGTTCACTCAAGGTTGGTCCAGTAGTTTGTATAAGCTTCACATAGGGTGAGATTTGTGCTGAGTTTTTGTTTGTTTTCCCTCTGATGGGCAAGGATGAGTGAGGTGGTAATCCTATCTGCTGATGACTGGGTTTGTATTTTGGTTTTGTTTGTTGTTTATATGAGGCATCCTGCACAGGGTGCTACTGGTGGTTGGGTGATGCTGGGTCTTGTATTGAAGTGGTTTCCTTTGTGTGGGTTCTCACTATTTGATACTCCCTAGGGTTAGTTCTCTGGTAGTCTAAGGACTACCAGAGGCTCCAAGACAGTGCTCCTACTCCAAAAGCTCAGAGCTTGATCTCTGGTCAGGAATGAGGATTCCACAAGTGGTTTGTTATGGCATTAAGTGAGATTAAAACAAATATTCAAAATGAGCATGCAAAGATGAACCCCAGACAAATGGCAATTACAAAATAAGGCAAATAATGAAAATAATGGAATATACACATATACATGTACACCCATGAGCAAAGTCAAAACGTTTCAACAAAAATAAAGTACAGTACATTGACCCAGCAAACAAAGGAAATCAAAAATTATATTTACCAGTTAAGAACAAAACTAACCAAAGCACAAACTAGAAAACAAAAGTAAGGCAAGGTGCCGAGTGGGGAATAGAGCAATGCAAACAAAACTAACAAATATGTTAAGAAGAAAGGAAAGAAAGAAAATAAAGAAAGAATAGATATGCAAAGTTAAATAGAGGTAGGTGAAGAAGATTTATATCCATTAAAGATTAACTGCAAGGGTGAAAGAACAGTAGGAAAGGTAAACAAGGGAATAAATGTAGAAAAAATGTAATAGGTTAAAAAAATTAAAATTATAAAATGGGAAAAGAAGAAAAAAAAAGTGGAAGAAGAAAGAAAAAGGAAACAGAAAAAAGCTCCACAGAACTGCAAAAGCCCAATGTAGAGGCAGAAGTTTATAATAGCAATAAAAAGTGTGACAGAATATACATATATACATATACACCCATAAGCAAAATCAAAACTGTGAAAAAATAAAGTACAATAGATTGACCCAGAGAACAAAAGAAACCACAAATTATATCCACCAGAACAAAACTAACTAAAGCACAAGCTGGAAAAGAAAACTAAAGCAATGTGTCAATTTGGCAATAAAGCAATGAAAATAAAACTAACATATATTAAGAGGAAAGGAAAGAAAAGAAAGAATAGATCTGCAAAGTTAGATAGTGGTAGATAAAGAAGATTTATATGAAGATTAACTGCAAGGGGAAAAGAGCAATAGGAAAAGCAAACAAAGGAATAAATGTAGAAAAAATAGTAATAGGTTTAAAAAAAATTAAAATTAAAAAGAGAAAAAAAGAAAACTCCACAGAACTGCAAAAGTCCAATGTAGAGGCAGAGGTTTATAACAACAATAAAAAATATGACTGAGGAAGAAAGAAAAAGCTAAAAAGCTTAATTAGATTTCATAGTGCCAATAAAATGGACAATTACAAAGTTGGGTGGAGAGGGAAAAAAAGAAAAAATCAGAAATAATGTACAGAACAAGTCAAAACATACAAATAATAAATGTTTTTTCTTGAGTCACTGCTGTCAGAGTCCTTTGCCTCGCTGGGAGTCACAGTCCACCTCACCTCCCAAGGATGCCCTCCAACACTGTGCTGATCTCTGGATGCTCAGATTCTAATCTGGTCCTACTCCTGTGTGTTCTTGCCTCCAATGTCCACAGCTATCAGAACAAGTGCATTTTCTTTTGTGGGAGCTCTCAATGACCTTTCATATATTCCATAGACACAGAGTCTGCCTAGTTGATCATGTGGATTTAATTTGCAGCTTGTACAGCTGGTGGGAAGGTTTTGGGTCTTCTTTCTTAGCCATACTACCCCTGGGTTTCAACTGTAATTTTATTTTCACCTCTGCATGTGGGTCACCCACTGGGGTTTGCTCCTGAGGCTGCCCTGGAGGACTTGGGTTTGCCTCTGTGAGGGTCAGGTGCAGCTGTTAGAGTTGAAGGGGTTCTGGCAGCACCAAGGTTCTCAGGGGAGTTGGTGACTAGGGCAGCAGGAAGTTTAGCGCTCTAGAAGGGTATGGCAGCCAGTATTGGCCAATACGCTCCAGTATTCTTGCCTGGAGAACACCCCCACCCCCACTCCCTCATCCCTGACAGAGAAGCTTGGTAGGCCACAGTCTACAGGGTTGCAGAGTCAGACACTACTGAGGTGACTCTATGTGCCTAGACGCAAGACATTTTTTGCCTGTGGTGGCTCTGCCCCATTGAAAGTTGAGCATGAAGGTGGTGCAGCTGCTTGGCTTGTAGGCACCCTGGGGGTGCCAAATGCCAGACTGTCTCTGCTGCTGTGGTTATGGCCCTATCAGAGTATTTTTTTGAGCCTCTTGTAGCTGGCGATCAGACCTCTTTGGCCAGTTTTTCTTCATAGCTCTGCCCATTCAGACAGTTACAGGGCTCCCTTGCTTGAGGTCCTTCTCTGTTGTTCTGCTTGTCAGGCACAGAGAGGGGGCCCCCCTGGCTGGGGTTCTACTCTAGATCCACACCTCAGGCACTTAAAGGGGCACCCTGGGTGGGTTCCTACTCTGTAGTTCACTGTGGCAGGCATTTGATGGGCTAGCCTCTCTATTGTTCAGCTGCTGATGCTGGCGTGTAGGGAGAGAGAGGCTATGGAGATGGCTCCCCCCACTACAGGTGACTCAGCAGTATTGTCTTGCTTCCATGCCTGCCCAGCTTTCCTCCACAGGCATTTCCCACCACAATCTCCTCCCTCACATCCTCTTGATCCATCCCTCCGCCATCAACAGCAGCCCTCGCCCTGGGATTGCTCTGCAATCCCTAAACTCCAGCTCCCAGCCACTGTGCCTTTCAGGTGACCTGTATCCCTGTCCAGGGTATGTATGGCTGTGGCAAGGATAGTCTGATTCTCATTCCATTTAGGCTGCTGCAGATCAGCTGTTTCACTCTCAGCCTTAAATATTTCTCCTCTGACTCAGACAATTGCCCCCATGTGGGGATTGGACCCCCTGCTTCAGTTCTCCCACCAGCCAGAGGGCAGGTCCTGTCCTACTAACACTCCTGTTTTTTTCCCCTAGTTCCTTTGTCCTACTGAGTTTTGGGCCTATATATTCTCCACTGTTCAGGTACTCCTGTCTGCTCTCAGCTGGTGTTCTGCATGCACTTCTGTGTCTGAAGGCATATTCCTGAAGTATCCCTGGAGAGAAATGTACTCCACCTCCACCTAATCCTCAAGAAAGTCAAAGCATCAAGGTTATGTTTTCCATTTCTTTAGGAATCTCATATGATTTTCCTTTTCTGGAACTTATGTCACTATCAAAGTGGATGGTATATTTATCTAATATTACTTTCTTACTGGTGAACTTGCTAATATTTCACTTACACTACTTAACTTAGAACAACAATGACTTTTTTATTTCTGGATCATCTGGTTAGTTCTGTCTCACATGGTGTTGGCTAGGGTTCCTCATGCATGTTTGTTCAGTTGATGATTGGTCTAGCCTGCAAGGTCCAAGAAGGCCTCTGGCACATATTTGAGATCTCAGTATTGACTCTTGGTCAAGTGACTATTTTATCTTCCTAGTGGCCTTTCTGTTCAAGTAGTATATATTGAATACTTGGTTTCTAGATCTCACAGCATCACTTCTACCATATTCTGTCGGTCAAAGCAAGTCATTCTATTTTGTTTGAATCACTTGTTTTGGACTTTTTGTGAAACCTCAGTTTAACCTGTTTCCTAACAAAATGCAAACTCCATCTTTTCCTGTGTATAGGTTTCTGATGAACTGGCTTAAAGCAGGATAACACAAACTAAAGTAACCGGCAGCAGGAGGTAAATATATCTTAGATCAATGTTTCCAGCTGGGTCTTTAAATGCAGGACAGAGCAGGGAATCTATAACTGTTTGATTTGAATTTGTGTGAAATATTTAAATATTTAAAAATACATTTTAACCACTGTTAAAAGCAAGTTGTTATAAAATATTCTCCATAGATCTCTATTTTAGTGAAGAGAAGTCTGAGGGTGCAGAATGAGCTATTATAAAACTTTTACCAATTGAAATTAATTTCTTATCTGACTTAGATTGTCTCAGTATACAAAAACAAATTGGATGATGAAGCTGGTGAAGCTACAGTTGTTGACCATAACCACCAATCCAAGTCCAGGTTTGATGCATGATACTGGATGCTTGCAGCTGGTGCACTGGGATGACCCAGAGGGATGGTATGGGGAGGGAGGAAGGAAGGGGGTTCAGGATGGGGAACACGTGTGTACCTGTGATGGATTCATGTTGATGTATGGCAAATACATCAACAATACAATATTGTAAAGTAATTAACCTCCAATTAAAATAAATAAATTTATATTAAAAAATAAAAAAATCTCTGGGGTTCAACCAAACAACTTCATTTTCTATAAATTTGAACTAAACTAAATTTAAATAAATACCATCATATATATTAGAATTAAGTGAAGAATTTTCATTGACAGAGGGTTGCATTACTAGAATAATTGGAAATACATTTAATTAGGTTTTCCCTGTTGACTATCAGTAGTATTCATTAGGCTCTGGATAGGAACCACAAGACAGATAATTCCCCATTGAGATGGATAGTTAGTGTCTGACAGGATGACACTCTTTGTTGTTGACTGAAAGAAGATCAATATGTTCTAGATGCCAGTAGCATAGATGGTGAGGGTGCTGATAGGAGTCTACTCTGTATTCCAGGCTTAGTTGAGGGCCACCCAAATTTGATTGCACATAGTCTCTGGAGGTAGGGCAAGACTTTTCTTGAACGTTGGTTCTGAATCTATTCAGTTGCTTAACAGTTTTCAGAGTTTTGCACCTTATAAACGGATGCTTGGATACTTTTGAGGGCACAAATATTTAAACACCCACATTTATCTCTGTAAAACTTTAACATTGATCAAAAAATAATATTTATTTTTTTAGTCAGATTGTGTCTTCATTTTCTGTTTCAAAGTAAGTCTTTGAATATCAGCAGTATTACCATTACCTGGGAGCTTGTTGGAAATGCAGAATTTCAGGTATCGCCTCACATTTACTGGATCTTAATCTGCTTCCCAGGTGGCACTAGTGGTAAAGAATCTGCCTGCCAGTGCAGGATACATGAGAGATGTGGGTTCAATCCCTGGGTCAGGAAGATCTCCTGGAGGAGGGCATGGCAATCCACTCCAGTATTCTTGTCCAGAGAATCCCATGGACAGAGAAGCCTGGTCAACTATGGTCCATTTGGTCTTTAAGGGTGGGACAGGACTGAAGTGACTTAGCATGCACAATCTGCATTTAAAAAGGATCCTCTATGACCCACCTCTGCCCAGAATATTGGAAATAAAAGAAAAACAAATGGGGCCTAATTAAACTTAAAAGCTTTTGCACAACAAAGGAAACTATAAACAAGGTGAAAAGACAGCCTTCAGAATGGGAGAAAATAATAGCAAAGCAACTGACAAAGAATTAATCTCAAAAATATACAAGCAACTCCTGCAGCTCAAGTCTAGAAAAATAAGTGACCCAGTCAAAAAATGGGCCAAAGAACTAAACAGGCATTTCTCCGAAGAAGACATACAGATGGCTAATAAACACATGAAAAGATGCTCAACATCACTCATTATCAGAGAAATGCAAATTAAAACCACAATGAAGTACCATTTCCTGCCAGTCAGAATGGCTGCTATCAGAAAGTCTACAAGCAATAAATGCTGGAGAGGTGTGGAGAAAAGGGAACCCTCTTACACTGTTGGTGGGAATGCAAACTAGTACAGCCACTATGGAGAATAGTGTGGAGATTCCTTGAAAAACTGGAAATAGAACTGCCTTATGACTCAGCAATCCCACTGGTGGGCATACACACTGAGGAAAACAGAATTGAAAGAGACACATGTAACCCAATGTTCATTGCAGCACTGTTTATAATAGCCAGGACATGGAAGCAACCTAGATGTCCATCAGCAGATGAATGGATAAGAAAGCTGTGGTACATATACACAATGGAATATTACTCAGCCATTAAAAAGAATACATTTGAATCAGTTCTAATGAGGTGGATGAAACTGGAGCCTATTATACAGAGTGAAGTAAACCAGAAAGAAAAACACCAATACAGTATACTAACGCATATATAAGGTATTCAGAAAGATGGTAACAATAACCCTATATGCAAGACAGCAAAAGAGACACAGATGTATAGGACAGTCTTTTGGACTCTGTGGGAGAGGGCGAGGGTGTGATGATTTGGGAGAATGGCATTGAAACATGTATATTATCATATGTGAAATGAATCTCCAGTCCAGGTTTGATGCATGAGACAGGGTGCTCTGGGCTAATGCACTGGGATGACCCAGAGGGATGGTATGGGGAGGAAGGTGGGAGGGGGGTTCAGGGTGGGGAACACATGTATACCCGTGATGGATTCATGTCAATGTATGGCAAAACCACTATAATATTGTAAACTAGACTCCAATTAAAATAAATAAATTTATATTAGAAAATAAAAATAAAAAGTATCCTCAGGAATTTATAAGCATTATTAAAATTTGAGAACAGTGATATTAGATGTTAATAGCAAAATGAAGTCTTGAGATAAGGAACTAAATTCAGTATCTTAATAACCTATAGTGGAAAATAATATGAAAATGTATATATATAACTTAATCAGTTTGCTGCACAGCTAAAACTAACATAATATTGTAAATCAACTATACTTCAACAAGAAAAAAAGTCTAAAGGAATTCATAGGTTGAATAGAGATTTCAAAAATATTGTAAGGAATTCCCTGGCAGTCCAGTGGTTGGCACTCTTATTGCCAAGTGATGGGGCTCCATCCCTAGTTGGAAAATTGGAATCTCTGCAATTTGAAAGCATCAGTTCTTCAGTGGTCAGCCTTCTTTAAGGTCCGCCTCTTACATCCATACATGACTACTGGAAAAACCATACCATTGACTAGACAGAACTTTGTCAGCAAGTAATATCTCTGTACTTAGATATTTCCATATCTTGGCTATGTTGTAAATAATGCTTCAGTGAACATTGGGATGCATATATCTTTTCAAATTAGTGTTTTCATTTCCCTCAAGTAGGACTGCAGTGTAAGAAGGTGGTTCTATTTTTAATTTTTTGAGGAACCTCCATACTGTTTTCCATAGTGGCTGTACCAATTTGTATGATAGCAAACACCCTCTTCCAACAAGAGAAGACTCTACACATGGACATCACCAGATGGTCAACACTGAAATCAGATTGACTATATTCTTTGCAGCCAAAGAAGAAGAAGCTCTATACAGTCAGCAAAACCAAGACTGGGAGCTGACTGTGGCTCAGATCATGAACTCCTTATTGCCAATTCACACTTAAATTGAACAAAGTAGGGAAAACCACCAGACCATTCAGATATGACTTAAATCAAATCCCTTAGATTATACAGTGGCAGTGAGAAATAGATTTAAGTGACTAGATCTGATAGATAGAGTGCCTGATGAACTATGGACAGAGGTTCATGACATTGTACAGGAGACAGGGATCAAGACCATCCTCATGGAAAAGAAATGCAAAAAAGCAAAATGGCTGTCTGAGGAGGCCTTACAAACAGCTGTGAAAAGAAGAGAAGCGAAAAGCAAAGGAGGAAAGTGAAAGATATAAGCATCTGAATGCAGAGTTCCAAAGAATAGCAAGGAGAATTAAGAAAGCCTTCCTCAGTGATCAATGCAAATAAATAGAGGAAAACAACAGAATAGGAAAGACTAGAGATCTCTTAAAGAAAATTAGAGATACCAAGGGAATATTTCATGCAAAGATGAGCTCAATAAAGGACAGAAATGGTATGGACATAACAGAAACAGAAGATATTAAGAAGAGGTGGCAAGAATACACAGAAGAACTGTACAAAAAAGAGCTTCACGACCCAGATAATCACCGTGTGATCACTCACCTAAGCCAGACATCCTGAAATGTGAAGACAAGTGGGCCTTAGAAAGCATCACTATGAACAAAGCTAGTGGAGGTGATGGAATTCCAGTTGCGCTATTTCAAATCCTGAAAGATGATGCTGTGAAAGTGCTGCACTCAATATGCCAGCAAATTTGGAAAACTCAGCAGTGGCCACAGGACTGGAAAAGGTCGGTTTTCATTCCAATCCCAAAGAAAGGCAAAGCCAACGAATGCTCAAACTACCATACAACTGCACTCATCTCACACGCTAGTAAAGTAATGCTCAAAATTCTCCAAGCCAGGCTTCAGCAATACGTGAACCGTGAACTTCCTGATGTTCAAGCTGGTTTCAGAGATCAAATCGTCAACATCTTCTGGATCATCAAAAAAGCAAGAGAGTTCCAGAAAAACATCTATTTCTACTTTATTGACTATGCCAAAGCCTTTGACTATGTGGATCACAATAAACTGTGGAAAATTCTGAAAGAGATGGGAATACCAGAGCACCTGACCTGCCTCTTGAGAAACCTATATGCAGGTCAGGAAGCAACAGTTAGAACTGGACATGGAACAACAGACTGCTTCCAAATAGGAAAAGGAGTACGTCACGGCTGTATATGGTCATCCTGCTTATTTAACTTATCTGCAGAGTACATCATGAGAAATGCTGGGCTGGAAGAAGCACAATCTGGAATCAAGATTGCTGGGAGAAATATCAATAACCTCAGATATGCAGATGACACCACCCTTATGGCAGAAAGTGAAGAGGAACTAAAAAGCATCTTGACAAAAGTGAAAGAGGAGAGTGAGAACGTTGGCCTAAAGCTCAACATTC
Organism: Budorcas taxicolor; assembly: GCF_023091745.1. NCBI lineage: Eukaryota > Metazoa > Chordata > Mammalia > Artiodactyla > Bovidae > Budorcas > Budorcas taxicolor. The sequence continues at coordinate 53,320,229 of NC_068930.1, forward strand.
AGAAAACGAAGATCATGGCATCTGGTCCCATCACTTCATGGGAAATAGATGGGGAAACAGTGGAAACAGTGTCAGACTTTATTATTTTGGGCTCCAAAATCACTGCAGGTAGTGATTGCAGACATGAAATTAAAAGACTCTTATGCCTTGGAAGAAAGTTATGACCAACTTAAAAGCATATTAAAAAGCAGAGACGTTACTGTGCCAACAAAGGTCCATCTCGTCAAGGCTACGGTTTTTCTAGTGGTCATGTATGGATGTGAGAGTTGGACTGTGAAGAAACCTGAGCATCGAAGAATTGATGCTTTTGAATTGTGGTATTGGAGAAGACTCTTGAAAGTCCCTTGGACTGCAAGGAGGTCCAACCAGTCCATCCTAAAGGAGATCAGTCCTGGGTGTTCATTGGAAGGATTGATGCTAAAGCTGAAACTCCAATACTTTTGTCACCTCATGTGAAGAGTTGACTCATTGGAAGACTCTGATGCTGGGAGGGATTGGGGGCAGGAGGAGAAGGGGATGACAGAGGATGAGATGGCTAGATGACATCACTGACTCGGTGCACATGAGTTTGGGTAAACTCCGGGAGTTGGTGATGGACAGGGAGGTCTGGCGTGCTGCGATTCATGGGGTCGCAAAGAGTCAGACATGACTGAGCTACTGAACTGAACTGAACTGAACTGAACAGTGTATGAAGGTTTCCTTTTCTGTACATCCTCATCAACACTCATCATTTCTTTTCTTTTTGTTGACAACCATTCTGGCAGGTGTGAGGTAGTATCTGGTGGTCTTCATTTGCATTTCTGCGATGATTAGTGATGCTGAGCATCTTTTCATTTGCTTTTTGGCCAACTGTATATTTTCCTTGGAAAATACCTACTTGGATCTTCTGCCCATTTTTTAAATGTAATATTCAGGTTCTCTTCCAATTTTTTGATTCATGTGCTAATTTACTTATTAATGTGCTGTCAATTTTCTTTTTCTCTCCAATTTTATTTCTTATCCAGAAGCTAATTTTCACAGAAACATGTGGATAGTCACAAGGTCTTAGAAGGATCTCTTTGGAAGACATGGAAAAGAAGTAGAGATATGAGGGAACTTCCTGGCAGTCCAGCTCAGTGCTTCCTCTGCGGTGGGGAATGGGTGTGATCCCTGATTGGGCTAAAATCCCACAGGCCATGTGCTGTGCCCTCCCCAAAACAGGGATATGAAATGACTTTAAAAACATACCAAAAATGCTGAAAGTCTTGATGCTTGTACTTTTGGTAGTATGCCAGATTTATTCCAAAATGTTCATTAATTATAAGCCAAGATGAAATGGAGGATGGGTGATAGTTTTCAAAAAGCATACATTGAAAGCTTCTCTAGCATATTTTTGTCTATAAGTCGTAATTCACAAAATGAAGTTTGAAAACTTTAGATATGGTTTTTAGATGCATTTTTTCCAGCTGATAGAGAATGGTATTTCTAGAATTTTTGCTTTTCTGTGTCCCAGAACACAATCCATTATAGAATTTGGTTTTTGGAGATTTCAAAATTTCAGTCAGGTGTAGTATATCTTGTTCTGAGATGCATGTGGTATTGGAATGTTAGGCAATGTTCTTGCCTGTTGTATCAACTATCATGACGTCTTTTGTGAAGTTTCATTTGCCAGTAATTTTGAGTGATTACTTACGTTATTAAACAAAAAGTCTTCAAAGCACTTTAACATGCATTAACTTATTTAGTGTTCATTCTGAGTGGTAGCTTTTGTTAGCTCTGTTATAGAAATAAAGAATCTGGATAAGGATGATTAATTGTAGCAATCACAGAAAGTGAAAGGCAGAGGCTTGAATCCAGGTTACCTGACTTCCAATTCAGTGCTTTCTCCACCAATTTTTCTTCCCTTTCTTTTGATTTTGTTTATCTCAGAATTTTCTTAAATACTATGTAATCCAGTATACATGAGTAAAGTTGTGTAGTTCTAAGAAATTGACCTTTACTACAAATTGTGTCTACATTCTGTCCTAACACTAACCAAGAAGAAAGTTTTACTAATTTTTATAATTTGCACTTCATATAGTTATGTACTTTATATAATTATAATTTATAATTATAGTTTATAATTTGCACTTCAATTTAATAATTCTGAAATCTTAAAATAAACCAGCATAGGTAACCCTTTATAATTATTTTATGGATACCTACTAAAAAAGAATGAGGTAGCACTCATTTCAGATTTATTATCATTTTAAACAATGTCTCCCCCTAGTTACAAGGAAATACAGCAAAGTAGATAATAAATAATGGCTATTTGTAACACTTGAAAGGCTTTATTAATAAGTGATGTCAAACCATCTAATGCTTTCTTCTCAAAGTTATTATTCACCAACAATTTATGGATTTCTACTTGTTATGTTGCTTCTAAAATGTGGATATGATTCTTACATTCAGGGAAATGTTCTTTTCTTTCTTTTCTGAGTTTATTTTGAGGATAAACTCAGTTTAGGTATCATTTATATGAGACATGAGTTCTTAAATTGTACTTATCAGAAGATAATTGTCTCCATGGATTCAAGCTGCCCTTTTGTTTTTTACTATTGCTCATTTCATTTCTTTTTATTGCAAACTGTTTAGTATCTAGGTTAATTGTTTATCATAAATTGATTTTGGTTCTTCAACTGTGATATTTGTGTGCAGTTCTAGAAAATATATTGACTATTTTCTAAGGGTCTAATACTATTTTCCTTCCCTCAGGATGTTAATTAATTTTTATTGTTATTAGTTTTAAAATAAATGGCCTCCATATTTAGGGTATCTTCACCCTAGACTTTGCATTTTCTCTATTTGCCTTCAGGATATCTCCAGTTAAAATCTCAGTTCTACTTTCAACTGAGGTTTTAGGTTGAAAATAGAGTTCATCTTCCTAACTAAATTCGTACCCCTTTCTAACTGCCCAGGGTCACCATCTTTATAGGCTCTAAGAGTTTCACTTTGGTGTGATTTTGTGCTGCTTTCCTTCTCTGTATCCTTCATTCAATTAGTTACCAATTCCTATGGATTAAATGTGTCAGTTCAGTTCAGTTCAGTTCAGTCGTTCAGTCATGTCCTATACTTTGAACCCCATGAATCGCAGCATGCCAGGCCTCCTTGTCCATCACCAACACCCGGAGTTCACCCAAATTCATGTGCATCAAGTCGGTGATGCCATCCAGCCATCTCATCCTCGGTCGTCCCCTTCTCCTCCTGCCCCCAATCCCTCCTAGCATCAGAGTCTTTTCCAATGAGTCAACTCTTCACATGAAGTGGCCGAAGTACTGGAGTTTCAGCTTCAGCATCAGTCCTTCCAATGAACACCCAGGACTGATCTCCTTTAGGATGGACTGGTTGGACCTCCTTGCAGTCCAAGGGACTTTCAAGAGTCTTCTCCAACACCACAGTTCAAAAGCATCAAGTCTTTGGTACTCAGCTTTCTTCACAGTCCAACTCTCACAGCCATACATGACCATTGGAAAAACCGTAGCCTTGACGAGATGGACCTTTGTTGGCAAAGTAATGTCTCTGCTTTTGAATATGCTACCTAGGTTGGTCATAACTTTCCTTCCAAGGCATAAGAGTCTTTTAATTTCATGGCTGCAATCACCACCTGCAGTGATTTTGGAGCCCCAAAAAGTAAAGTCTGACACTATTTCCACTGTTTCCCCATCTATTTCCAATGAAGTGATGGGACAAGATGCCATGATCTTAGTTTTCTGAATGTTGAGCTTTAGGCGAATGTTTTCACTCTTCTCTTTCACTTTCATCAAGACGCTTTTTAGTTCCTCTTCACTTTCTGCCATAAGGGTGGTGTCATCTGCATATCTGAGGTTATTGATATTTCTCCCAGCAATCTTGATTCCAGCTTGTGCTTCTTCCAGCCCAGCGTTTCTCATGATGTACTCTGCATATAAGTTAAATAGGCAGGATGACAATATACAACCTTGACGTACTCCTTTTCCTATTTGGAAGCAGTCTGTTGTTCCATGTCCAGTTCTAACTGTTGCTTCCTGACCTGCATATAGGTTTCTCAAGAGGCAGGTCAGGTGCTCTGGTATTTCCATCTCTTTCAGAATTTTCCACAGTTTGTTGTGATCCACACAGTCAAAGGCTTTGGCATAGTCAATAAAGCAGAAATAGATGCTTTTCTGGAATTCTCTTGGTTTTTCCATGATCCAACAGATGTTGGCAATTTGATCTCTGGTTCCTCTGCCTTTTCTAAAATCAGCTTGAACATCTGGAAGATTACAGTTCACGTATTGCTGAAACCTGGCTTGGAGAATTTTGAGCATTACTTTACTAGCGTGTGAGATGAGTGCAGTTGTGCTATAGTTTGAGCATTCTTTGGCATTGCCTTTCTTTGGGATTGGAATGAAAACTGACCTTTTCCAGTCCTTTGGCCACTGCTGAGTCTTCCAAATTTGCTGGCATATTGAGTGCAGCACTTTCACAGCATCATCTTTCAGGATTTGAAACAGCTCAACTGGAATTCCATCACCTCCACTAGCTTTGTTCATAGTGATGCTTTCTAAGGCCCACTTGTCTTCACATTTCAGGATGTCTGGCTCTAGGTGAGTGATCACACCATCGTGATTATCTGGGTCATGAAGCTCTTTTTTGTACAGTTCTTCTGTGTATTCTTGCCACCTCTTCTTAATATCTTCTGTTTCTGTTAGGTCCATACCATTTCTGTCCTTTATTGAGCTCATCTTTGCATGAAAATTTCCCTTGGTATCTCTAATTTTCTTTAAGAGCTCTCTAGTCTTTCCCATTCTGTTGTTTTCCTCTATTTATTTGCATTGGTTGCTCTGGAAGGCTTTCTTATCTCTCCTTGCTATTCTTTGGTTCTCTGCATTCAGATGCTTATATGTTTCCTTTTCTCCTTTGCTTTTCACTTCTCTTCTTTTCACAGCTGTTTGTAAGGCCTCCTCAGACAGCCATTTTGCTTTTTTGCATTTCTTTTCCATGGGGATGGTCTTGATCCCTGTCTCCTATACAATATCACAAACCTCCGTCCATAGTTCATCAGGCACTCTATCTATCAGATCTAGTCCCTTAAATCTATTTCTCACTTCCACTGTAAAATAATAAGGCTTTTGATTTAGGTCATACCTGAATGATCTAATGGTTTTCCCTACTTTGTTCAATTTAAGTGTGAATTGGCAATAAGGAGTTCATGATCTGAGCGACAGTCAGCTCTCGAACTGTATAGAGCTTCTTCTTCTTTGGCTGCAAAGAATATAATCAATTTGATTTCAGTGTTGACCATCTGGTGATGTCTATGTGTAGAGTCTTCTCTTGTGTTGTTGGAAGAGGGTGTTTGCTATGACCCGTGCATTCTTGGCAAAACTCTATTAGTCTTTGCCCTGCTTCATTCCATACTCCAAGGCCAAATTTGCCTGTTACTCCAGGTGTTTCTTGACTTCCTACTTTTGCATTCCAGTCCCCTATAAAGAAAAGGACATCTGTTTGGCGTGTTAGTTCTAAAAGGTCTTGTAGGTCTTCATAGAACCGTTGAAATTCAGCTTCTTCAGCATTACTGGTTGGGGCATAGGCTTGGATTACCGTGATATTGAATGGTTTGCCTTGGAAACGAACAGAGATCATTCTGTTGTTTTTGAGATTTCATCCAACTACTGCATTTTGGACTCTTTTGTTGACCATGATGGCTACTCCATTTCTTCTAAGGGATTCCTGCCCGCAGTAGTAGATATAATGGTCATCTGAGTTAAATTCACCCATTCCAGTCCATCTTACTTCTCTGATTCCTAGAATGTCGATATTCACTCTTGACATCTCCTGTCTGACCACTTCTAATTTGCCTTGATTCATGGACCTGACATTCCAGGTTCCTATGCAATATTGCTCTTACAGCATCAGACCTTGCTTCTATCACCAGTCCCATCCACAACTGGGTATTGTTTTTGCTTTGGCTCCATTCCTTCATTCTTTCTGGAGTTATTTCTCCACTCATCTCCAGTAGCATATTGGGCACCTACTGACCTGGGGAGTTCCTCTTTCAGTATCCTATCATTTTGCCTATTCATACTGTTCATGGGGTTCTCAAGGCAAGAATACTGAAGTGGTTTGCCATTCCCTTCTCCAGTGGACCACATTCTGTCAGACCTCTCCACCATGACCCATCCATCTTGGGTTGCCCCACAGGGCATGGCCTAGTTTCATTGAGTTAGACAAGCTGTGGTCCGTGTGATCAGATTGGCTAGTTTTCTGTGATTATGGTTTCAGTGTGTCTGTCCTCTGATGCCCTTTCGCACCACCTACCTTCTTACTTGTGTTTTCCTTACCTTGGACGTGGGGTATCTCTTCACGGCTGCTCCAGCAAAGCGCAGCAACTGCTCCTTATCTTGGAGGAAGTTGCCCTTCCTGACCTAGTATGGGGAGTAGCTCCTTTCAGCCCTACTGCACCCGTGTAGCCACCACTCCTTGGACGTGGGGTTGCTCCTCTCAGCTGCTATCCCTGACCTCAGACTTAGTAGTTCCTCTTGGACACCGCCCCTGACCTCGGACGTGGGGTAGCTTCTCTCGGCTACCACCCCTGACCTTGGGCGTGGGGTGTACATCTACCCAGTTTCACAAGCTGAAGCCCCAATCCAAGATGTGGAGGTGGAGCCTTTGGGAGGTGATTAGGTCGTGAGGACAGAGCTCTCATGAATGGGGTTAGTGCCCTTAAAAGAAGAGAAGTCAGAGAGATAACCTCTCAGTCATGTGAGGAGACTGTAAGTAGGTGGCTCTCTTTAAGCCAGGAAGTGGTCTCTCACCAAAACTCAATCATTCTGGCATGGTGATCTCAGATTTCCATCGTTCAGAACTGTGAGAAATAAATGTTCAACCCATCTACTCTATGACTGTGGTTAGTCATGTCTGACTCTTTGGGACCCCATAAACTGTAGCCTTCCAGGCTTCTTTGTCCATGGCGATTCTCCTGGCAAGAATACTGGAGTGGGTTGCCATGCCCTCCTCCAGGGAACCTCCCCAGTGCAGGGATCAAACCCAGGTCTCCTGCATTGCAGGCAGATTGTTTACTGACCGAGCCACTAGGGAAGCCCGTTACTATAGCAGCCAGAACTAACTAAGACAGCAGCCTTTGTGTCATGGGCTAAATTGTGTCCTGCCCACCTCCCCCCAGTTCATATGTTGAACTCCAAGTACCATAGAATGTGACTATATTTGAATATATGATCCTTAAGAGGTAATTAAGGTTAAATTAAGTCATTAGGGTGGGTCTAATTCAACATTACTGGTTTCTTTTTAAAAGAAATTAATTTATTTTAATTGAAGGCGAATTACTTTACGATATTGTAGCTGTTTTTGCCATACATTGACATGAATCAGCCATGGGTGTACATGTGTTCCCCATCCTGAACCCCTCGCCCCCAACCTCCCTCCCCATCCATCCCTCAGGGTCATCCTAGTGTACTGGCCCTGAGCACCCTGTCTCATGCATTGAACCTGGACTGCCGATCTATTTCACATATGGTAATATACATGTTTCAATGCTATTCTCTCAAATCATCACACCCTTGCCTTCTCCCACAGAGTCCCAAAGTCTGTTCTTTATATCTGTGTCTCTTTTGCTGTCTCGCATACAGGGTTATCGTTACCATCTTTCTAAATTCCATATATATGGGTTAGTATACTGTATTGGTGTTTTTCTTTCTGGTTTACTTCACTCTGTATAATAGGCTCCAGTTTCATCCACCTCATTAGAACGGATTCAAATGCATTCTTTTTAATAGTTGAGTAATATTCGATTGTGTATGTATACCACAACTTTCTTATCTATTCATCTGCCAATGGACATCTAGGTTGCTTCCATGTCCTAGCTCTTGTAAACAGTGCTGCGATGAACATTAGGGTGCACGTGTCTCTTTCAATTCTGGTTTCCTCAGTGTGTGTGCCCAGCAGTGGGATTGCTGGGTCACATGACATCTTAAAAGAAGAGGAAATTAGGACACAGACACATCCAGAGGCACCTCCGTGTAAAGATGTAGGGGAAAGATGGCCGTCCACAAGCCAAGAGAGAGGCCATCAGAAGAAACTGACCTGGTTTACACCTTGAGCTCGGACTTCGAGCTTCCAGAACTGTGAGGAAAATAAACTTCTGTGGATTAAACTACTCCACCCATATACTTTGTCATGGCATCCCTCGTAAACTGGTACATTCTGGCAATTCTCTGCAATGTCTCTTGAATTTTGGCCAGTTGAAGAGTACATGTTGATTCCTTATTGTCATTTTATTTACATACATATTGTTCTCTATTTCTAAAACAGCATTACATTTTCCATATTTTGGTTTAATTTGTAAAGGTACCAATCGTTTTGAAAAAATTCCCATTTGTCTGTTATTTTTCAAAAGGCATGGCCATATATCCATTCCTTGGGCCCCTTTCAATTATAGTGCTTATCCCAATGACATTTTTCCATACTGTGTTATAATTGTACATTTTACCACTTTTCTTTTCCATCTGCTAGATTGTAAACGCCTAAGGTCATGGACTGATTCTTAAATAGTATTATAGCCCTACCACCTAGGATAGTGCCTGGCATAAAGAATGTGCCCAGTGAATATTTATGAATAAATTACTTTGAATTTTGCTGCAGTAACAAACAATCCCCAAATATCAATATCTTAGAACCATGAAAGTTTTATTTCTTGCTTCTGATTCTTTTTCATTATCTGCTAGAGGCTCTGCTCTGTGTCATCTTTACTCCTAGATCCAGGTTGATACAGGAGCCACCATTTGGGGTATTATCTGTCACTGTGGCAGAGGGGAAAGGAGAGAAAGCAAGATGATCCATAAGTCTTCTACTCAGATATCCCTTCTGCTCATATTTCATTCATCAGAGCAAGTCCTGTGGCCTAAAGATGTCAGTGAGGAGAAGAAATTACAACCCTATCATATGCCAGGAAGAGAAAAAGCCAGAGGTATTTGTGAAGAGCAATAGTGACTACCCAAAACTCCTGTGTTGGTATGTGGTATTAACGTATTGTTTCATTTATGATTTGCTATTTTAAGTTTCATGTTTTTCTACAACTTTTACCTTATGTGCTTGAATTTTGGTAAAATAGTAACTTTGAAACTGTATTTTTGCCATATTCAGTCTGGATCTTACGACATTTCAGAAACTGTTCTTACTTTTCTTTTATATTTTGAACTTTATCTTCTTGGATGACTATAGCATCTAGCTCTTGTAGCTTATGATCTTACTGGAGTTTCATATGTTATGTACTATGACCATGAATAGGACAAAACTTTTCTGCTTTTCAGTTTCCTTATCTGTAAAATGACGTATCAAGTTCCTCCTAGCTTTTTATTTCACATATATGTTTAAATATTATTAGTTACTGTGGTATTCATGGATTTAGAGGTGCATGTTTGTTGGTTTATTAGTAGTTAACTGTTTCATTATTTTAGGAGAGCCTCCTGTTTATGCTTTCAAATACATACTGTTTTTTCTGTCAAATCACAGCTTCTAACAGTATAGAAGCCTCTGACGTTGCTGAGCAGAGCAACTTGAACATATTCTGGACTTTCTAAGCAAACAAGGGCAATAAGAATTTACAGTAAAAAAAATCAATACATTTGATTATGTATATATTAAAATTATGGTAAAAATTAACACAAAAATATTCAAACCAAATGACATTTTGGGAAAAATATTTGCAAGAAATAAAAATAGACAAAGGATTTATATAACTTCTATACAGAGAGATTATATAAAGTAATGAGAAGAAATGCAGTAGAAAAATGGGCTAAGGATCTGAACAAGCAGTTTGCACTCACTCCCTACCACTCCCTTCACCCTCAAGCAATGAATGTACAAAAAGATGCAAAATCTCAGTACTGACAGAGTGGGGGAAATGGACATTCCTCACTGTTAGCAAAGTGGAGAATGGTATAATCTTCTGTGGGTAAGGTGGTACCTCCCTTTGTGGCATGTCTTTTTAAAATGTCAAATGTCTGTATATTTTAACCTGGCTACTTCAGTTCTTGGAATCAATCTCCTAGAAAGGACAGGAATGTCCCTTATAGCGCTGTTTGTAAAAGCAAAAAGTTAGAAGAAATTTAGTGTCTCAGTAAGGGAAAAGTATATCCATAAAATTGAATAGTATGCATGTATTAGAAGAATGAGGAAATAGCAATGAAACAAAGCAAAGATTTACTGAGTGCTTACTATGTTCCAGACACAATTGTAAGTGCTTGTTTAAAGGCAGACTTATAAATTTGAACAGGGTAATATACTCTGTTCATGATATATGAAGTGAAAAAATGTTTCAGACTTATATAAATGTGAGTAAATAACACGTGCTAAGTCGCTTCAGTCATGTTCAACTCTTTGCAACCCTGTGGACTGTAGCCTGCCAGGCTCCTCTGTCTATGGGATTCTCCAGGCAAGAATACTGGAGTTGGTTACCATGCCCTTCTCTAGGAGATTTTCTAACCCAGGAATCAAACCTGTGTCTCTCTTGTCTCCTGCATTGGCAGGTGGGTTCTTTACCACTAGCGCCACCTGGGAAGCCCTGTTAAATAAATAAAGGCAAGCACAAATATATTATTGTGAAAATCCAGATACTTACATTACTATATGTACCTAGATGTATATATGGAGATAGAGACTTATCTGTATGTATATAGGAAAAGCTGGGAAGGCTACACTCTGAAGTATTAACAGTAGTTAATTCTCAGGATTGGATTCATGGGAGGCTTCTATTTCTTGTATAATCATAAAAACATGGGATTGCAGGTAATTTTTACTTTAAAAATTTTTTTAAATAAAAAGTTAAATAAAAACGTGTTGGCAATGGTCCAGAAATAGTAGTGTTCTGCTTTTTATAGTAAGTGCAGTGTTGTAGTTTTGGTAGAAAAACTGGGGAGAAGATTACTTTTCTGGTGTGGCCATGGAGAACTAGATGGTTCCCTAAGTGGGAAGCCTTTATTCTATCAGTAATTTATAACTAAGAATTGCCGCGGCCAGCACAAGCAAGAGTTGCACCTGCACAGGGAGAGAACGGAGTGTCCCCGCTAAGAAAAATAAGAGATAGAGACAAAAGATGGGGTTGAGAGGATCAGACCACAAATGGCTGATGCCTTTCTTTATTAGGCTACAATATTTATAGGCTAAAATACGTGACTTAAGACATGCACAGGATTATTTTTTAACCTCAGGATACAATCACCAGACCCTTACCATTGTGTACAGAGCACTATAAGATTATCTATCTTACATGTTGCAGAAACAAGACATCTTGGGGCCTTAAGGGCTATAAAAATTCTTGAGGGTGGCGGGACAGGGAGCTTAGGAACGTGCCTAAGGCTCTGCATACCTGCCGAGCAGCTCCCAAGACTTAACCCTTCACGGGCAGTCCCCCGCAAAGAATATGTTTTAAAAATAGATAATAGTTGGGACTTCCCTGGTGGTCCAGCGACTAAGACTACACACTCCCAATTCAGGGGGCCCTGATTTGATCCCTGATCAGGGAACTAGATCTTGCATGCCTCAACTAAAGATTTTGCACTCTGCACGTCCAATCACAGGGGGTGAAGGGGACTGTGGAACAAATCGAGAGAGTAGCATTGAGATATATATATATATATATTTCCATGTGTAAAGTAATAGCCAGTGGAAAGCTGTTGTATGGCACAGGAAGCTCAACTTCATGCTCTGTAATGACCTAGAGGGGTGGAATGGGGATGGGGGTGGGAGGGAGGCTCAAGAAGGAGGGAATACATGTATACATATAGCTGATTCAGGGGCTTCCCAGGTGGCACTAGTGGTAAAGAACCTCCCTGCTGATGCAGGAAACATAAGCAACACGGGTTCAATTCTTGGGTCAGGAAGATCCCCTAGAGGAGGGTATGGCAACCAACTCCAGTATTCTTGCCTGGAGAATCCCATGGACAGAGAAGCCTGGTGGACTATAGTCCATAGAATCACAAAGAATCAGACATGACTGAAGTGACTTAGCAGGCATGTATAGCTGATTCACGTTGTTGTACAGCAGAAACATAACATTCCAAAGCATTACACTCCAGTTAATAAAAATAAAAAGATTCCGCATGCCACAATTAAGACTTGGTGCAGCCAAATAAATAAATAAATATTTTAAAATGGATGATAATTATTCCTTGGAGAAGACTCTTGAGAGTCCCTTGGACTGCAAGGAGATCAAACCAGTCAATCCTAAAAGAAATCAATCCTGAATATTCATTAGAAGGATTGATGCTGAAACTCCAATACTCTGGCCACCTGATGCAAAGAACTGACTCATTAGAAAAGACCCTGGTGCTGGGAAAGGCAGGAGGAGAAGGGGACACTAGAGGATGAGATGGTTGGATGGCATCATTGACTCAATGGACATGAGTTTGAGCAAGCTCTGGGAGATGGTGAAGGACAGGGAAGCCTAGTGTGGTGCATACTGTTCATGGGGTCACAAAGAGTCGGACACAGCTGAGCGACTGAGCAACAAATGATCATTCCCCTCATTGGAGTAAGAAGCCACCTTTAAGTAAGAAGCCAGCTCATTCAAGATGGTTGTTCTCTTGCTCTCTGTACATCCCCTGTTGGACCAGTACCTGCTTCATCTTTATTTTACGCACATGACTGACCTTCCTATGCACTTGCCTTAGGCCCCAGCTGGTGATTGTTCTCATCAAAGGGGTAGTGAAGGGCCATGCCCCTCTGCTGGTTTCCCTGGTAACTGATGAGCCCAGCTGAAATCAATTTCCTCAGAGCTGGTAATCTCCTTTTCACCCAGGAGTGAAGACTGCCATGCATGTTCTGCCCACAGACTGCTTTACACCTCGGGGTACACTCCAGGACCTTACTTCATGTGGGTAAGCTCCTCTATACATTAAACCACCAATGTCTCTGTTGCTGACCCTGGGCTTTCTCCTCTGTCTTGAAGCTGAGCACGTATGGGCCTTGTAGTCCTGTGGGGTCCAACCCAACACCACCAGGGAGGAGAAATGGCTAGTTACAATAGGGGAGTCAGAGCATGGAGAGGTACATTTTGAGAGAGCAGATGTGGCAGTCTGGATCGTTGTAATGTCACAAGGGGCTTTGCAGGCCCAGGGGACAGGGTGAAGCAGGAAAGGGTATAGATTATGTGATTCCCCTTGCACATTTGCCTCTGGTTCTTCTGTTTGCTGTTTTGTCACAAAATAACTTTCAGACTCTAGATTAACAACAGCAGCATTTGTATATTAGGTCTGGTTTGTAGGGAGCAAAGGGTTTCCCAGGTGGTCCAGTGATAAAGAATCTGCCTGCTGATAAAGGAGATGCAAGAGATGTGGGTTTGACCCCTGGGTTGGGAAGATCCCCTGGAGAAGGGATGGGCTACCCACTCCAGGATTCTTAGGCTTCCCTGGTGGCTCATCAGTAAACAATCTGCCCTCAATGCAGGAGACCTGGATTTGATCCCTGGGTTGGGAAAGATCCCCTTGAGAAGGAAATTGCAACTCACTCCAGTATTCTTGCCCAGAGAATCCAGTGGACAGAGGAGCCTGGCGGGCTACAGTCCATGAGGTCACAGAGTCAGACAGGACTAAGCAGGCACGTTGTTGTTGGAGGGAACAAGCCTTTATCATCAGTGGTTCTGCTGCCCCTCATCCAGCATATCCTTAATGATTCTCTCCTTTCTATTCCTCTCCCAGTGGTATGGAGAAGACAGTGTACCTGTCTTCTCCAGACAGTAAAGGAACAAGACTATTTTTGAATCATTCACTGCTATGAAAGTAGTTCAGCAGAAGGACTGGTTTCTTTTAGGATCCCCGTGTCCAGCACACCCCTCTTATTTTTATATGAACATCTGCAGCTCTCCAGACTTGAGGATGACTGTTCTGTGACTTAAGTTCTCTGGTGGCTTCACAAAAAGTCATTAATTTGCTGTCTGTCCAGCTTTCTTCTTGTTGCAGATATGAACGGGGCAGCTCTGAGATCACAAGTAAGTGATTTCAAGTAATTGAATTACTGAAGCAATGTAGGTAAACCGAATGAAGATAACAAAGAAAACGTGGAAGAACTCTAAAGGACACCAGTTAAAAAAGCATGTGTGAGCAATGTAACTAATAGCATCAGTCAACAACAATCCCACCAGTTTTCTAAAAACAAATTCTAGTTATTTATAAATATTTATAAATAATCTAAGTGCAATGTATCTTTTTGAATGCTTTGCTTACTTTTTAAAATTAAATCTTTTCAGCAACCCTCTGACTTAGGTTCTCTTATTCCTGTTGTGAGGAAACTGAGGCACAAAAAGTTTGAGTGATTTCCCCATGGTTGCACAACTAATAAGTGTTGGAACTGGGACTCTAATTCAGAGGAGGTCTGAATCCAGAATCTGTCTTCATAATATAAATAAAATGAGACTATCACTTTTTCTGATATTAAAAGGAACTCAGTTGAACAAAGAAAGAACATGCTGTAAGAAATAGTTCAATAGCAGAAGATACTATAATAGATATGAAAGGAGAAAGACTCTCAGACTGATGAAAGGAAGAGAAGGAAGGGAAAGCTTGTGAGGGTTTTAGAGCATCCTGACCGTGGCAGCATGTCTGACCCAGGCAGACACTTCTAAGAGCTGCATGGAACTGTATTTAAGATCGACAGGAATAAAACTGTCCATTTTATCATGCTTTTCTTGTATATACCCTCAGACTCATCTCTGTTATTCATTGGCAACTCCAGCGTTTGAACTCTGAAAATTCTACTTTTTTGTCCCACTAAAAAAGACACTTTTTATTTTAAATCATATCTTCCCACTGTTTGTGGATATTATGCGCATTACATTGCTAAAGAATCATTCTCTTTGCCTGAGGAACAAGACAGTTTAAAAATAACTTGTGTTGTGATTAGAAGAGTCTTTGTATAAAGATACCTGAAGAGAGAGAGTGTGTGCACAGACCCCAGTATAGGACATGATAGATCACAGTTTGCAACTATGCCGTGCTGAGGGGAAAATTTTTGTTTTGTATAAGAGCAGAGCATAGACAGGAAAAAAGTATGATACGATAGTGTTAGATGTATTTGGCATGTATTTAAAAATATATGTTCATAATGAGCGGCATACATCCTCTAAATATAAAATTTTGGAAATGCATTTGACCATCGATCCTCTTTTGTGATCTGTTAGTGAGGGGAAGAGGCAGACAGGAGTGGAGAGAGAGTATTTCCCCTGGAAAAATTTGAACCTCATGATTGGAAATGGGTGATTGTCTTATTTGCAAGCCCCTATGTACTCTTTCGGAGAAGGCAATGGCACCCCACCCCAGTACTCTTTGCCTGGAAAATCCCATGGACTGAGGAGCCTGGTAGGCTGCCGTCCATGGGGTCGCGGAGAGTCGGACACGACTGAGGGACTTCACTTTCACTTTTCATTTTCATGCATTGGGGAAGGAAATGGCAACCCGCTCCAGTGTTCTTGCCTGGAGAATCCCAGGGATGGTGGAGCCTGGTGGGCTGCCGTCTATGTGGTCGCACACAGTCAGACACGACAGAAAAGACTTAGTAGCAGCAGCAGCAGCATGTACTCTTTACACTGAAAGATTTGGAGCATACGATGTACCTCATAAGAGGTGTGCAAGTTTTACTGTGAGTCTAGCAATTACAGAGAATCTAGGATATTTCACAACACCATTCTTTATTTCAAAGTCCAGCCTAGATTTTTAAAATCATTGAATAACTTTCAGTTCAGTTCAGTTGCTCAGTCGTGTCTCTTTGCGACCCCATGAACCGCAGCAACTTTGGATTGTAGCAAAATAAGCTTTAGTGGAAGACAATAAACCCTCTCCCATCCAACCTGAAATGGATTGATGCAGTAGTAACTTTACTCCAATTCTGAAGCAAAGCCTGCTTCTCTAACCTTTTAAGTAGACAGACCACATCATCAGAAAACGTGAGATTGGAAAGTCTAGTTGGAAGATTTGCCTTTAAAAATTGCCT
The DNA here is from genome assembly GCF_023091745.1 of Budorcas taxicolor. NCBI lineage: Eukaryota > Metazoa > Chordata > Mammalia > Artiodactyla > Bovidae > Budorcas > Budorcas taxicolor. The sequence continues at coordinate 53,336,204 of NC_068930.1, forward strand.
TAATATGGAAAGGAAATGGTCTCTCCAGTGACTTTCTGCCCTGGCAGTGTGAAGAAGGGCAGGGCAGTGATATCCCAGCTGGAGGAGCCACGGGTTACTCAGTGCCTTTTATTTCAACGTTAAAACACTGCAGAGGAAAGATCTGACTTTCCACCTGTTAATATTGCTCAATCATTTCTTTTTACTTCTTGCTTCAGTGAGCACAGCATGCGGTTTTCTGGGGAATTTATTAAAAAGAAAACCTTTCACAGTTTTATGGATGGATTTTGGAGAAATCTACAGTCAACACGTGTTTCTCAGTTCCATCACAGTTGCTCTAATTCTCTAAGTCTTAGTGAGGACATGCTCAAAAATTGTCTCCTAATTTACAGTTTAACAGATGACAGAATATTTTGACATTAGCAAATGAAGGGAAATGTTTTACATACCATCAGTGGCTCAAAGCATGAGTATGGCTTTTTATTTTGGCCACTTGTACCAAGCAAATAGTAATGATCAAATAGGGCTGCTTTATACCCAGGCCAATTTTGTTGAAACTTTCTGGGTAACTGAGCTGATTTGGGGTCAGTGTTGTATTTACCTTAGAGTGACTATCTGCTTTCTGTGATAAGAATGCCCCTCCCCTCCTGCCTTCTTTTGCTTCTTACTCAAAGTCACTTACACTTTTTTTGCATATCTGTAATTTTTTATCTATTATCAACTTTGGGCTTTAACTTCTTGTTTTCCAGTTTTTAAAGGACCAATCTCAGCATTTCCCCAACGTTTAAATCACAGTAAGTAAAAGATGGCAAGAAATAAGCCAGAGAAGGTGTCAGTGGGCCAGTTAGAGATTATTGTTTTACTAATGTAAGACAATGGGCTTCCGTGGTAGCTCAGCTGGCAGAGTCTGCCTGCAGTGCCTGGTTTGATTCCTGGTTTGGGAAGATCACTTGGAGAAGGGATAGGCTTCCCTCTCCAGTATTCTTGGGCTTCCCTGGTGGTAAAAAATCCTCCTGCAATGCAGGAGACCTGGGTTCGATCCCTGGACTGGGAAGATTCCCTGGAGGAGGGCATGACAACCCACTCCAGTATTCTCGTCTGGAGAAGCCCCATGGAGAGATAAGCCTGGTGGGCTACAGCCAATGGGGTCGCAAAGAGTCAGACATGACTGAGTGACTAAGCACAGCGCAGCACAATGTAAGACAATATGGTAGAGGCCATGCTTCTGGGGTCTGTATGCATCACCCACTTGGATTCTCTATCACACAGATTCTTTTTTTATTTTATTTATTTTTTTAAAATTTAAATTTATTTATTTTAATTGGAGGCTAATTACTTTACAATATTGTATTGGTTTTGCCATACATCAACATGAATCCACTATGGGTGTACACGTGTTCCCCATCCTGAACCCCCCTCCCTCCTCCCTCCCCCTACCATCCCTCTGGGTCATCCCAGTGCACCAGCCCCAAGCATCCTGTATCCTGCATTGAACCTGGACTGGTGATTCATTTCACATATGATATTAGACATGTTTCAATGCCATTCTCCTAAATCATCCCACCCTCGCCCTCTCCCACAGAGTCCAAAAGACTATCCTATACATCTGTGTCTCTTTTGCTGTCTCGCATACAGGGTTATCATTACCCTCTTTCTAAATTCCATATATATACATTAGTATACTGTTTTGGTATTTTTCTTTCTGGCTTACTTCACTCTGTATAATCGGCTCCAGTTTCATCCACCTCATTAGAACTGATTCAAATGTATTATTTTTAATGGCTGAGTAATTCTCCATTGTGTATATGTACCGCAGCTTTCTTATCCATTCATCTGCTGATGGACATCTAGCTTGCTTCCATGTCCTGGCTATTATAAACAGTGCTATGATGAACATTGGGGTACATGTGTCTCTTTCAATTCTGGTTTCCTTGGTGTGTATGCCCAGCAGTGGGATTGCTGGGTCATAAGGGAGTTCTATTTCCAGTTTTTAAGAAATCTCCACACTGTTCTCCATAGTGGCTGTACTAGTTTGTATTCCCACCAACAATATTTTTAAAAATTTAAATGAATAAATTTTAAGACCTTGGCAGTGCCAGGTCTTAGTTGTGACATGCAGGATCTAGTTCCCTGACCAGGGATCAAACCCAGGCCCCCTGCATTGGAAGAGCAGAGTCCTTGTCCCTGGATCACCAGGGAAGTCTCCACAGATTCTGATTTTGGGGCATAAGCTGTCATCTTTCAGCTGGCTTAAAAAAAACTTAACAACAAATGTACTCTTTGAGAAATCCTTGAATGTAAATTTATATTATTCAGGATATTTCTCTAGAGCATAAGCTTAAAATCCTATAGGAAATGCGTGTAACAAAGTGGGTAAAGTGGGTCATATTAACACTAACATTGTCTTTTAATTGTCTGTGTAAGCATAAAATTTACATACACTAATAAGGTCCACTGGCTGGCTGGGTGTGACTCCTGCTTCATACTCACAGTTTTCTGGCAGTAAGAGTGCTTCACCATTTAATAGAGCTCTCTCTCCCATAGTCCCTGAGACACCAACCTCCCAGCTGCAGGCCCCATTTTTAGCTAGGACAAATCTCATCTTATTTAACCAATCTTTCTATAAGTGGCTGAGCTAAGGAGGTTACTGCTTTTTGCAGTCTCAATTGCCTAATACAAAGTAATTTAGCCTAAATCCTTGAACCCCTGTGGGACAGTCCCAATTGGTTACTGTGCCTGTAGACTAAATAAGGTGCTGACTGACTCCTCTTCACAAGGAGAACTAGTTTTAAGATCTTCACTCACACTACCTTAGTTAAACTTGAAAATTTCCTGTTTGTTATAGCAAGGAAGCCAATTCAATTTTGCTGTCTTAAAATATTATTAGAAAGAGTCTGCTCTTGGATGCAGTTCAATCCTGAATAGGGTTGTTGCTGGGAGATCTGACTGAATATGTTGTATCTGGACTTAAGCATATATTATGAAAACGTGATTTATTTGCAAAGAGGTTTTGAAATTGTGTAGTATCCATCAGGTATTGCTTCATTTTTTCTTGTCGTCTAATTAAATACTTACAAGGACTGTATAATAGCATTCCTTTAAAGATAGGATTTGATACTTAACTACATGTTCATAAAAATGACTTAATTGGGGGCTTCTGCAATTTGAGAATGGACAATTGTCCAAGGAACCTGCAAAGGCTTCATGTTGTAAAATTACCTAAGCACATAATTATTATACCTTTCACCTGTGAGGACATCTTATAGATAACTCACCATTAATAGGCATTTATTAAGGCAATTAAAAGTACACTCTGCTTTTATAGCAATATAAACCTTCCCATTTCCTATGAAAGTGCGTTGTTATTCCCTTATCGTTTAATTCAGTTGCTCAGTCATGTCTGCCTCTTTGTGACCCCATGGACTGTAGCACACCAGGCTTTCCTGTCCATCACCAAATTCTGGAACTACTCAAACTCATGTCCACTGAGTCAGTGATACCATCCAACCATCTCATCCTCTGTTGTCCACTTCTCCCCCTGCCTTCAATCTTGAGAAGACTCTCAAGAGTCTTCTCCAATACCACAGTTCAAAAGCATAAATTCTTTGGCATTCAGCTTTCTTTATAGTCCAACTCTCACATCCACACATGACCACTGGGAAAACCATAGCTTTGACTAGACAGACCTTTGTTGGCAAAGTAATTGATGTCTCTGCTTTTTAATATGCTGTCTAGGTTGGTCAGTGATCCTCAGTGATCAATGCAAAGAAACAGAGGAAAACAATAAAATGGGAAAGACTAGAGACTCTTCAAGGAAATTAGAAATACCAAGGGAATATTTTATGCAAAGATGGGCTCGATAAAGGACAGAAATGGTATGGACTTAACAGAAGCGGAAGATATTAAGAAGAGTTGGCAAGAATACACAGAAGAACTGTACAAAAAAGATCTTCACTACCCAGATAATCACGATGGTATGATCACTCACCTAGAGCCAGACATCCTGGAATGTGAAGTCAAGAGGGCCTTAGAAAGCATCACTATGAACAAAGCTAGGGAGGTGATGGAATTCCAGTTGAGCTATTTCAAATCCTAAAAGATGATGCTGTGAAAGTGCTATGGTCAATATGCCAGCAAATCTGGAAAACTCAGCAGTGGCCACAGGACTGGAAAAGGTCAGTTTTCATTCAATCCCAAAGAAAGGCAATAGCAAGGAATGCTGAAACTACCAAACAATTGCACTAATCTCACACACTAGTAAAGTAATGCTCAAAATTCTCCAAGCCAGGCTTCAATAGTACGTGAACTGTGAACTTCCAGATTTTCAAGCTGGATTTAGAAAAAGCAGAGGACCCAGAGATCAAATTGTCACATCCACTGGATCATCGAAAAAGCAAGAGAGTTCCAGAAAAACATCTACTTTTGCTTTATTGACTATGCCAAATCCTTTGACTGTGTGGATCATAACAAACTGTGGAAAGTTCTGAAAGAGATGGGAATACCAAACCACCTGACCCACCTGCTGAGAAATCTGTATACAGGTCAGGAAGCAACAGTTAGAACTGGACATGGAACAACAGACTGGTTCCAAATAGGAAAAGGATTACGTCAAGGTTGTATATTGTCACCCTGCTTATTTAACTTATATGCAGAGTACATCATGTGAAGTCCTGGGCTGGATGAAGCACAATCTGGAATCAAGATTGCTGGGAGAAATATCAATAACCTCAGATATGCAGATGACACTACCCTTATGGCAGAAAGCAAAAAACTAAAGAGCCTCTTGATGGAAGTGAAAGAGGAGAGTGAAAAAATTGGCTTAAAGCACAACATTCAAAAAACTAAGATCATGACAACTGCTCCCGTCACTTCATGGTAAATAGATGGGGAAACAGTGACAGACTATGTTTTTGGATTTCTGCAAAATCACTGCAGATGGTGACTGCAGCCATGAAATTAAAGATGCTTCCTCCTTGGAAGGAAAGTCATGACCAACCTAGACAGCATATTAAAAAGCAGAGACATTATTTTGATGTACATTACAAAGATCTGTCTAGTCAAAACTATGGCTTTTCCAGTAGTCATGGATGTGAGAGTTGGAGTATAAAGAAAACTGAGTGCCGAAGAATTGATGCTTTTGAACCGTGGTGTTGGAGAAGACTCTTGTGAGTCTCTTGGACTGCAAGGAGATCCAACCAGTCCATCGTAAATGAAATCAGACCTGAATATTCATTGGAAGGACTGATGCTCAAGCTGAACTCCAATACTTTGGCCACCTGATGTGAAGAACTGACTCATTTGAAAAGATCCTGATGCTGGGAAAGATTGAAGGCAGGAAGACAAGGGGATGACAGAGGATAAGATGGTTAGATGGCATTACCAACTCAATGGACATGAGTTTGAGTAAACTCTGGGAGTTGGTGATGGACAGGGAGGCCTGGTGTGCTGCTTTCCATGAGGTCACAAAGAGTTGCACGTGACTGAGTGACTGAACTGACTGAACCGAGGTTAGTCATAGCTTTTCTTCCAAGGAGCAAGTGTCTTTTAATTTCATGGCTGGAGTGACTATGCAGTGATTTTGGAGCCCCCCAAAATAAAGTCTTTCACTGTTTCCATTGTTTGCCCATCCTATTTGCCATGAAGTGATGGAACTGGATGCCATGATCTTAGTTTTCTGAATGTTGAGTTGTGAGCCAATTTTTTCACTCTCCTCTTTCACTTTCATCAAGAGGCTCTTTAGTTCTTCTTAGCTTTCTGCCATAAGAGTGGTGTCATTTGCGTATGTGAGATTATTGATATTTCCCCTGGTAATCTTGATTCTAGGTTGTACTTCATCCAGCCTGGCACTTCATATGATGTACTCTGCATATAAGTTAAATAAGCAGGGTGACAGTAGTATACAGCCTTGATGTAACCCTTTCCTGATTTGGAGCCAGTCTGTTGTTCCATGTCCAGTTCTAACTGTTGCTTCCTGACCTGCATACAGACTTCTCAGGAGGCAGTTCAGGTGGTCTGGTATTCCTATCTCTTTCAGAATTTCCCACAGTTTGTTGTGATCCGCACAGTCAAAGGCTTTGGTGTAGTCAATAAAGCAGAAGTAAATGCTTTCCTGGAACTCTCTTGTTTTTTCGAAGATCCAACAGATGTTGGCGATTTGATTTCTGGTTCCTCTCCCTTTTCTAAATCCAGCTTGAACATCTCAAAGTTCATGTAATGTTGAAGCCTGGCTTGGAGAATTTTGAGCATTACTTTGCTAGTGTGTGAGATGAGAGCAATTGTGCAGTAGTTTGAACAGAACTGGGGAAGCAGACTTTTAGAGGGCACAGACAAAATCTTGTGCACACCAGGACCCAGGTAAAAGGAGCAGTGACCCCACAAGAGAAAGACCCAGAGTTTCCTATGAGTGCCCAGGAGTTTCCAGTGGAGGCATGGGTTGGCGGTGGCCTGCTGCAGGGTTGGGGACACTGAGTGTGGCAGTGTGTGCATGGGGCCTTTTGAAGGAGGTTGCCATTATCTTCGTTACCTCCACCATAGTTTAGTCTTAAGTCAAACAATAGGGAGGGAACACACCCTCATCCATCAATAGAAAATTGGTTTAAAGATTTGCTGAACATGGCCCCGCCCATCAGAACAGGACCCAGTTCCCCCCACAATTAGTCTCTCCCATCAGGAAACTTCCATAAGCCTCTTATCCTTATCTGTCAGAGGGTAGACAGAATGAAAACCAAAATCACAGATAACTAATCAAACTCATCACTGGACCACAGCCTTGTCTATTTCAATGAAACTATGTGCCAGGCTGTATAGGGCACCCAAGACGCATAGGTTATGATGGAGAATTCTGACTCCGCTGGAGACAGGAATGGGAAACCACTGCAGTATTCTTGCCTTGGGAACCCCATGAACAGTATGAAAAGGCAAAAAGATAGGACACTGAAAGATGAACTCTCCAGGTTGGTAGGTGCCCAGTATGCTACTGTAGAAGAGTGTAGAAATTACTCCAGAAAGAATGAAGAGATGGAGCCGAAGCAAAAACAACACCCAGTTGTGAATGTGCCTGGTGATGGAAGTAAAGTCCGATGCTGTAAAGAACAATATTGCATAGGAAGCTGGAATGTTAGGTCCACGAATCAAGGTAAATGGGAAGTGGTCAAACAGGAGATGGCAAGAGTGACAATCAACATTTTAGGAATCAGCAAACTAAAATGGACTGGAATGGGCGAATTTAACTCAGATGACCATTATATCTACCACTGTGGGAAAGAATCCCTTAGAAGAAATGAAGTAGCCCTTATAGTCAACAAAAGATGAGAATACTGTGAAGGGATTAATAACTGGATAGAGTATAATTTTTACGTCTCTGTCTCATGTCCAATACTGGTCAATTCTTTACCATTATCAGAATAATGGAATCTTATTGCAGTTAAAAAGATAGCCTCTCTGATGGCTTTAAAAGCATGGTTGGCCAATTTCTGATACTCCTTCATTAAGATGTGGGATCCTTGTCCTCTTTCCTTGAATCAGGGCTCTGTGACTGTTTTATGAATAGTACTGAAAGTCACACTGTGCTGATTCCTGGCCCAGGCTTTGAGAAGTTAGCCGCTTCTGCTTCCTGTCTCTTGGGATGCCTGTTCGTAGCATCCAGCACATGGCTGTAGCTGAACCTCCTGTTTAAGGTCAGTTCCCACCTGCAGCCATGAGTGAGGCATGCTGAAAGTGGGGCCTTTAGCTGAGCTGCTCTCCATGATGCTGTGTGCAACACAGATTAACTATCTCTGTTCACCCCTGCTCAAATTACAGATTTGTAAGCAAACTAAATGATTATTGCTGCTTTTAGGCCACTAAATTTTGAGGTGATTTTTTTACACAACAATAAATATTTGGAACATGCTTTAAGGAAATGGCAGTATTCCTAGCTCCCTTCTCTCAGTTCATTTCAGTCACTCAGTTGTGTCCGACTCTTTGCGACCCCGTGAATCACAGCACGCCAGGCCTCCCTGTCCATCACCAACTCCCGGAGTTCACTCAGACTCACGTCCATCGAGTCCATGATGCCATCCAGCCATCTCATCCTCGGTCGTCCCCTTTTCCTCCTGCCCCCAATCCCTCCCAGCATCAGAGTCTTTTCCAATGAGTCAACTCTTCGCATGAGGTGGCCAAAGTACTGGTGTTTCAGCTTTAGCACCATTCCTTCCAAAGAACACCAAGGGCTGATCTCCTTTAGAATGGACTGGTTGGATCTCCTTGCAGTCCAAGGGACCCTCAAGAGTCTTCTCCAACTCCACAGTTCAAAAGCATCAATTCTTCGGCGCTCAGCCTTCTTCACAGTCCAACTCTCACATCCATACATGACCACTGGAAAAATCATAGCCTTAACTAGACGGACCTTTGTTGGCAAAGTAACGTCTCTGCTTTTGAATATGCTATCTAGGTTGGTCATAACTTTTCTTCCAAGGAGTAAGCGTCTTTTAATTTCATGGTTGCAGTCACCATTTGCAGTGATTTTGGAGTCCCCCAAAATAAAGTCTGACACTGTCTCCACTGTTTCCCCATCTATTTTCCATGAAGTGATGGGACTGGATGCCATGATCTTCGTTTTCTGAATGTTGAGCTTTAAGCCAACTTTTTCACTCTCTTCTTTCACTTTCATCAAGAGGCTTTTTAGTTCCTCTTCACTTTCTGCCATAGGAGTGGTGTCATCTGCATATCTGAAGTTATTGATATTTCTCCCAGCAATCTTGATTCTGGCCTGTGCTTCTTCCAGCCCAGCATTTCTCATGATGTACTCTGCGCATAAGTTAAATAAGCAGGGTGACAATATACAGCCTTGACATACTCCTTTTCCTATTTGGAAGCAGTCTGTTTTTCCATGTCCAGTTCTAACTGTTGCTTCTTGACCTGCATATAGCTCCCTTCTCTATTGCACAGCAAAAACTAAATCTCAACCCTGATGCCCCTGGTTTGTAAAGGAAGAAAGTGAACAGCCAGGTTTTTCAGGGAGGCTCCCAGCTCTCCCTGAATATTGGTGGAACTGTATTTGTTCTAGGATGATGTGTCGCAGTCTAATCAGATTTACTTCGCGTATCCTAAGTTCCAGGCATAGTCGTAGCTATAAAGGGAGCAGCTTTGCTGATTCTTACGCTGATTTAGCTACTAATTCACCATGGGGATACTTGACAGAGTATTCTGTGTTAATGAGTCCTCTTTCCTCCTCTGTAAAGTGAAAGAGACAGGAGATAGATGGGTTCAAATTTAGACTTTTACAACTGGCCTCCTGTTTGCATTTCCTGGGACACAAAGAAGTGCACACAGAAGGGGCTTCAGGCTGAACTGAACTCAGGCTGTATACTTAAAATTGGTAGCATTTCTTGAGACAAGAGGTAGATGGGCTCCAGTTAAAGCATTTGCTTTCAGCCTGCTATTTGCCCTTTGAAATGAAACAGGGTAAGTAGCCAGTCTTTGTCTCTTGTAAATGCCTTAAGGCAATCGTCATGGCAAGGACAAAGAGGGGCAAAATCCTGTTTAGATAATGGATTAAGGGATCTTTGCTCTTCCCCCTTTTTGGGACAAGGGAAACACTACACATGTGCTGAAAGGCTCCGTGTGGCTCATAAATCAGGGGATAATCCCAGGCCATAATGAATCTTGCTTCTCCCAGCAGCCTTTACTTTGAGCTCCATCTTGGCTGGGGAGTGCATGTGCACCCAGAGAAGGGTCCCAAGGTAGGTCAAGCGTGGAAAAAGAAACCAGATAATTGGCTAAAAGTAAACAAAGACCTGGAAGAACTGACCTATATAAATGACGTAACCACTTCTTTACCGTCTTCCTCCTCACTAAGGCGAAGGCCCACACCCTTTCTCCCTGAATTTATATCTCTGCCTTGCTTCTATCTTAACTAAGCAAACCATTTCTCTGTGTGCTCTCCCACTTGTGGTCAAGCTGTGTCTCTAATAATAAACTTTGTTCCTGCTTTTACAGTTTCTGCCTCCGTGATAAATGCATTTTTTCACTGTGGCAAAGATACAGGGAAAAATAGCTTCTAGCCTCTAATCCTTGCTGGTCTGGTGGCTAGGATTTCTGGTTTTCATCCAGGCTACTCAAGTTCAGTTCCTGGGCAGGGAATTAAGATCTTGCTTCACGCCACTCGCTGCTGCCTCTCTGAGATCAATGGGACCGATAATATTTACCTTGTAATGTTGTTATAAGAGATAACATATGTAAAGCCCATATTTCAGGGTCTGAACTTAGCAGATATTCAACAAAAGTTGTCCCTATTCTTTTCTCTTGAGAAGCAAACCAGATCAATTGCTTGAAATGTAAAATTTTGATCATAGAATTTCATTAAGTACTTGCCTATTTCTACAAAAATTTCTGAAATCTTAAATGCCCTACACTAATTGACAGCTATTAAATATATCATATTTTCTTTTTGATATATGCCCATACATGTTTGATAAATACTGTCTGGTTTCTGATTTTGTCAAATATTCCTTTTTTTTGGTTTGTTTAAATAAGGAATAAGGAATATAATAATCAGGAATCACTATAAAAATGCAGGCCAGGATATATATGATGAGTAATTTATCTAAGAAAATATACAAAAAGAGGAATTGGGACATGACATTTTACAAAATTCATGAAATGAATTTTCAGTATTCTTTTGTTGAGAAAATTTTAATTAAGAATATATTGTTGTTCCTTGCATGTATTAATTATCCATTGCAGTATAACAAATTATCCCCATATTTTGTGTCTAGGACAACAATAAATATTATCTCACTCAGTTTCTGTGGGTCACAAATTTAAAAACAGCTGAATTGGATGTTTCTGACTTGAGTCTCTCCTGAGATTGTGGATAAGATATCAACCAGGGCTGCAGTCATCTGAAAGTTTGACTAGGGTTTGGGAATTTGCTTCTCTTGGTTCATACATGTGCTGGCAAGTTGCTGCTGGCTGTTATTAGGAGACATGAGTCCCAGGCTACATGGATCTCTCCTTAGAACTACTTCAGTGTCAGTATGACATGGCGTTTGACTCTCCAAGGTAGAGTAAGGAGGAAGCCATGTCTTTTATGACCTAGCCTTGTCAAACTTTTCCGTTTCTACAGTATCTTATTAATCATACAAGATCAGTCCGATTCACTTTGAGAGGGGACCACCCAAGTGCTAGAGTACTGAGAAGTGAGAGTCATTGTGGACCATCTTGGATGGTGGTTACCATGTCAAGTTTTTTGCTTAGGCTCTCTTATCACTCTGTTCATTCTCCATGGATAAATCCACTCATATCCATAGCTTCATATGCCATCTTTAAGACCATTACTTTCAAGTACATAAGTAAGCCTTAATTTCTCTTCAGCTCTTCAAACCCCAATGTATAATATTAATACCTATTTGAAGTTCATTTTATCCTACTGGTATTTACTAAGTAGGCACTAGGAACCAGCCTTAAACTAGTCTGGATAAAGACAGGCTTCTTGCCCTCTGGAGATTGAAGTTTAGTGAAGCAAGAGCAAAAATAAACAAATGGGACCTAATTAAAATTAAAAGCTTATGCACAACAAAGGAAACTATAAGCAAGGTGAAAAGACAGCCTTTGGAATGGGAGAAAATAATAGCAAATGAAGCAACTGACAAACAACTAATCTCAAAAATATACAAGCAACTTATGCAGCTCAATTCCAGAAAAATAAATGACCCAATCCAAAAATGGGCCAAAGAACTAAATAGACATTTCTCCAAAGAAGACATACAGATGGCTAACACATGAAAAGATGCTCAACATCACTCATTATCAGCGAAATGCAAATCAAGACCACAATAAGGTACCATTTCACAGCAGTCAGAATGGCTGTGATCCAAAAGTCTGCAAGCAATAAATGCTGGAGAGGGTGTGGAGAAAAGGGAACCCTCTTACACTGTTGGTGGGAAGGTAAACTAGTACAGCCACTATGGAGAACAGTGTGGAGATTCCTTAAAAAACTGGAAATAGAACTGCCTTATGAGCCAGCAATCCCACTGCTGGGCATACACGCCGAGGAAACCAGAATTGAAAGAGACACGTGTACCCCAATGTTCATCGCAGCACTGTTTATAATAGCCAGGACATGGAAGCAACCTAGATGTCCATCAGCAGATGAATGGATAAGAAAGCTGCGGTACATATACACAATGGAGCATTACTCAGCCATTAAAAAAATACATTTGAATCAGTTCTAATGAGGTGGATGAAACTGGAGCCGATTATACAGAGTGAAGTAAGCCAGAAAGAAAAACACCAATACAGTATACTAATGCATATGTATGGAATTTAGAAAGATGGTAATGATAACCCTGTGTGCTAGATGCAAAAGAGACACAGATGTAAAGAACAGACTTTTGGACTCTGTGGGAGAGGGCGAGGGCAGGATGATTTGGGAGAATGGCATTGAAACATGTATACTATCATGTAAGAAACGAATCACTAGTCTAGGTTTGATACAGGATGCTTGGGGCTGGTGCACTGGGATGACCCAGAGAGATGATATGGGGAGGGTGGTGGGAGGGAGGTTCAAGGTTGGGAACTCATGTACACCTGTGGTGGATTCATGTCAATGTATGGCAAAACCAATACAGTATTGTAAAGTAAAAAAAATTAAATAAATAAATAAATAAATGAAGAAAAAAACATATAGCTTGCGGTAAGTATAATAAAAAATATACAGCAGTGATATTGATGGCAGTGTGTGATAGGAGAGGAGAGGCTTAGCTACTTTCGATGCAGTTGAAAACAGGAACTTGAAGAAGTGATATTTAAGCTGAGACTGGAGGGATAAGGTATGAAAGAAGGGGGAAGAAACTGTTTCAGTCACTGAGAATAGCAGGTGCAAAGGCCTGAAGCAAGGAAGAGCATAGCATAATCTAGAAAATGTCAAAACAACTGTGGCTGAAGCACTGTGAGTGAGAGAGAATGGCTTCTAGTCATATGGTATGTAACATAATGTAACAAGTCCATATGTAAACTTGTTCTCAACTCTCACTCCAAATTGTTGGTTCTCTCGTTCCTTCCTGTGTCCCTGAACAGCAGCAGTTGTTAAGAGTTGTAGGATTTGAAGTTAGCCAGGCCTGTTTGAATCCTGGCTCTACAACTCACTAGCAGAGAGATCTTGGAAGTGTTATTTACTTTTTCCGATCTCCAATGTTCTCACCTTGGTGAGGATTAAATTGTCTGGCCCCTGGTTGCATTTGAAATGTGGTAGCTGTGATTATTTAAACAGTGAAGCTGGGTCTCCTGAGGTATCCCCAAATTCACATTCCTTATCTTATTTTTAAATGAACTATCCAAGTTCTATTACCATGGCCAGCAATTTAGAATACAGATCTAGTATAGTGTAGGGCTCTCACTACAGAGCAAAACCATTTACAGGTTGAGTCACACACTAAAACAGGGTTTAAATGGGAGGGGGGTTCAGGATGGGGAACACGTGTATACCCATGGCGGATTCATGTTGATGTATGGCAAAACCAATACAATATTGTAAAGTAATTAGCCTCCAATTAAAATAAATAAATTTAAATTTAAAAAAAATTAGGATTTTTTGATATTAGCCTGCTTTTCCTTTCTCCCCAAATTGGCTAAAGATTTTTGTTTCTATTATATAGTTTTTGAATTAGCTAGGTTCATTATGACTAGGCTTTGAGTATAAGCCCTTGTTAATAGAAGTCTAAACTTCCCCTAACCAGCAGATACTAAGTCCCAGACACCCAAGTCTAATTTTTTTTTTTTTTAATTTTGTGTTCTTTGGATTGCTAGTTCCCAAAGACTTCTATAATTTTTATATTGAATTTCTAAAATCTATTCATAAAAATGGATTTAATGAGGACACCTACATGTTGTCCCCATTTCTTGGAGACTTAGAATTGTGATAAATAGCTAAGGCTCTATAAGAATCTGTTTAATGGTGTTTAACTCAGTATTTCCAAATGTATTTGACCATAGAAATTCCTCCCACCCCAAAACACATATTAAACCTTCCCTGCATTTTGGGAAGTTACATTTCAGGCTAATTTCTCATTCTCCTGACTTGCTTATCCCTATGTCTTTATTCCAAGTGTCCTCAGTTTTGGTGAAGTAACATCAATTTCTCCATCCTAATTCTTAATTAAAAAGCAGAGACATTACTTTGCCAACAAAGGTCCATCTAGTCAAAGCTATGCTTTTTCCAGAGGTCATGTATGATTGTGAGGGTTGAACTATAAAGAAAGCTGAATGCTGAAGAATTGATGCTTTGAACTGTTGGAGAAGACTCTTGAGAGTCCCTTGGACAGAAAGGGACCCAACCAGTCTATCCTAAAGGAAATTAGTGCTAAATATTCATTGGAAGGACTGATGCTGAAGCTGAAACTCCAATACTTTGGCCACCTGATGCGAAGAACTGACTCATTTGAAAAGACCCTGATGCTGGGAAAGATTGAGGGCAGGAGGAGAAGGAGATGACAGAGGATGAGATGGCTGAATGGCATGACTGACTCAATGGACACGAGTTTGAGTAAGCTCCAGGAGTTGGTGATGGACAGGGAGGCCTGGTGTGCTGCAGTCCATGGGGTTGCAAAGAGCCAGACATAACTGGGCAACTGAACTGAACTGAACTGAAGCCTTAACTAAGAATCCTTAACTCTGCCTGATTATCTCACTCTGACATGGTCTGTTTCCTTGTCCTTCCTTGCCACTGCCAGTCATTACTTGTCTTTCTTCATGTCTTTTCTGTTACTTATTGGCAACATTTATCTTTTTCATTTTTATAGTCATTCTGGATTATTATATATATATTTTTGTCATACTTCTTTTTAATTGAATATAATTGACATATAACATTTTGTTAGTTATAGGTGTACAAAATAATGATTTGCTAATTGTATATATTGTGAAATGATCACCGTAATAAATCTAGTTAATGTTTGTCACTATTCATAGTTATAGATTATTTTCTTTTATATAAGTATGTATATACTTACTTTTTTTTTTTTCTGATAAGAGCATTTAGGATCTACTCTCTTAGCAACTTTCAAATATACAGTAGAGTCACCATGCTGTATACTACATCCCTGTAACTTTTTTATTTTGTATCTGGAAGTCTGTATGTTTTGAAATCCTTCACCTATTTTACCTACCCCCTACCTTCTACCTCTGAACCATTCTGTCTATTCTCTGTGTCTGTGATTGATTGATTCATTTTTCTCATATAAATGAGATCATGCAGTATTTGTCTTTCTCTTATTTATTTAACTTAGTACAATGGCCTTAAGTTCCATCTATGTCATCACAAATAGCAAAATTTCCATCTTTTTTATGGCTGGAAAATAGTTCAATTATATATATAAATATCTCACATTTTCTTATATCCATTCATCCATTGGTGGGCTCTTAGGTTGCTTTCATGTCAGCCAAGACAACGGCTGTTGCAAACTGTTTTATTATATTAATGTCTCTTAAACGTTCCTTGTATATGGCCTTAAAACTTATGTTGTCTGTAGAAAATTAGAGGTGTTTATTGTTACATTTTGGGCTTCTCTGGTGGCTCTGATGGTAAAGAATCCACCTGCAATGCAGGAGACCTGGTTTGAGCCCTGGGGTTGAGAAGATCCCCTGGAGGAGGGCATGGCAGCCCACTGCAGTATTCTTGCTTGGAGAATTCCATGGACAGAGGAGCCTGGCGGGCTACAGTTCATGGGGCCGCAAAGAGTTGGGCAAGACAGAGCGACTAACACAGCACCAGCATAAATTTAGCAGTAGTTGTTGATACAAACTTCTTCCACATCTCCTAACCAGACATGCTTTCTTCATTACCCTTAACTGAACATTTAAGGACCAAGGAGTTTGTTACCTTGGAGAGCAGCCCTCTTCATTTGGACAACTCCAGTTTTTAAGAAATTCTTTCTTATGCTGAAACCAATGTGCATCGCTGTCATTGGTGGCTTAGTTTATCTCCTTTTGCATGAAGTTTTGTCATGTCCTCTGTAACTGTCTCTTTTTCAGGACAGTTTTGCATATGATATCATTTCCTGACACTTCACTATTCTATGTACCCTTTGGAAACTAGTGTATACAATGAGGAGCTCTCTTCTTAGTAATGGAGTCCAGTAAATCTCATTCCCACAGGTTAAATCCTTTGCATCGAAATAGTATGAAACTTGGCTTGAACTGCAGCTGGTAACACCATCATGCATGTGGCCAGCTGGAATAGCTTAGTCTTCTTTCAGGAGAGCAAGTCAAAGGTCTAGGAGGGAAGAATTCAGAGGCTGGATAAGGAAATGTAGGTCAACCATACACCGCAGCTCTAGGGAAAATTTTGAAGTAGATGAAGCTTGTTTTGATATTCTTGGCTTGCTTTTTCTGATTCCTTTTTCTAATATGTGGATCCTCTTCAGGTTCTTCTCTACTTTACATACCCCAAACTTGAAAGCTCTTTCCCTCAATTAAAACTGGCATTCAGGAAAAGACTTAGTTTCAATTACTTGTGTATTTGTTGGGAATATGTTATGTTGTCATTTTCAAGTTTGAAAGTGAAAATGTTAGTTAATCAGTCGTGTCCTACTCTTTGCCACCCCATGGACTGTAGCCCGTCAGACTCCTCTGTCCATGGGATTCTCTAGGCAAGAATACTGGAGTGGGTAAGCCATTCCCTTCTCCGGGGATCTTCTCAACCCAAGCACTGAACCCAGGTCTCCTGCATTGCGGGCAGATTCTTTTTTTTTTTAAATTAATTAATTTATTTTACTTTACAATATTGTATTAGTTTTTTCATACATTGACTTGAATCCACCATGGGTGTACATGTGTTCCCCATCCTGAACCCCCCTCCCACCTCCCTCCCCATTCCATCCCTCTGGGTCATCCCAGTGTACCAGCCCCGAGCACTCTGTATCATGTATCAAACCTGGACTGGTGGTTCATTTCACATATGATAATTTACATGTTTCAATGCCATTCTCCCATATCATCCTGCCCTTGCCCTCTCCCACAGAGTCCAAAAGACTGTTCTATACATCTGTATCTTACCATCTGAGCCACCTGGGAAGGCCAAGGGGTTGAAAGGTCTTATGTGAAAGGCATTTTAAGCTTTAGCAACTAGGTGGGAGAGATTTTTGTGCTGGGTGAGAGATTTATATTGGTTTCTATAAAATCCTACAAATATTTTGGCTGTCTGTTTCCTTGTATTTAAGCCTATTCTTGCAATTCTCCTAAACATTCTGTTCCCTTAAATAAATTCTGTAATGTATTCTGCCTAAGGAATCTCCCATGCAATATTTCTCAAACTTTAAATTAATGTGCTCCTGATAATCAAAGGAGAATGAATGTCTAAATCCCTGGGACTTGAGGGTGTGGTTTGAAAACTGCTCAGAATGAAACTGATTCCCTTGGGAAATTGTTTC
This sequence comes from Budorcas taxicolor, assembly GCF_023091745.1. Taxonomy (NCBI): domain Eukaryota; kingdom Metazoa; phylum Chordata; class Mammalia; order Artiodactyla; family Bovidae; genus Budorcas; species Budorcas taxicolor. Next base: position 53,353,591 of record NC_068930.1, read on the forward strand.
CTTCTCTTATAGACTAAGAATCCATTTAATTTAAAAGATCAATGAAAATGGAAAATCACTGTAAATTCTTATCCATACAGGGCAGTAATGGTGGTATAGCACTAATCTGGAGAATAGCTAATCACTTTTGATGAATGGCACATAAATAAATTCATTCCAAACAGACCTTCTCATGTATTACATGTCCATCTTTTATTTTCTCAGGGTCACTTTAATAATAAGGCATTTTATAAATGAACCTGTTCTATACAATACAGAGTTTCACACAGAGAGAGACATTAACTTCACATTCATCACTGAAATCAATCCAAGAGGATATCCTACTTAACTAGGCATTCTGTGAGTACACAACTTAATATTTCATTGTGATATACAGTCAGGGATCCTGAACAAAGATGAATATAATTTATACAAAGTCACCTTCATGTAAATCGAAATTTTAGATGAAAGTGAGAGAATGGCTATTTCTTAATCATAGTATCTTCATTATTCCTGGTACATCTAAGAGTTCTGACACAAGATACTGGTGGTAAAAATTAGTATTGTGTGATACTAAACAAATCTTGTGAGGCATCTTTTCCCTTTGCAATTGTTTTTCAAGATTTTTATATTTGTGACCACTCAAAACTACCCCTAAAGTTACTTCAGTCTATATTGTCTGTGGAGGTAGGTTGAGACTACAGTATTTTTACTACATCTATCCAAGTTATGAAAATTATCAAAGTCTCTAACTTTGTTATTAAACTGTATCTTAATATAATTAAGAAGTCATTGCTGGAGATATTAATGATTTCAACCTTTTACTAATATATTCAGAATCTGCACTGGATGGCATACAATAAGTTCTAAACTCTTAGAAAATATTTAAAATTAAAAAAATAGAAAACTAGAAGAAAAGAAACTGAAAAAATAATGCCATTTAAAATCCATGTGATTAAAATGTGTGATTCAAGCATCCAAAAGAAAATTGCTTATATTTGCAGACTAAAACCTGGGTTATTATTTCTACTACTTGTATGATGATAATTATTAGCCAACTATTTTGTGAATCAATAATTCATTAGTGAATGCCTATAATCTGCAAACCTGGGGATCCAGGCTCAGAGAGTCAGTAGTAGTAGTAGTTTGGCAGTAGTGGGTAGAATCAACATTTAGGAAGCACTGATTATTGCTCTGGTGATTGGTTTGTTCATTTCCTATTATTTGTTTTCTCTTAATAGGTGGTATATTCTTCCCTATTGGCTTTGGTGTTGGTTACATGACTTGTTTTGATGATTGGAATGTGGGCAGAAATGAAAGCATTTTGTGAGCTGAAATTTTGTGGGTATCCAGTCATCCTCATACTTCTATCCTGTAACTGTTATTCTGGAACCCAAGATTCAGCATGGGATCCAGAATAATACATGGAGCACCAGCTCAATTAGGAAATCAGGAAATAAGTATTCTTGAAAGCTATGGAGATGTTGAGGTTGTCTGATGCAATATAACTTTAGGAAAGTTTTATCTCTGTTCTCTTAAGCTTCATAAGCATCATATGAGCTAGATATAATGTTTTATTTCACAGATGAAGAAATTAGAATGTCAAAGGGGTTCAGTCTTTTTTTGTGTTTTCTGTATGGTCACATTGCTGAAAAGAGGCAGATGTAACCCACAAGTCAAAATATTTATACCAAACCCTGCTTTCTAGGGTAAAAATATGGAATGAGGGCAAGAACACTGCCTGAAGTTTAGAACCCAGGTTCTAATCTTAGGGAAATTACTGAGCATTTTACCCTAAGATGAAAATCTCTGTTGGGTCATAATTCCCTTTTAGGACTGCTGCTGTCTCTGATTAGTAGATAGTGCATACGATTGACATTTGCTGAGGATTACTTTGACTAAGACTCTCCACAGTAAATATTAACCATGGGCTTCTAATTTCTTTCAGAGACAGCACCATTACTTTGCTAATATAATGAGCATGAAAAGAAAGCACTGACTTTCAATTCTCCAAAGATTTATATAATTTGTGAGTCATAGACTATGAGTAATCAGATGTTCTGAAACACTTGAAGAAGCTCCAGGGATAATGCTAGCATCTATATGGTGGTACTTAATGCACTTCCCCCGCAGAACAAGCTGAGCAGTCAATGTCTTATCTGAGTAATTTAAGCCAAAACTGTGGTTTTTAAAAATATCCCTGAATTTCATGGATAATTGCACCAACTCCCATTTCACTGGAGACTTAAAGAATTAAACCCTATAGTCATAGATTAATTATGACTAACTTAAACTTTTGGAAGAATGATTCCATCCATATGAATGAGGACTCTGATATAAATGAAATTTCCTTTGGGTCATGATTCACCTTTTTTATTTTTCCCTTTCCACAGTATTTTAAAAAATGAATTGTCATACTCTCACAGCAAGGAAGGTATTACAAAATCACCAGTGTGATCAAGTCTTATTCTTGATACCCTACAATCAGTCTGTTTTGTGGGTCTCAGTTTCACTTATCATTTTCCATAAAGACAAGTAACAGGTTTTCTCATATAGTATCTCCCTTTTATAAGAATAGAAAGACCTCTTGAAACTATGAAGAAAGTCTTGGGGCTTTAGAACTGCCTCTGAAACAAGTTTCTTTGGCTTCTCTTATTTTTGTTCTGTCAGATTGAATTTTTTAAGTCTTTCTTTCTTTCTCTTTTCCATTATGGTTTACTTCAGGACATTGAATAGAGTTCCCTGAGCTTTACAGTTGGACCTGTTTATCCATTCTATATATAATAGTTTGCATCTGCTATCCACAAACTCCCAATCCCTCTCTCCTTGGCAGTTACAAATCTGTTCTCTATGTCTGTGAGTCTCTTTCTGGTTCATAGATAAGATCATTTGTATCTTATTTTAGATTTCATATGATCTAAAGTGATATCATATGGTATTTCATATGATCTAAGTGATATCATATGATATTTCATATGATCTAAAGTGATATCATATGATATTTCATGTGATCTAAGTGGTATCATATGATATTTGTCTTTCTCTTTCTGATTTACTTCACTTAGTATAATAATCTCTAGGTCCATCCATGTTGCTGCAAATGGCATTAATTCATTCTTTTTTCTGGCTGAGTAGTATTCCATTGTATAAATATAACATGTCTTTTTATCCATTCATCTGTTGATGGACATTTAGTTTGTTTCCATGTCTTGGCTATTGTAAATGGTTTTATGAACATTGGGGTGCATGTATATTTTTTGAATTATAGCTTTGTCTGGATATATGCCTAGGAGTGGGATTGCTAAATCATATGGTAGCTCTGTTTTCAGTTTTTTGAGAAATCTCTGTATTTTTTTCCATAGTGACTATACCAATTTACATTCCCACCAACAGTGTAGGAGAGTTTCTTTTTTACCATACTCTTTCCAGTATTTGTTTTTGTAGACTTTATGATTGATGTGAGGTGGTACCTTGTTGTTTTGATTTGCATTTCTTTAATAATTAGGGATGTTATGGGGAAATAGTGGAAACAGTGGCTGATTTTATTTTTGGGGGCTCCAAAATCACTGCAGATGGTGACTGCAGCCATGAAATTAAAAGACGCTTACTCCTTGGAAGGAAAGTTATGACCAACCTAGATAGCATATTAAAAAGCAGAGACATTACTTTGCCAACAATGTTTTTTCCGGTAGTCATGTATGGATGTGAGAGTTGGCCTATAAAGAAAGCTGAGCACTGAAGAACTGATGCTTTTGAACTGTGGTGTTGGAGAAGACTTTTTACAGTCTCTTGGACTGCAAGGGGATCAAACCAGTCCATCCTAAAGGAGATCAGTCCTGAGTGTTCATTGGAAGGACTGATGCTGAAGCTGAAACTCCAATACTTTGGCCACCTGATAAGAAGAACTGACTAATTTGAATAGACCCTGATGTTGGGAAACATCGAAGGCAGGAGGATAAGTGGACGACAGAGGATGAGATGGCTGGATGGCATCACTGACTCAATGGACATGAGTTTGAATAAACTCTGGGAGTTGGTGATGGACAGGGAGGCTTGGTGTGCTGCAGTCCATGGGGTCGCAAACAGTCAGACATGCCTGAGCAACTGAACTTAACTGAACCGAGCATCTTTTCATGTGCTTATTGGCCGTTTATATGTCAATTTAGGTCTTCTGCCCATATTTCAATTGGACTGTTTGTGTGTGTGTGTGTGTTTTTTTTTTTTTTGCTATTGAGTTTAATGAACTGAGAAACTTGTTTCTTGGCTGAAAACTTTTCAAGTTTCTTATGGACAATGGAAACTTGGTTTCTTAAGCACTAGCAAAAAGTTACCATGCAGAATTTTCTAGAAAATATAAACTTGTGTGACAGGACACTCAGATTTAACTTTTCTGTTTACATACACACCTAAAGATTCAACTTTATTGTTTACCTGTAACTCCACTAGCAATTCTGTTTTCATTCTTGGGTGTATTAAGTATGGTGTCTCTAAACATTTGCTTTTGTTTTGTGACTAAGGAAGTGGTAGCTAATTAAACTCCCACTGGAAATTAAGTTATCAGATGATTTTTCAGTCATGCTGGTACTCCACTGAGGGAATCCCCATTCTGGAAACAAGGAGAAAATCAGTATCTTGCATCCACTGTAAACCAGGATAGTCAATGTGCTGTTTTAAATGTCAGGGTTTGGAAAGCATGTAATTTTCGCATGCACTCAGGCTTCAGTTCAGTTAGTTCAGTCGCTCAGTCGTGTCCGACTCTTTGCGACCCAATGAATAGCAGCACGCCATGCCTCCCTGTCCATCACCAACTCCCGGAGTTCACTCAGACTCACGTCCATCGAGTCCATGATGCCATCCAGCCATCTCATCCTCGGTCGTCCCCTTCTCCTCCTGCCCCCAATCCCTCCCAGCATCAGAGTCCTTTCCAATGAGTCAACTCTTCGTATGAGGTGGACAAAGTACTGGAGTTTCAGCTTTAGCATTATTCCTTCCAAAGAAATCCCAGGGCTGATCTCCTTCAGAATAGACTGGTTGGATATCTTTGCAGTCCAAGGGACTCTCAAGAGTCTTCTCCAACACCACAGTTCAAAAGTATCAATTCTTTGGTGCTCAGCCTTCTTCACAGTCCAACTCTCACATCCATACATGACTACTGGAAAAACCATAGCCTTGACTAGACGGACCTTTGTTGGCAAAGTAATGTCTCTGCTTTTTAATATGCTATCTAGGTTGGTCATAACTTTTCTTCCAAGGAGTAAGCGTCTTTTAATTTTATGGCTGCAATCACCACCTGCAGTGATTTCGGAGCCCCCAAAAGTAAAGTCTGACACTGTTTCCACTGTTTCCCCATCTATTTCCCATGAAGTGATGGGACCAGATGCCATGATCTTCGTTTTCTGAATGTTGAGCTTTAAGCCAACTTTTTCCCTCTCCACTTTCACTTTCATCAAGAGGCTTTTGAGTTCCTCTACACTTTCCACCATAAGGGTGGTGTCATCTGCATATCTGAGGTTATTGATATTTCTCCCAGCAGTCTTGACTCCAGCTTGTGTTTCTTCCAGCCCAGTGTTTATCATGATGTACTCTGCATATAAGTTAAATAAGCAGGGTGACAATATACAGCCTTGGCATACTCCTTCTCCTATTTAGAACCAGTCTGTTGTTCCATGTCGAGTTCTAACTGTTGCTTCCTGACCTGCATATAGGTTTCTCAAGAGGCAGGTCACTTGCTCTGGTATTCCCATCTCTTTCAGAATTTTCCACAGTTTATTGTGATCCACACAGTCAAAGGCTTTGGCATAGTCAATAAAGCAGAAATAGATGTTTTTCTGGAACTCTCTTGCTTTTTCTATGATCCAACGGATGTTGGCAATTTGATCCCTGGTTCCTCTGCCTTTTCTAAAACCAGCTTGAACATCAGGAAGTTCACGGTTCACGTATTGCTGAAGCCCGGCTTGCAGAATTTTGAGCATTACTTAATTAGTGTGTGAGACGAGTGCAATTGTGTGGTTGTTTGAGCATTCTTTGGCTTTGCCTTTCTTTGGGATTGGAATGAAAACTGACCTTTTCCAGTCCTGTGGCCACTGCTGAGTTTTCCAAATTTGCTGGCCTATTGAGTGCAGCACTTTCACAGCATCATCTTTCAGGATTTGAAATAGCTCAGCTGGAATTCCATCACCTCCACTAACTTTGTTCATAGTGATGCTTTCTAAGGCCCACTTGACTTCACATTCCAGGATGTCTGGGTCTAGATGAGTGATCACACCATCGTGATTATCTGGGTTGTGAAGATCTTTTTTGTACAGTTCTTCTGTGTATTCTTACCACCTCTTCTTAATATCTTCTGCTTCCGTTAGGTCCATACCATTTCTGTCCTTTATTGAGCCCATCTTTGCATGATACATTCCCTTTGTATCTCTAACTTTCTTGAAGAGATCTCTAGTTTTTCCCATTTTGTTGTTTTCCTCTATTTCTTTGCATTGATCACTGAGGAAGGCTTTCTTATCTCTTCTTGCTATTTCATACCTATGTTGTCTGACTTTAAAGCCCATGCTCATTCTACTGTACCTTGGTTCTAAGAGGTGTTCTAAAGGAAAGGTCAGTATTTCCAGGTTAAGTCCATGACTGAGAGGGTGTGTATCATAAGCTACCTGAAGACTTCAGGGCCAAGAAGTGGGAGACGGCCCAAGGGAAGGATGAGAAGTAGGCAGGGACAAGTGTGGCAGCAGGGAGTTGAGACTGTCTTGAGGACCTTTCCCCCTTGCATCATAAGTTTACTCAGAACAAGGTGTGAGTATAAGAATATTTTTCACAGCTTTATTTTTAAATTTATTTATTTATGGCTGTGCTGGGTCTTCATTGCCATACACAATCTTTCTGTAGTTGTTGTGAGTATAAGCTACTATTTAGTTGTGGTGCTTGGGCTCAGTACTTGTGGCACAGGGGCTTGTTGCTTCATGGCATGTGGGATCTTCCTGGACCACAGGTCAAACCTGTGTCCCCTACATTGGCTGGAAGGCTCCCAATCACTGGATCAGCAGGGAAGTCCTAACAGCAACTTTAACCTTTATGTTTGTTCAGATGATGATATGATGACAGGTTTTCATGCAATTGCCAGTTTCATTTTTTTGAGGAGATACTGATCTAAAACTCTTATTATCATTGAAATATTATCTTGTGACAAACAGCTCAACATGATAAATAGATTTTAATGTTACACAAATTTCCCTTTTTGAGTCTCCCCTTTCTTTGCACTGGTAATCTCTACTCCTTTCCTAGAAAGTTTACCATCATGGTTGGACATCTACCGTGAAGAAGGTACTACCAACCTTGACCCTGTGGCCTGCCCTTTACATGGCTTGCCTCCCTCTAGATAGGTCTCCATGGTCCGGGTCTTTCCATTTTCCAGCATTCCATCAAAATTTGCTCGTCAGATGTTCTGTTTTCTTAGGGACTTGAAGAAATCCATACTGACACTCTGTTCTTATTAATAGTTAAATGTGTATTCTGTGTAGATAACATATACATGACTAGGGGCCTTCTGGATAAAATGTCTTTAAGTTTAATGGAAATAACTTATGACCTATTGAAGTCACAGCATTTTAAAGCTAGAAGTCATGAAAGTGTCCGATGAAATTCCATTATTTTTCAAATGGCAATATGAGGCCAGGAGAAATTCCTAGAATTTAGTTCTTAAATCACACTTTCAAGATAGTGACATGGCAGTTATTGCTTCAGAAACAGAGAAAAAAAGGTACAGAAAGGAATGATATGATGGAAGTTACACAGAGGATCGAAAGCCCATCTGGAATGGGTTTCATTTCACCTACCTTCAGTCTGATTTTAAAAGCAGTGTTTGCAATGTCCACAAAATCCTTCTACATGAATGTAATACATTTTCAGCTTCATGCGTCCTTACTTTGGCTTATAAAACTTGTCTCTGTCTTTTCAACTTGTTAAGTTGAATTTTCATGGAGGTCTGAGCCCCAGAAGGAGCCGTGACTGACTGGAGGGTGAGCAGAGTTAAGGAGAACTCAACCTTTGGGTTTTGTTACTTTTTATTTTAGAAGCTGCTCCTCTTTTTAAGACAATATCCTGGCAATAATGTGATGACTGATATAACAAGGAAACTAAGGGCCAATCAGCTACTGTCAGTGTAACATTAATTACTTTTGAAAATAAAAAATCTTTCCAATTGAAAGCTTGATAGGCCATCTGGATTTAATAGTTTCCTTTAGCAAAAATAAATACTAAATATTATAGACCAATCATTTCTAAATTGAGTATAGTACTAAAATATGCTACTAAGACTGTTTGCAGTACTCTCCATTTGCTAACAAGATGATATTATTAAATGTATTTTCTGTCTTTGCTTTTTCAATACTGACTGAAAATGTTGAGATCTTAAAGCCTGGTGATCAATGAATTCATAACTGACAAGTAAAGGAATCTGAGTGGTGATATCATAGAGTATGGGCTTCCCAGGTGACTCAGTGGTAAGGAATCACCTGCCAGTGTAGGAGACACAGGAGATGTGGGTTTGATCCCTGGATCAGGGAAAAGCTCCTGGAGTAGGAAATGACAACCCACTCCAGTATTCTTGCCTGGAAAATTCCATGGACAGAGAAGCCTGGTGGGCTATAGTGCTGCCACTGCTGCTGCTGCTAAGTTGCTTCAGTTGTGTCCGACTCTGTGCGACCCCATAGATGGCAGCCCACCAGGCTCCTCTGTTCCACCAGGCTCCTCTGTCCCTGGGATTCTTCAGGCAAGAACACTGGAGTGGGTTGCCATTTCCTTCTCCAATGCATGTAAGCATGCTATGTCGCTTCAGTTGTGTCTGACTCTTTGCGACCCCCTGGACAGCAGCCCACCAGGCTCCTCTGTCCATGGAATTCTCCAGGCAAGAATATTGGAGTGGGTTGCCATTTCAGAGAGGCCAGAATTTCAGGGAGAAAATCAAGGTAAAAAATGACATTTAACGAAAGTGTTACTTACTAGTGTTGCAAATAAACATGAAAGTCCATTGATGATTTCACTATTCCTATTAGTTATAGAACTATTTCTTTGTGTCAAGCACTGTGTTAAGTCCTTTGCATAGCCTATCTCATTTAATCCTCATCACCATATTCTGTAGTAGGCACTATTATTATCTCCACTTTACATATGAGGAAATCAAGTATTAGAGAGTTTAAGTAACCTGCCCAATAGTTACTAGTAGCTAGTAAGGGTGGAACTAGGAACCTAACTAATGCAGTCTGAATTAATCACTAAATTCATTTATGGGAAGGAGCGGTTGAGTTTGTACATGCGTTACATTTGAGGAGTAGAACTGTTCCAGAGACAGTGGATATGCAGGTCTCAGACTTAGGAGACATGGAATTGGGAGTCAGCAGCCTATACAAGTTACCTGAAGCTAAAACCATTCATGAAAATGCTGCCGGAGAGTGTAAGAGGCTACCACCATGTAAGAGGAAAGTATCAATAGGTGTGGAAGAGCCACTGAAGATATGTCAAGGGACTACCAGGCAGGACCATTGTTTGAAGGTAGACATATCTTGGCCGATTTGGCACATAATAGTTTAAGGAGAGAACCAGTTGTTATGAAGACCCTGCCGTAGCTCTCTCTTTGCCCAAAGATGCTTTCTTCTCCAGGGCTTCCCAGGTGGCTCAGAGGTAAAGAATTCATCTGGCAATGCAGGAGACGCGGGTTCAACCCCTGGGTTGAGACGATCCCCTGGAAGGGTGCAAGGCAACCCACTCCAGTATTCTTGTCTGGAGAATCCCCATGGACAGAGGAGCCTGGCAGGCTATAGTCCGTGGGGTTGCAGAGAGTTGGACACGACTGAGTGACTAAGCACACACACACAGAGCGGGCATTGGCAAACATTTTCTCTGAAGGGACAAATAGTAAATATTTTGGCCTTTGTGAACCATGTAATCTCTGCTGTCACTACTCAATTCTGCCATCTGTTGTGGCACAAAAGCAGCCATAGACAATATGTAAGCAAATGGATGTAGCTGTGTTGCAATAAAGCTTTATTTATAAAAACAAAAGATAGGTTGGAGTTGGCTCATGAACCATGATTTCTTGATCCTTGATCTTGATCCTCACCCATCTTGGTTTGGTGTCCTTTTCAAAAGCTCTCAGCTCTAGTCCTTTCTTCATTTAACACTTACCTCCACACGGTTGAATACTCCTGTACATCTTCCTCATTTTCCTCCTTCTGGTGTATTTTCTGATACATTGTCTACTACAATTCTCTGGGTAAGAAAATATTTTAATAGTTGTAATAGCAGTTCCATGGGAACGCTAGTATGGGAAGCTGGTAGTTAACTGAACTACATCAAGGTAAAGTCCAGTGTTTTGGTGATCTGCTGTTACAACTCCAGTTTTTTAAATGCTTCCCACCTCCTCCTGCCTGAAAAGAACTCAAGATGATTTTACAAAGTGAGCTTGATTTATATTTCAGACAGGTGGAGTTACACTTACTAATATGACAAACTAGGTTTTATTTTTGAAGCAAGGAGTGATTTTGATCCCAATGCAGCAAAATCCTTTCGGTGTGGTTTGCTTTTTGAGAATTTGGTAATTTTTTTTTAAATAAAGAAGGGTCCCTAGCATTTTCTTAGGTGGAATCCCCATGGAAAGGCACATAGGGTGATTGCAAGATTACCTTGAGAACTGGGGAAATTCAGTTTATCCCTGAACATTTTAAGTAGAAAATGAAAGGAGCCATTTCATCTCAGTAGAACTGAAAATTGGAAAATAAGTACTAAACAGTTTGCTTCCTGGTAAAGCAAGATTTAGAAAGTATTGGAAATCTGCTAAAACATTATTTTTCTCTATAGTCCTCGTCTTTAGGATTCTTGCTATTGACTATGAAGTACAGTCAAATCTTTATTTAAATTGAAAAATCCTTATTTATATTTATTGATTATTAAACCAAGAAGGCTGATAGAATAAGCCCGACTTTCCAATCTTCCTAATCTTAACTGAGTTGTTTATATAGCATTTCAAGCCTGCTATCAATTAAACATATATTCTGTGATATGTGACTTGAGGAGTGAAATAGTGATTTTTGTGTCAACTCCATTTGGGATACAAAATCAGTACATGAACACCAGAGGCAGGAAACCCTTAAAATCCTTTTATGGTTGATATTTCTTTCTATGGTCTGGTAGACTTGAGCTGCTCCATCCTCTTTCCCACGAGGGTCTTGCTGCCCAGTTGTAGGGAATGAAGTCAGGACATAGTCTGAAGCTGTTAGCTTCTTGAGGGTTGGCCTCAGCTGAGGTCTTGCCGTCTGAGGATGGTTCATAAGTGGTGATTGTGAGAGATGGGGGTGGTGGTGGCAGTAATAGAAACTAGACCACTGCACCTTGATGTGGGGGTAATACTTGTTCCAGGGCTCCCTGCCAGCTTTGTGGAGACTGTATTAAAATTTAACTTTTCCTTCTGCCCAACCTTGCTACTACTCCTTAAAGTATACCTTATGGACTTCCCTAGTGGCTCAGTGGTAAAGAATCTGCCTGCAATGCAGGAGAGCCAGGTTCAATCCCTGGCTTGGGAAGATCCCCTGGAAAAGGAAATGGAGCCTGGAGGGCTACAGCCCATGGGGTTGCAAATGAGTTGGACACGACTTAGTGATTAAAAACACAACACAACACACACAGAACACCTTACATGGGGAGTTCCATCTCAGAATCTGCTTCCCAAGACCCTGGCCTGTGGCAGCAGGGACTTGATCAGCAATTTGCTGTCTTCCCCATAAAAGGGATGGGACTTTCAGGAGGATTTGTATTTTGTTTCCTAGTGATGATGGGTTCCTCCAGTCACTCACAGTCTCTCAGAAGGGTCCTCTGAGAGCAATGACTTGAGGGATAAAGTTCAAAAGTAGCTGATCTTGAGGCACTTTGCTCTGAGCAGACAGTAGAAATTGCTACTGAATGGTTTGCTGTCTTTGCCAAAGAACTTAAAAGTTTATTTGGAGTCCCTCTGGCATATGAAATCTTAGTGGAAAATGTATTTCTTCCATTTTTCCTGAGGACTTGTTTATGCTTAGCCTCTTTCCCGTCTCCAGTTCTTCCTGAAAATGAGTCTTCCAGGGGCCACAGCCTCTGTTGGTCCAATTATCAGGCCTGCCTAGGCATCTGTGGCACACGTTGGGTGTGGGTTATAACAAAGGAAAGAGGAGGGAGCCAGCATTGGACCAAATGCCAGTGTGGTCCCTGAGAGAGGGGACAGTGGTCCCAATTACAGGCTGCAAGGCATCTGCTGCATTGGGCTTGATCTGGCTCCTGTTGATATGTGGAAGGAGGCTGATGTTTCCTGAGGTTCTACGTGCCCTAGGCCCTTTGCACGTCATCTTGTTTATGTTGAGGCAGCCTGAACACACACTGGAAAAGAATTTCCAGACATGGAGTACTGCAGAAAGGTAGTAAGTTATTAAGAACAAAGAACAGGGATAAAGTAGGCTCTGTGACCACAGTGGGCCAACAACTGCAGACAAGTCAGGGAGAGTCAACAGTTTTTGTGAGTTAATAGCCAATTTTTATAGCTTCAAGACAAAGAACATTCCTGCTGAAAGGTTGGCATTAGGTGATTGGTAGGGGCACTATAGAGTGTTTACTGGAGTGGGCATCTTTGCATAATATGGGTCAGGAAGCTTGTTAGGGATGATTGGGGGGCTCTTGAAAATGATAACAAAGGGGCCCAGTCAGCTTCGGAGGTGACCTTTGTTCTGGGCTCCGCTTCTGTGGCCTTGGTGCAAGTCCTCGCACCTGTGGCCTTGGGGCAGGACTCAACAATTTAAGTTTCAAATGAATGCACAAAGTAGATACTTTAGAATTGAGGAAATTGAAGCACAGACAGATTTTACTGACTTGCCCAAGGTCATCTGGTGTCTCTGACGGCAGAGATGGTGGTGAAGAGTGAGTGCTGGAGTAGGTATCTCTCATTTTCTGTTAAATAACCATTTTCTCTTCTTCTTTAAGAAGAGAGCGCTAAGTTTTAGCAGAGTTTGTATAGCCTCAGCTATAACTATTTGCCTACTTCCAATGCCACTAAGTATTATCCATGTGACCAAATTCTCACCAACGAGATCTGTGTGGGACTGCTGGGAAGTCTCTAAAGAAAAGGTACTGGGAGTTGCCTCCATGTTTCTTCCATCCTTCTCTCTGGAATGTGATATAATGGCTGGAGCTTGGGCAGCCACCTAGACCATAAAATGATTTTGAGGATGAAAATCAAGCACTAGGATGAGGGAGGAAAGAGGAGAGCTCGAGTAAGAGATGATGCTATGGCCCATCATTTCACCCCTGGATTGTTTTCCTCTGGATTTCTTATGTGTATGACACATACATTGTTTCTCTTTTCCAAGACTTGAAGCTGTTATCTCATTGGATTTTTCTGTTATATGTAGCTGAACCTAGTCCTAACTGATATGAATGCTTACCCCTTCTGGCAGAGAAAGTTATTTCCTACTTGGAATGGGCATTTAAAATGGGTATTCATTGTACATAAATATGGATATAATGTAGTTATTTTTTTAAAAACACCATTGAACTCTGTATCTTTCTTCTGGCAGCAGTACTTAGGAAGTAGCTCAGGGCCTTTCTAGGGATTCCCCAGGTGACTCAGTGGTAAAAGAATCCACCTGCCAGTGCAGGAGCTGCAGGAGATGTGAGTTTGATCCCTGGGTTGGGAAGATCCCTTGGAGGAGCAAATGGCAACCCACTCCAGTATTCTTGCCTAGGGAATCCCATGGACGGAGAAGCTTGGCGGGCTACAGTCCATGGGGCCACAGAGAGTCAGACATGACTGTGCAAGGCCTTTCTGTTTAATCACTTCATTCTCAATATTATTGTGTGACATATACAAATGTACTCTTAACATTCTTTTGATTGACAGGTATTAAACTCATGACATTCAGAATTTCTGTCAGGGATGCAAATCTTTAGGCTCTGGTTCCCTACATCCTCTGCTGCTAAGTCGCTTCAGTCGTGTCTGACTCTGTGCGACCCCATAGATGGCAGCCCACCAGGCTGCCCCGTCCCTGGGATTCTCCAGGCAAAAACACTGGAGTGGGTTGCCATTTCCTTCTCCAATGCAGGAAAGTGAAAAGTGAAAGTGAAGTTGCTCAGTCGTGTCCGACTCTTTGCGACCCATGGACTGCAGCCTACTAGGCTCCCCTGTCCTCTAGTATCTTTGTAAAAGGAGGCATTCCCGGCATCCTTGTAAAAAATGGTAGCTTCTACCCCACTGTATTTTAAAAGAAAACTTACCTTTCTTTGGCTTATTTTTTTAGGAAAATGAGAGGCTTATTCTCTGAGAGGAAGATTTTAACTTAGCTGAGGTGAGTGACTTGATCCCTAACCAGCGGCATTTTCGTTCTGAGGGTATCTCACAACCAAAATGAGCACTGCAGTAGACAAATAGAGATCAGAGCCGAGGAATCATGGGAATGAATGTTTGCATCTGACTCTTTGATTACAATAAGCAGTGTGGCCTAGCTGGAGGATGCTGTATTTCTACAACTGACAGACCAAGCAGCCTGCAGCAATCAGCAAAGGGTGACTTATTTTGAGCAAAAACATCCATCAGACTGTGATGAGCAAAGCAGAGCTGCAATCAGTGGCAGTTTCCGCAAAGAGCTGCTTATGAAAAATGGATTTTACATGCATCAAGTGGAGGAGAATCCTGCTGCTCTCTTTTTTAGCCCTGTTTGCATGCATGGACAACACTGGAAGCATTCTCAACATGAAAGAGAGTGAAACAATAGTTCTATCATGAGTGGGACTTTTCTGACCCTGTTATAGTATATCCAGTCGGTGGCAGGAATATATTATATTTTAAAAAGGCAAGATAATAAACAATTTCAGAGAAAGATCTAACATACTCAAATGTCTCATGCAGATGTCTTATTTCACTGGAATTATGAGGGGAAGAGTTCTACTGATGCACCCAATAGAAAGGAGATTTTTAAAATAAGATTTCCAGTCTCATCAACAGTAACTTTATTCATTTTCACTAAACAATTAGAACTGTTTAGTTCTGTGAATCCTTCCAGTGAAAGCTCTGTAGGTTTAGAGTTTGTGATCTGAAGTGAAAGAAAAGTGGTTCAAAGTAGGAATCTTCAGCTTTCTTCTTTAGATAACATTTCCTGCTGCGGTTTTGAGATTTTTGATTTTGATATGTGTTAGAATATTTGGAAGCTTTCTCTAAAGTGTCAGAAAGAGATGCTAGATACTAAATGACCTTTGTTTTTAAGCACTGAGTTGCTCTCTTCTTGAGGCCTACTTACTATGCACTGAGGCATTTAGAACTAGGACTTGATCTTGGGCCATTTAGGCTGTTCTGTTTAGTTTTGTGCTTTCTCCTGTAGGGGAGCTGTGAGAAGAAAGCAATGTGGGTGATATATTGGTTTGGGTTTATAGCATCCAAGGGCTTCCCTGGTGGCTCAGATGGTAAAGAATCTGCTTGCAATGCAGGAGACCTGAGTTAGATCCCTGGATCGGGAAGATCCCCTGGAGAAGGGAATGGCAACCCACTCCAGTATTCTTGCCTGGAGCATCCCATGGACAGAGGAGCCTGGCGGGTTATAGTCCATGGAGTCACACAACCCACACTATAGCATCCAAAGTCTTTATTCAAAAGCAGGAGCTACCTTTCCTGTCTCCCATCTCGCATCTGATAGTTCCTGGATTTGGGCTTTATTTTTGTATTAATATTTGATCAAATTTCTCTATTTAATGTCCAGGAGGATGGATTGTTTGTCTTTATGGGTTTGCTGAAAAATGACAACTCCAACTGTCTGTCTCTTTGAACAAGAGGATAATTAATACTTTAAAAGGACACCACAGGTATGTCACAGAGATATTGCAGGTTCCAGACCATTGCAGTTAAGTGAATACCACAGTAAATCAAGTCACATGAAATTTTTGGTTTACCAGTGTGTATAAAAGTTATGTTTCTAGTATACTGTATTCTTTTAAGTGTGAAATAGCATTATGTCTAAAAACGTACAAACCTTAATTTTAAAAATTTATTGATAAAAAATGCTAACCATCACCTGAGCCTTCAGCAAGTCATAATCTCGTTTTTGGTGGAGGATCTTGCCTCAGTGTTGAGGCTGTTGTCTGATGAGCGTGGTGGTTGCTAAACGTTGGGGTGGCCATGGCAATCTCTTAAAATAAAGCAGCGAAGTGTGCCCCATTGACTCTTCCTTTCCCTGGAATACTTAGCGGCCATGGTACAGCTATTAATTGGCCTAATTTCAGTATTGTTTTGTCTCAAGGAACAGGGAGGTCAAGGAGAGGGAGAGAGAGAGGGAATGGCCAGTCAGTGGAGCAGTCAGAACACATACAACATTTGTGAACTAATTTCTCTGTCTTACCTGGGCACAGTTCATGACATGCCCCTCACCCCTGAAATCACTGCAATAGTAACATCAAAGACCACTGACCATAGGTTACCATAACAAATATACCATAATGAAAATATCTAAGATATTGTGAGAATTACCAAAATGGGATACAGAGACATGAAGTGAGCCAATGCTGTTGGAAAAATGGTGTCTGCAGACTTGCTTGTTGCAGGGTTGCCACAAACCTTCAATTGGTAAAGAAAAAAAAAGACGTCATATCTGTGAAGGGCAATAAAATGAAGCACAATAAAACATGGTATATGTGTAATTATATGAAGAATAATATCAAGCAAAGATAAGGTCCTGGTTGCCTCAGGTGTGATAGAGTATCAGTTTCTCCTTTTTCTGTCATGTACAATTGTTGAGGAGCCAACATGCAAGCTCTGGAACTCAGGCAAAAAAAGCTGTGCAGAAGCTGCTGTTCTGAAGGTGAGGTTATTTTCCTGTCCTTTATTGTTTTGTTTAAGATGTCTATATAGGATTAAAAAGATGCCATGTGAAATGTCCTTGGCCACTCACTCCTTGGCTAATGTAACTTAATGTATAGCAACCAAGGAAGAAGTACTGTGGTTGTTGCTGGCTAAATTGTAAGCAGGTTCAAGAGAAAGTTCCAGAGGAAGTCTAGAAACAGCCACCAATATACTGAAATCATCCAAAGAGCTAGAGTTTCTAAAAAAATAGTCCTGCTTTTCTTTATTATGTTTTTATACTGAATTTACACTCCTTAGGCTGTACTCCAGCTCTGTTGCCCTGGTTACAAAAACCAACTTGATGGATTGAGGGCATGGTAGACATGCCCAACCTGAGCAATTAAAGTGGTAGATGCCAGGTTATATAATGTGTGGCTGGATGCTTGTGCTGAGTGTTAAAATATGTCTTGCCACAGGGAGATAGCTGTGATTTCATTATTCTCTTTGGAGTTCCCTGAGTTTCCTTAAATTTGAAGTTGTAGAGTTTTCCCTACCAGCGCTGTATTCTTTCTTCGTCTTGGGGTGGTTGTGGCATCTTTAGGACTTACGGTCCAGGGTGTCTTCTTTCGTCTTTCCATTCTCTAGGTGGCATATTACATGATCGTATAAAAAAAGTGCCTGCAATTAATTCTTTCATAGAAAGAATTCTAAAGGCTCATGTTATAGTCTATTCTCTGATGTATACTGAATGATAATAGCAGTGAAACTGCAAACTGTTCCTTTGGATAGGGCAGCCCTTGTGCACTTGGGTATGACTATTCTTCTTATCAAATCTCCTGTTATTTGCATTTATATGGTACCTTTCCTCTAAAGCTCTTAAAGCAATTTCAGCCTCACAATACTTGTGTGAATTGGATAAGAAAAACACACTTCGTTTTGAGGTTGAGATAAAGGCAGGAAATTGTCAATGGCTCTCCTCAACAGAACAGAGCAGAGCACAGCCAGTGCCCAGTCTGATATCCTTGGTGTCAAAGAGAAAGTTATTAACAAAGGAGTCCAGACACACTGGGGAAAGAAGGGTCTGTGGACAGGCTTCAGAGCTTCTGTGAATTCCCTGAGAAAATATGCAAAATGTAGCCCCCCTGGTATCTTCTTGGGCTGAGGGTTTGCCCTACATATCAGATGCTCACAGGGCTTAAGGACTATGGTCTGGTGTGGTACCTGTCAAATCTCTGGTACATCTGAATCAATTGTCAGAGATTCCTGGCCACATACCCAGAAGTTCCAAGTTTATAAGTTTGAAATGGGGTCTTGAGGCCTGAATTTTAATACCATGTGATTCTGATTCTGATGAACTAAAGAAACAGAGGCCTAGCCCCTTGAGGACAGCTAAAGAAATAAGTGAATGGTTGGAATCTTCAGAAGTTATTGTTTCAGATTGTGGAAGAGTTCAGTGTGCAGGGGAGGAGAGAGGGTGCAGAGACTGTAATAGCATAGAGTGCAAATAACTTTGTCATGTGTCTTAAAATCTGAATCACATTTCAAGAGGAGTTAGTTACAGTTCTTTGAGAATAAATGATTTAAAATGGAAAATAAAACACCTTATCCAAGAATGATTTAAAAGATACAAGATAATAGTGTTAGTAGGTACAATGGTATTTTTAGATTTTTCTTATCTATTTTATATGGCCCTTGAGTCAGAAAAATAGAGCTGTTTGTGAGAAACAAATGCTCAGTGAAGTCATTTAAATATCAGGTAGCTGGAAACTGAAATCTTGTTATTAATTAGAATTTAAGAAATAAAATCCTAAAACTGTCAATCCTAAAGGAAGCCAACACTGAATATTCATTGGAAGGACTGATGCTGATGCTGATGCTGAAGCTCCAATACTTTGGTCACCTGATGCGAAGAACTGACTCACTGGAAAAGACCTTGATGCTGGGAAAAACTGAGGCCTGGAGGAGAAGGAGTGACAGAAGATGAGATGGTTGGATGGCATCATTGACTCAATGGCCATGAGTGTGAGCAAACTCTGGGAGATAGTGAAGAACAGGGAAGCCTGGTATGCTGCAGTCCATGGGGTTGCAAAGAGCTGGCCACTGCAGAGTGACTGAACAACAAAGAAATGACATAAGGCAAAGAAGGGCATTTAGTTGCATTTTTGAGAGAAATGAGTTAGCCAAACAAATAGCTCTTCTAAAGCAACGAAGTATTTGGGGATATCTTGTCTTTATAAACCTAGGAAAGTACAGAATAAGCAGAAGGATTTTATTCTGTTGAAGGGAGCACTTCTGCTTCATTCCCACAAAAAATGTGTGTTTAACAAGAAGTTCTATGAAAATGCTATTCTAAATATAGTCTGACCTGAACTGGGAGGCCATCCAGATTCAGTGTAAACTGATGGCTTGACCAGCTGGAATAATTACAACTTATTCCACCTGCTGGAGAAGGCAATGGCACCCCACTCCAGTACTCTTGCCTGGAAAATCCCATGGACGGCGGAGCCTGGAAGGCTGCAGTCCATGGGGTCGCTGAGGGTCAGACACGACTAAGCGACTTCACTTTCACTTTTCACTTTCCTGCATTGGAGAAGGAAATGGCAACCCACTCCAGTGTTCTTGCCTGGAGAATCCCAGGGATGGGGGTGCCTGGTGGGCTGCCGTCTATGGGATCACACAGAGTCGGACACGACTGAAGCGACTTAGCAGTAGCAGCAGCAGCAGTATTCCACCCGCGACCAGATCTTCACACTTTTCTCCAGAAACTACACGTGTCAAGGCCCAGCGAAGTCCTCGTTTCATGCCAGCAAGTATACTTTGATGTGTGTGGCTCCACACTTAAGGAAAATTGCTTCATGAACTTTTATTTAAAGCTATAATAACGTTAGCTCTATGCCTTCTTTGCTTATTACTTTGCCATTTAGTTTGGCTTTAAGAATATGATGCGGTGGTGAGTCAATTGCTCTGAAATCTCAGTGCAATCTGTAAAGCACTATATTCGTAAAGTACCTTTTGGGAAGTACGTAGTGTCTTTTGAAGAGAATCTTTTTAAATTTAACGGAACGTTTTTCTGTAAATGTATTGACACACAGAGCGCAGAAAGCTGGAGCCTGGCAAGATCTTTGGAGAATACGTGTGCGTGGCTGATGAAATGCCATTTGTTTGGAAAAAAGCTTTTAGGAAATTAAATTGTGTTAAAAGAGAAATGAGCTTTCTTGTGTGGGTATAATGTACTCAAATATAAAATTGTAGCAAATTATCTTGAAGAGAGACTTTGAGGAAAACTAAGAGGGGCCCTGGCTAATGGGATCTCTACCCTTCAGGTGGCCTGAGCCAGCAGAAAGCAGTCTCCCTCCCATCTGGTCCACCTTTTTGTAATCCTGCTCCTCTTATTCCACCCTCCCAAAACCCTTCCTCCTGCCCTTGTCCCAACACACACAAAGTCCTATTGATTGTTGAATGCCCAGCACTCTGAAACTGGCATACAGTCAAACTAAACAGATAGTTTAAAATGAATTGATGAATGCTTTCAATTTCCAATGGCTTTCCATCAACCTCTGGATGAAAGTCAGAGTCTTCACAATGACCTGCAAATCCTGGGTTGATCTGGCCACTGTTCCTCCTCTAACGTTGTCTCTTTATATGTCCCGCACCCCACTCTCTCATCTGTTTCAGCTCTCCTGGCCTCTGTGCAGCTCCTCAGGTAAGCCAGGTCCACTGTTACTTCAGGGCTTTGTGCTTGCTCATTCCTCTGCCTGGAATGCTTTCCTGCCCAGATAAGGCTTCTTTCTCGCCTCTAAGTCTTCTTAGTGAAGTCTTCTATGCCTTATCCTCTGTTTCAGATGTCTGCTGTTACATAACAAACCACCCTAAAAATGTACACTGTTAAGCCATTGGCTTAAACAGCAATTGTTTAAGACAGTTTTGCAAGTGGAATGGAGGCTTCTCCGCTGCCCGTCCCCATTCCCTGAGAGTGATTGCATTCAGCTGAAAGCTCTGCTGGTATGTCTTGGGTCTCTTCTTCATAGCCTCTTTCTACTTGATGGTTCACTTTTCAGAGCCGTCCGTGTGACTCTCTCCAGCAGAAAGAAGCTTGCTTCCTACTAGGAGTACTCCAAGAGGACAGGCCCCACGCTGACCAGCTTATCAAGCCTCTGTTTGCATCACACTTGCTAATGTTCCACTGGTCAGAGCCCATCCATGGCCAAGCCCAGAGTCGATCTGGAAGGAGATTACACTGGGAGTGACCACCTGGAGGTATCCTTCATCGGAGGCTACCAACCTAACTGTCTACCTCACTCTGCCCTTTGAACCCAAGTGATTCACATCCCTCCCACTCACCATCTCTCAAGACCCCTCAAAGTGTCATCCCAGGAAGACTTCCAGCTTAGCCTTGAGGTCAGGATCCTACCATTTAGATGGTGTCCAGGTGTGGCTGAGATGTGTGGGTACAATTCCTTAGGCTCTACTCCTTAAGCGTGGCTCCTGAGGTGTAGCCACCTATAACTGATTCAGCAAGATCAATCTTTGCCTCTCAGCCCCCAGTTTAGAAATGTGGCATACGTCTGTCTTCCTTTCCAGTGGTCAATAGAATTTAGTATGCTTTCCTTAATTCTTTCTCTTCTGAAGTAATTTAAATATTTTCTTTTTGCTGTATTCTCAGAAAAGACGTAGATAATCTCATTGTTGCATTGTGATTCTTCACTCTGATAATTACCAGTTTTCTCTTTATTCACCCCTCCTGTGTTTCAGTTATCGATTTCAGTGTAACTGCGTATACAGGGAAAGCACTCCCAAATTTAATGGTTTAATAATTCATTATTTCTTACTAATTTCTGGACTTTTATTCTCTTCATATGGAGTCAGCAGGGGTTTCAAATGTGTCGGTATGCAGGAGAGTACTCAGAAGGTGCACCTTTCTCTTCCATTTTGTCATCCTTTCCACCTTGGTCTCCTCATCCAGGGACTCTCCATGTGGCCTCTCTCTTCAGAAGATGGTTGAGACTTCCTTATAGCATGGAGGCTGGGTTCCAAGAGAAGCCAAACTGATGCTGCCAGATTGCTTAGGCCTGGAGCTGGAGCTGCTGCTTATTCTAATAGTCAAAGCTAGTCATAAACAAGCCAAGATTCAAGAAGAAGGAAGGAAGATCCTCCATGTGCTACAGAGAGGAGTGAGATGTGACTACAGAGAGAGGAGCAATTGGTGTGATCGTCTTTGGGCACTATGCACTATATCCCTTCTTCCTGGTTTTATTTTCTCTTAAGGTTCTACCACTCTGCATTATCTTATTTATTATGTGTCTCCTACACTGGCTGGACACTCTCATTTTATTCACTGCTGCATCCTAGAATACTGCCTGCTACATAGTAGGTGCTTGTATATTTTTTGAAGTGAATGTAGCTACTGGTATAATTTTCTTCCTCCCTCCACCTAGACATTTATCATCTATATGGTCCCTCATGGCTGATTTGAACACAAACTTTGGAACATGTATGTTTATATATTTGTATATTTTATTTTGCTATGTCTGAGCTCACTTGCTTTGACTGTATCTTTGGCAGTTAGGTCTGGAATCATGAGACTCTTCACCTAGTCTGTCTTTGATATGGAATGATGATACAGAATGTGATGCCAATTTGGCTGGCTGCTCCGGTGCCCATTTCAGATGGCTTTTGGGCTGCTTTGTCCTCATATATTCCTTGCTGTCTACTAAAAAGACTGATCTTTCCATAGATCCAATGTACAGGGAAAGTGACATTTTCTCTTATATGTTGGGGAAATGTATATATTTTTAAGACATGGAAAGGAAAATAAGAGTAAAAGGCACATGTATTACAGTTAACATTATGATTAAGTATAGGAATATTTCATAATGGGGTTCTGAAAATATTTAAGGGTGGGCACCTGATAGTATTTGTTGAATAAAAAAGAGGTATTAGGAACTTTCACATATTTTTTAGGGTACTGCTGCTGCTGCTAAGTCACTTTAATCGTGTCTGACTCTGTGCAACCCCATAGACGGCAGCCCACCAGGCTCTGCCATCCCTAGGATTCTCCAGGCAAGAACACTGGAGTGGGTTGCCATTTCCTTCTCCAATGCATGAAAGTGAAAGTGAAGTCACTTAGTTGTGTCCGACCCTCAGCAACCCCATGGACTGTGGCCTTCCAGGCTCCTCCGTCTAGGGTATTAGAAAAACCAAAGTTTGATGTAAAAGTATCCATGATTATTATGATTTTTTTCTTTATTCTATTCCAGTGTAATTTCTTCTTATTCCCTTTCTTTTTGTTCACGCCTTTTCCCAACTTACAAAAACTTCTTGTCGAAAATGAACAGTTGCTTTCTCTGTTTCTACGTCTATCTCAATTCTCCCATGAAACTTGACTTGGAGGTATCTGGTGTTTTAACTCTGATTTCATTTGGCCTGAAGCTTCCTAGTAAAGTCACTGCAGCAGGGAATTACCTGTTGCTTTTACACAGTATTGTGTTAGAGGTAGAATTAACTATATGATTTATTCATATCATAATGCTGTTGACCCCAGAAACCACATACACAAGCCTAAAATTTTTTTAACAGTCACATATCTCATCTAGTAATGAAAGGCATTAGACTAACATAGGCAAATCATATTAATAGGTAGCTTCATCTTGTGTCTGTAGCTGGAAACTGTAAATGAATTCAGTGACTTTACATGATTAGTTGTGTAGAATGAAAACAGCTATTATTTACTGGTAAGGTTTCTGTTTAAACAAGTGACATATCACAGCTGTGGGATAATTGCTGGCAGGATTTGCTAGGTGAAGTTTAAGATAAATAGAGAGAAGGAGGAGGGTAAAATGTACAAAGAGATGTATTTAAGTATTATACTCAAAGCCAGTGCTGAGAAAAAAAGATGGAAGTGTCCTGAAACATATAATGAGACTTTTATGAGTTATCAAAAGGAAAGCCATGATATTGTCATCCTTTCATGTCAAGGATAATAAAATAATAATATACATTTAGAGTATCTATAAACTTCTGGAAGATAGTAGAGACAGGATATGAAGATATAGTTGATTGCTTTTCTGATATAAAATTGGTTGATATAGGCTATTCAGTAGATCAGAGTATTTAATCACAGTTTCATAGCTAAATAATTTATATAGCTACTAGTTTATTTTTAGAAAGATAATTGAAAATCTTGCTTATAAGTTGAAGTAAGAGGAAATTATTAAATGTCATTTCTCAGGGAAATTTCAAACATTATTCTTACTTATCTACCAAGATGATTAAAGGAATCCAACCAGTGGACAAGAAGGCTGAAGTTTCTGCTGTGTTTTTTAAAAAAATATTTATTTTGTTTATAATTTATTTAGCTGAGCTGAGTCTTTGTTGCTGCTTACAGGCTTTCTCTACTTGTAGCGAATGGGGGCTACTCTTTGTTGGCTTGTGAGGGCTTCTCCTAGCAGTCAGTGGCTTCTCTTGTTGCAGAGCACAGGTCCTAGGCTTTTGGGCTTCACTAGTTGTGCCTGGAAAATCCCATGGATGGAGGAGCCTGCTGGGCTGCAGTCCATGGGGTCGTGAAGAGTCGGACACGACTGAGCGACTTCACTTTCACTTTTCACTTTCCGGCATTGGAGAAGGAAATGGCAACCCACTCCAGTGTTCTTGCCTGGAGAATCCCAGGGACGGGGGAGCCTGGTGGGCTGCCGTCTCTGGGGTCGCACAGAGTCGGACAGGACTGAAGCGGCTTAGCAGCAGCAGCAGCAACAGCAGTTGTGCTGCACGGGCTTAGTTGCTCCGCAGCATGTGGAATCTTCCTGGACCAGGGATCGAACCTGTGTCCCCTACATTGGCAGGTAGATTCTTATCCTCTGTTCCACCAGAGAGTCCTGCTGTATTTTTAATTTTTACATTTTACATGTTGAACATTAGGATCCCAATGAAGAGTTTGGTCAAAATGAGCATTCTAAAACAAGGAAGACATTCAATTCAACTTAACTGAGAAAGTTTATACAGTTTTAAGACCTTTTTAGTCTATAGAATGATAATCTCCTCTTGAATTTTTCAGTTGGTGAAATGGCCCTGTGGTGTGCTGACCAATCTTTTGCTTAAAAATGCCCCCCACCTGATGGCAAATATCCATTAAAGTGGAGATTCCATTATGTGTCCTCTCTGGGGCAAAGGTGTAGTTTGAGAATGTTTCAGTTATGACAAAGAGCAGTCTGAGATTTGGGGAAATCAGGAGAAAAGGTAACACTATTCTGAATTTGTGCTGCTAGGAAATTGTCTTAATAGTCACAGAGAACTCAGGGAGAAATGGAGTCATCATCCACAATCATTTATTGATACCCAACTATATACACATGGCACTTTTGAGGCACTAATAGAGAGAAGGAAATGCCCACCTACCCCCTGAAACTGAAATAACCAAAGATGGATTACACCATCTTTTGGAGAAAGATAGACCTAAAGGATTCTGTGGAAAAAAACATTTAGGGCAATAATGAATGATGCTTTTAAAAAAAATCCTAGGGCTGATTCATTTTTTGCCATAGAAACATTAATTTAACAAAGATTTATTTTCTTTTCTAATTACATTTCTATTTCATAAATTGGGTGTTCTTGTTCCTTTATATGTCCATTTGCTATGAAGACTTTAATATTTTTCATACCAGGAACGCCAACTTTTAAAGGTAAAGTATTAGCTTATGTATTAAATTTAATTTTAGAGGACAGCTTCTAGGAGTGCATCTAGTCTATCAGTTAAACAGTTCAAATAGTCTTTCCTATCTTAACAAATATTTTGATGGAAACATGAAGATTGCAATGATCATGTCATTCTGCTTGTCATAAGTCTTTAATAGTTCTCTAGCACACAGTAAAATCCAAGGCTCTCCAAATATGAATGTGGTGTGTCTTTTCATCTTTCCCTGAAGGTACTTTCTGTTAGTATTCTTCATCCCTGCCTAAGCTTATCCAATCTCCATTAAATTCAAGTCCTTGTTGTATCGGAAACCATGTTTTCCGTTCTTCAACTTGCTCCCTACAGACTCTCTGTGTGCTGTGTGAACTCTAGCCCAAGCTTGCATATCTAGATTCTTTAAGGCTGTTTATGTTCCACCTTCTCATCTCATCTAGGCCTTCCCAGATACCTCCCATGAGAAGTAGAGTCTTTTCCCTGTTACCTCATCACACTTGGTGAAGCTGTTGGAACACTACATCAGGGGTGGCTGTGGTGTCCCTGAAGGGCAGAGAACGAGTGTCAGGTATCAGGAGGCTTACTTCTGTGTTTCCTGTTCTTCCAGCCCCTTTTTTCTCCACTCCCATCCTATCCTGCTTGGATTCAATAGCAGGGATTCTATTCTCCTGACCACACTGATTTCTCTTTTATATTGTCTTTCTGTTGACCTGAAAAATACAAATCCTGGGTGAATCCAATTATCATCCTTGCTTGCATAGTGAAACTACTGACCAAATCTGGGAAAAATCTTAAACAACCAGCGAGCATGGTATGTTTACCCTCTGAACTCAATGGGCTCTGAAAATTTCCTACTTTCTGCAATCATTTCAAGACTTCATTTCTTACCCTTCTCAGTTCTCTCCACCTACCACATCCTTACTTTCTCTTAGAAAACCACTGTATTTCCTGCTCTACAGAGAAAAAAAGAAGCCAGGCAAAAGCTGCCTCAAATTCCTCTTCACCAAATCTCAAACTTACCTTCATCTACCAGTGCCATTTCCTACCTTCTTTGCTCCTTATATTTATAATGGAATTCCTGGTATAGGCAAGCCTTCCATCTGTATGCTCTTAGTCCCTCCTGCTCACAGAGGAACTTTGTCCTGGAGCAGTGCTTCTCAAGCTTAAGTCTGAGTCACAGTCACTTGTAAGTGGTTTGTTAAAAACTTGATTTCTGGGACCCACTGCCAGGGCTAGCCAGTGAAACAGATCCGATGGGATATGCATATACTTGTGTGTGTATGTGAATACACAGATATAATGACCAAAAAATTGGCTCATGTGAGTGTGGAGGCTGAGAATTCCATGACCTGCAGTTGGCAAGTTGGGGGCGCAGGAGACCCAGTGTGGTAGTCCTAGTCCAAATGCCGCAGGCTTGAGACACAGGAAGAGCCAGTTTCATTCTGAGTCTGAAAACGGGCGAAAGCTGATGTCCCAGTATGAAGGCAATTAGGCAGGAGGAATTTTCTCTTAGTTGGGAGAGAGTTAGGTTTTTAAAATTCTATTTAGACCTTCAACTGATTGCATGAGGCCCGCCCCACATTTAGGGGGCAGTCTGCCTTACTCAGTTTACTGATTTAGATTTTAATAGCATCCAAAACACACCCTCACAGAAACACCCAGAATAATATTTGACCAAATATGTTGGCACCCTATGGCCCAGTTAAGTTGATACATAAAATTAGCCATCACACTCGCCTATAGATTATCCTCTCTTTCTTGTCCATGACTGTTTGATTTTTCTATTCATCAAAGATGCCTAAGATTTTCCACCTATGTAAAATATGATGAAGCAAACCAAAACTTCTTGCTTTAAACCTATAGTATCTCTTGGTTATATGTCTTTCCTTCCCTTCACACACAAAATTCTGAAAAGCAGTTATCCATAATTGTTGTATCTATGTTCTCACCTGTGTTCACTGCTGAATACACAGTAGTGCACTCTATTCTCTGGATTTAACTCCAGCTACACTCACATCACATTTAATAAAGGTTTCTTTGTTATTAAATGCAGTGGTAAAACATCAGTCATTATTTTGTTAATCTAGGATGACACTTTGCTTTGTCAATCAAATCATCCTTTCTGAAACACCCTTCCACTGGCTTCTGGTTCACAATCCACTGATTTTCCTTCTCGCTCACCATTTTCTTTATTAGATCTTTCTTCTCTTCTTGATGCTCATGTTTCAGTGTTTTTTAAGACTAGCTTCTAGGTTTTCTCATATTCTTAACTACACAGAATTTCAGGAAATCTCATTTACCTTCTCTGCTTCAACAGCCATTTATATACTGATTTAATCTTGCGTATTTTTTTGCCTGAGCTTATACTTATATATTTAAATTCCTCTTGACATATCCACTTGAATATTCTTTGCCAGGAGCCTCAATATTTGCGCACTCATAACTAAACTCATCACCTTTCCCCATCTTCTCCCTCTCTATGGATTTGTCCCCATTGCATATTTTCTAGAGTTGGTTTTTCAAGTTAGAGCCTTGAGACTTATCCATCACTCTTCTCTCTCCTTAATTTTCTATATTCACTCTGTAACAAAACCTCCTATATGATAGCTTTTAAATCTCTCTCAAGCACATCCCTTTCCATTTACTGCCACTGTTGTCATCCTCATTTAGCCATCATCATCTTCTTCCTGGCTTAAATTATTTCCTAAAGTCACCTTCCTGCCTTGTCTTCCTACTTTCAGTTGTTCTGCTTCCAAAGCCAGGAAGATCCCTTAGACATCACGTTTGATCATCCTCCTCTCTTGCTTAAAACTGTTCAATGACTTCCATTTGCCTTTGAGTTAATAGTCCAAAAACTTAAGATCTTAGGATAACCTTCAAACCTATCAAGATCTGCTTTGCTCTCTGCTTCAACAACATTCAACTTCTTTCATAACCCAATCCTCAGATGATTCCCTCTCTACTCCAGACCTCTGAGCCCACTACAGTATTCTTCCCTAGAAAATCCCATGGACAGAGGAGCCTGGTGGGCTACAGTTCTGTGGGGTCGCAAAAGAGCTGGACACTACTTAATGACTAAACAACAACAATAACAAGATACCAAGCGATTTGTGTCAATTTCTCCCACTAGATCAGGAATCCTCCAAATGCTCTTATTCTTCCATAAGTCATGGCACTGTGCTTTTAAACACAGTAACATTAATTTTATCTTTTAAAATTGAATACTGATGTAAAGAGGTGCTACTAGTTATATAAATGACCTTCAGAAATTTTCTGGACTATATAAACTGTTCTTGCACATGCATGCATGCTCAATCATTTCCAACACGCTTTGCGACCCCATGTACTTGGGCCCATCAGGCTCCTCTGTCCATGGGATTTCCCAGATAAGAATACTGGAGTTGGTAGCCATTTCCTTCTCCAGGGGATCTTCCCACCCCAGGGACTGAACCTTCATCTCCTGAGTCTCCCTCATTGGCAGGTGGGTTCTTTACCACTTGAGCCACTTGGGAAGTGATTGGACTCCATCTTTCTTGTACAGTATTGGTTCAGATTTCTGAAATGTATAGAAATTGATTCTCACTGACAAAGGCCTTTTTTGGAAACTTACATTAAAATGTTGTATTTTCTTAGTCAAAAAGCCCATTGAAGAGATTTGATACATTTACCACATAAAAGGTGCTTCTGTTTCATATTATCTAAAAATAGGCAAATGCATAACTTTATGTCAGATGGCACAATTGTGTGATATGAATAGCTATCATTTGAGATTTATCATGATTTTCAAGCTACTCGTAATATGAGTTATTATTAGAAAGCTATGTTTTAAGAAAGATATGTAAAATATTACTTTACTGGTTTGATACGGGAATAGGAAAGACTTCATTCATAAAGTTATTACTTGTATAAATGCTTAGTTTTAGACACAGTGTTGCAGAATGCCATTCACATACATGATTCAAGTCCCTTAGGCACCTAAAGAGAATTCTCAGAACAGAGGAAATCTTGAAATTTTTACCCTAGGCTGTGATAAAGTTAAAAAAAAAAGTCAGTAAAACCTAATATTTTTTCATTTTCTATGACAAAAACTTGAGTAAATTCATCTCTAAACAATTGGATTTTACTGACTGACTTGTACAGGTGGATACCAGGCATGGTGGATGATATGTTGAGTACCTACGGTACTCTAAAACCTTCCAGCAAGGCTTTTAAACTAGGATATTTCTTGCAAAACTACAAAAACAGTGATATCAGAAACTTATATAAGATAAAAATAAAAATCCTCAAGTTGTAAAAGAAAAAAGTCACATCATCTAAGTGTTAAGCAATTGTAGACCAGGTCATGTCAATTTGACACTTGAATTTCTAGATTGCATCTTGATATACTCCTTTTGAATGAGTGTAGTACTTTCACATCTATGTAGCTATGCGAGCCGGCATACTTCTCATCTCCTAATGAGCATCAGATCCTCCTAGTGTGTAAACTAAGCACTTTTGGAATCCACTACTAGGCCACAAGGGTATCATTCTGTGCACTGAAGTACTAATTTACTAAATGGGACCCTCATGGCCCAGAAGAGTTCATGCATCTTCCCAAATGCCTACCTTAACCAGGTGATGGTTTATGGTCTGGAGAGCCTAAGGAATGTTCAATTATACTGTTATATTTAGGAAAGGAGACTCATATTTCCCTAGAAATTGTAGCTCTGCTTTATGCTTTATCTCAGTTACAGTCAGGTTAATTTTAGCCTTCTTATTTCCACCAGGCTTTTCCCTCTCCTATATTCTATATTTTGCTTCTGTTAGGTTGCCTAAATAACTCTCCTTTTCCTCCAGCTAGTGAGTCTATTGAATTTTAGTTACCATAATTGTTTCCCTAATTGGCTTCATTTGAAAGAATAATTGTTAAGGAAAGGTGATAAACATTGAAAATCAGCCACTTGGTCTCGTTCATTAATCTTCCAATTCATTTTCAATAGTAAGTGTTCTTCAAAACTTAAAAATTTTGGCTAAGGTTTTATTGCAGCATTAATGGTACAGTATTCTGTGTCTAGGTATTCTGCTATTATTCAGAAATGACTACTTCAGAATTGTTTGAACTGCTAAAAGATTGTCTCTGTTAATTCACTCTCTAGGAAATTTTAAAAGCACAAGTGAAAACTTGAATTTGAAATCTTATGAATAATTAATTTAAAAAAGCATGGCATTAGAATTTCACATTGCTTTTGAGATTTTAAATTTGATTTGTTTTTAGTTAACAGGACAATATTATTCTCGCAGTAAACGTAGAAGGCTCAGATGCTCTCATTTCTATATTCTCTAGGTGGCAGCTTAGCTCCACCTTTAAAAATCTCCCTTTTCATATTTTTCTCATTGGTATTTCATTTAAAAAGCATAATGCGAAACAACGTGTACAGTGATACAGCCAGACATGATCTGCCTGTCTTTAATGTCTTGACAAGGTTTCTCATGTAGCTTTGCCACATGCCTGATTTTAGTGGAAGGGTTAGATACACAGTCCTCCAAAAAAGTGCTCCTATTCACTGTTTCCTGATGTGAAGGTCAGTAGTTGGACCTTTTACAATGAAGCGTTAATATAAAGCATTAACCTTGTTCCAGATGCGTGCTTCTCCACAGGTATTGAGCCAATTATCAGGCTGTTTAGTCACATTTGGGATGTGTGTGCTTCCCTCGCTCTCTTACAGTTACAGAAACAGCTAGGGCTGAGCGTCATAATATCTTCATTCCATTCAGCTAGAGCCCGAATATCTTCCTAAAAATTGTGAAAAGAGTAGCTGAAGTCCATAATAAGAAATCAGCTTATCTTGTAGAATAGAATCTCAGCTGGGAGGGATTTTGACGCTCAGGGGATATTTGGCAGTGTCTGGAGACATTTTTGCTTGTGGAGAGGGGAGTACGATGAACATCTAATGGTTATAGGCCAGGTATTCTTTTAAATGTGCTTCGGGAAGAAGGTGGAGCCCCCAGAGAGTTATCTGGCCCAGACTGTTAATAGTGCTGAGACTGAGGAATCCTGTGGTAGAGAGATAGAGCTATGTGCTGTGCTTAGTTGCTCAGATGTGTCTGACTCTTTGTGACCCTACAGACTGCAGCCGGCCAGGCTCCTCTGTCCATGGGACTCTCCAGGCAAGAGTCCTGGAGTGGGTTGCCATGCCCTCCTCCAGGGGATCTTCCCAACCCAGGGATCGAACCCAGGTCTCCCACACTTCAGGTGGGTTCTTTACCATCTGAACTACCAGTAGAGCTATAGAGGTGTAATGTCAAAATCAGTGCTAAATTTTAATAATCGCTGTAATGATTTTTCTGAGGGTCAGAAGGTTTTCTGAAGGTTATAAACATAAGTATCTTTTAGAAAAATAACTTGTTTGATTTATTCAGTGACAAATTTCTCACGAATCTATTCCTTTTCTCTATTGTCCCACTTATTTTGATCTCATATGGTTAAAAAATGCTGTGCCCTTATATTACATTTTTAAAATTAAGAATCATTGCCTAAGTCTTATTTTGCACATCTAAATGTCAGGAAATCTCTTCGTGAAAATATTGTATTTACTGAGTACATAAAGAGTTAATCTGCCTAGCTGTCAAAATCTATGTATTGATATAATTTTATAATTTGTAAGTCAGTTTTATTAAAAAGCATGTTTGAGATGTCTCAAGTTTATCAAACCTATTGACTGTGGACTATATTAATTAAAATAATTGAAAATCAAGTTTTGAGAATACTGAAGTTCCTGAAGAATTTAGTGTAAAAGAAGCTACTTAATTTATCATTGCCAAGAGGTTGTGAGACAATGACAAACTTGTTTAGTATCCCGAAACTGTGCTACGGATACAATTTATCATCATGTTTTGCCTGAAGAGCCATTGTATGACATAATTAAGAATACAAACCATATATGGATTAATCAGTTAATATAATGGGATGTTTTGACTACCTTATGCTCTCCTTAGATCAGTGATTTTTCAAATGACATCTTATTCTAAATCTCCATATATAAAATGGATTAAATTTGAGTTACTTTTTTTGGTAAGGATGGAAGCTTGTTTTGCTTTTTGCAGTAACTGCAAGATACTGTCTCAGAAATCCAGCTTTTTGTTGAAAACAGTTTGAAAATCACTGGCCTAGAGAAGGGGTATGTCAAGCTTTCTTTAATAACTGATTTTTTTTTTTTTTTGGCATGTAATATCTATCTTAAGAGAAAAAAGAAAAAATCCTTGTTTGACCCCACATCCTCTCTTGCTCCTATCCCCGCCTTTTTTGTTCCTTTCCCCAACAAAACTTCTTGGGCTTCCCTGGTGGCTCAACTGTTAAGAATCTGCCTGCTAGTGCCTGCCAATGCAGGAGATGCAGGCTCGATCCCTGAGCCAGGAAACCCCCTGGAGAAGGTCCAGTATTCTTGCCTGAGAAATCCCATGGACGGAGGAGCCTGGCAGGCGACAGTCCATGGGGTTGCAGAGTCAGATATGACTTAGTGACTAAACAAGAACCACCAACAAAGCTTCTACATACTTTCTTCACTTTCTCACCTTTAATTCACTCCCAAAACTACTCATTTGCTTTTAGCTTTGCTATTCCACAGACACTGCTTTTGTCATGATTACCAGACACCTCCCTGGTGTTATGTTTGATGGTCGCTTTACTCTCATTTTGCTTCAATTTTCAAAAAACCACTGATGGAGTTGACCCCTTCTTCCTCTTTCAAGCAGTCTTCTGATTCTCCTTTTTCCTTCTTGGCTTCTTTGTAGTCTTTTCTACTCTTAAGTGTTGGAATTTCTTCGGGACTAGGTTTTGAGCTCTTTTCTTCTTTGTAAACTTTCTGGGCTTCCTTATTCATTTCAATGATCTTAAATACCTTCCATATGTTGGCAACTCCCATATTTTGCATCTTCAGGCCAGTCCTTTCCTCTGAGCTCCATATCTACACACCCAGTTGCCTATTTGAAATCTCCTGGATGTATCTTCTCGTCTGCCATCCAGAGTCACTCCAACTAGAAACCCAGGAACTATCTCTTATACCATCTTCCTTCACCATCTGTGTCCATTCACAATCCATGTCCATCAGACACATCTGTCTGTATTTTCTCATATGCTTCAGTCCTTTCCACACCTCTCATTCTCTACTGCTGCCACGTCTAGCTATGTCTCCATCGTTTCTCATTTCAGGAGCCTCCTAAGTCATCTTTCTGTTTCCACCCTTGCCTCATCCGTTCTCCACAAGCCCATCAGAATGGTATTTTAAATAACAAATTGATTATGTATCCAGCTTACAATTCTTATGTAGATTCCTATTGCACATAGAATAAAATACAAACTCCATACTATGGTTTGGGTCTGTCTGCTTCTCCAATTTTGGTTTCTGTCACTTGCTCTTCTCTTCCACTAATGTTCTAGAAGCACCT
The DNA here is from genome assembly GCF_023091745.1 of Budorcas taxicolor. NCBI lineage: Eukaryota > Metazoa > Chordata > Mammalia > Artiodactyla > Bovidae > Budorcas > Budorcas taxicolor. Next base: position 53,387,508 of record NC_068930.1, read on the forward strand.
GGAGCATCTGGAAGAGACTGAACTCTTTTTTTTTTTTTTTCAATCTCAGGGTCTTAAGTTTTCCTGTCTCTTCGCATGACTTTTTCTTTTTTGTTCTTTGGTTCTTGTTTTAAAAATCATCTCCCTAATCAATACATACTCACTTTCTGCTATTTTAAATCTTATTTACTTACCTGTTCACTTGTTCATTGTCTGACTTGCTAGAATTTAGGCTTCTTGGTGACTGGGATCTGGTCTCTCTTCCTTGCCAGGAAACTGGTAGAGTGTCAGCACACAGTTGATAAATGCATTAACAAGTTATTGTACTAAGTAATCATCAGATTATATAGGAGGGTCCAAGATAGTAGGCATGTATACATATGCTTGCCCTATGCTCCTTGGTTTTAAAAGGAGATGATTAAATAGAAAGATATTATTGTATTAGTATCTAGTGTTTGAAGATCTGATATGGAAAGTAGGCTTAGACATGGGTTTGGCATCTAGGAAACAAACAGATTACAGGTGGATGTTAAACTGGGAACGAACAGTGGAATAGTGGGTGTTTGGGAGCTCTGTCTCACTGAAGATACTCAGCTAGAGAGCTGGATGACAGCCTGTCTGGCCAGTGGTGGTGGGATATCCTGCTTTACATTGGAAGTTGCTCTGGGGACTCCACAGGGCCTTTCTCTCTGAGATGCTTGGATTTTGTGATTATGGAGGAGTTCTTATAGGTATCTTCCTGCATTAATCTGTGATTGTATGAGTTATCCTTTATTAAGTCACACCTTATAGGATGTCCTCTTAAAACCTCACTGTTCTCTCAGGAATAATGCAGAAACTAAAGAAGGTTCTTTTTTTTCTGTTTCTGTTTTGTTTGAGAAAGAAATGTTAGGTAATAAAAGGAGAATTAGAAAATATGTTCTTAAAGGATTAATCTTTTAGCATATGTTTAAAAAAAATCAGTGTGTGCTTTAGATGTTATTTTCAATTAGTAGGAACACACTTCCATTTATTCAATATCCTTAAAAGTTACCACCATGACTGGAGCTGGGATAGGGAGTCAGTTCCAAAACAACTCTGCATATTACATTTTAAACTTTACTTTTTAATAGCATCATATACCTCCCATCATATTCTTTAATATTTCCCATGGAATTTCCTGTTTGTCTTCAGTCATAAGCTAATGTGTTTGATGTGAGAAATAAAGAGAAATAATGGCTTAGCATTGTCTAAGGATTAATTGGCTGACTCCTGGAAGTCATAAAATATCATTGGCTTGGTCTTATTGAACATAGCTTTAGGAGAGGTTCAAAGTCCTTATTCAACTGAAGAAAAGTCACATCCCCAAAAGTTGTTTATGTTATCTCATCAACAGTTCACACAAAATTTTTCACTGTGTCATGTGACCATATGTCACTATGCAAAGACAAGTACAAGAAAACCCATATTTAGTCATTTGTCATTTGAACAGTGTATGGTTTTTCATTGAGGTCATTTTCAGATGGTATGGTATATATATGCATATCTTCTTTCAACTAATGTAGAATTACATGCTAATTTGGATGTTATAGGTATAACTTGTCCATATGTTTTAATGTTACTCTGGTCATTTTTCACTTGATCAAGTAGGCAACATCAAAAACCCAATGCCCTAAGTGAAGGCATACTTTATATATATATATACACATATGTTTGCTTTATGATTTTCTTTATGTTTTCCATTTCTATTGATAGTTGCCCTTCTTATTTTTCTTTGCTTTTTTTTGTTTCTCAAGGGCAGTGTATCAATAAATATCTATTGAAGCTTTTGCCATGAGAAGGACATTGTGTAATGTCTCCCACTTTACTTCTTTACCCTGAAGCACTTGACCTTGCTACTATAGTTTGCTGTCACAGGTAGTATTATGGCTATTGCAGGTAGAAGGTAGTTTTGCTGATATTCATAAATTATTTCATTTTTGCCCTCTTTCTGCTATTTCATAAACTCCTTGTCTTCTTTTTTATTCTACTATGGCATTTAAAATTTATTCTTCTTTGCCCCTTGGGAATCCTTTCCACTATAGTTTTTACTGCAAAGTGCTGTATTAGTTTCCTATTGCTGCTCTAAGAAATTACCATACATTTTGTGGCACAAAGCAATATGAATTTATCTTACAGTTCTCAAGGTCTGTAGTCTGAAATGATTCTCAGCAAAAATCAAGGTGTTGGCATAGCTGTGTTTCTTCCTGGAGGTTCTTGGGGAGAATTCATTTTCTTGCTTTTTCTAGCTTCCAGAAGCCATCTGCATTCCTTGGCTCCTGGCTCCCTTCCTCCATCTTCAAGGCAGTAACTATGGTCAAATCTTTGTCATTCAATACGACAAAGGACTCCTCTTTCGCCTTCCTCTGCAATCTTAATTCCCCTTTGCCGTTTAACAAGCAGCATATTCACAGATTCTGAGGATAAGGCTGTTAATATCTTTGAGGGGTCATTATTATGCCTCCCATGAATAGTTACCTCTTTTTCTTTTGCTGTTTGCAGCCCTGCAACCAAGCCACTCTCCACTCAATAGGAGGAGACTCTCCTGTTCCACTTGGTTGCTCCTCTGGTTTTTACATTTGTCCTCAGCTGCCTGGTGTCTGACTCTGAATAATTGTGTAAAATATTCTTGCATATTGGGTTTTTGTATTTAAAGCTCATTTAAACCACAATTAAATTGCTTTGCTATCTAAGTAACTTTGGAAAAATAAGTAAAAAGTCCTGACTACCTTGTTTTCTCTTTATTTGAATTGTTTGTATTGGATCTGTTTTCTTCCTTTTTTCTTTTCAAAATATCTAACTATTTTGATGCCACTAGAGACATAAAGACCCTGATGCTGGGAAAGACTGAGGGCGGGAAGAGAAGGGAGCATCAGAGGATGAGATGTGTGGATGACATCACCGGATCAATGGATGTGAGTCTGAGAAAACTCCAAGAGATAGTGAAGGACAGGGAGGCCTGGTGTTCTGAAGTCCATGGGGTCGTGAAGAGTTGGAAAAAACTTAGTGAATGAACAGCAAGAGAGACATAAAAGAGCAATATAAAAGCCAGGACTACTTGGAGAAAATATCTTATTAATCATTTTATTTTTATTTGCCATTTTTTTTTTTACCATTTTTATGATTTACTGTGAATTGTGCAAATGATTCATACTTGCTCCTTTCTCATTTTAGCTCTGATATGAGCCTATAAATTGTACTTCTGCCAGCCTTTCTGTGCTTTAAAGCATGTCCATTCTATTTTTTCCTGTTATATATAAACTAGATATTTAATTCTAGCAACATGTATTTGAGGAAAAAAAACTTTAGTTTTGAAAGAATAATTACTGATGATCTTCAGTAATTAAGATTATATAGTTACCAAGCTCTTTAATTTCCAGCATGTAAGCCATTGCCATAAGTGATAAACTTATTACTTATATGCTATTTAATGCTTAATGATATCTCTTAGACCCAAAGAGATAAGTGATGTAGACCTAACCATATCCCTATCTTGATATTTGGGATGTTGTTTTTTCTTAATATAAAAGGAATAGTGTCATTTATAATTTCTCTGAAATAAATGAGAAGACAAAACCTATATGGGAGATTTTGAACCATGATCAAGAACAAGAATCTTGACAATTCTCAGAAAGGAAGTAATTTTCTCACAATTTAAATTTACTTTTCATCACAGGAAAGACATTCATGTGTTTTTGGACTATATCAATTCATTGAACTCTTCCTGTTCTGAATAAAATGAAGGCAAGCAGACACTAAAGTTTCTGAGTTCAGTACAAATGATTTTCCTTTATAAAAGACCCCTATCACTGAGAAATATCTTCTTTATTCATGAAAATGATGAGAAAATGACATCCTATTTCTTTCAATTATATCCATTTGTTCCCCTTAAAACCCAGCATATTAGCATTGCTGACTCTTCAGGATGATCTCTTGAATTAGGGTCAAATCAAGGAAATGAAGTAAATATGTGCAAATTCTGAGACCAAACTGAGACAACTGGTCAGGTCATTTTTCTGTTCTCTGTGCACAAGCAGAAGCTTAGGACTTTTCATAAATCAGTTGAAATATTTGTCTATCATGGCTTTTTAACTTGTTCTGAGTAGATTTTATGAACCTAATGAAAAAATTGGAAATAACTTCTCCAGCATAACTTCTGAGTGATAATTTTGTAGAGGGATCAGTATAAAGAAAAAGAGTTTGGTACAATGGACCGTGGAGACTTGGCAAGATACCGGCAGTTGGTAATTTGTAACTGGTTCATTTGCCAAACATTGTAGGGTATAGAGGCACATGTGAACAGCCGAATCTCTAATTTTAGTTTCTGACACATTTGTGGTAGGCCAACAAGAATTGGAAGGTTTAGGCATTTGTCTTGAAATAATGAGAGAAGTTTTTGCTTTCTGAATTAGTTAGAGAGTTGATACTAGAACTGCCCCAAGGCATGGACTGTGAATCCAAGTGTATCCACACCAAGTCATCTTTCATTTAAGTCTCTTTAATAAATCATCTTCCTAACTGGAGCTAGGGGTATAAAACTTCAGGCCTCTGGCACAGCTCAAAAGGGGAAAAAGATCAGGAGCATGGAAGTTTTAAGAAATGTAATTTTATTTTCAACTTGGGTTTTCTGATATATAAGGGAAAAATGCTCTTTTAAAAAATACCCCTACTTGGATAAAAGCGGCTGCTCCTAGATGGTGCAAAATAATAAAATTTGAAAAGATGGAGATGGCTCAGCTTTTGTCCAGGATTCAGTGAATTTCATGGAGCAAGTGCTTGACCAAAGCTTCATGAGGACAACTTGACACTTTTCCCCATGAAGCTTGTGGGTTCTCTCTGGTCAACAGTTTCATGGGAGCTTGATGAAAACTGTACATTTGATTACTAAACAGGTTTATAAACCATTCATAAAAGTAATGAGATTTGTTTAGGAGCAAAGGTTAGTTAGTTTCGTGCATTCACTCAGTGAATGTTTGTTGAATGCCTACTATATTCCCTGCAGTAGCTAGTAACCTAGCTTTATGTCTCTCTGCTCCTGGGGAAATAGATATGTAAGCAGTTAAAAATCAATATAGAGTAATGCTGTAATGAACTAAGAACAATACAAACAGAAGCATGTAAGATAAGGATCAAATCCAGATTTGAGGGGATTAGGAAACATCTAGAGGAAGGAACATCTCAGCTGAAAACTTAATTTAAAATAGGCTGCAGGCAAAGGGAGGAAGAAAGAGTGTTTGAAGCAGGAGAGCTTGGTGAAATTTAGGGAGTGGATGTGCTTTAGTCACCCTTTAGAGTGAAGACTGTGGAGAAATGAAGCTACCATGGTAAGCAGAGGCCAACTTGAAGCTGTGAGGAGTTCAGGATGTATTCTTGAGTAGTTCAGTAAGCGACTAGTAATAGACAAGGATGATGGGAAGCCATTGAAAGCTATCAAGGAAAGGAGTTATTAATACATAATTAGACTTGTGTTTTAGAACACTTTTACTGGCTATAGAGTAAAAAACAGATGAAGAGGACTCAAGGCGGATTGCAGCAGCCTAGTGAGAGGCCATTAGAACCTGAAGCAGAGAGGTGGCCATTGGAATTGGGTGATATGGGCAGATTTAGGAGATTATTCGGAGAAGGTAATGGCACCCCACTCCAGTACTCTTGCCTGGAAAATCCCATGGACAGAGGAGCCTGGTGGGCTGTAGTCCATGAGGTCGTGAAGAGTTGGACACGACTAAGCAACTGCACTTGCACTTTTCACTTTCATGCATTGGAGAAGGAAATGGCAACCCACTCCAGTGTTCTTGCCTGGAGAATCCCAGGCGCGGTGGAGGCTGGTGGGCTGCCATCTATGGGGTCACACAGAGTCGGACATGACTGAAGCGACTTAGCAGCAGTAGCAGGAGATTATTATGAGGAAGAATGTCCAGATCTAGGTGATCAGTTGGGCAGGATATACATGAAGGACCAAGGGGTTCAGGGTGACTCCCAGATCTGAGTCATATTGTGCTATATGGTACCATTTACTGAGGAAGGAGGCTTGCAATGAGACAGAAATATAACTTCCATTTCAGGCATGTTAAGTTTTACGTACAGGTATAGAAGATAGTTACAGTAAAACTGTAGAAAAAGATATGAATGAAAGACACACATTCGGGGATCATTAGCCTCAGAGTGGAAAGGAAACACTACATGTTCACCGTGATCCAGCTGCTCATGGTGAACATGCAGTCCTAGAGTGTGATCCTTAGAGACATTAGTTTTGTTTTGTTTTCTTTTTTTTTTTAGACATAAGTTTTTAACAAATGGACAGAGGAAGAGGAATTGGCTAAGGAGATTGAGAACAAGTGAACAAATAACAGGTACATCAAGAGAGGGTGGTGTCAAGGAAGCTAAAAACAGAAAATATTTTGAGAAGGAAATGCTCAGCAGAGGCTATGCTGTGGTGAATTGAAGAGGAGACTTAATAATAAGGTGGCTGTCAATATCTTGCCAGCTTCCCTGGCATGGTGAGGGCAGAAATCACTTATCAGGTGAGAAGTATGTGGATGGTGAGCATGTGGAGAAAGAGCAAGAGTGTAGAAGCTGCTTTAGGGACGTCTGAATATGAGGAGAGTAAAACAAGACAGTAACACTAGATGGTAAGGGATCTAGGGAAAGGTCTATGTTTTTATTTTCCTGTTTTGTTTGTTTTAATGTGTGAGACCAGAGTATGTTCGAATGCAGATGAAAAGAAGAGTTTGAAGATGAAGTAAGAGGAATGAGTTAGGGGTTAGATAATTGAAAGGAAAAAAGATCCCTGAAGAGCAAAAGATGGCAGTCCTAAGAACGGCTGTCCTGAGATGGGAGTGGGGCTGGGGTTAGGCAAGCGAAAGCACACTGGCAGGCTGAGAGTGATGGTGGGAGGTGATGGGAGCTGTAAGCGTGAGCAGCTTGAAAAATGTTTGTGATGATAGCCGTGGGAAATGAAAGAAAGCTAGAAAAACAAAAATAAACAGATAAATTGCCAAACAGTACAGAGGACCCAGTACAAGTTGTATGCCATGAAACTATAATAATACCAATATGATTATGTGATTTTGTTTTTCCTCTAGCAGTGCCTAAGTCCTGAGCTATGGGCAGGAGGGCATAGCTGACCTAAGGGCAAGTCCTGACCTAAGGGCATAGAGGACATTGCGGGTGTTTTCTAGCTGTTTGTGAGTGAAATGCAATGGGACAAGGTAAATGAGATGTTTATAAGCAAGTGCCTGAAGTGATATACTAGACACTTGCCTCCAAACTAAAAGAATTTTGAAAAAACTGGCTACTCCAACCCCTTTTAAAGTGGAAATCTAAAAAAAGTAACCATAAGTTTAAATATCATAAAATTAAATAGTTGTAAAAATTGTTTCTTATGGTTTATTTTATGTAATGTACATGTGAAAGTTGCTCAGTTGTGTCCGACTTTGTGACCCCACGGACTGCCCACCAGGCTCCTCTGTCCATGAAATTCTCCAAGTAAGAATACTGGAGTGGGTAGCCATTCCCTTCTCCAGGGGATCATACCAACCCAGGGACTGAACCCAGGTCTCCTGCATTGCAGGCAGATTCTTTACCATCAGAGCCACCAGAGAATCCCATAGTGTATATACCTTAACTGTATTTTTATCCAAATCTTAGAGCTGTAGATTTAGCTCATTCAATCTATAGAGCACGTCCTTCAGATAATCAGGCATCATTGTTAAAGTAATCAGCCACATCAGAGTTACTTTTCATCAGAAAAGGTATGATTTTATTTTAAAATTCATTACAGTCATGAATCTAACACTCCTCTCACCTCTGAGAGAAGGTTAATTGATTGTATTCTGAGATAGGTTAATTGATTGATAGATGAACGATTGATTGCTAGATAGGTAGGTGGGCGGCTAGACGGATAAAGTAAGACTTGAATGAATAGATAGATAGTTGTTTGAGTATGTCTCCTGGATGAAATAAGGTCCTCCTGCATATTTCTTTCTGAAACTTTTTTGGTTTTTCTGTCAGTAGCCTTTCCCTTAGGAAAGTGGCATTCTAGATTGATTCCTATTTTTTAATAATTTGAAGGTTTTTGCACCCTGGCACAATATACCAAAATATGATTTAGGGTAAGGGGGAGTATGACTTTCTCAAAGTGGAGAGGGCAGTGGGTAAGGTGAGAAAAGGAGGAATAATTGTCAGACATTAGTGCTGACAGGCAGGTGGCTCAGCTTTAAGAATGAGTGTTTGGAAGTTTAGGTTTGGACATTTTTACCCTATTGCTATCTAAGGCTATTTATACTCTAGAAAGTCTTTTTGTTTGTACTTCAGTTTGAAGACTGCTGGACTATTGTGTTAAAGCTGCTGCTGCTGCTGCTGCTAAGTCGCTTCTGTCATGTCTGACTCTGTGCAACCCCATGGACTGCAGCCTACCAGGCTCCTCCGTCCATGGGATTTTCCAGGCAAGAGTACTGGAGTGGGTTGCCATTGCCTTCTCCGGTGTTAAAGCTAGGTCAAGATGAAGAACGAACGTGGGAGGATGTGAGAAAGCACAGTGTCCAAGGAGCTTGAGGTCTCCTAGTTTCAAAACCTATAATTTTAACAGCTTAGGTTTAGTATGTTTTGTTTGTTTGCTTTGACATTCAGAGACTCTGGGCTGGTCTTTATTGAAAATAGAAATGTTAGGGCACATTTGGGGCTTGTGTCTCCCTCTGGTACAGTGTAAAGAGAGAGGGGTTTGGAGCCCAGCGCACCTGGATTCGAGTCTTTGCTCTACCATTTATTCACTGTGGCTGCAGGCAAGCCAGTTATCCTTTCTGTGATCAGATTTCTCATTTATAAAATCAGAATGACAGACTCTACCTTGCTGACTGTTACAAGCACTACAGATAACTGGTTCTTTTATTCAACAAATTTTATTTGCCTACCACGTGCCAAGCACTGATCAAAGAGATATTAAGTCCAAAATACCTCACACAACATTTGAAACATGAGAATAAACCAAACAATGGCAACTAAAGCGGATGTGCTTGAGGATAGGAAGCCTGTTGTATTCTTCTGTGATGTGTGTGTGTGTGTGTGTGTGTGTGTGTGTGTGTCTATGTGTATGCTCAGTCATGTTTGACCCCATGGGCCAGAGCCTGCCAGGCTCCTCTGTCCACAGAATTTTCCAGGCAAGAAGACCTGGAGTGGGTCGCCATTTCCTTCTCCAGGGGATCTTCTCGACCCAGGGATCAAGCCCTCATCTCTTGTGTCTTCTGCATTGGCAGGCAGATTCTTTATCACTGCATCCCCTGGGAAGCCCCATTCTTCCGTGAGACAAGGCAGTAATCGTAGGGTCAAAAGTGAAGGACAATTGCAAATGTCCAGCCTTTGTTTTTTCCTGAAGTTTCTAGGGTGTTCAGATGTAATCTTAATTTTTCTCCTCTCACCTTTACAAAATGTAATTTTCAATGAATTAAAGACCTGGCTTTCATGCACATATGAGAGAATATTTGTCAAAGTTTTTACCCAACCTGTTATTTAATGAGAGAACCAGTATGAGGGTAAAACTGATTCCACCTGTGGAACAAGAATGTATATATTAAGGGTCCATCAAAGAAGATACTACAAAGTAAAAGAATATTGGAATAAGATAGCCTGGTTAAGTATAAAATGGTTACTGGCCTGTAAGGCAACAAACAGCAAATTTTTGGATTACGTTTTTTTGCTGTGAGCTGAATGTTTGTGTCTCTTTGTCAAATTCATATGTTGAAGTCCTAATGCTCAATGTGCTAGCATTAGCAAGTGGGTCTTTTTGGGGGTATTAAGGTCATAAGGGTGGAGTCAGTAGTGTTTTCATTTATTTATTTATTTTAGTTTTGGAAATGGCAATCCACTCCAGTACTATTGCCTGGAAAATCCAATGGACAGAGGAGCCTGGAAGGCTACAGTCCATGGGGTCTTAAAGAGTCGGATATGACTGAGTGACTTCACTCATACTTGCTTTACAAGGTTGTGTTAGTTGCTACTGTACTGCAAATTTAATCAGCTATATGTGTACATTTATTCCCCCTTTTTTGGATTTCTTTTCCGTTAGGTCACCACAGAGCACTGAGTAGAGCTCCTTGTGCTATACAGGTACTCGTTAGTTATCTATTTTATGTAGTATCAATAGTGTATGTATGTCAGAGTTGGTGGTTTCATAAAAGAGACCTCAGAGACCTCCCTAGCCCTTCCACCATGAAAGGTCACAGTCAGAAGATAGCCAGCTACCAACCAGCAAAGGGGAGGTTCTCATGAGAAGTTGAATCTGCTAGCACTTTGATGTTGGACTTCCCCAGCCTCCAGAACTGTGAGATCTGTGAGAAATGACAAATTCTAAGGCTTTCTAAAATTTGTAGCTGTATGTGTATCATCATACAGAAGGACATCATAAAGGACAGAAGTGGTATAGACAAAACAGAAGCAGAAGATATTAAGAGGTGGCAACAATACACAGAATAACTGTACAAAAAAGGTCTTTCATGACCCAGATAACCACAATAGTGATCACTCAACCAGAACCAGACATCCTGGAATGTGAAGTCAAGTGGGCTTTAGGAAGCATCACTACGAACAAAGCTAGTGGAGGTGATGGAATTCCAGTTGAGCTACTTCAAATCCTGCAAGATGACGCTGTGAAAGTGTTTCACTCAATATGCCAGGAAATTTGGAAAAGTCAGCAGTGGCCACAGGACTGGAAAACATCAGTTTTCATTCCAGTCTCAAAGAAAGGCAATGCCAAAGAATGCTCAAGTTACCGCACATTTGCACTCATCTCACACACTAGTAAGTAATGCTCAGAATTCTCCAAGCCAGGCTTCAGCAATACATGAACCATGAACTCCCTGATGTTCAAGCTGGTTTTAGAAAAGGCAGAGGAACCAGAGATCAAATTGCCAACATCCTCTGGATCATGGAAAAAGCAAGAGAGTTCCAGAAAAACATCTATTTCTGCTTTATTGACTATGCCAAAGCCTTTGACTGTGTGGATCACAATAAACTGTGGAAAATTTTTCAAGAGATGGGAATACCAGACCACCTGACCTGCCTCCTGAGAAATCTATATGCAGGTCAAGAAGCAACAGTTAGAACTGGACATGGAACAACAGACTGGTTCCAAATCGGGAAAGGAGTATGTCAAGGCTGTATATTGTCACCATACTTATTTAACTTATATGCAGAGTACATCATGAGAAACACTGGGCTGGATGAAGCACAAGCTGGAATCAAGATTGCTGGGAGAAATATCAATAACCTCAGATATGCAGATGACACCACCCTTGAGGCAGAAAGTGAAGAAGAACTAAAGAGCCTCTTGATGAAAGTGAAAGAGGAAAGTGAAAAATTTGGCTTAAAACTTAATATTCAGAAAACTAAGATTATGGCATCTGGTCCCATCACTTCATGGCAAATAGATGGGAAAACAATGGAAATAGTGAGAGACTTTATTTTGGGGGGGCTCCAAAATCACTGCAGGTGGTGACTGCAGCCATGAAATTAAAAGGTGCTTGCTCCTTGGGGAAAAAAAAAAGAAAACTACGATCAACCTGCTGCTGCTGCTGCTGCTAAGTTGCTTCAGTCGTGTCTGACTCTGTGTGGCCCCAGAGATGGCAGCCCATGAGGCTCCCCCATCCCTGGGATTCTCCAGGCAAGAACACTGGAGTGGGTTGCCATTTCCTTCTTCAATGCATGAAGGTGAAAAGTGAAAGTGAAGTTGCTCAGTCGTGTCCGACTCTTTGTGACCCATGGACTGCAGTCCATCATGATCCCTCGTCCATGGGATTTTCCAGGCAAGAGTACTGGAGTGGGTTGCCATTGCCTTTTCTGATGATCAACCTAGAGAGCATATTAAAAAACAGAGACATTGCTTTTCCAAGGTCTGTCTAGTCAAGGCTATGGTTTTTCCTGTAGTGTTGTATGGACTATAAAGAAAGTTGAGTACTAAAGAATTGATGCTTTTGAACTCTAGTGTTGGGATGCCAGGAGCCAGCGTGAGGAACTCCGCCGTGGCAAAGGTCATGAGGAAGGAGGCTCGGCATACACAAAGGTGGGATCGAGCCTCAGGAGATCCCGTTCCCGAGCATCTACCCCCAAAACCAGAGTCTGCCTACTTTACTGCTTTATGCTCTCACCTACACCTCTGACTTTACGGGGTGCTGTCCCCCACCTCTCTCAGAGAAGGAGTTAACCTACAGCTCCAGTTAACAAAAATTCCTGGGTGTGACAAGGGTGTCTCAGGTCAAACCTCTCTGCTGGCAGACTAGCTTGTGTGACAGGATTATCCACACTCTTGCTACTACATACATGATTGTTTGCAACCTCTCAACCATAAACAGTGCAGAGAGTTTGGAGTATTTTGAAAAGCTTAGTTAGCATTGGGCTTTTCCTAAAGATAAAAATCATGTTGGTGAAGGGTTTTTCATTTATTGGGCCAATGTTTGCTGCTAAATCCCCTGCCCTTATACATGTTAATGAATATATAACTGGCATATAGAAGAAATAAGTATTAACCTTTAAGATTAATCATGTTAAACTGTAGGCTAAGTAAATTCCTTTCTTAATTGTAACCCACTACACCCTCACCCTATAGGAATGCAACTTTATCTGGTACCTTCAGAGGGTGGTGCCTGGTTTAAGAAAAATCACCCCTGGAAAATAAGTTTCTGGTTGACTGACCATTATCAGAAAAGAAAAGATCATAAAATGTTAGCAGGCCCCCTGGCCAGAAGATGATGTAAAATCCCTAAGACCTTTTTATATACATTTATATGAAGCACCTGATTTTGATAAAGGTCAGGACTGCTGACCCCCACATGACTTTAAAATTTCCATTTGTCTGTATGTGTAACAAAAGGTATATCAGCAAACCTGAAAATAAAGAAAACGGATCAGTTTCTGGAAAGACTGGTTCCCCCATGTCGTTCTTTCTTTCCCCTTCTGGCTGAATTCCCGTCTGAAGCGTGGATGCTCACCATGTCTACTTACTTGCCCTGGCTTCTAAGACCCACGCGAGAGGGAGCCCAAGGTGGGGCACCCTCCACTATTCAAGTAGGCGCCAGTGGCCTATGTGCTGCTGCTAAGTCACTTCAGTCGTGTCCGACTCTGTGTGACCCCATAGACATCAGCACACGAGGCTCCGCCGTTCCTGGGATTCTCCAGGCAAGAACACTGGAGTGAGTTGCCATTTCCTTCTCCAATGCTTGAAAGTGAAAAGTGAAAGTGAAGTCACTCAGTTGGTGCAAATTCCTTGTCTTGGAGTTTTATTGGTATTCTGTGTAAACCAAGTTATTCAGCCTCTTTTTCTCCACTAGTATTTTCCTACTACACTATTTCTTTCTAATCTCCCTCCATATCTTTCATTAAGCAATTAATTCCTAGGACACTGACTCCGTCCCCACTTCGAATTACCCTGGATCCACCAGGACTGGACCCCGGCAGAGAAGACTCTTGAGAGTCCCTTGGACTGCAAGGAGATCCAGCCAGTCCATCCTAAAGGAAATCAGTCCTGGATATTCATTGGAATGACTGATGCCAATGCTGAAACTCTAATACTTCGTCCACCTGTTGTGAAGAACTGAATCTTTTGAAAAGACCCTGATGCTGGAAAAGATTGAAGGTGGTAGAAGGGAATGACAGAGGATGAGATGGTTGGGTGGCATCACCAATGATGGGCTTGAGTTTGAGTAAGCTCTGGGAGTTGGTGATGGACAGGGAGGTCTGGCATGCTGCAGTCTATGGGGTCCCAAACAGTCAGACATGACTGAGCTACTGAATTGAACTGTGCATCATCACACACTCAATTAGTGCTCCTAAACTAAGGCTTTGGGTAATGCCAAAATTCAAAAAATAATATGCTCTACAGGTTAAGAGAGATAAAGAGATATCACTAAGAAAAAAATTAGGAAAAGGCAAAGAAAGAAGTTTATGATACATTGGGGGCACTCCTATTATAATAATCTCAGAAACTACTTCTCTGTAACCGGGTACATGTATTGTGCATTCCATAATGTATACTGTGGAATAACAGTAAACACACAAGTATTATCAATTTTGTGACACATTTGCTCAGAAATAGCTGTAATTATTATCCCAACAACCTTGTATTTGGAACAGACACCCTATGCCTCTCATTTTAAGACTGAAAAAAAAAAAAACAAAAAAAACGCGAATTAGGAAGTGGTCCAACAACAGGGCCGAGGCTCTAAATCAGTGCAGCTGTCTTGGCTCTAATCTATTTGACCTGACAGGCTGGAACTGGTTGTAAAAGCAGTCCCCAGTTTCCAGGTGAGTTATGTTCCAAAGGATCATTTGTAGGTCAGTTGCTGTGAACTCCACGCATTTTCCCATAATAATAAATAGCGTGATGAATAAAGGTTATGCCTCCAGCCCAGCCTGCCAAAGCCTTTAACCTATGATGCGTCTATAGTTCAGTGATACAGAATCTTTCCCCATTAATTTCTACTGGAGTTCGTTCAGGGTTCATTCAGGGTTCATGCTTCCAAAATATGTAGGGAGAATATTTTCCTGTGCCTTCCCTCCTTCCACTTCAGCACCACTGCTGAGAGTGGAGAACTTTTCAGCTTTATATGACAGAGGGCAGCACTGGTATGGTTGGTGGAGAGAGGCTATTGTGAGGACAGCTGAGCACACTTGATGCAGAATTTCTGGAGACAGCCCTGACACAGATGCCTGTGCAGGACAGAGGCTGGAACTTTGTGGGAGTGAGTTTGAGGAGGGGATGCTGAGGACTGAATCAAAGCCTGAGTTGACAAAGGCAGGGAGTTCTTAAAGCGGTAGACCTCTAGCAATGGGAGGACAGTCTTCACCATGCAAGGTGATTGTCAGTTCCTTAAATGAGATCAAACAGAACAGATTTGCAGGTACAGTGGTGAGAAAGAACAAAGTCCCTTTTGTTCTTTCCATGTGGAGTTCAGCTTATTCAATAAACTGGTTGCATGTGCTTAAATCTCCTTGTTGATTTTTTAAAATGTACTGTCACTGAAATGGAAAATTAAACAATATTGAAAAGCACAAAGAGAAATGTAAAAATCACACAAATCCCTTCCATAGCAAGATAAGCATTAGTTTAAAAGTTTTGACAGAATTGGTGAAACTATTTCAGAAACGACTTTACAGACTACTCCAGAAACTTCTCAATAAGGGAGCCTGAGGTTCAAGCCTCGATGATTAATAATTTTAACATTCCTCCCATCATTTTCCCAGATTAGATGATGTTACAGAATAGCTCCAGACTTCAATTTGTCATCTAAACATTGGATCATGTAATCTCTTTACTGAATTTTGTTATCGTGTTGTCACCTTTTCTCAAACTGATATGTAAGTACTATGGAATAATGGAGGAAGATTCAACGTCCAAAAGTCAGAGCTAAATTCACAGAATACTGAATAGTGAATGAGAGCATGTCCTTATTTATCCATGTCCTTGCCAACAGAAGGATTTAATAATCTTTTTTTTTCCTGTACTGGTCCATCTGATAAGGGGAACTATTTCTCATTGTTATTTCTAATTGAATTTCTAATTAAGGTTGAATATTTATCATGTGGGCTTCCCTGGTGGCTCAGATGGCTCCTGCAATGCAGGAGATCTGGGTTTGTTCCCTGGGTTGGGAAGATCCCTTGGAGAAGGGCATGGCAACCCACTCCAGTAGTCTTGCCTGGAGAATCCCATGGACAGAGGAGCCTGGTGAGCTACAATCCATGGGGTCGCATATTTATGGGACACATGTCTGGTTGAGAGGTATGATCAAGAGTAGATATTTAAAACCTAAGATTGATTATATTCTTTGCAGCCAAAGATGGAGAAGCTCTATACACTCAACAAAAACTAGACCAGGAGCTGACTGTGGCTCAGATCATGGACTCCTTATTACCAAATTCAGACTCAAATTGAAGAAAGTAGGGAAAACCGCTAGACCATTCAGGTATGACTAAATCAAATCCCTTATGATTATACAGTAGAAGTGAGAAATAGATTTAAGGGCCTAGATCTGATAGATAGAGTGCCTGATGAACTATAGAATGAGGTTCGTGACATTGTACAGGAGACAGGGATCAAGACCATCCTCATGGAAAAGAAATGCAAAAAAGCAAAATGGTTGCCTGGGGAGGCCTTACAAATAGCTGTGAAAAGAAGAGAAGCAAAAAGCAAAGGAGAATAGGAAAGATATAAGCATCTGAATGCAGAGTTCCAAAGAATAGCAAGAAAAGATAAGAAAGCCTTCTTCAGCGATCAATGCAAAGAAATAGAGAAAAAGAACAGAATGGGAAAGACTAGAGATCTCTTCAAGAAAATGAGAGATACCAAGGGAACATTTCATGCAAAGATGGGCTCGATAAAGGACAGAAATGATATAGACCTAACAGAAGCAGAAGATATTAAGAAGAGGTGGCAAGAATACACAGAAGAACTGTACAAAAAAGATCTTCACGACCCAGATAATCATGATGATGTGATCACTCATCTAGAGCCAGACATCTTGGAATGTGAAGTCAAGTGTTCATCACTATGAACAAAGCTAGTGGAGGTGATGGAATTCCAGTTGAGCTGTTTCAAATCCTGAAAGATGATACTGTGAAAGTGCTGCACTCAATATGCCAGCAAATTTGGAAAACTCAGCAGTGGCCACAGGACTGGAAATGGTCAGTTTTCATTCCAATCCCAAAGAAAGGCAATGCCAAAGAATGTTCAAACTACTGCACAAATGCACTCATCTCACACACTAGTAAAGTAATGCTCAAAATTCTCCAAGCCAGGCTTCAGCAATACGTGAACCATGAACTCCCTGATGTTCAAGCTGGTTTTAGAAAAGGCAGAGGAACCAGAGATCAAATTGCCAACATCCTCTGGATCATGGAAAAAGCAAGAGAGTTCCAGAAAAACACCTATTTCTGCTTTATTGACTGTGCCAAAGCCTTTGACTGTGTGGATCACAATAAACTGTGGAAAATTCTGAGGGAGATGGGAATACCAGACCACCTGACCTGCCTCTTGAGAAATCTGTATGCAGGTCAGGAAGCAACAGTTAGAAGTGGACATGGAACAACAGACTGGTTCCAAATAGGAAAAGGAGTACGTCAAGGCTGTATATTGTCACCCTGCTTATTTAACTTATATGCAGAGTACATCATGAGAAAGGCTGGGCTGGAAGAAACACAAGCTGGAATCAAGATTGCCGGGAGAAATATCAATAAACTCAGATATTCAGATGACACCACCCTTATGGCAGAAAGTGTAGAGGAGCTAAAAAGCCTCTTGATGAAAGTGAAAGAGGAGAGTGAAAAAGTGGGCTTAAAGCTCAACATTTAGAAAACGAAGATCATGGCATCTGGTCCTATCACTTCATGGGAAATAGATGGGGAAACAGTAGAAACAGTGTCAGACTTTATTTTTTGGGGCTCCAAAATCACTGCAAATTGTGACTGCAGCCATGAAATTAAAAGATGCTTACTTCCTGGAAGAAAAATTATGAGCAACCTAGATAGTATATTCAAAAGTAGAGACGTTACTTTGCCGACTAAGGTCCCTCTAGTCAAGGCTATAGTTTTTCCTGTGATCATGTATGGATGTGAGAGTTGGACTGTGAAGAAGGCTGAGCACTGAAGAATTGATGCTTTTGAAGTGTGGTGTTGGAGAAGACTCTTGAGAGTCCCTTGGACTGCAAGGAGATCTAACCAGTCCATTCTAAAGGCGATCAACCGTGGGATTTCTTTGGAAGGAATGATGCTAAAGCTGAAGCTCCAATACTTTGGCCACCTCATGTGAAGAGTTGACTCATTGGAAAAGACTCTGATGCTGGGAGGGATTGGGGGCAGGAGGAGAAGGGGACGACCCAGGATGAGATGGCTGGATGGCATCACTGACTCGATGGATGTGAGTTTGAGTGAACTCTGGGAGATGGTGATGGACAGGGAGGCCTGGCGTGCTGCGATTCATGGGGTTGCAAAGAGTCGGACACGACTGAGTGACTGAACTGAACTGAACTGAACTGAAGGATATGCAGGTAACAGTGGATATACTAAGTACTGACAGGGCTCAGCTCATGATGGGCATCGTTAGCGAGGGTGTATTGTGTATACTCATTGTCAGGGAGGGTGTTTCTATTTAATAAGCATAATTACACAGTTCCTGAAGGGATGGCAAATCCCATCTAGTAACTGGACTTCTGGAGTTGCCCCTGTGGGTCCCCTACTACATTATCCCATATGAAAAGCCTCTGGAGAGTGGACAGGTAGATTTTTAACAAAAACAAAAAACTACTAACTGTGGATATATACTTAATCTTAATTACACATCTGTAGAATGGAGATACCAGTGCTCATCTCATTGGACTATTGTGAGTATTTATTGAGAAAGTACATATGAAATCATTAGTTCAGAACATGGTAAACACTCAAAAAATATTAGTCATTATTTATTATATTTTTGTGTTAAAACAAGGAGTTAACTAGGTGATTTCTAAGGCACCTTTCAGAGTTACAGATTTGTGATACTGAAAATATATAGCTTTCCTTATGTGATCTATAATTTAAAGAAAAATTGAGGATATAGCAGCTTAAAAGTGAGCAAAAGTGAGCTGGGTAATTACTCTCAATTTAAGCGGTGTCCGGGAAAATGAATTGAGTAAGACTGTAATTTATATAGCATAGCCTGTAAGAAGAGGTCTTACTCAAAGACACAGTCAAGCCTCCAGAATAGAGTTGACAACATGTAATGCAAACTATTTAGCTAAGCTTATGCTTTAATGAGAAGTATGGAAAATAGCTCAAAACCTTGAAAATATATTCTATAGAACAGGAAGAACAGTTATCAGCTATCATTCCTTTTCAGCCTCTATTGAAAATCAACAACTCCTATGCAGAAGTCAACTGTAAATGTTTGCAGCAACGTTTGAAAAAAATAAACATAATAAGTTTATCAAACAAATTTAGAGCTGTTGACCTATCAATATTTTAGCTCTTCCAATCCAAGTCCTTCTAAGTTCAGCTCAGTATATTCAAATATTGGGCATAGTGATTTTCTTTCGTAACGGGAGTTTCAGCATCCAAAGTTATTTATTTGACCCTGGGAAACAAGACCTCTGGTCTTAAAGGAGCTTCCTGGCAAATTTGGAATATAGAAACCTAGAATTTAAAGGAGCTTAGACATCTAATCATTTCTATGATATCCTTAAGATGATTTGATCTCTGATTAAGCCCTACTTGGAGTTTTGGTCAGTGTTGCAAGTGCTTATCAAAACTTCTGATATTCCTTTCCTTCCAGGCACATGGAGGAAAGTAGGTCCTCATTTCCTGAAAATTAGACATGGCTATAGACTTGCTTTGGCCAAAAAGGTTCAAGCGGAAATGATGTGAGTCACTTCTAGGCAGAAACATTCAGATGCCAACTGGTGACTCAAGCTCCGTTTCCTTGCTCAGATGACCCCTGGAGACTTGTGTTTGGATGGCAGTGTGATAGGATGGTGGATCATCTGCCATCTTGGGTCTCGGAGTGTTACAGTGGGCAGACCACTTGGAGGCCTGTGTTGGATAGGTAATGTAAATAGGAGATAAACTTGTGTGTGATTGAGGTTTAGGGTTCTTTGATGCTGCAGCAGAAACTAGATTAACTTAATCAATACATTTTAAAACTGTGCTTTTGCATAAGCCCTTTCTATGTCTGGATTAAAACATTATTTTACTATTCTGTCTCATGTGAAGTTAAGATGTGGCTCCATATTAGAGTAAATGTTTAAAATATGAAACTGAGAAAAGAGTAAATATTTAACCTTATAATGCCCTCCAGAGAAGACGAGATTTGTTCTTCCACATGTCAGAACACAAACATTATGTTCCCCATAAGTCTTCTCCCTGCAACAAAACTCTATTTTTCTTTTGACACATGGTTTCTTGACTTTTTGCCATTCTGGTTACTCTCTGTATAATTTTTGGTTTGCCAATGTCCCATTTAATTCTAATGTCTAGAACTGAATACAATTCTTAGCAAATTAGATACTGCAGGGGGACTTGTTACTTGGCTTTTCTGAGATTTTTTATGATGGTGAATATGGTTATTTACTATAGGTACATTACTTTAGATCAGATTTAGGTAGGGTTGGCAGTTTTAGATAAGTCTCAGAATTGGGTTTGGTTCAGAAGGATCTGGCCCTCCTCAGTCTCCACTGAAAGCTGGTAATCCTTGGTGCGCAATAACACCAGGGGCTTAACATGGATTGCATCTAAGGTCTAATCCTGGATGAAATGAGAGTAATTGATGATTTTCAGTGGGACAGTGATAAACACACATTTATATTATGAACTCTGGAAAAAAGAAAAAGAGTAACCACTAAGTGATACACACTGGGAATGGGGGAGACCAAAGGTAGAGAGACAAGTCAATTATTCAACCAAGCAAGCTACGTAATGTATTGGTTGCTTACTAATGTGTTGAATGCGCATGATGGTTGGCTATCAGTGAACAAAATATATATCTGAAGATAGGAAGGAGGAAATGTAGTAAAGGCTACAGTATAAGTGAACACACTGAGAAGGCAGAAGGTTAATGTCTGAGGACAGGCTTCCTAAAGTAGCAATTTGAGAACCAGCAGTCTCTAGTAAAGACAAAGTCCATGAACGTAACAAGAAGCCCATCTTGAATGATTAAAAAAATAAAAGTATAGAAGTAGGGTTCTCTCTGAACTATTTGATCAGGGCTGTCTCCACTGTTTTTCCTATTTCTTTGGCTCTTCTCTTTATATGTTAACTATTTCCTTAGGCTGATTTTTCTTATGGTTTCAAGGTAACTATCAGCAATATTGAAGAATCCTTACTTCCCAGTTTGTCTCTAGTGGGAGAAGTACCTATTTCCCAGAACCCACTAAACAGAAGTTCTGAGATTTGTTCTCATAGGATTAATCCTGAATCAGTCATTGTGGCTGAGTAAATGCACGTACTAATTCTGAAGGTAGAGCTAATGTCAGTTTTTCAAAAACACACAAGATAAGTGAAACATAGGTGTCTACTGAAAAATTGGCCTGTAATTAGCAAGGACCGTGACAGGAGGAATAAATGTGGTATAAACAACTCACACATGCTGACCAAAAATGTACAGAAAAATGGGACCAGACTCACAGAGGGAGAGAATTTTGCACTTGACTGGGGCTGATAATTGTTGGAAAGGGACTTTGGGGAACAAATAAGGTGTATATGAACTAAGAGGTTTACATATACTCTGAAATATATGAGGTTGGAGAGAGTGCTTTATGTAAGGTGTACAGGAGAAGCAGTTCAGTGGAGAGGGCATTTGTTGCTAGGGGAAGAAATGGAGGTACAGTCAGTGACAGTGGGTTTTGAGAGGCCGAGAAAGAGCCTTATGATTTAAAAATGGCAGCAGAGAAGTGGTGATACCATTAATTCATATGTGGAATGCAGCAGGAGGAGAAAGTCTGGCTAGATCTTTCCACATCTCTACCCTCAGATGGAGGGTTTTAAGATACATGAGCTGCAGCTCAGAAGAGAGTGGATATTTATATTTGGGCAGAAAATGAGAAAAGCATCAGAGCAGTTTATTAGCATGGAGAATATAGGAGAGTAGCCTCCTCTGTGAAATCTTGTCAGGGTTTTTTAAGTTGGATTCCCTCTGTTATATGGGTAAATTATTTTTTTCAACAGATAAAGACTTTAGTGAAATGTGAACTAAAAGCAAGATTGCATTATGATCCTCTTGAAACCTTTGAAGAGTCAGTTTCTGGGACTTCAAATTCCAATCAATAACATTTTGTTAGCATTCATAACCATTTACATATTCATCATTTGCCTACTTGCATATTGGATAGATCCAGTTTCTCCGCGGGTGGCTCATTTATATGTTCCAGCTGCCTTCAGGCCTCTGGTCACAAGAACACTTGCTCTTTCTCATTGTGTTTCTGTATGTTGAGGGCCTTTGGATTGCCCTTTAATTCAACGGAGAGGTTTGAAATTCACATCCTGGAAGCTGGACACCTGGCTCTGTTTGGCTCTGTTCACTCAAGGTCTCTCATTGGCAGTAAAAACCACTGTGCCTCCTGCTGCCCTCTTCCAGAAACCCCTCTTTAATCCCCATTAGACTTCGTCAAGGTGCACAGCTAGATACAGCTCAGAATCAGGCTGGTTGTGCTCCCCTTCCTCATCCCCCATGCCCACAAGTCGCTTAATGCTTCCTTCTACTTGGTCGGCTCTCTGTGTTCCTATTCATGACATATGGTCATGTTTCTTCCCAGGTGTCAGATAGTTTTCCATTTCGTAGCCCCTCAAACTCTCATTCCTCTGGTAGGTAAATTCATTTATTTTGACTATTATGTCAGAATATTTTATTCAACAATACTCTAAAATTTGTGGCTCCAAACTCCTGTAATCATTTTTTTTTCAGCTCTAGTATTTATTAGTTTCTGTCTCATGTGGTTGTCCAATCTGAATGTATGCACATAACACTCGTCATACATGTCTGCTATTGTCTTCAGGTTTCCTTTCTATACCTGACAGTAGAATTTCTTCTCTGTCTGTACTCTCTATGGTACCAGGACAGTGCCTTGTGTACAACTGTCACTCAAACATTTGACAAAATAAATTTATGTTCAGACAAGTGCATATCTAATTATTTTATCAATTATGTGGTAGGGAACATGGAATTTAACTTCCTTTGAAATATTTTTATATTACTGTTATCATTAAGCCAAGTATTTCACATTTCTTTACTGTTAGAAACAGGTAATATATCTGATACTTTGGCATTGATTTCTGTACTAGATCTGTAGCAGGCTTTCCTCTAGTGATTCTCTTATAGCCATGATAAAAATGTACCAAGTACTAATAAGTACCAAGTACTAATCTATTAAGCCTAGATTCTTCCTTTAGACCCTTCTCTTTGCTGTGCTATTGATAACTACCACAAGTGATTAGAGCAGGAACATAATATTGAATATTTAATGGTTTGCTGGACCAAGTGAGAATACTATATGGGAGTCCTGACTTTCATAATTAAAAAATATCTTCTCTACTTAAGTGCCAAAGAGTTCTTTTGGCAGGGATGTGTCTAATGTGGTCTGTGGTGTTCATGAGGAAATAAACAGGGACTTTTTTTTACTATAATGAATTGATTGACTACTGAAATATTGTAAATAGCATGTAAATAGAATGTGCCTGGGTTTAGAGAAAATGCTATAAATTCTTATATCTCATTTTGTTGTTGTTCAGTTGATAAATTCTGTCCACCTCTTTGTTATCCCATGGGTTATAGCCTGCCAGGCTCCTCTGTCCAAGGGATTTCCCAGGCAAGAATACTGGAATAGGTTGCCATTTCCTTTTCCAGGGGATCTTCCCAATCCTGGGGTTGAACTTGCATCTCCTGCTTGGCAGGTGAATTCTTTACTGCCGAGCCACTTGGGAACCCCCATACCTCATGACTAGTAGGTTATTCTAGAAATATGTTACAAACAATAGTGTTGGAAGTTTTACTGTCTGATGCAATTTAATTCTCTACTTTTTAAAAAGATAGAGCTACTAACCTCCCTCTCAACTACAATATAATATTCCTAAATTTTTAGTATCCTTTCATATTAAACAAAATGGTACTATTAACATAATGGCTGTTAATCTAGTGGAATATTTTTAGTTTTACAGGGCTGTCTATGTAAATAATCATTAATCTTTATAATATTAAGACAAAAGCTTTAGAAATATGCAGTTACTAACTTCAAGATATTGCAAAACTGAGTTCTAAAGGCAGAAACCTCACAAAGTTTTAAAATCTTTGTCATGTGATGTATATGAGGGAATAAGAATTTGACTCAGTAACCTTTGCATTCTTTAGCTGTCAGTTCATATTCTCATTGCTGACCTAAATTTATAGACACTCTGAGAAGAGTCTTTAGGGAAACACATCCTTATGTATACAAAGAGTAAATATTTTCTTGGGGGAAATTTTTGCCCTAACTTTCACCACTCAAGAAATTTAGTTTCATTGAGGACATATTTAGAGATTCAGATTTTTCAAAAGATCTTTTCAATGATTTCCTAAAAGAATATATTTTAGGAAAAGATGGTTATAATATAGATTCCCTTCCCCTAGAGCAAAAACTAAGAAAATGCCTAATATGAAGACTTTAAAAAATTTAATCCCAGATACAGCAAAGCATAAAATTGTAGGTTTGAGAATAAGAACTGATTTGTTAAAATGGCCAAAATAATAAACGTTAAAGTCAAAGAAGAGAACTATACAATCTAAATTCCCATGACCAAGCAGATGGATTTGGTATTTCATTTCTTGATCATTTTATTTATCCTAAAGTTTTAGAAAGTGAACTGTGCTTCAACTGATGAAAATTATAACTTTGCAAGATGTGGAATTCACAGTCTTTTTACTTGGACTGTTGAAAATAAATTCCGTCTTTAAAGTAAATCTATTTATAGTTAGCCTTTTCAAAGATTTAAAATTCTATTAAAAACTAAGCACAGCAAAGAGATTTTAATGAAATTGTGTATTTTAACATACACTGTTAACTCTTCAGTTCAGTAGCTCAGTCGTGTCCGACTCTTTGCGACCCCATGAATCGCAGCATGCCAGGCCTCCCTGTCCATCACCATCTCCCGGAGTTCACTCAAACTCACATCCATCGAGTCAGTGATGCCATCCAGCCATCTCATCCTCGGTCGTCCCCTTCTCCTCCTGCCCCCAATCCCTCCCAGCATCAGAGTCTTTTCCAATGAGTCAACTCTTCACATGAGGTGGCCAAAGTACTGGAGTTTCAGCTTTAGCATCATTCCTTCCAAAGAACACCCAGGGCTGATCTCCTTTAGAATGGACTGGTTGGATCTCCTTGCAGTCCAAGGGACTCTGAAAGAGTCTTCTCCAACACCACAGTTCAAAAGCATCAATTCTTCAGCTCTTGGACTAAAGGAAAAAACTACTGAAATTGTTTACTAAACAATTTCCTTCTAAACATATTATCAAGTATTATAGAAAAGCACTAATATATTAACCTTTATTAGATAATTTTGTTGAAATAAGACTGATGCAACTTAGTTTAATATGATTAAAATAGGATAGATGCATATCTTATATCTTATTGGTAAAGAAAGAAAATTAATGAGGAAAATTTTAAGTGGTATTCAAAGAGTGAAATCTTTCATGAAACATTTCATTTTCTGTGGGATGATATTACACATATTCAGTACAAGATGGATGGGGAAAAAGTGGAAACAGTGACAGAATTTATTTTCTTGGGCTCCAAAATCACTGTGGATGGTGACTGCAGCCACAAATTAAAAGATGCATGCACCTTAGGAGAAAAGCTATGACAAACCTAGACAGTGTATTGAAAAGCAGAGACATCACTTTGCTGACAAAGTTCCCTTTAGTCATAGCTATGGCTTTCCCAGTAGTCATGTATGGACATGAGTTGGACCATGAAGAAAGTCAAAGAATTGATGCTTTTGAAATGGTGCTGGAGGAGATTCTTGAGAGTCCGTTGGACTGAAGCTCCAATACTTTGGCCACCTGATGGAAAGAGCCAACTTACTGGAAAAGACTCTGATGCTGGGAAAGACTGTGGGCAGGAGGAGAAGGTGGCAACAGAAGATGAAATGGTTGGATGGTATCGCTGACTCAATGGACATGAGTCTGAACAAACTCTGGGAGATGGTGAAGGACAGGGAAGCCTGGAGTGCTACAGTACATGGGGTCACACACAGGTGGACATGACTGAGTGACTGAACAACAAGTACAAAATAAAACCACAAATTATCCATGGAATGGTAAAACTGAGTACCAGTTTTGGCAGGCAAACTAATGACTTCTCAAAGTTGTTCTAGTCTCCAGAATCTGTGAATAGGTTACATTATGTGGCAAAGGGTGATTAAAATAGAATATTGAATTAAGTTTGCTAACTAGCTTATAAAATAGGTGGATTAATCTGGATTATTCAGGTGGGCCCAATCACAAGGGTCCTTAAATGTTCAGAGAGGAGCAAAATAAGGATTGTCAGAGTGAATGCCATGTGAGAAAGGCTCAAATTGCCATTGCTGGCTTTAAAGACAGAATAAGGCCAGTAGCCAAGAAATGCTTGTGGCAAAAGCAAGGAAACAACTCCTTTAGAGAGCCTAGAAAGGAGCACAGTCCTGCTGTGAGATCATTGTCCAGTGAAATCCCTTTCTGACTTTTCATCTCCAGAATGGCAAGATTATATATTTGTGTTGTTTTGCACCGTTAAATTTGTTAGAATTGAAAGTGAACACAACTATAGTAATATATCGAAGAAGGCAATGGCACCCCACTCCAGTACTCTTGCCTGGAAAATCCCATGGATGGAGGAGCCTGGTAGGCTGCAGTCCATGGGGTCACTAAGAGTCAGATACGACTGAGTGACTTCACTTTCACTTTCATGCACTGGGGAAGAAAATGGCAACCCACTCCAGTGTTCTTGCCTGGAGAATCCCAGGGATGGGGGAGTCTGGTGGGCTTCTGTCTATGGGGTCGCACAGAATTGGACACAACTGAAGCAACTTAGCAGCAGCAAAGTAATATATATATATTTGAAATCTTAAATTTAAAAAATTTGAGACCAGTTTGAAGAAGTGACTGGCAACAACAGTTGCCACAGTTACTATTAGTAACAATGGTTACTCTTTTCGAGTTTATAAAATGCTTCTACAGGGGTCTCTCATGGGCCTTTCATGGAGGCTTCATTGTAACTAGCCAGGTGGAAGAGACAACTCTCATGCATATTTTACAGATAAGGAAACCAAACCTCTGAGAGATGATGACACAGACAGAGCTGGAGTGCCGTCCCCATCTTCCTTTGCTGAAGCCTGGGCACATTAGTCTGTGTGCTAGACCATGACTAGTAGACGTAAGACTTTCAGCAAACATGAGCCTTTTTTCTGTATCCAAGGGCTTAATTACAGTTTGGAGGATTGGCAGCTACTTAGGTTTCAAAGCAACTTTAACTTCTAATCTCTTTGAATCTGTTCTCAATAAATCTAGGGTTTTGTTTGTATCTCTGGATACAAAGATATTACAGAGTTCCTATTATGACCTTGAGAAAATTATGAACAATTTCATTTGTTTTCTGAATCAAGGAAATTTAGTACTTGTTCAGCTGCTGGGATAATTGAGAATAAATTATTCTCCTTGCTATGGTTTAATTTTTTTCAAGTTTCAATTTATTTGTAGAATTCATTTCATTTTAAATTTAATATTATTGAACTAATTCAGTTTCTAACCTAATTTATATCAGTCATGGAGTAGAAATGTTAGGCCATTATTCAAGATGGAATGTGAAAGTGTTAGTTGCTCAGTCTTGCCCAGCTGTTTGCAAATCCCATGGGCTGCAACCTGCTAGGTTCCTCTGTCCATGGGATTCTCCAGGCAAGAAAAGTGGCATGGGTTGTCATTTCCTTCTCCAGGGAGATTTTGCTGATCCAGGGATTGAACCTGGGTCTCCTGCATTGCAGGCAGATTCTTTATCATCTGAGCCACCAGGGAAGCCTCTTATTAAAGATTAATAGTAGGTAAAAGATTATTAATAGATTCTGTCACAGAACATGGTTAGCTAGTGGGTCCGTGTTGGTGGTGCTTACAAGTGTGGGTTGCCTGAATTTGAATTCTGGCTTCCTCCTTACTAGTTGTGTGACTTTGGGCAAGGTATTTATCATTCTAAAACTTGTTATTTATGAATTTTGGGCTGTGCTGGGTCTTTGTGGCTGTGCATGGGCTTTCTCTAGCTGTGGTGAGCGGAGGCTGCTTTCTAGTTGCCGTGCACTGGTTTCCTATTGTGGTGGCTTCTCTTGTTGCAAAGCATGGGCTCTAGAGTGTGGGCTTCTGTAGTTGTGGCGCATGAGCTTAGTTGTCCCATGGCATGTGGAATCTTCCTGGACTAGGGATCTGACCTGTGTCCCCTGCTTTGGCAGACAAATTCTTAACCACTGGATGGCCAAGGAAATCCAGTATTATTTTGTACTATCAATTCTTCATCTGTAAAATGAGGATTATAAAAGTTATTAACTTAGAGAGTTTACATGAGAATTGAGATAATATGTGGAAAATATTTTAAGTAGTGCTATATAAATGTGGTTGTTATTATACAAATCCTCTTTAAAATCATTACTTTTAAAAGGGAAGAAAAACTTTTAAAAGCAACACTTTCTAACATTGATATGACTGATCTATTTTACCTGAGTTACCATTATATTTAAAGTAAAATTTTTTGGTATCTATAATAAGAAAACTGATGCTTATATGATACTACTAAGAATTTGTTTCCTAGTAAATAAAAGCTCTTAGCTTTAAATTAGAGCCGTGTAACCATATATTAATGGAATTGAGAAAATGCAGTATGTACAGCAAATTATAACACAGTTCTCTAGCAAAACATTTTTGCATTTCCTTATTCTAAATAGGGCAAGCAGGAGTTATTTCCCCAAGTTGCTATAATCTTGGCATTTTTACTGAAAACTTCTAGTCATAGCTTTATCATTTTCTCCAAGTTATCTTTAACATCGGTAACTAGGTTCATAAGTAAAAAAGAATCACTTTATGTGGCCTGTTGCATTTTACATACTCAAAAAGAAAAAAAAAAAAAAGAAAAGAAAAGAAAAAACCCTCAAAGCCCCCAATAACAAAAAACAAAACACAATTCTAATTTACAAGGGAACACATATGCAATGTGAAAATATAAATAAGTATTTTATTAAAATTCCATTAACAGTGATTTTAAGGCACATGTTCAAGTAATAAGCCAAACTTTATGAATGCTATTTGATTAAAAAAAATTTAGCTTTCAGGAAGGCAATAATGATTCTAAATCAAAGGGATAGTATCAATAAAAATGTTATTTGATTAAAAAATATTTAGCTTTCAAGAGGGCAATAATGGTTCTAAATCAAAGGGATAGTATCAATGAAAAGGTGACTAATGACTGCAAGGCGATCTAACCAGTCCATTCTGAAGTAGATCAACCCTAGGATTTCTTTGGAAGGAATGATGCTAAAGCTGAAGCTCCAGTACTTTGGCCACCTCATGCAAAGAGTTGACTCATTGGAAAAGACTGATGCTGGGAGAGATTGGGGGCAGGAGAAGGAGGAGACGACAGAGGATGAGATGGCTGGATGGCATCATCGACTTGATAGACGTGAGTTTGAGTGAACTCCGGGAGTTGGTGATGGACAGGGAGGCCTGGCGTGCTACGATTCATGGGGTTGCAAAGAGTCGGACACGACTGAGCAACTGAACTGAACTGAACTGAACTGAACTGAATGTGTAATATATTTTGGTTCCATATGTCACTGTTAATTGGAGAAGTTAGAATTCTTTTTTAAATTGAAGTGTAGTTGATTTAGCATGTTGTGTTAATTTTTGCTGTGAAAGTGAAAGTGTTAGTCACTCAGTTGTGTCTGACTCTTTGTGGCCCCATGGACTGTAGCCATACATACACACATATATTCTCCTCTATATTCTTTTCCATTATATTTTATCAGAGGATATTGAATATAGCTCCCTTTTCTATACAGTAGGACCTTGCTGCTTTTTCATTCTATATATGATAGTTTCTATCTGCTAATTTCAAACTTCAGTTCCTTTCTCCCCCATACTCCTCCCCCTTGGCAACCACAAGTTTGTTCTTTATGTCTGTGAGTCTGTTTCTATTTTGTAGATAAGTTCGTGTGTGTCCTAGTTTAGATTCCACGTGTAAGTGATATCGTATGGTATTTGTATTTCTCTTTCTGGTTTCCTTCACTTACTGTGAAAATTTCACAGTCCATCCATGTGACTGTGAATGGCATTACTTATTTATTTGTTATGGCTGAGCAGTGTTTCATTGTGTGATTGTACCACATCTTCTTTATCCATCCATCTGTTGATAGGCATTTAGGTTGTTTTCCTGTCTGGCTTTTGTAAATAGTTCTGCTATAAACATAGAGGCGCATTTTTTGAACTGTGGTTTTGTCTGAATATGTGCCTAGAAGTGGGATTGCTGGATCAGATAGCAGTTATTTTCAGTCTTTTAAGGAACTTCC
This sequence comes from Budorcas taxicolor, assembly GCF_023091745.1. Lineage (NCBI taxonomy): Eukaryota > Metazoa > Chordata > Mammalia > Artiodactyla > Bovidae > Budorcas > Budorcas taxicolor. The sequence continues at coordinate 53,417,556 of NC_068930.1, forward strand.
ATACTGTTTTCCATCATTGCATCAACATACATTCCCACCAACAGTGTAGGAGCATTCCCTTAGCTCCACACCTTAGTTTTTATTTGCATTTCTCTGATAATTAGTGATGATGAACATTTTTTCATGTGCCTGTTGGCCATTTGTATGTCTTTGGAGACATATCTATTTAGGTCTTCTGCCTATTTTTTTGGTTGGGTTGTTTGGTGTTTGTTGTTGAGTTGTATGAACTGTTGGTATATTTTAGAGCTTAAGCCCTTGTCTGTGGCATCATTTACAAATATTTTCTCCCATTCTGTATGTTGTCTTTTCATTTTGTTTATGGTTTCCTTTGTTGTACAAAAGCTTGTGAGTTTCGTTAGTCCTATTTTTTAACTTTTGCTTTTACTTCTATTGCCTTGGAAAACTGACCTAATAAAACACTGGTATGAGTTATGTCAAAGAACGTTTTGCCTATATTCTCTTCTAGGAGTTTTATAGTGTCATGAAAGTGAAAGTGAAGTTGCCTAGTCATGTCTGACTCTTTGCGACCCCATGGAACCTGCTAGGCTCCTCAGTCCATGGAATTTTCCAGGCAAGAGTACTGAAGTAGATTGCCATTTCCTTCTCCAGGGGATCTTCCCAACCCAGGGATTGAACCCAGGTCTCCTGCATTGCAGGCAGATGCTTTACCATCTGAGCCACCAGGGAAGCCTGGTGTCATGTCTTATATTTAATTCTTTAAGCCATTTTGAGTATGATATGAAGGTGTGTTCTAATTTTATTGATTTACATGTGGCTGTCCAACTTTACCAACACCACTTGCTGAAGAGACTGTCCTGTTGTACATTCTGTCTTTGTCAAAGATTATTGACCATAGGTATGTGGGTTTATTTCTGAGAATGAATGAGTGAATGAGTGTATCATAGAGTATTTATACAATAAAATACCATAAAGAAGTAAAAAAATGAACTAGAGCTACACAAATTGGCATGAATAATCCTCAAAACCATTATCAAGGAAAAATACAAGTTACAGAATAAAATATGCAGAATAATACATTTATACAAAAATCGTATTTATTTCTGGATAAAATCATGTGTAAGGGTAATACCCATCTACTTGAAGATAATAGTTAGCTTTGGTGCAGAGATAAGAGAAGAGAATGGGGTTGAGATGGTTATGTAGAAAGCTTCAGTACTCTTTATAGCATTTTATTTCTTAAATAAAAATAATCAGACCCAACTATGGCCATATATTTTGATTTTTTAATATGAAATGCTTCCAACTTTCATAATAGAATACAACCTAACAAAAACTCTCCAAGTTTTTTCAGAGTTTTTCAAATCAAATTATAGTTGATGTATATTATATAACTCACAGGTATATAATATAGCAGTTTATGATTTAAAAACTTATATTCCATTTTAGTTATTATAAAATATTGGCTATGTTCTCTGTGTTGTAAAATATATTCTTGTAGCTTATTTTATATGAAATAGTTTGCACCTCTTGATTCTCTACCCCTATATTTCCCCTCTCTCTTTCCCTGTCTCCACTCATAACCACTAGCTTGTTCTCTGCATCTGTGCATCTCCTTTCTGGTTATATTCACCAGTTTCTTATAGTTTTTAGATTCTACATAAAATTGACATCATACAGTATTTATGTTTCTGTCTTCTTTCATTTAGCATAGTACCCTCCAAATTCATCCATGTTGTTGCCAATGGCAAAATTTCATTCTTTTTTATGGCTGAGTAGTATTCTATTAGCATTCTACATGCTACATCTTTTTCCATTCATCTGTTGACAGACTCTTAAGTTGTTCCTGTATCTTGGCAACTGTAAATAATGCTGCTTTGAATATTGCATGTATCTTTTCAAATTAGTATTTTTGTTTTTTTTCAGATATATACCCAGGAATAGAATTATTGGCTATTTCTGATGTTAGTTTTTTGAGAAACAGCCCTACTGTTTTCCACAGCAGCTGCACTAATTTATATTTCCACCAACACTGTATGAGGTTTCCCTTTTCTCTGTATCCTTGCCAATGTTTGTTATTTGTGTTCTTTTTGATGATAGCAATTCTGACAGGTATTCGGTGATATCTCATTTTGGCTTTTGATTTGTGTTTCCTTGGTGATCAGTGTTGTTGAGCATCTTTTCATGTGCCCATAGGCCATTTACATTTCCTCTTTGAAAAATGTATGCTTAGGTTTTCTGCCCATTTTTTAATTTGGTTGTTTATTTTTTTGGTCTCCAGTTGTATGAACTGTTTATTTGTTTTATATTAACCCCCTTTGGACTATTATCATTTGCTAGTATTTTCTCCCATTCAGTAGTTTGCCTTTTCATTTTGTTGATGGTTTTCTTTGCTGTGCAAAAGCTTTTAAGTTTAATTAGGTCCTATTTGTTTGTATTTGCTTTTATTTCCTTTGCTTTAGGAGACAGATCCAAAAAAAATTGTTACAATTTATTTTGGCATGTTTGCTTATGTTTTCCTCAAGAAGTTTTATGATTTCTGGCCTTACATTTAAGTCTTGAATCTATTTTGAGTTTATTTTTATATATGGTGTTAGAGACTTTCTAATTTCATATATTTACATACTCCTTAACTTTTTGGAGTTTAACAACATTTTTGAAGTTTAAATTGCAGTAGCTTTGTAGAAAATATACAGAATTCATTTTTATGTATCTTTTAATATGAATGGTATCATATGTGCCTGTATTCATTTTCTATGGTTTCTGTAACAAATTGCTACAAACTTGGTAGCTTAAAAAGCAGAAATGTATTCCCTCTTCATTCTGGAGGCCAGAGTCCAAAAGCAGTATTGCTGGGTTGAAAACAAGCTGTCAGCAGGGCTGTGTTCCATCCAAAGGCTCTGAAAGGGAATGTGTTCATTGCCTCTTCCAGCTTCCAGTGGCTCCAGACATTCCTCAGCTTGTGGCTACATCACTCCAGTCTTCAAGGTGAGCATCATCAAATCTCATTCTGCTCCATTTTTCACATTGCCTTCTCTTCTATGTGTATGTCTATGTCAAGTCTCTGTACTTAAGAGATGAAGGGCACTTCCCCGGCAGACTAGTGGTTAAAACTGGGCCTTCCAGTGCAGGCGGTGCAGGTTCAATCCCTGGTGGGAGAGCTAAGATCCCACATGCCTTGTGGCCAAAGAACCAAAACATAAAATGGAAGAAATATTGTAGTAAAAATCAATAAAGACTTTTTAAAAAGAGAGATTAAAGGCTGTATTTAAGGTCCATCTAGATAACCCAGGATAATCTTCCCATCTAAAAATCCTTAATTTAATCCTCATCTGCAAAGACTCTTTCCCTAAATAAGGTAATATTTCCTGATTTCAGTATTAGGACCTAAAATCTTTGGGACCATTATTCATTTTACTACATTATCTGTCATGCAACTTGTTCCTTTTTATTTTATAACATGTCTTAGAGATTTTTTTTCATATTGGTTAATATATACCTTTCTTACTCAATGCTATTGCTGTAGAATATATTTAGGATGGATATTTCATTTTGTTTTTCATTTTTGGCCATGCCATGCAGCATATGGAATCAGTGTTTGAACTCAAATCTGCTGCATTGGAAGCACAGAGTGTTAACCACTGGACTGCCAGGAAAGTCCCTCAGTTTATTTTTCAATTTCAAAAGTCATGAACAATGTTTTTATTTTTTTAGACATGCAACAATGATTGATGAAGGGGTTAGAGTGGTATACAATGATTGACAACCATTGTTACATTTCAGTAGGGGATAACTACTAAGTTTGGTATGCTTAATTGCTCAGTTGTATCCAACTCTTTGTGATCTCATGGATTATAGCCCTCCAGGCTCCTCTTTCTATGGGATTTTCCAGGTGAGAATATTGCAGTGGGTTGCCAGTCTCTTCTCCAGGGGAGGTCTTCCCAACCCACGGATCGAATTCACATCTCTTGTGTCTCCTGCATTGGCAGGCATATTCTTTACCACTGAGCCACCTGGGAAGCCTTACTATGTTTGGTGTGTTGGTCAAAGGGAAGTCAGATTTATTCTATATTGTTTCATTTTATTCTTAATAAAGAAATGCAATTATATTGCATTACTTATTTGGTTAAAATAAATAATAAATACTAAAATAATAATTTAATGTAGCTGGGTTTTGGCACTATTCCTCATTTGAACTTTTAAGTGTTTATGGCCTATTCATTACTCTGAACTCCTAAACTTTGAGTAATTTTTCTGTTTGTTTTGCTGAAAAATCAAAGTCAAAAAAACAAAACAAAGGAATTCATTATCGTGAATAACCTAACCTGATTTCTGAAATTATTATCAAGCATAGTGGTCCCATATTTAACAGTGTGCAACTTAGATGGAATTCACTGAATTCCGACCATAATAATAGAATATTATACAATTTTCTTGCTAAATTGTTATAATTTTGATGCTAATGAGACGAATCTCTTAAATTATACTATTGCAATAATAGCAGAAATTTAAGGAATGACTGACTGCTTTGAGAGGAACTATTTAAAAAATGTATTTTAACAAAGATTGATATTTTTGCCCAAAGTGTTAAATTCATAATTATCATTTCATAATTTATGGTAATATTAATATTATCCACTCATATCTACTTTTTATCAAACTAGATTATAAATAGCCCAGTGAAAAATCTAAGATTAAGTCATTTGTTTATTTAAACTAAATATTTAAGTTTTAAATAAATGACTGAACAAGTAGAGAAAATTAGCACCAAGTGTCTCTAAGATGCTAACACTGTCTGAAGCTGTGCTTATACTGATTGTTCATTAACAAGAGAATAGCTTTCCTAGTAAGAAACCCTCACAGCACAAACCTCCTTTCTCAGCAGTACTGTTTGACAGTAGGCAAGCAGGAAATGTTTAGAACTTGAGAGCAGCCTTACAAGTAATAAATACAAATAATTTGTGATCACATCAATACATTGTATTTTATATACACTAATAATGAATTATCAGGAGGAGAAATTAAGAAAACAATTCAATTTACATTTGTGTCAAAAAAGTAAAGTTCCTAGGTATAAACTTAACCAAGGATTAGAAAGACCTCTATACTGAAAACTATAAAGACATTAAAGAAATAAATTGAAGAAGACACAAATAAATGAAAAGGTTTTCCATGCTAATGGATTGGAAGATTTAATACTGTTAAAAAGTCCATATTACTCAAAGCAATCTACAGATTCAGTGCAATTTTCTATCAAAATTCCAATGAAATTTTTTATAATAACAGCACAAACAATCCTAAAATTTATGTGGAATCACAAAAGACCCCATATAGCCAAAGCAGTCTTGAAAAAGAACAAAGCTGGAGGCATCACATTCCCTGATTTTAAACTATATAAAACAAAGATAAATAATCAAAACTGTATAGTATTGGCATAAAAACAGGGACACTGCTCAATGGAACAGAATACAGAGACCAAAAATTAACCTCACACATTCGGTTAATTGGTTTATGACAAAGGAGCTAAGATTATACAATGAAGAAAGGAGGACCTCTTCAATTAATAGTGTTGGGAAAACTGGACATCCACATGCAAAAAGAATAAAACTCTACTGCTGTCTTATGCCATACACAAAAATTAACTCAAAATGGATTAAAGACTTGAATGTAAGACCTGAAATCATAAAACTCCTGGAAGAAAACATATGCAGTAATTTCCTTGACATAGGTCTTGGTGATGAATTTTTGTATCTCAAGCCAAAAGTAAAAGCAATGAAAGGGAAAATAGGGAAGTAGGAGAACATCAAATGACTACATCAAACTAAAAAGCAAGGAGAGGAAACTGTGAGCAAAATGAAAAGGCAACGTGATGAATGGGAGAAAATACTGCAAACTGTGTATCTGACAAGGGGTTACCATCCAAAATAAAGAACTTCTGCTGCTCTCTAGCAAACAAAACAAAATCCACAAATAATCATAGTAAAATATTTGCAGAGTATCTGGATGGACATTTTCCCAAAGAAGATGGCCAATAGGTACATTGAGCATCACTAATCATCAAGAAAATGCAAATAAAAACTATAATGAGATATCACCTCTTACCTGTTAGACTGGTTATTATAAAAAAAGACAAATAACAAGGATTGGTGAGGATGTGGAGAAAAGGGGAATTTTTGTCCCTGTTGGTGAGAATGTTAATTGGTACAGCCACTATGAAAAACAGTATGGAAGTTTCTCAAAAAACTACTGTACAATCCAACAATTCTACTTCTGAGTATTTATCTGAAGAAAACAAAAATATTGATTCAAAAAGATATATGCACTCATATGTTCATTTATAATAGCCAAGATTGGAAACACTTTATGCCTTCATTCATGGATGAATGGTATGTGTGTACATGGAGTATTAGTCATAAGAATGAACCCTTGCCACCTGTGACAATGTGGGTGGATCTCAAGGGCATTATACTAAGTGAAATAAGTCAGACAGAGAAAGGCAAATAGCATCTGATCTTTCTTAAATGAGGACCCAATAAATGAATAAATTTAAATGATGTGTGAATTGGTATAGAAGAGATGAGTTTCTAATAACATGAGAAGAAAACATACTTGAAGAGATCACAGATTTTTTTCCCTCTATTTAACTCTAGATTTCTTACCATAAGGGGATCTTTCCTCCTTCCTATCTAGAAAACCGTACAAAGAGGATTATTTTAATTTGACTTAATCATTATTATATGGGGTTATTTTCCTCTATGATATCAAGACTATGCCATCAAATTATTTTCAGTTTTTTTAAAGTGAGATGAAGCCTCAATTCTTTTTTTAAAATATAAATTTATTTATTTTAATTGGAGGTTAATTACTTCACAAAATTGTATTGGTTTTGCCATACATCAACATGAATCTGCCGCAGGTATACATGTGTTAAATGATTCATTCCACTCAAGAGTGTTTATTGAGCACTTACTTTGTTCAAGGTAGAAAGATTGCTGACAGAAGAGAAGACAGAGTAGCAGATGTTACTACCCACGTGACTCTATAGGCTAGTTGTGCAGAGGATACAATGCTGGCTGAGGATATGGTTCTGGCTGTAGTCCAGAATCCCCAGGAGAGGCAGAACAGGGAGTTTGATAAGGCAAGAGCATCTAAGAAATAGTCTCATCTTCCAAAGCAACATTTTAAGATGAGTAAGTTGTTAAGTATGTGGGAAAGAACAAGATTGTGTCTTTGGAAAATAAATATCTATTGTAGGTGGTTAGAAGTACGTGAGAACTCAGTCCAGGTCGTACTTGCACACTAAATACAGGAGAATTACCAAAGGCAAGAGAAGCAGGTGGGTTAGGATAAAAGGCAGTAGCCCCCAACATTATGTTTTCTGATTCTAGGGCAATAGCTGCTTCACCCTATGTTGGATTTCTGTTTCTGTTCTCTGGGTGGGTGGAAAAGATTTCAGTTTACATCTTCCCATAGGGAGAGGAGGATTTGTTGAGATCTTGATTACTACAGTATTTGGGAATTTTAAACCCTTAACCCCCAAGTACATGTGATGTATAACAAGTCTGCAAACTCTGGATTAGAAAACTTGCTTCTTCTGAGACCTACAGTCTTTAGGTGGAATTTTAAAAAAGCACATTAATTTAGTGCTCAATTTTCAGAAAGAACTAGAAAATATTTCAATAATAAATGCTGTTCAATTCAAGTTGTTCCTAGCCGTGCTACTCATAGATAGAGGAAAGACTAGAGCAACAATCCTTCAAATATTTCTGGCTGTGTTCCCATCATACTCACTTACTGATTTAGGGCCTGCCTGAAAAATCCCATGGGCGGAGGAGCCTGGTAGGCTGCAGTCCATGGGGTCGCAAAGAGTTGGACATGACTGAGTGACTTTACTTTCACGCATTGGAGAAGGAAATGGCAGCCCACTCCAGTGTTCTTGCCTGGAGAATCCCAGAGACAGGAGAGTCTGGTGGGCTGCCGTCTATGAGGTCGCACAGAGTTGGACATGACTGAAGCAACTTAGCAGCAGCAGCAGCAGCAGCAGCAGCTTTCTAAAAGCATGCCTCTGAGTGGGAAGACTGTCATGGGTAATGGGAAATGTAGTCTAAATTTGTGCTTGTTATACTGGTACTTCGTCTTGTTTAGAATTTTTCCTAGATTTCTTGTTTGTTTAAAATAAAGTATTATTATCATTACTACTTGCTTAGATATACCTGTATGGATCTGATAGACACCCCCTTTATATGTCTATATTCTGCCTGTGGTCTCTTCTAGTATTGTGTGAAATCCATGTGCAGTGAACAGGGTCTCACTCTAATACATGTTTACATCTGGAAGTATGACAGTGACAACTCTCTTTCTTTTTCCAGCTCTTTTCAGACTCAATGTAGCTAACAAGGATAGCATTCCAGGGCTGATAAAACCAAGTATATGTGGAAAGGAGTGGGTATTTTCTCCTTGGGATGGTGGTGGGGAAAATATTTGGTGCAGCTGGGCACTTGATGTATCAACCTGTTCCCTCCTTACCTGTATAATTTTTTTTCAAGTAGGAAGACTCCAAAATTCATCGTACATAAACAAGGAAGAAACTGAACAAAGTACATCACAGCTCAAATGGTATACATTATTCAGTTCTGAAATTCTATAATTAAACTTTGATGTCTCTTGACTTATGGGAAGAATATTTTGATGGATCTATGATTTTAGTTGAATAAATATACTTTATGAAATGAAATGAAAAGGAGGAAGCCTGTGATTTTGCTGCATCCACTTGTGATGAAATGTTCAAAAGAATGATAGAGAAAAGCTTATTCTTCTAAAATATTTTAAGGAGAAAAAGACTCTGAATGGAGGCAAAAAGACAGTAGAAATAGCTGAGGTAAACATGTAAGCACTGGAATTTGAACACAAAATAGAATTGAGAATATTCTCTAGGAGAATTTTTTTGTCTGAGTCTTCTAGTTATGTCAATATCTGTTGGAGTATCTTCCTAATTAACATATTATTATTTACAGTAAAGAGTCAATATTAGGTCTCAACAGTTTCAGGTTTTCTAATTACAAAATTCAATTTTAAAGTGATTACATACAATTTTATATAACAACGAAATAGAGCTATTTTGAAAACATATGTTCTTCCAATAAAATATACCATTAACATGGTATTGAGAGGGTAACAGGCAGGAAGACCAGAGGTCTCCAAATGGAGGAAATAGGCTGCAAGTGTCAGACACTTTTTATCTCTCTCTTAAGCGGCAGGAGGAAACAAACAACTGTTAGATTTTCCCCCTTCTCTATACAAATTTAAAAAGAGGTTTCTCTTAAAATTCTGGGTTGTTATGATGACACCTGGCTCCACCTGAGCTTAGCTTTTCTCAAACCTTGAGCTAACTAATGCATTTTTCATATGGAAATGTTTGTCTTAAGCTATGTTAATTAACTATGTATTTACCCTAGACTCTGTCTTTTGTCAAGTCGGTTCTGCTTAAGACTCAGAACCCATAAGGGCTCAACAAACCTGTATGTTTTACTCAGACATTGTTCACCTAATCTATGTTTCTGCTAAGCTGCTGCTAAGTTGCTTCAGTCCTGTCAGACTGTGTGTGACCCCATAGACAGCAGCCCACCAGGCTCCCCCGTCCCTGGGATTCTCCAGGCAAGAACACTGGAGTGGGTTGCCATTTCCTTCTCCAATGCATGAAAGTGAAAAGTGAAAGTGAAGTCGCTCAGTCCTGTCTGACTCTTAGCGACCCCAAGGACTGCAGCCTACCAGGCTTCTCCGTCCATGGATTTTCCAGGCAAGAGTACTGGAGAGGCGTGCCATCGCCTTCTCTGAATCTATGTTAATGAAACTATATGTTTACTTGGAAACCTGTCTTTCTTAAGATTCATGTCAATCGTTTTATGGCCTGGGATGACTCACATGGTGCCAATGTTATCTCAAAATGCATGTTGTGGGTGAGGGGCCTGGTGCCACTCTGAATTTTGAGACATCTCCTTTCTCTAATTAACTGCTTGCTGATAGTTTTATAACATACTGCTAAAGGCTAGCAAGGGGGCACTCTTTCTGTCCCCTTCTGATGTCTAAGTCAGAAACTTTCTCTTTCTCTTTTATACTTTCAGTTCAGTTCAGTTGCTCAGTCGTGTCCAACTCTTTGCGACCCCATGAATTGCAGCACGCCAGGCCTCCCTGTCCATCACCAATTCCCAGAGTTTACCCAGATCATGTCCATTGAGTCGGTGATGCCATCCAACCATCTGATCCTTTGTCGTCCCCTTCTCCTCCTGCCATCAATCTTTCCCACCATCAGGGTCTTTTCAAATGAGTCAGCTCTTCACATCAGGTGGCCAAAGTATTGGAGTTTCAGCTTCAACATCAGTCCTTCCAGTGAATACCCAGGACTGATCTCCTTTAGGATGGACTGGTTGGATCTCCTTGGACTGCAAGGAGTCTTCTCCAACACCACAGTTCAAAAGCATCAATTCTTCGGCACTCAGCTTTCTTTATAGTCCAACTCTCACATCCATACATGACCACTGGAAAAACCATAGCCTTGACTAGACAGACCTTTGTTGGCAAAGTAATGTCTCTGCTTTTTAATATGCTGTCTAGGTTGGTCATAACTTTTCTTCCAAGGAGCAAGCATCTCTTAATTTCATGGCTGAAATTACCATCTGCAGTGATTTTGAAGCCCAAGAAAATAGTCTGTCAGTGTTTCCATTGTTTCTCCATCTATTTGCCATGAAGTGATGGGACCAGATACCATAATCTTAGTTTTCTGAATGTTGAGTTTTAAGCCAGCTTTTTCACTCTCCTCTTTCACTTTCATCAAGAGGCTCTTTAATTCTTCTTTCCTTTCTGTCATAAGGACGGTATCATCTGCATATCTGAGGTTATTGATATTTCTCCCAGCAATCTTGATTCCAGCTTGTGCTTCATCCAGTCTAGCATTTCACATGATGTACTCTGCATATAAGTTAAATAAGCACAGGCATGATATAAGCCTTGACATACTCCTTTCCCGATTTGGAACCAGTCTGTTGTTCCATGTCCAGTTCTAACTGTTGCTTCTTGATCTTCATACAGATTTCTCAGGAGGCAGGTCAGGTGGTCTGGTATTCCCATCTCTTTAAGAATTTTCCAGAGTTTGTTATGGTCCACACAGTCAAAGGCTTTGGCATAGTCAATAAAGCAGAAGTAGATGTTTTTCTGGAACTCTCTTGCTTTTTTGATGATCCAGCAGAGGTTGGCAATTTGATCTCTGGTTCCTCTGCCTTTTCTAAATCCAGCTTGAACATCTGGAAGTTCATGGTCAGAACCGATAAGGGCTCAACAAACCCGTATGTTTTACTCATATATTGTTCTCCTAATCTATGTTAATGAAACTATATGTTTACTTGGAAACCTGTCTTTCTTCAAGACTCGTGTCAATCGTTTTGCGGCCAGGGATGACTCACATGGTGCCAATGTTATCTCAAAATGCATGTTGTGGGTGAGGGGCCTGATACCACTCTGAATTTTGAGACATCTCCTTTCTCTAATTAACAGCTTGCTCACAGGTTTATAACATACTGCTAAAGGCTAGCAGTGGGACACTCATACTTTAACGAAATTTTATTACACAAAAGCTCAGAGTGATCAAGCCTCGTCACTGGCCCCGGATTGAATTCTTCTCCTCTGGAGGCCTAGAATCCTGGTGTCTTTTGTGGCTCAGCAACAACCTTTCAGTACTATAAATAGATACAGCTAAAATGACTGTGAATATATTCAAAGAATGGTTGTTCTGCTTATGTTATTTTTAGTGTTCAGATAATAATTATAAGGAAGTAGTTTTTATTTTGCTTTAATGTACCTGGATAAATGTTATTTTTTAAAATTATTTTTGAAAATAGGTTTTGAGTAGAACTATTTCATAAGAAAGCCAAATTTGGCTATAATAGAGCCCATTTGTTAGTCAATAAAGAAATGTTTAAAATGATGTGATTTCGATAATTTTCAACAGTCCCCTTCACTCTTAGCTGTGTCCCTATTTGGATGGTAAATACAATTCCTCCAAGCATATTTAGGAGTTTCCTGGTCATGCCAAAAAAACACACAAAACTGCTCTAATGACATTTCCAGGATCCTGCAGAAATTTTCTGCCAGAGCCCACCTCTATTCCATGAGGTGCACACCTCTGTCAGATGCTACTACCACCTGGTACAGACCATGGTGTCATGGCATTGGGCAGTGGTGTCCTGTAGCACAGTCTGGGATGCTGCTTGGTGATGTGGGTGCAGCCTCACAGTGCTGGCCACACAATCCCTGAGGTCTTCCTTGACCTTGACTGGACCAAAGTTGACCTTCAGGTCAGAGGAGAAGTGGAAGAGACATGTTATCACCCCTTTGTCTTATGCTCTCTTAGAGGATCCAAAAGCAGTGTGATTTGTGCTTCTACAATTTGTAGTGCTTTTAGTGAATTTGTGTTTTAAGTTTTCCTTGGTGTCTGTTTCTATGACGTGTATAAGGACTTCTGTGGGGACCAAGCACACTATGGTGTACCCACAATCGCTGTTTCCTTCAGGCATTTAGAATCCGTCTTCCTTTTAATTAGTTCCCTCCCAGGTCCCCTGCAAATAGCCACTTGTCTGGCCATCCACCGGGTTTACCAGACATTTCCAGAAATGTCTCAGACTCAGCAGTGGCATAACTTGAGTTGTTTCCCAAGAGGCTCTTAGCTCCCTTGCAAACAGCTTCTCTCAAATCTGTCTTAGCAGCTAATGTCTGAATCCCCACAGTGGGCACAGCCTAACTCAAGTTGAGAGTTTCACTATACAAAGAATTTAACATGTAACAAAATATTTAGAACAGGTCTGTACCTTGAGGGCATTCAACAAGTATTTATCAGGTATTCACAATGGTATGCACATATCTAAGTTTTAGTTCTCATCTTCAAGTAATCCAGTCTAACAGGAAGACTATATGCATATTAATGGGTAATTATAACACACTGGTAAGTTATGGAATAGGATACATAAAGCACAATGATAACATTATAACACATAGAGGGATTTGCATATATACAAAGAGAGAGATACGAAAGAGGACACTCTGCCTTTGCATTTCTGGAATATCGAGGTATATTTATGGTGGAGGGAAGAAGGGTGAAGGTAATGGCATGGTATGTAGGCTGTAAGGTGGGCATAGGCCAAATGTAAATACTATATTCCATGCTAAAGAACTTCAACAATTTAGGATCCCTGAAAGATTTAAAACATATTAACCAAAATGTCAGGCAGAGAAAGATGAATATATGACATAACGTGCATGTGGAATAAAAAATGATATAAATGAACTTATTTACAAAACAGAAATGGGTTCACAGACATAGAAAAGAAACTTATGGTTACCAAATGGGATAGCAAGTATTGGGAGGGTGGGGGAGATAAATTAGGAATTTGGGATTAACATATGCACACTACTGTAGATAAAATAGATAAACAATGACCTACTGTATGGCACAGAGGATTATATTCAATATCTTATAATAACCTTTAATGAAAAATAATATGAAAAAAAATCTCAATCTCTTGCCATACACCTGAGAGTAAAACAACACTGTAAATTAAATGGTTTAAAAAACATGACAGAGACTTGATCTTCTATATGTTTTAGAGAAATGACTCTTGTTGGAGGGAGTGGGTATGGAGCAGATTGCACTTGTTACCCCATAGAATGGACACAGAAAGATGAATGGAGCGTTGTAATTATCTAGGCAAGAATTGATGAATAATGCAGCATGGTAATGGAGAGGATATTTCAGGAGGATGGTTTCATTATTTAGAAGGCAGAATAAATAGAACTCAGTGATTAGACTTAGGCTTTGTGTGTGAGAGAGGTAGGGGCCTATGAAGACTCCTGGATTTCTGATCTGGATACCTATATGGTGACATACTGAAAGCTACTTGAAACAGGAAATACAGGATAGGAGAAATTTCAGGGACGAGAAACAATACATTCTTTGCTATAAATGACTAGCTAAAGTTAAGGTATGAATGGAGAAAGAAGATGAAAATGCAGGGAAAACAAGTAGAAGAGACAGAAAAGATAAATATGGGGATAGACAGGCAGAGACTGAAAAACAGTGCAAGAGAAAGTCGAAAAAGATGCAGAGTGACTCTTAGTTTTATATTTGAGAATTCCATTTTCAGTTCTTGGTAATATGGCATCTAAAAGTGATGACTTTCAATATTGCTACTATAGGGATTGCTTTTTATTCATGATTAAAGGTTGAATAAGATAAAGATTTAATCTCTGAATTGGTGAAAAGTGACAAATGGTAGGGAAAAGGGAGAGAAAAGTAAATAGAGACCAAACTTGGGTTTATCAATGATGTCAGCTCTTGCAAAGAAATTTATATCTTTAAGATTAGTATTCCAGAAAAGTCAACTTAACTTTTTCACTAGGTTCATATTCATATAAGACATTGGGAACTGAGGTGCTGGAAAGATAGGGTACATCTTATGGCTGCTGTTTTTTTTCTTTACAAGTAGTACCTACTAGATAGGTAGCCATATCTACTTGTAATGGCACAAATAAGACATAGAATCATAGAAGACTGGAAAGAATTCAGATAGGTTGGTTTTGCAAACGCTGCTTCAATAATTGCTTCCACCTAAAAATAATCACTCAAGCTTGCCTGACCAAGTCTTCTCACATTCACAGAACTGTTTTGGTAGGATAGTAAGATTGATTTTGGAGTGACTATAACTCTTCTAAATAAACAAACCAAGAAATGTTTACAAAGAACTGGATCTTCTGTTCAGGGAATTTATGTCTTGTCAAAACTGTGAACCTTACTACATCCAACATTTTAAAACTGTTAAATAGAAACTGTTTTGATTTTTGCTGAGATCATTATGGACCAAACATATTCTCTCTGAATTTTACTCTGAAATTACCAAGGGCAGATATATTTAAAAATATGATCTATATTAGGATATCCAGTCAACACTCAATTGATTTTCAGTTCCTGAAACTGTGGCTTCAGATTTAATCAATGCAGAGTAGAGGATCAGTAATTAAACAGTAATGATTTTTTCAAGTGGAAGTAGTTAATATTATTGTAAATTGCTTTGCTGTGAGTGGGTTCAGGCTCTTAATGATATCGTAAATGATTCTGGGAAGAAAACCAAGCTTTCAATTACATTATTATTTCAGGCCTTATTATGTGTAGTTTAAACAAAGGTATGCAAACTGATCACAGAAAGGGTTTGTGACAACCTGAGAATTACTTCACTAACTTGTGAGGTAGCCTCTTCAGAAAAAGAAAGATCCTCTGATTATTTTGATCATTCACCTGCCAACTCATATGAGATATATTAGGTTGGTGCAAATGTAATTGTGGTTTCAGGCCATGAATTTTAAATCATTATAACTAGGCTCAAACACATCTTTATTAATCAAAGTAGGAACCATCACAATAATCACTTTTTTGCCAGTGAGAAATAAGTCTCTTTATTCCTGTAGCACGAAAATCCATGCTTTGGGATTTGATAAACTCTTGGAAAGCATTTTCTGCATCCTGCTGGTTGTGGAAGGATTTTCCCTGCAAAGAGTTGTCGAGATGCTTGAAGAAGTGGTCGTCGATTGGTGAGAGGTCAGGTGAAGGAAATGGCAACCCACTCCAGAATTCTTGCCTGGAGAATCCCATGGAGGAGCTTGGTGGGCTACAGTCCACGGGTCGCAAAGAGTCGGATACGACTGAACGACTTCACTTTCACATTCACAGATGAATATGGCAGGTGAATAATCAAACCTTCAACCAGAGAGCTCTTCAACATAGCAGATACTATGGATTCTTATTGTAGCAGTTTGGAAACACTAGGGAACTATGTCCATAGTTACAGTCACCAGAAGGTAATTCTCAGGTTGTCTTTTTCTGAAGAGACTATCTCACAATTTGTTCAACTTTTGAAGCATTGATTACGTGGCATGTGGTTGGACATTGTTATGGAGAAGAATTGGGCTCTTTCTTGACCAAGGCTGGTTGCAGGCATTGCAGTTTTTGGTGCATCCCATCGGTTTGTTGAGCATACTTCTCAGATGTAATGGTTTCACCAGGATTCAGAAAGCTGTAGTAGATCAGACAGGCAGCAGACTACCAAACAGTGACCACGACCTTCTTTTGGTGCAAATTTGGCTTTGGGAAGTGCTCTGGAGCTTCTTCTTGGTTCTACCACTGAGTTAGTCATCACTGGTTGTCACATAAAATTCACTTTTCATTGCACATCACAATCTGATTGAGAAATGGTTCATTGTTGCATAGAATAAGAGAGGATGATGATTCAAAACAATGATTTTTTAAAATTTTGATCAGTTCATGAAGCACTCACTTATTGAGTTTTTTCACCTTTCCAATTTGCTTCAAATGTTGAACAATCATAGAATGGTTGATGTTGAGTTCTTTGACAGCTTCTCATGTAGTTGTAACAGGATGAGCTTTGATGATTGCTCTCAGTTGGTTATTGTCACTTCTGATGGCCAGCCACTGCGCTCCTCATCTTCAAGGCACTTTTTTGCAAAACTTCTTGAACTACCACTGCCCTGTATGTTCATCAGCAGTTCCCGGGCTAAATGGATTGTTGATGTTGAGAGTTGTCTCCCCTGCTTTACAACCCATTTTAAACTCAAAAAAAGAGTTTTCCTAGTCTAAAATAAACATAAAATACACAGTAAGTAATGTCATTAGCAAAAAAACCCATAGAGCAAGAAATGTGCATTAAAATGATGTATAACATAACCATATTTATTTAAGAATGTATTCCAAGATCAAACAGAAAAGTTCAACAATGCAAAATCACAATTACTTTTGTGCCAACCTGTACTTGCATTTATTGACTCCATAGGGCTTCCCAGGTGGTGCTAGTGGTAAAGAACCTGCCTGCCAGTGCAGGAGACATAAGAAATGTGGGTTCGATCCCTGGATGGGGAAGATCCCCTTGAGTAGGAAGTAGAAACCCACTCCAGTATTCTTGCCTGGAGAATCCTGTGGACAGAGGAGACTGGTGGGCTACAGTCTGTAGGGTCACAAAAAGTCGGACATGATTGAAGCGACTTAGCACACAATACATGAAAAGCAAACAGTTGTGCTGGACAGAAGAACAAAAACAGACAAGAAATGAGCAAACCTTCAACCAGATAGCTCTTCGACATAGCAGATACTATGGATTCTTACTGTAGCAGTTTGGAAACATTAGGGAACCATATCCATAGTTATAGTCACCAAAAGATGGGGATTCCGATCTTAATTTTGTGGTTATCTTGAGATGTTGGCCTAAAACCTGAAGGCTGTGGTGCTGTAAAGGAACCTTGATGGTTCAGTGTCAGTTGAATTCTTCTGGAGGGAAGACTGGATTAATCTCTTAGTGACACACTGCCTCATATGTTCTCTGAACCTTATGTGGAGAAAATTTAAGAAGTCTTGGCAATTCAGCATGATTAAACTTTGCTGGTCACAAAGAGTGATGTGGTGAATAATGGGAAAATCAGTGAGAGGGTTGGTTTCAATGTCCCAAACAAGAGTCTTGGGTGGTCTGTACTTTTCAGACTGACCACCTAAGGAAATGCTGGATTGCAGTGGTGTTAATTCAGATAGAACTTCACAGTTCAGCCATGATAGTGTCTTATAAGCCATGCATTACACACAACTAGTGCAGAACTAGTAGTGGCCAGCTGAAACATGGTATGAAACATGGAAGATTGTGAGCTTTCTGTTGTCATTTAGCCTCTAAGTCATGCCTAACTCTTTTGCGACCCCATGAACTACTGTAACTCACCAGTTTCCTTTGTCCATGGGATTTCCCAGGCAAGAATACTGAAGTGGGTTACAATTTCCTTCTCCAGGGGATCTTCCTGACCCAGGGATTGAACCTACGTCTCCTGCATAGGCAGATTTTTTCCATGAGGGAAGCCCCAAAATGTTCCATTTACCCAGACATTTACAATTTCTATTGTGTTTTCTTCATTCCTAAAGGTCTGACTTTCTCTTCTGTCTGAAAAACTTCCTTCGGCAATCCTCAGGACAGGTCTACCAGATAAGAATTCTCTTAGTCATCTGAGTAGGTCTTTATTTTGACTTCATTCCTGAAGGATATTCTTGCTAGATATGGATTCTGTATTGACAGTCATTTCCTGTTAGCACCTTGAAAATATTGTGCCACTTACTTCTGGTCTCCATATGTTTTCTGATTAGAAATTCACACTTATTCAAATTGTGTGTTATTTTCCTCTGACTGCTTTAACATTATTTGTTTTTATTTTCCTGCAGTTAATTATGGTGTGGCTATGGATTTATTTGAGCTTATCTTTTTTTGGGATTTATTTAGGTTTTTGAGGTCTGTACATTTGTCATCAAGACAGGAATTTTTAGAGCCATTGTTCTTAAAAGATTTTTTTTTTTCGGCATTCCATTCTTTAGTCATTCTTTCCAAGTCTCTGATGACATGAACGTTAGACCTTTGGCTATTGTCTCAGTGGTTCCTAAGGCTCTGATAATTTTTTCTGCCTTATTCCATCTGTTATTCTTACTGGATCATTTTTAGTGATCTATTTTGTCTTCAAGTTTATAATCTCTTTCCTACATCATATCCGTCTGCTATTGAGGCCACCCAAAGTGATTTTTATTTTGGTTGTCATATTTTTCATGTCTACAATTTCCGTTTGGTCCTTCCCATTTCTCTTTTGTTCTTTCTGTTTTTTATTTCTTAACTGAAACTTTTATTTTAATGTATATCATAAGAATGCTTGCAATTGCATGTTCCCACGTATTTTAAAGTCTTTGTCAGATAATTCTAGCATTTATGGTAGTAGTGTGGGTGTTGGTGTCTATTGATTGTCTTTTACCAGGTGACTTTAAATATTTGTAGGTCTTCATATTCTGAGTAATTTTGGATTGTACCCTAAACATTTTGAACATTATGTTATGAGACTCTGTCATTTAAATTCTGTGGAGAAAGTTGACATTTTTGTTTTAGCAGGCAACAGACCTGGTTAGCGTCAGACTGCAAGTTCCAACCTGAGTTTTATGGTGATAATTTCAGTGTCAGCTCACTTTTCAATCTTTGCAATGCTCTTTGGATCTGTCTTAAGTGTGTGCCATCCAGCAGTCAGTCTGTAACCTGGGTGTTAACATATCTATTAGCTTCTTTCTCAACATTACTGGCATGGTAATTAGGATTGGCCCTATGTATCTTTAAGCTCCCCTTGGTACTTTTGGGTTTCTGGGACTCTCATTTTTGTCCTCTGGCCAGAAACTTAGGACTCTAGTTACCCTGTTTATTGTGCTCTGCCACTCTCCTTGGCGACTGAGTCTGGATCCTGGCCCAGGCAAAGGGGAGAAAGTGGTGGGCAGGAGAGAGATGAAGATAGAGTATCCATGAGGATTTGCCTCATATTTTTAGAACTGCAGCTCAACCTACCAGAAAGGAGGGTGGCCTCCCTGGCCCTTGTGGGTTCTTGTGGCTCTTGTAGGTTCCTATAGCTGTCACTGACTTCCTACCACAGGATTGCCTGGTGACTGGGGTTCTAGAGAAGGAGAAAGGGAGGAAAAACCCAGAGGATTTTCACATTGCCTTTGAACATCAGGAGTACCTTTTTCTGACCCTCAAGCAAGAACCTGTAGTCTTCCTGTCTGTCTGCCTCATAGTGCTTACTTCTGGGTTTCTGGCTGTGGTGAGTTCAAGTAAGGGGATACCAGAAAAGAAAGTTGGTAAACTCACCATTGATTCTATGATTCTTTGAATTCTGGTAAAGCTGTTATTTACAAAGTCTTCAAATATGTGCTGATGCATTCTGTCCAGGTTTTATAGTTATATTCAGTGGGAGGAAAGTCATGAAGCATGCTTATTCTATCTCAACTGGAACTTGAATCTCTTTTTTTATTTTATTTTATTTTTAATTATGTAAAACAGTATGTGGTTCCAAAGCCAAAACTATGAGCAGGATGAACACTTAACAAACTATGAGGACTTAACAGATATCAAGTTTCTGTTTGTATTCACCCCCAGCGGTAATCATACTTTTAGTTTTGATTATCCTTTCATTTGTAATGCTAAAAATAAGCATTTCTAACATTAAAATAAGCATTTATTTTTAACATTAAAATAAACATTTATATTTGTTTTCTTCTTCTTCCACTTCTTATACAAAAGATAACATACTACAAATACTCTTCTGCAAAATACAGAATTTTGCAGAATTATTTTCACTTAATTATGTATTATAATAACTCCATAACAGTATATAAAGATTTTCCTTATTGTTTCTTATTGCATAGAGTTACATTGCATCATGGTGTAATGCATTTTTTTCTAGTTTCTTAGGGTAGAAATATTCATTATTTCTGGGCTTGGTTTTTACTAATCAGTATAGACTTTAAGCCTAACTTTCTTATTCATTTTGTTTGGGAAAATGGGATATAATGAGAAGCCTTCACACTGTTTCTTATAACCTCAATCATTTTGCCTTCCAAATGTAGTTTATAACCAATGCTGTAAATCTTTTAGTAATAATTCTTAGATTCATTATGTGCAATATGACTAAGATACTTGAATGCTGGAATTTGCTCATGGACATTGTCTTTAATCACCAGGCGACTCTTGGTGAAAATGATTTGCAGAGAGCTTGAACTCCTTAAGCAGTTTCCCTACTGGTACTGTTGGGGAGGCCAAAATCTGTCAGTTTGTCAGCACTGAAATGGTAACAGAAAATAGAAATAGAACCTTTAGGAGAGAAAATAGCAGCTATAATGGTGATGATTGGTAGTAGTTGCTCCACAAATTGGATTATGGATATTGGACGGGAAGACGACTGAGGTCCAGTGCAGGAGTCACTACATCTAAGAGGCAACACTCAGCGGGATGTGAGAAACTGGAAAGCAGAAGGTCTGGGATAAGCTGAAGGCAGCTCTCCGCTGCTGTAGTTCTTTGTCAAAAGTCTTTGATTCCACTCCATTGGGCATATTTCAGCTGGCGTTTAAGGGACAGTCCAACATGTGGTGTTTCCTACCTTTCCATCTCTACTTTAAAAGCAAGCTGATTTGAAAAATAGGTAAATTTTTCTATTTCATCAATCTGAAGATGTGGGTCAGAAAACTATTCCTCCATCCCATTATTTTCTAATATTAATGCTTCTACTACAGGAAATAACGGGCTTCCGTGGTGGCTCTGAGGATAATGAATCCACCTGCAATGCAGGGATCCTGGGTTCGATCCCTGGGTCAGGAAGATCCCCTGGAAGAGGGAATGGCGACCCACTCCAGTATTCTTGCCTGAGAATTCCATGGACAGAGGAACCGGGCAGGCTACAGTCCATGGAGTCACAAAGAACTGGACACAAGTAAACAGCTGACAGTTTCACTTTTACAAAGGCAATAGTATAATCTGGGATTTTCAGGGTTTCAGGGGGCATGGAGTTCAGGATTTTTATGTTCAGTATTTCTCTTAGGGTGACGGACAAATATGTAGGAGTAATATTTGAGCAGAAGACTCTCCAGCATAGCTTACCAAAATGACGTTATTAGACATGGTCACAGGGCGTTATGAGAAAGAAGAGCCATACAAAACTTGTGACCAGCACAAATTTTAAGTACTTAGCAGCAGAAGTAGTTGTGGGACTTGACTCCTGTAGTAACAGTAGGGATTCCACTGTCAGTTTTGGATGGATTCTGATCCCTACGTGACATAATTCTTGAGCAGTGTCCATTCCTGCACACTTTAGATGTTTATAGCTTAGAACAGTTCTAACATTAAACTTGAGATAGTTCCCATAAGATTGTGACTTGCATTCATCATAATGTTGTAGCTTAAGACTGGAAACCTTAAACTGCTTCCCATTTTGGATGTGGAGCCTATTTTCTAGCATGAAGTGATTCAGCCAAGTCTACCTTTGGTTGAAGAAAAGAAATGATGCACACTTAAGCAGTCTAAAGAAAGAGTGGAATTCCTGCTTCTGCTCTTAGAGTAGCATAAATCATAGAAGGCACATGTATGTTTTTGCTTGAATAAATACTGGTACTGATAGGGACAGAGTAAAGGGAAAAATTGATGATTAACTAGTTAACCTCACTAGGGAACTGTAAGTAAAGAAAAAAGTATATGAGATCCCTGTAACTTAATGATCACTCAAGAAGGCAGGTTTGCTTAGCAACAAAAACACACAACAGAAACACAAAGCATGCCCCCCAAAACAGTAAAACAATGGTGGAATGAGACCCATATCCTGCCCACTGAGTTCAGTAACTTAATGATTCCTATGATACACTCCTCTGCATTCATTAAAAACATGTAAGAATT
This sequence comes from Budorcas taxicolor, assembly GCF_023091745.1. Lineage (NCBI taxonomy): Eukaryota > Metazoa > Chordata > Mammalia > Artiodactyla > Bovidae > Budorcas > Budorcas taxicolor. The sequence goes on from NC_068930.1 coordinate 53,439,845, forward strand.
AAAGACTTTAAAATTAAAAAAAATAAAAAAAATTAAAAAAAAATAAAGTAAATATAATTTACTGAAATAAAAAAAAAACATGTAAGGAAAAGGTGACATTATACTAAAACCTGAGATGATTTACCATTTTTAGCATAAGTTACCACCTTTTTTTTCTCATTTCCATTGCACCTTCACAGTCCCAGATTGATCACAACAAGGATGAGAAAACTCTCCCACCTGACATGGAGGAGGAACTGATGATGGAAGCTTGACATCTACTCAGGATTGAGGAAGAAGGTGGTTTTCTCTCTCTCTCCACTTTTCCTTTGATTATAAAACTGTAGTCCACTAAGTTCTTGGGGCACAGCTCCCTCTTGCCCTTTTGCTTTAAGCCTCACAAGCATCCTATTCTAATAAATCACTTCTTATCTTTTACTTTGCCTCTCGTGGAATCCTTTCTGAGCTGAGACATAAAGGGAGCTCCTCAGAGCCCTCCAAGATGCAATTCAGTGGTTTCAGGACCCTTAAGATGGTGACACTGAAAAGTCAATTTGGTATTTTGCTTTTTTCATGTGGATACCTGAATGTTGTTCCTCTGGAAGTCATTCTCAGTTCTTCCATGGTAGACCCTATAATGCCATATTTGTAGTCTTAGAAATCCAGGTCATTATGAAGTACTGAGAAATTGAGAGGTGCAAAGGTATACAGAATCTCCAGGGTGAAGGTAGCCAACTTGATATAACCATAAAGATGTAATGATCATTGGATCACATCTTCAATCATCTGGTGATGGTAGAGGAGGTGATGAAAGGGAATGAATTCTTATTGAACATTTGCTGTTTGATGGGTAATCTGTTAAGTGATTTTCATAAATATGTAATATTCATGATAAAACTTTAGGGGTAGGTATTACTGTATTAATTTTTAAACCAGGAAGGTGGAGTTCTAAAAGTCAAGATGAATTTCTTAGTGTCACACAGACCATAGGGGTAGGATAAATGTTTGAATTTGTGTCTATTGGCTTGAGCCATGCTTCACTGAATTCCTAACTCAGGTAGGATTAGTTTCTAAAAGACCCTGAACCTCAAGACATGATATTTGTTCTATATTAATCTGAGAAAAGGCTCCTGTATAAAATATTTTAAATACCACTACAAGTCAGTGTCAAAATGCAGACAGACTGATGGGAGAAAAAATGGACAAAGATTTGAACTGAGAAGATATTCAAAGAGCCAATCAGTTCAGTTCAGTTCAATCAATTAGTCATGTCCAACTCTTTGTGACCCCATGGACTGCAGAATGCCAGGCCACCCTGGCCATCACCAACTCCTGGAATTTACTCAAACTCATGTCCAATAGGTCGGTGATGCAATCCAACCATCTCATCCTCTGTTGTCCCCTTCTCCTCCTGCCTTCAAACTTTCCCAACATCAGGGTCTTTCCGAAAGAGTCAGTTCTTCACATCAGGTGGCCAAAATATTGGCGTTTCAGCTTTAGCATCAGTTCTTCTGATGAATATTCAGGACTGATTTCCTTTAGGATGGACTGGTTGGATCTCCTTGCAGCCAAGGGACTCTCAAGAGTCTTCTCCAACACCACAGTTCAAAAGCATCAATTCTTTGGCACTCAGCTTTCTATAGTCCAACTCTGACATCCATACAGGACTACTGGAAAAACCATAGCCTTGACTAGACAGACCTTTGTTGGCAAACTAATGTCTCTGCTTTTTAATATGCTGTCTAGGTTGGTCATAACTTTTCTTCCAAGGAGCAAGTGCCTTTTAATTTCATGGCTTCAGTCACCATCTGCAGTGATTTTGGAGCCAAAGAAAAAAAGTCTGTCACTGTTTCCATTGTTTCTCCATCTATTTGCCATGAAGTGCTAGGACCAGATGCCATGATTTTAGTTTTCTGAATGTTGAGTTTTAAGCGAACTTTTTCACTGTCCTGTTTCCCTTTCATCAAGAGGCTCTTTAGTTCTTCCTTACTTTCTGCCATAAGGGTGGTGTCATCTGCATATCTGAGGTTATTGATATTTCTCCTGGCAATCTTGATTCCAGCTTGTGCTTCATCCAGCCCAGTATTTTTCATGATATAATCTGCATAGAAGTTAAATAAGCAGGGTGACAATACACTGCCTTGAGGTACTCCTTTCCCTATTTGGGACCAGTCTGTTGTTCCATGTCTATGTCTAACTGTTGCTTCCTGACCTGCATATAGGTTTCTCAAGAGGCAGGTCAGGTGGTCTGGTTTCCCATCTCTTTGAGAATTTCCCACAGTTTGTTTATGTCCACATAATCAAAGGCTTTGGCATAGTCAATAAAGCAGTAGATATTTTTCTGGAGCTCTCTTGCTTTTTCAATGATCCAAGAGATATTAGCAATTTGATCTCTGGTTCCTTTGCCTGTTCTAATTCCAGCTTGAACATCTGGAAGTGCCCAGCATCAGACTCTTTTCAAATGAGTCAGTTCTTCATATCAGGTAGCCAAAGTATTAGAGTTTCAGGTTCAACATCAGTCCTTCCAATGACTTTTCAGGACTGATTTCCTTTAGGATGGACTGGCTGGATTTTCTTGCAGTCCAAGGGACTCTCAAGAGTCTTCTTCAACACCACAGTTCAAAAGCATCAATTCTTTGGCACTCAGCTTTCTTTATAGTCTAACTGTAACATCCACACATGATGACTGGAAAAACCATAGCTTTGACTAGACAGATCTTTGTCAGCAAAGTAATGTCTCTGCTTTTTAATATGCTGTCTAGGTTGGTCTTTTCTTCCAAGGAGTAAGTGTCTTTTAATTTCATGGTTGCAGTCACCATCTGAAGTGATTTTGGAGCCAAAGAAAATAAGTCTGTCAGTGTTTCCATTGTTTCTCCATCTATTTGCCATGAAGTGATGGGACCCAATGCCATGATCTTAGTTTTCTGAATGTTGAGTTTTAAGCGAAAATTTTCACTGTCCTCTTTCCCTTTCATCAAGAGGCTCTGTAGTTCCTCTTCACTTTCTGCCATAAGGGTGGTGTCATCTGCATATCTGAGGTTATTGATATTTCTCCTGGCAATCTTGATTCCAGCTTGTGCTTCATCCAGCCCAGCGTTTCTCATGATGTACTCTGTATATAAATTAAACAAGCAGGGTGACAACATACAGCCTTGACATACTCCTTTACTGATTTGGAACCAGTCTGTTGTTCCATGTCCAGTTCTAACTATTGCTTCTTTACCTGTACACAGGTTTCTCAAGACACAGTCAGGTGCTCTGGTATTCCCATCTCTTTAAGAATTTTCCACAGTTTATTGTGATCCAGATAGTCAAAGGTTTTGGCATAGTCAATAAAGCATCCTGGAATGCGAAGTCAAGTGGGCCTTAGGAAGCATCACTATGAACAAAGCTAGTGGAGGTGATGGAATTCCAGTTGAGCTGTTTCAAATCCTAAAAGATAACGCTGTGAAAGAATGGCACTCAATATGCCAGCAAATTGGGCAAACTTAGCAGTGGTCACAGGACTGGAAAAGGTCAGTTTTCATTCCAATCCCAAGGAAAGGCAATGCCATAGAACGCTCAAACTACCAAACAATTGCACTCATCTCACATGCTAGCAAAGTAATTCTCAAAATTCTCCAAGCCAGGCTTCAATAGTACATGAACTGTGAACTTCTGTATGTTCAAGCTGGATTTAGAAAAGGCAGAGGAACCAGAGATCAAATTGCTATCATTCATTAGATCATTGAAAAAGAGAGTTCCAAGAAAACATCTACTTCTGTTTTATTGACTACACCAAAGTCTTTGACTATGTGGGTCACAAGAAAGAGTCAACAGAGATATGAAAAAGTGCTCAAATTCACTGGTTATCAGGAAAATGTAAAGTAAAACCAAAGTGTAATTGTAAAGGAATAGGTGAACAAAACCAGAAAATTTTAAGTATTGTCAAGAATGTAAAGCAATGGCAGTGCTTTCCCACTGTTGTTGGGAGTGTAAATTAGTGTAACCACTTTGGAAAACTGGTTGGCAATATTCCTAAAGTTTAATATATGCTTAGTTTATACCCCGGCAATTCTACTTCTATATATCCAGTTAAGATGCATATATACAGTCACCAAAAGACAGGTTTATAGATATGAATACATCAGCACTATTAGGACCCACAAACTGGAAAGAACTTTAAAATTTATCAATAGTAGAATGGACAAAATGTGATAAGTCCACACAGTGAAATAAAATAGCAATGAGAATAAACAAACTTTAACTACAAGAATAACAGGGATAAATATCACAAATATAATTTTGAGCTATAACAGGCAGACACAAAGAGTACATGTTGAATGATTTATTTATATTAAATTTTTAGAGAGATACAAAAGTTGGAGAAGTTCTATACAGTCAGCAAAAACAAGATCGAGAGCTGACTGTGGCTTAGATCATGAACTCATTGCCAAATTCAGACTTAAATTGAAGAAAGTGGGGAAAATCACTAGACCATTCAGGTATGACCTAAATCAGTTCAGTTCAGTTCAGTCGCTCAGTCGTGTCCGACTCTTTGCGACCCCATGAATCGCAGCACGCCAGGCCTCCCTGTCCATCACCATCTCCCGGAGTTCACTCAGACTCACATCTATCGAGTCAGTGATGCCATCCAGCCATCTCATCTTCTGTCGTCCCCTTCTCCTCCTGCCCCCAATCCCTCCCAGCATCAGAGTCTTTTCCAATGAGTCAACTCTTCTCATGAGGTGGCCAAAGTACTGGAGTTTCAGCTTTAGCATCATTCCTTCCAAAGAAATCCCAGGGCTGATCTTCAGAATGGACTGGTTGGATCTCCTTGCAGTCCAAGGGACTCTCAAGAGTCTTCTCCAACACCACAGTTCAAAAGCATCAGTTCTTTGGTGCTCAGCCTTCTTCACAAATCCCTCACAATTATACAGTGGAAGTGATAAGTAGATTTAAGGGACTAGATCTGATAGACAGAGTGCCTGATGAAGTATGGATGGAGGTTCGTGACATTGTACAGGAGACAGGGATCAAGACCATCCCCAAGAAAAGAAATGCAAAAAGGCAAAATGGCTGTTTGAGGAGGCCTTACACATATCTGTGAAAAGAAGAGAAGCAAAAAGCAAAGGAGAAAAGGAAAGATATTCCCATTTGAATGCAGAGTTCCAAAGAATAGCAAGGAGAGATAAGAAAGCCTTCCTTGGCCATCAGTGCAAAGAAATAGAGGAAAACAATAGAATGGGAAAGACTAGAGATCTCTTTAAGAAAATTACAGATATCAAGAAAACATTTCATGCAAAGATGGGCTTGATAAAGGACAGAAATGGTATGGACCTAACAGAAGCAGAAGATATTAAGAAGAGGTGGCAAGAATACACAGAAGAACTGTACAAAAAAGATCTTCAAGACCCAGATAATCACAATGGAGTGATCACTCACACTCACCTATAGCCAGACATCCTGGAATGTGGTCAAGTGGGCCTTAGGAAGTATCACTACGAACAAAGCTAGTGGAGGTGGTGGAATTCCAGTTGAACTATTTCAAATACTAAAAGATGATGCTGTGAAAGTGCTGCACTCAATATGCCAGCAAATTTGGAAAACTCAGCAGTGGCCACAGGACTGGGAAAGGTCAGTTTTCATTCCAGTCCCAAAGAAAGGCAATGCCAAAGAATGCTCAAACTACTACACAATTGCACTCATCTCACACGCTAGTAAAGTAATGCTCAAAATTCTCCAAGCCAGGCTTCAGCAATACATGAACCGTGAACTTCCAGATGTTCAAGCTGGTTTTAGAAAAGGCAGAGGAACGAGAGAACAAATTGCTATCATTCACCAGTTCAGTTCAGTTGCTCAGTCATGTCCGACTCTTTGCGACCCCATGAATCACAGCAGGCGAGGCCTCCCTGTCCATCACCAACTCCCGGAGTTCATTCAAACTCATGTCCTTCGAGTCGGTGATGCCATTCAGCCATCTCATCTTCTGTCATCCCCTTCTGCTCCTGCCTCCAATCCCTCCCAGCATCAGGGTCTTATCCAATGAGTCAACTCTTCACACGAGGTGGCCAAAGTATTGGAGTTTCAGCATCAGATCATTGAAAAAGGAAGAGAGTTCCAGAAAAAGATCTATTTCTGCTTTATTGGCTATGCCAAAGCCTTTGACTGTGTGGATCACAATAAACTGGGGAAAATTCTTAAAGAGATGGGAATACCAGTAACCTACCTCTTGAGAAACCTATATGTAGATCAGAAAGCTACAGTTATAACTGGACATGGAAGAATAGACTGGTTCCAAATAGGAAAAGGAGTACATCAAGGCTGTATATTGTCACCCTGTTTATTTAACTTATATGCAGAGTACATCATGAGAAAAGCTGGGCTGGATGAAGCACAAGCTGGAATCAAGATTGCCAGGAGAAATATCAATAACCTCAGATGACACCACTGTTATGGCAGAAAGTGAAGAAGAACTAAAGAGCCTCTTGATGAAAGGGAGAGAGGACAGTGAAAAAGCTGGCTTAAAAAAAAAAAGTTGGCTTAAAGCTCAAGCTCAACATTCAGAAAACTAAGATTATAGCATCTGATCCCATCACTTCATGGCAAATAGATGGGGAAACAGTGGAAACAGTGGCTGACTTTTTTTGATGGGCTCCAAAATCACTGCAAATGGTTATTCCAGCCATGAAATTAAAAGACACTTACTCTTTGAAAGGAAAGTTATGACCAACATAGACAGCATATTATAAAGCAGAGACATTACTTTGTCAACAAAAGCCCGTCTAGTAAAGCTATGGTTTTTCCAGTGGTCATGTATGGATGTGAGAGTTGGACTGTGAAGAAAGCTGAGTGCAGAAGAATTGATGCTTTTGAACTGTGGAGTTGGAGAAGACTCTTGAGAGTCCCCTGGATTGCAAGGAGATGCAACAAGTCCATCCTAAAGAAATCAGTCCTGGGTGTTCATTTGAAGGATTGATGTTGAAGCTGAAACTCCTATATTTTGGCCACCTAATGCGAAGAGCTGACTCATTTGAAAAGACCCTGATGTTGGGAAAGATTGAAGGCAGGAGAAGAAGGTGACGACAGAGGATGAGATGGTTAGGTGGCATAACTGACTCAATGGGCACGAGTTTGGGTAAACCCTGCAATTTGATGATGGACAGGGAGGCCTGGCATGCTGTGGTTCATGGGGTCACAGAGTCGGACGGACATGACTGAGCTACTGAACTGAATTCAACTGAACAATGAATTTATCCTATTAGACATCAGGACACTGTTTACTTTGGAAGGGGACTCAGAGGTTTCTGGGGTGCTGGTACTGGTTTTATCAAGGTGTTGTTTTCACTCTGTGAAAATTCATTGAGCAGTGTACTTATAATTTGAGCTATTTTTCTGAATTTTTGATATACTAAAATTAAAAGTATGCTTTGAAAGGCAGGTATATTAAAATAAACATTTACTTTAAAAAAGATCCTTAGATCTAGCCTCCCACGGAACACATTTTTAGAAATGCTGACCTATTGATTCTGCTATTGATATATATTTTTCAAGTCTTATTTTTTAATTGAAATAATATAAGATGAAAGGATATTCCTGGGAAAACATTAATGGACACTTTTATAATTAATATTCAAGCTATCATTATTTATATATTGAAGATAACTTCAAGTGATAAATTATGGAGAAAACATTTAATGAACATTTGTAAACTGATAAAAGAAATAGATACATTTTAGTTATATGAATTTTAAAACAGGGTCAAACTGAGATTGTTTTTTCAATTTGGAGAAATAGAAAATATAAACTTTCAATAACTTCATAAGAAATGTGTAGAAAATATTCTTCAACAAATAGCCCTTTTGTGGATTTACTTATTATAATTAAACCTTATTTTTTGTTACATCATTGAAATATGTGTTAATCTGCACTCATGCTAATTTATAAAATGTTATCTACCTTCCAAGTCCCTTAATATGTGTTTTACTATTTCAGAGACATTTTTGATGGCAGAGTGTGCCTGGATGTTCATGTAGATGCTTTTCCCTTACACTAATTAAATAATTAAATCACTTACTCCAGAATGTTGAAATGCCAGATGCCCAGTTTCTCGGCTTCCACAGACTTTGTACTCTGACAACCAACAATTGCTCTATGTGTTTGACATTCAGAAATTCGAGAGAATAGGTCAGGACTGTGGTGAGTTGGTTTGCATTTTAAATAGCTAGGAGTGAAAAGAGAGCAAGGGAATGTGTCCAGTGGTAATTTCTGTTAGTTATTTTCTGCAGTTCTCTTAAGACTTTTTGTTTTTCAAGAGATATTAAATGCTAGACTGGTTGATCCTACCATGACTTTATTTGTCTGGTAGTAATCCCTCTGGAAGATTATAGGAATCTGAAAGTCTGACTATTCAAAAATTATATATTTATAATACAGTCAAATGAGATCATTATACTTATTATCATGGTGCCCATTTTTAAGAGAATTAGAATAGTTGATTATGACACTTTTTTTTTGTGATAAGAGCTTTAGGATATCTCTGCTTAAATTACTTTTTATTTAGCAGATTTATAATTAGCAAATTTATTTCACATAAAAATGTAATATTTATAGTTCTTTTTACTTAGATTTACAAAAGAAAGACTGTTTAGAAAATTTAAAATATTAATTCAATCACAAATTTTATATTAGCCGATTATACATTAATTTTTCTCTTTAGTAGAAATGTTTACATTATATTTTATACTCAAATTTTGTCACATGTGCTTTTTCCTCCTTACCTGTTACAGAAAGTGCAAATGATGTGAGTAAAATGATCAAAAGGGAGAGAAGGAAGGAGAGGCAGCAAGGAGAACAGTGACAGTAGCAAGGTGTCAGGCAAAATTAGCAAACTGAAAGATTCATATCTGAATAACCAAGAGACAGGTCACACTGTGTGGGAATTCACAGCTTTGTTGCTGTACAGACGTTTATGGAAATAAAAGATGAGGGCATTCTTATCCCTTGTCACTGACTTCCTGAGCCAGCAGCAATAACTGATAGAGTCTGAGTCTGTGTGATGACTTCATGGAGGGCAGTGAAGATGCTGTGAAGTGATGACAGAGTGATGTTCATGAGCTGAAGCCAGCAGAATGCTTCATGGTGCCACTATTATGGGGTATCATTACAATATGGGATGGTGGGGAGGTGTCTAGGCCTTCTTGAATGGATGGGCCTCACTGGCTAAGATTCTTAATAATTTCTTAGAGCATCCAGAACTTGATCAGGACTCCACTGTGAGGTGTCAGCTATGCTTATGCAAATATTTATAACTTAGTTGAAGCCACTGTGTTACCAAATACAAGTTTGTACTGCTTGCCCCATGACAGATCAGTAAATCAAGAGACGGGTTGTTGGGGCAAGGAATAGTGACTTTATTTGGAAAACCAGCACACTGAGAAGATGGTGAACTACTACTCTCCCAAAGAACCATCTTACCCAAGTTAGATTTCAACCTTATTTATACTAAGAGAAGAGAGGGTATGCAGACTTCTTGGTGTCAGAATCCTTTGCTCTTGAAGCTATCCACAGAGGGGTCAGGTCATGATGTTTCTGTAAACCTCCAACAAGACAAATGTATTCTATTTTGGGATTTTTTATCTGTATACGAATGGAAAAGTGTTATATAAAGTATTATACCTTTAAAGAGCCTTGAGAATTGGATATCCTGTACATTTCAGACTATAGACAATATTCTTAAAGTAAAGGCAATATAATACAAAGTTTAAAGAAAAAGAAACAGATCTACTATGGAGTCATATTTATTCTTCCATATTACAATTGTGCTGTGAATACACATCTCTTTTAGAGATTATATTCAACTGTTTGCAAGCAAGCATGCAAATGAATGCTCCAAGCATTGTTATTTATTTATGAATAATTTGGGTAGACTCCACTGGAATATTATAGTCAAAATTCTGGTGCGTGGAATAGGAGAAATCAGTTAAGTAATTTTTCTTAAGAAACCCTCTAATGGGAGATTTCCTTCCTAGATGAATCCTTGTCACTTTAATGTTTACCACTTTATTCTATTTGGTCATCTCAGAAGCACTTATGGAGCTTCAAGACCCTGAATCAATATGAACAGTCTTTACCATAGATTCTTTATGATTACTGTTTCTTTAAAAAGCTATTGTGTAAGTTTTCACACCTCAAACCGACTTTCCTTGTTTCTTTGGGATTACATTACACAACTGACAATCTGTCAGGCTAATGTACAATATTCACTGGCTCATTATCAAAATTACATCATTGCAAAAAATAGGTAAGTGTTCATACAGTTGTCCCTTAGTATCCATAGGGGATTGGCTGCAGGACCCCTTTGGGTACCAGAATCCACAGATTCTCTAGTCCTTTACAGAGAGAGGTATAGCATGCATGGGTTCAACCAGCCACAGAAGGAACCACAAAATACAGTGGGGCTGGCTGTGTGATGTTATATCCAGCCTTGTCTATATTACAATTAGCCTGTAATTGATCATGGAGAGCACCATGGAATTGAAAATATGATAAATCACCTTTGGGTGTAGGAGAGAGAACATAACCATAAAGTTGGTAAGAGCTAGGATAAAATTCAACTTCTCTTTCTTTTCCTGGAAAGTTATTAACTTTCTTTAAATTTTCTGTTTTTTCCCCGAATTTAAAACAAATAAGAGTGTTGTGAAAATTAACTACTGGACAAAGCACCTGGCACACTACAGTTTCCTAAAATACTTTTGAATACTTTCTTTTCCTCCATTCTGCTGGAAGAACTGGTGCTAGAATCTGGGGTGAGAATGAGTTATATTGCAGGTCTTGAGTCTGCAGCTTCAGAGGAGAAGGGCCAAAATTTGGGTTCCAGTGAAGTTCTCCATTAGGGATGACATGTCTCAAACAGTTGCACTTAAGATCTTCTCTGGGGGTTGCTGCTGTTGTTCTGTCGCTCAGTCATGCCCAACTCTTTGCGACCCCATGGACTGTGGCATACCTGGCTTCCCTGTCCATCACTATCTCCCAGAGTTCGCTCAGACTTCATGTCTGTTGAGTCAGTGATGCCATCCAACCATCTCATCCTCTGTCATCCCCTTCTCCTCCTGCCTTCAATCTTTCCCAACATCAGGGTCTTTTCCAATGAGTTGGCTTTTTGCATCATCTGGCCAGAGTATTGGAGCTTCAGCTTCGGCATCAGTCCTTCTAATGAATATTCAGGACTGATTTCATTTAGGATTGACTGGTTTGATCTCCATGCAGTCCAAGGGGCTCTCAAGAATCTTTTCCAGTACTGCAGCATGAATTCTTCAGCCCTCAGCCTTTTTTATTGTTCAGGTCTCACACCTCTGCATGACTACTGGAAAAACCATAGTTTTGACTATATATGGACCTTTGTGGGCAAAGTAATGTCTCTGCTTTTTAATACACTGTCTAGGTTTGTCATTGCTTTTCTTCCAAGGAGCAAGTATCTTTTAATTTGTGTACTGTCCACAGTGATTTTGGAACCCAAGAAAATAAAGTCTGTGGGGGAAGCAAAGATAAAATCCCTGATGATGGAAGCCTCTCCCTGGCATTACAGTATCTCTGCAGAATCAGGGATGGCACCACCTCTTCCCAGTTTAGAGAGCTGTGCTGAGGGGGTAACAAGCCTGAGCCTGGGAAGTGGGAAACCCATGGGTGGGTAGAATGAATCCTAGTACTGGATATCAAACTGATCAAGGCATAGGGTCTCCCAACAAGGATTGGTCCTGGTGAAGACAAGCCCTCCTTACGCAGTAGAGAAGTGGATGGGCCTGCAGGACATACTGTCCTGGATTCAACGGAAGGAAAATCAGGAAAATTTCAAACACACAGAGCAAACGTGGTCTGGATAGAGCTTCCTATGTTAAGCACAATAGAAATAAAACAACTAACAATAAGAATAAGAACAAAAGAATTCTAACTATGGTAGACAACTAAAAACAAACATACAAAAACCTATGCTTACATTCCAAGTGGAAAAGAGAGAAGTAAACTAGTATACAGAGCACAGAAAAAAACCCTAATCTAAAAGGAAGCATTACCCAGAAAACACATTCTTGTTGATTCACTCTGCAGAGAAGCTTACTGAAAATATGAATTCATTAAAACCAGGCCTCAAAGATAAGATGATTAAAGAACAGAATGGGATAAAAAGAGGGATTGCTAAAATAAGAATGTAAATTTAAAACCAAAGCAACATTATTACAGATATAATAAATAACTAATAACTTAGGATCAAAGGGAATGGAAACAAACTTAAAATTTAATGTGAGGGATGGAGTCAAGGTTTGAGATAATTACAAATAATGCAAAAGAAAATGACTAAAGGGAGTAAGCAGTCACAAACATTTCTCAAAGAAGAGAGCGTCTTTTTGATTTCATGGATTTCCTTCCAAAAAGGAGGAGAGTCTATAGGCACATAATCATTTCCATTTGCTTTTACCAAGACTGGAACAAGATGGAAAAGATGAAGGTGTGGTTCTTCACTGAAGTGACTTCTAACTGCCAAGGGACTCTAAAAATGTCTTTTTTAGTGCAGTGATGAAATTGTTTTATAAATCTCCCTGGTTATATAAGGGGAAAAATAATAATTCTGAGGATAGTGCAGCCTGGAAAAATTCTCATCTTCCCCAAATTTTGGTTAACAGTGTGTAACAGGATGGTGAATGAGACTTCTTGTTTTGGAATTGTTGCTAAAAATGCAGACTGTAGAAAACTAATGAATGTTTCCATGTTCTGCAGAGGGCCATCAGTAAGCTCTGAGCATCTCTCTTTTGTATCCTAGCAAGAGATCATATGGACTAAAATACATTTTAAAGGCTCAAAGAATAAAACAAATTACATGAAATTTCATGAAATGGGTGAAGGGGGTCAAACGTTTCAGTTATAAAATGAGTAAGTCATCAGGATGTACTGTTCAGCATGGCAACTAGAGTTAATAGTACTGTGTTGCATATTTGAAAGTTGCTGAAAGAGTAGATCTTAACATTTTCATCACAGGAAAAACGTTTTGAAACTACATATGTTGATGCTAGCTATTGTGGTGATCATTTGCAATACATACACAGATTGAGTCATTATGTCGTACACCAGAAATTAATATACTGTCATATGTAAATTAATCTTAATCTTTTAAAAAAGCAAATCACATGAAAAGAGACAGCTAAAGGTGGTAAAGAATCCACCTGCAATGCAGGAGACATAGGTTTCATTCCTGGGTTGGGAAGGAAATGGCAACCCACCCCAGTATTCTTGCCTTGAGAATCCCATGGACAGAGGAGCCCAGTCCATGGGGTGGCAAAGAGTAGGATGTGACTGAGTGACTAGCCAATTGGCCTTACTACTCCAACTCATTCCTAGTAGAGGAATTCCTCCTCTTACTCATTCCCAGGAGATAACAAAAGTTATGGGCTTCAAGGATACTCACTGTAGTTTTGAGTTCTTCACCAATAAAGGAGTGCCATGGCTTTTCTCTCCTCACAGCCATCCCCTTACAAACCAAGATAAATCGGTTTGAGGGGAGTACCTTATAGGAATTGGGGGTGCCTGGAAGATGCCAGCGTTGGTTTCTCAGTCATGGCATAGATGTCCGTTCCCATGGCAGCCTTGCAGGTCTGTTCCACAGCTATGGAAGTCGTGGGTGGGGCAAACTGAGAGCAACTACAAGGCTGAGAGGGAGCAGCAGGTGAGAAGATCTTGCATCCACTGTTTAGGGCACAGACAGGCAGAATTTTACATAGGGGGTTACCTGTTGCAAAGGAACCACGTGTGCTTGATCACCAGTGATGGCGTTTGAGGCAAGGCTGGAAGCGCTGAGTCAAAACACATGTGTCACGTTAGAAGCCTAGGCAGTGGGAGGGCTCCTCCAAGAGCCACCCAACAGAGTTCGCGTGTGCTCTCCTCCAGAAAGGAAGTGTTTCAACCCTTACCAGAGGGAGCGTTTTTGGCTGAGAGAGGAGGAAGACTGCGTGGTAGGTAATGTTTTTTTGTCACTATTCTCTAAACTCTTCTTTCAGCCTCAATAAAGGAAAAGTTAAAGTCAGGAAAGAGAGGCCAGAAGGAGAAGTACTAGTAGCCTGGGTTAGGAGAGGGGAATGTTTATTGGGTGTGAAATTTAAGTCTTTAACTTGTGCGGGATTAGACACATGTAGGCCCCGGCTCAAATTTTTTTAAGAGGCAAGAAAAAAAAAGAAAAAAAAAGAAAGCTGCTCAATTGTGTCTGACTCTTTGTGATTTCCATGGACTATGTAGCCCTGCAGGCTCCTGTGTCCATGGGATTCTCCAGGCAAGAATACTGGAGTGGGTTGCCCTTCCCTTCTCCAGGGGATCTTCCTGACCCAGAAATTGAACCTGGGTCTCCTGCATTGCAGGCAGATTCTTTACCATCTGAGCTACTGGGGAAGCCTGCAGCAAGGGAAGACTGCTCTAAAAAAAGTTTACACAATATTTGTGTATCCTGGCTGGGGCCCTTTTATGCATTCCTGGCCTAGTAATTTTTGCCTTCTATCTATAGCTCTATTGGTAGAAGTGGATGGTCTGACCCACACACCCAGTTTCTTCCTCTACCTCTCTGAGGCTTCTTTCCCATGAGCGCCCTTTTGGAATAGATTTCACCTGTTCTCTCCTAGATGGGCCCTTTTTCCTGTTGTAGCGGAGGAGGTGGTGGTGTAGTGGGGGTGGGGGGTTGTAGTGAGGGGGTGCTGACACAACCAGGTTTTTCTTGCTATTTCACTATGTCACACAAGCACTGCTTCTGGAATCCTTGATAGATATAATGAATAGGTAAGAGGGAAAAGAAAGTGGAGGAAAAATGATGCCAATGAAAGTGGGATAAACAAGAAAAGTTAAAAAAAAAAGACAGATGGGTTAACTTAAAAGAGAAAATCAATCAAGGGTGGTGGAGTGACATCAGAAGTTGCTTCAAATTTCTGTCTTTGGAACTGACATTTGTGGACAACCCTGCTCTGTGTTTCTGGTTTGCACAACTGAATGGAGCTCATTGAAAGGAAATATGGAGAAGGCAATGGCACCCTACTCCAGTACTCTTGCCTGGAAAATCCCATGGACAGAGGAGCCTGGTGGGCTGCAGTCCATGGGGTCACTGAGAGTCGGAGATGACTGAACGACTTCACTTTCACTTTTCACTTTCATGCATTGGAGAAGGAACTGGCAACCCACTCCATTGTTCTTGCCTGGAGAATCCCAGGGACGGGGGAGCCTGGTGGGCTGCTGTCTATGGGGTTGCACAGAGTCGGACATGACTGAAGTGACTCAGCAGCAGCATGAATGGTATTATTATGATTTTATAACAGTCTAAGCCTCTCACTGCTGTGTGAAAATGAGTGAGCACTACATTTTACTAAACTGTTAGCTTGCTTTGGCAGCTGTTACACTGTGATAAATGATTGTGGAATTAATTAATTGAAGAGGTTATTATACTATTAAAATTATTTCCACTGAGGAGTAATGATGAAAATTCATTGTTAGCCAACAAGTGTCCACCATTCATTAATGGGTAATTTCTCTCCTAGTATCATAGATTTTTTTTTTTTTGAAACACATCTCTATTAGACCACATATTAGAGCTTTATTTGAAGAGGTGCCAATTTTTTTTAATCATTCCATTAAAGAAGCGGTTGCAAAGAAAGGAGGGTCAAGATCTCCCATTTTAATTTGCCTTCTTTCCTTTCAGTACTATCTCATTTTCCCTCAGTAAATTGTCAAATGATTCAGTTAGATTTGAGCTGAATTTACCAGTTCACTGCTGTTAAGTTTCTTCATGTGCATAGAACAATTACTTACTAAAATGTGGGCATCAATTTTTATTGATATAAAGGCATCATCTTTCCTTCCTGTAGTTATTAGAGAAGTAAGTATTCCTATTAATTGCTGTTCCATCAAGTATATTTTAAATGTCCTTGTGAGCTCAACTCTATTTCAGAATACCTGGAAATTATAGCAAGAAGAGTTGGTAACTTATTTTACTTATTCTTTAACAAGGGAAATTGTGATGTGACAAGTGGAACTCTTTTTTTCAATAGTGTCTCATTTATTGTCTTCATTTTAATACAATAAATAAATTCCTTTCATTCTTATAGAGCAGATTCCAATTGACACTCATTGTGAACAAACTCTCCTACTGTTTCTCATCCTAGTATCAACTTGTGAATCTTCACAAGTGGAATTCTTAAACAATGACCCTGTGAACTCACTTTAGGTAGTTTGGACAGTGAGCCATTACCCAGGACGAGGGGCTACACCCAAAATTAGTATCCCACAGGACTGGTGGTCTCCCTTTCTTTGTCAGTAGGGGCTGTACCTATAGACATAGTCTCCAGCTGGTGGGCAGCTTGCTTTGCCCAGACAATGCCTATGAATAGCTGGCACCCTATAAGGTTGTTCTAGTGTTTTCTCCCTAAGAGGAGAAGTCGCAGTGGGGCGGGGGTCCTTTCCCTGGAACATGAATGGATGTTGCAGTTGCATCGAGGCACCCGGTCCTCAGTCACTTCTCTGTGGGGATGACGGTAGGGTGGAGGACTGGGGTCCTTTCTTTTTAGACCTTGGTCTTCTGAGTTTCCCCAGTAGAGCCTGTGCGTGCTATAGAATGGAGGGAGCCACCTTATGGGACAGAGAAACATGGTATATTGGGTCTTAAAAATTGTGACAATAGTACAACTTCACTTTTATGGTTTCTTGGAGGAGAAATTTCCCCTAAACATGCCAGGTCTTTTACTCCACACCTTATTCTCTCCAGTCAGGGGTAAATGAGTTATTGGGCTGGTAGAAATTGATCAATATTTATCAGTTGTTAGGAGCTAACCTCGGAGAAGGCGCTGGCACCCCACTCCAGTACTCTTGCCTGGAAAATCTCATGGGCGGAGGAGCCTGGTAGGCTGAGCAACTTCACTTTCACTTTTCACTTTCATGCATTGGAGAAGGAGATGGCAACCCACTCCAGTGTTCTTGCCTGGAGAATCCCAGGGACGGGGGAACCTGGTGGGCTGCTGTCTATGTGGTTGCACAGAGTTGGACACAACTGAAGCGACTTAGCTGCAGGAGCTAACCTATCAATAGTTTTAGATGAAAGGCATTCAGGGTTTCTTTCCCCTTGCCTCTCTACTCTGGAGGAGGGAAAACAGTGACTTGTGTAGATGTCTTGCTCTGTTCCTAGGGCTGGAGTTGGATGGCAGAGAGAGTTTAAGCCTAGCTAGTGCTCACACTAAACTGTTTCTTCCAACGCGGCCTTTACCAGCGACAGGGATGGCAGTCTGGACTCCCATTTACCCTGTAAACTTGTCTTATTTTTCAATTGGCTGAGGACCAAGGGGAAGAACATGGCACTGACTGGGCTCCCTTGGGTTCCAGCAGCTCCAGCATCTTCTCTAGTGGGGAACTCCTGCAGGGTTGAAGCATGGCCTCCAGTGCTGTTCTTCACAGATGCTCTCTGCACTGACTGATTTACTGTTAGTTGGAAGGTAGTGCTGTAGGGGGAGATTTCAAGTCCCAAATGTTTGAAACTGAGCGTTTGGATCTGGTCAATTTGAAGATGACACCCCACTAGAAGCATTTTCCTTCCAGGCTAAATAAACAAGCTAATAGATCTTCCTTTTGCAGTCCAAATGCTTTGCTCAGCCCCATTCGTACTGGGGCAAAGACAATCTATCTGGAAACGAATAATATTATCTGTGAAATATAGTCATAGGTATTTCATGGTCAGTTAGCTTAACTCTATCCTGACTGTTGAGGAGCTCTTAAATGGTTTCAGGAGTTTTTGTGGAGATAAAACATAATTTAAAGTGGTAACCAAGCATGCAAAATCTAGCATTAAAAATGTAAGTCATACAGAAGGAGAAATATCATATGACATCCCTTTAATGGAGAGTCTAAAAAGAAATGATACAAATGAATTTTGTTTACATAATAGAAAGAGAGTCACAGACATAGAGAATGAACTTCTGATTGCCGGGGGAAGAAACAGAGGGGACATGGGTCGGGAGTTGGGGGTCGACAGGCACACTCTGCTGTATTTAAAATGGATAACCAACAAGGTCCTACTATACAGCACAGGGAACTCTGCTCAGGGTTGTGTGGTGGCCTGGATGGGAGGGGAGTTTGGGAGAGAATGGATATATGTATATGTATGGCTGAGTCCCTTTGCTGTTCACCTGAAACTATCACAGCTTTGTTAATCAGCTATACTCCAATATGATATAAAAAGTTTAAAAAAAAGTCTAAGCTGAAATTCTATTAAACTCTAAACATGCCATAAATAAATGACTTATTTACCAAGTTGGTTTGTTGGGCAGAGAATTCAGATAGAAGAATCTTCATAGTTTCCTAAAAGATAGACTTATTTAAGATGACTTGATATTAGTAACAGATAGCTGCTTCAGATATAAATTTCTTGAGAGGCTAGTTCTAAGTAGCCTGGACACAGCTTCTTTGTGCGTTGTCAGGCCTTAGTGTATAATTATCTGTTTGACGATATTCTGAGATTTGAAAGACGTGTTTTGAAGTTAAACTGAATTAATAGGAAAACTTCTGTTTTAAAATGAGCGAAAGTATACAGTGTGTGTGTATGTGTGTGTGTGTGTGTGTGTGTGTGTGTGTTTAAAGCTTAAGTAAATCAAAGTAGTCTCTTGGTGACCCAGAGTTCTCATTGAGTTCATTTTACTGAAATGCTTTTCATGCAAAAATAAAATCTTTTTATGACAAACTGATGGTTTTCCTAGTAGGTGAGTTTGTTATTATATTTGAATACACTGCTAGAAATCATATTACCTGCCTATAGGAAATGTGGATAGATTAAATTTGTCCAGGTTCTCTGTAAAGGATTAAACAAATTTGAGAAACTGATATGAGAACAGTAAGGAGAAAGAATATCTCTCTCTCCTTTTCTCATTTCAATGTCCTAGGGATTTAGTTAAGCCTTAAGACTTCTCAAGTTTGTATTACACATGATTATTTATGCCCTTTCTTTCATTTTACCTTTATTCTTCTTTGATATTCTCATTTCTTTTCTTCCTAAATATCAGCAGTTTTTATCCATAGCTTTATTGTGTCACATTTCATTTTTCTAGACGGTGACTCCTTAAAGGAATTAGAGTGTGATTGTTGTATTCATTGAACAATGCCTGCACAGCATAGTACCCAATAATTATTTATTCGCTAAATAAATGTGCTATTAGTATGTGAATAGGTAATTTGTTATACAGAAACCTTCTTTGTATCCTGCTTTATAATTTTATATTACAGAAGACTATTCTGCATATATTCTACAGCAGAAACAGCATCATCCTGATATTCTTTCCTCTTCAGCAAAATAGGTTTAATTGCAAGATATGCTTCATTGCAAAGTTCCAGTGATGATTCACTGATTTTCATTATTGCGCTGACCCCTCACTGTTCTTCATTGCTCATGCCATCATCACTAATGAAGAAATACTTTCAAACAGTGGGATGGACCATGTGATTTATCTAGTCAGCCTAACTGGAGACTGTTGAAAGAAAAGTAATTAGCTATTTCCTGGAAGTTTAGTAGAATTATTTTTTCCCCTTTTTACCTGGGTGTAAAATATCAACACATCTACTTATAATACTTTTAAAGGTTCTGGATAAGTGTTTTCTATAAGGAATATAATTTGCATGTCTTGAAATGACTCAGCCTCATATAGGATTAAAATATATCTGACAGAAATGTGGTTTATTGTTTCTGAGAGGACAGAACTTCAGGGCATGGGCAATGACGTAAAGATGCCATTTGAGTGTAGACAAATGTCCAACATGGAAAGAAGGGGACACAGCTATATCTGCATGATGCTCTCCACCTTTGTTAAGCATCCTCTAGCAGTTGGGTCTTTGCCATATAACCTTCTTTGAAAATTGTCTTATAGAATTTCATTCCTGTAACCTGTACATGAGACGCCTCAGTGATGTGAGACAGGCTAAGGAGTATGTCTGTTCTTTGAGTTAAGAGCAAGCTTGTTTACAAATGTTTTCAAATATATAATTATCAAAAGTGATGGACTTCTGTTGTGTTGATTCTTTCTGTGCCTCCTCATGAACACATCCAGGAGTATTACTTCCTAGTTTAGGGAAGGTATAAGTTCAGTGTAGGAAGAAACATTTTGACATTTTAATAAATCCTATTATTAGAAAACTGACATTTTGGTTTATAAATAAGCTTGGGATTTCCAAGGATATGATATAACTGAAAAATACTGTATTTGAGCTTCTGTCAGGAAGACATGTTGAGAAAATGCCAGGTACATAAAGTTCCGGTGCTTTCCTCATTAAGTACATTTTATTATCACCATGTTGTGCTCTGACCTGCCTGTAAGTACTTACGCTCATTCCCAAGGCCTGAAAAGTACACTATACAGGGGCTGCCGCTGGGCCAAGAGCCGTTGAGTCTTAAGATGCCTCTTTGGAGTGTGCGTAGCAAAATAGGTCATGCATAGTCACACAGAAATGCTGAGTAGTTTCCTTTTATGTATGTATAGTTTGGGGCATTGCTATTCTTTGCCTAGAGTTTATAACTCTGCTGTATCAAGATAATCTTTTAGTTAAGGGATATTTGGAAGCTTTTTATTTTAAAAAGCTTGGTCACTGTGATCAATAATTTAAAGAATTAATTTAGTAGTGAAATTCCTTTAAAAATACATGAAATTTTTCAGTGTGAAATTTGCATTCCCTTTGTGGAAGGGCTGTTTTCCAGTAAATATAGTCAATAAATTTATCTCTGAAGGCACGAATATGTGCATAAGACCCTTGAAACATCTGGTGAAGTGGTTTCTTTGAGAAAAGCCAAAATATAGTGCTTTGAGGCTAGTCAACTATAAGAAATCTCCTTTTGATATGAAATTAAAGTGTTTTTATTACAGAGAAAAAAAATCCCTTTCAAATTTTGTTTGAGTACCCAGTATCTCTTTAAAAAAACTTTTTGCAGATTAAAAAATAACTGAAACATACTGTTATCAGTTTTATCAAAAACTCTATGAAAATAATATTAGGGATTATGTATAATCTAAACTAATAAACATGACAGATTAAATGTTAACCCAGAAGACTCTATTTCACAAGATTAGAGACAAAATATGAGCTTTTAAAAAATTGATAGTCATGTAAAGAAAAATTAAAAAATAGTCATTAATATTACATAGTAAATATGAATTTTGTCAACATATGTTAAGTATATACATATTTAATAAATAGCTGTTAGTATCTAAAATAGCTCCCATCAAATTTTCTAAGCATAAACTCTTCAGGGGCAGAATTAAATTATGGATTAGTGAGTTTTTGTGCCAGCAAGTGAACTATGAAGCAAAATGTCCTCTTTGCTCCTTCCTCTTTTTCTCTTGTTCCTTCTGCTCTTTCTTCTGCCTTTTCCCTTTCCCATTTTTTTCTTCCTCCTGTTTTCTCTTTCCCCTTTTCCTTTTCCCCCTCACATTTGGTATCAGTGATTATTCACTGGGGATACACAGGTGAAAAGATAGCGTTTCTGTCTTCCTGGAACCCGTGATTCAGTGAGAAAGTGCTAATCAGGCATCCATTAATCAATGTGATAAGTGACTTAATAGTACACGGAAATCATGGAGAAGAGACAGTGAAGAGTGAAGAGTGTTCTCGTATTTAGGGTAACACAATCTGAAGCTAGAGTACTTTGAAAGAAGGGAGTGAACTTGTTAAGGATTTGGGGAGAAAGATAGAGGATTTGAGAAAAGGCGGCATCATATGTATAAATGTGGAAGTGTGAGATAATGTAACTTCAAGCCCTTCGCTTGGATTTCAAATACAGATAGCAGTTTGGGAGACTAGTCTGAGTAGGTAGGCATGGATTATATTTTAAAGGTCTTTTGTTTAGAAAGGGATTTAAACTTTATTGTACAGAGGTCAGCATACTTTGCCTGCAATAAGCCAGGTAGTATGTATTTTTGGTTTTGTGGGCCATTTAGTCTCTACAACAGGGACAACTTGTCTTTGTAATGATAAAACAGCATGGACAATATGTGAATGAACAGGGGTGCATTCTAAAAACCTTACGGATGCTGAAATTTGAAATTTAAATAATTTCTGCATGTCATGAAATTTCTTTTTCCAAACATTAAAAATGTAAAAACTATTCTCAGCTCACAGATTGTACAAATGGACTCTAGTTCAGATCTGACCCACAGGCTGTAGTATGATGACAACTCCTACAGGAGATGATGAAATTTACTGAAGAATTTCATCTGGGATGGATGTATGATCCTATTGGTAATCTAGAAAGTTTTCTCCAGTATGGCATGTTTAAAGCCAAACTCTGAGGAATCATATGGGAAGTTGCTCTGTGTAGAATGGGTCCCAAGAGCCAGTAATCTTAGGAAGTACTCCAATTTGTATCTTTTTCTTAGAGATTCACAAAGCACATTAGTGTGTTAAGGACACTGATAAAGGGTGCAGAGAACAACTTGTTTATGTTGTTAACTTGATGTTCACTACTCTTATGGAAACTTCTTTGGAACATGACTTAGGACATGTTATTTTAATGGAAATTAATAGAGAAGTGAAGTGAAGATCATTAGGAGCAATGAAGCAGAAATCCATTGCAAAATTTCCTGAAAAAATATTGAAGGAACAAAGCAGGGAGTAATGGCAGAATGTACAAACTTCATTTTTATCAAAGAAACACAAAATCTAGACGAGAAAAGGGGGACAATCAAATATTTTTGTATACAAATGGGAAAAAAATAAACACATAGTCTTTATATGTATGTGTGTAGCTTCTTAGACACAGCATATAAAAACAGCACATTTAGAAAATAAAAACTAATGAAGAGTGAAGGAATAATTGAGGACTTAAGTTGAGCTCCTGGTTTTCTGTTTATCTACCAAGTGCAATGGGGTAGAGCCTGTAGTGCTCAAATGGTCAAAGGAAGATGATTGAGGATCACCTCAATAACGTTCCAACATGCAAAAAAGAAAACAAAGATGATTTTAAAAAAATGTAGATTACTTTCTAAGACTGTCAATCAGAGTTCTTGGTTGCTAATAGTAAAAACTGGATAATTTAGGTTGAAAAGAAATTTACTATAAATGTATTCGCTCACAGATTCAATACAAAGGTAGAGAGCCTGGCTTAGAATACAGGCAGTGAGCAAACAGCAGAAGCCACAGTCTGGGTTGCCTCGTGGGACTGATTTCTAAACTTGTCTGGTGTCTTCACATTCTTCTCCCAAGACCCAAAGTCTTGAGGAAGAAGATCAGATACCTGAGTAGCTAGCCTACTTGCCATGCTGTGGTTCTGTATCCCAGGGCTAGGATACTACCTCCTTCCTTAAGCTCTCATGTTAGAGGTGGGGTACTCTATCCTGCCAGTCGTATACCAACTGAGAATAGACCCACAGATAGGCAAGGTGTTTGTGCTGCCTCTCCCCGGATGACAAACATCTGCCTCAAAACGAAGAAAGGGAACTATCTGTGAACATTTCTGAAATCTGAAGTATATCATTCTCATTATTATACAGACTAACGGCACTAGCTGGGTCACAGCACTTATTTAGAGGCTAAGTAAGCTAATATAAAAAATTAAATATCCAAATACAAATGTGACTTGGGAAAACTTGAGCCTTTGGGACACAGTAGAATTAAAACAGTTTGGTTTTAGTGAATAGGGTTCAGTGATTTTCTCAAAGACCAGAGAATCAAAGAGTAACTATCTAAAATCTAGTTATTTCAACAAAATTTCCTGAAAGAACCTAAGAATTAAGATTAAAAGTGCTATATAATTTTCTGTGGATTAAAAAAATCTAATGATGTAAAACAAACACCATTGTATTCTAGGAATTTAGGAACTTGGACAAAATATTGATGTTACTGAGATACTTTGAAACTATTTGTGTACCTTCATTTACTTCTGATATTGTTTAACACTAATGTATTAAGTTCCACCCTGTTTACTGTAAGTTGGAAGTTAATATCACCATTGCTTGTTGAGTTTTTCTTCTGGGATTTTGGAAGAAAATTTGAGTACAAACTACCAAAATTAGTAAAAAAAGGTATCTGAAAATGAAAATGTTATAGGTAACTGAGCTATCTTCCTAGATTTATTTCAAGATATAATAACTAAAGATTCAAAACTTAGTAATTTTTTGCCCTTAACTTTGGCAATAACTGTTAGTCTCCATTTGTTTCCAAACAAAATTACAGAGAGGAGTGGGTAAGTTAAACCTTGTAGTAGAAATAAAGACAGAATTGTTTCAGAGAAGTGTATGGACATGCTTGTATCTTTGCCCACTTAACCCTGGCATGAAAGTGAAAGTCGCTCAGTCATGTCCAACTCTTTGCGAGCCCATGGACTTTACAGTCTGTGGAATTCTCCAGGCTAGAATACTGGAGTGGATAGCCTTTTGCCTCTCCAGGGGATCTTCCCAACCCAGGGATTGCACCCAGGTTTCCCTCATTGCAGGCCGATTCTTTACCAACTGAGCTATCAGGAAAGCAGGTTAGTAATATGTGCAGTGGCTAACGTAGCATCTGCAAGCTTAGCTGCACTCCAGTGCCGGCACCATTATCCTGGTTCCTCAACCTCTGGTGAACATGCACGTCTGTTCCCCACCTCATCTCTAATGCGCAACTGTTTAGTAGTTTAATATCTAGATACTCTGTGGAACAGAACTTAGAAGTAATTTTCATGAGGGTACATTGATAATGCCTGTTTACATTTAAGATACATTACAGCCAAATGCATAGTTGTCATCCTAACTCATTAGCTGATTTGCTACAGCAGTGAAAAAAAGAAAACAAGTTGATCAAACTTCTGAAGGGGTTTCAAGCTATCCTCTAATAGATGAGCTAAAGAGAGACTATAGAAATTTGTGAAAAATGTATTCTAATGAAGACATCTTCACATTATTTATATAGATAATGATAGTTTTAGAGACAGTAAGTTTATTTCTAGGTTTAAGATTTCTTTATTGGTTTTTAAAAAGATTTTTAAAATTGGAAGACAATTGCCTTACAATGTTGTGTTGGTTTCTGCCACACAACAGTGTGAATCAGCCATAAGTATAGGTTTGTCCCCTCCCTCTTGAACCTCTCTTCCACCCCATCCCACCCATCTAGGTTGTCAGAGCACTGGGTGGGTTGACCTCCCTGTGTTATACAGCAATTTCCCACTAGCTATCTATTTTACACATGGTAATGTATGTTTCAATGGTGCTATCTCAATTCATCCACCCTTCTTCCCCCGCTGTGTCCACAAGTCTGTTTTCTGTGTCTGTGTGTCTATTGCTGCCCTGCAAATAGGTTCATAGGTACCCTTTCCTAGATTCCATACATATGTGTTAATATACAATATTTGTTTTCTTCTGTTTACCTCACTCTGTACTAGAGTTACATTTTAAGTCACATGAACATTTATCAAGCATCCAGTATTTGCAGAGCATGCTTCTGAGTATAAATGGAAGATCAATGAGAATTAGTAGATAGGGACTTTGTTTTACTGTTGCCCCATCTTTTGGTTGCATTTTCACCCAGTATAATCCTTGGATTTCCCTTTTCCCACCACGCTTGATCCCCTCTGCTATTCTACTGCTGTTTCTTATGCTTTAGAGAAACAGGAAGGAAGTGATACAAATAATAAGAGAGAAATGACAAACATTCCAGGATTTTTCAAAGGCCTTACAAATTCATTAGAAAAGAGCAACTAGAAGTCTTATTGAATGGCTACTCTTTGTTTTCATTTGAGAGAGAGGACTAAATAACTCTTATTCCCTTTCCTTTTATGGTCAGTACCACTGGGGATCCAGGGAGGGAGAGGAGATGAGCTTTGCTTGCAACACAGAATTAAGCAAATTAGTAAGGGGTCCATTTTCATTAAGGGGACAGTTTTCCTTTGTGAGGACTCCTAGACTCTATGCCTTTATTCCTATGCTTCACACAGAATTAATAGTTTTGAGAAGTTGTTCATAGGACCTTCCTGGCAGATTATATTAGTACCTTTGCCTTCTTCAATGCACTTGACTCCAAGTAGTTTTGTCTGGACTTAAAAATTGAATATACATTTTTAGGATTGAGATTCAGTAAGAAAATGCAAATTAAAAGCATGCTATGACTTTAAACAATGTACTTTGTGTTCTGAACCCATTCTAGGAGGAGTAGTACCATACCAGTTTTTGCTGTATCAGAGGCACTGGAGGGAGTATAGTTTTGCTATAGTCAAATAGTGAGATGAATGGCACTCCTGTAGGCATGGTTTTCAAATGCTTATCAAGCAAAAATATGTTTATAGATAATGATCATGGGTTCAATCCCTAGGTTGGGAAGATCCCCTGGAGGAGAAAATGGCAACCCATTCCAGTATTCTTGCCTGGAAAATCCCATGGAGAGAGGAGTCTGGTGTGCTACACACCAGAGGGTCACAAAGAGTCAGACATGACTGAATGATTGAGCTCATACGCATAGCTAATAACAGGTCTGGAAAGTTCTTTAAAGATGGCATCTATTAATATATAAATTAAAACTGTCTATCATTTCATTACATAAAAAGACTGAAAGTGTTTTCATAACATTAGATATTATACTTAAAGCAGTCTGACTCAGTATATTGGTTAGATGCATACAGTACACTCTGGCCAACATTGGGCAGGGCACCGCTGAGAGACGGGCTGACATTGTCCAGATGAATGATGATCCTCTGGCCTCACGTATATGCAACCTCATGTTGAGCTCTGGGGTAATTTATATTTTTAAGAATGTTTCGTGCCCCCCAGAGCAGTGTGGGGAGGTCAATCTAGAAGGTTCTCAAATTTAATGCAGTGCCAATTCACTGTGATTTTTCTGCTCCTTCTTGAAAAAAGGATGAATGATTCTAAGTGATGTTGACTTTGATCATTATGCAATTATTTGGAATGAATTACTTAACTGTATAAATAAAATAAATGGCCACTTCTATTGTGTAAATCACATTGTTACTATTACTTTGGTTCACTAAGGTAGAAATTAGAATACTTGCACTCAATGACCCATACTTCAGCCCTAACTATTCTTAGTCTGGGTAACTTGACTTTTCCTGAAATGAGATGGACTATGAATAATTACTGTTTCCTGTGTGCTTGGGAAATTACTAATACAAATTCTTCAAAGGTGAGTTTTATCATTTACAAAGTGGGACTGACAATAACATCCTACCTCCTGGAATTTGTGATGAGAACGTCATGAAATAACAAATGTTCTGCAAACTATAAGTAAAACTAAAGTACAAACTGTATGGTGGGTGGTCCTCACATCTTTGCCTTTGTTGGGTTCTTCAAGGAACAGATGCTGAGGTAGTAATTTGTGGGCAGTGCTTTTGACAACAGGTTCTATGAGAGAAGGAAAAGGCCAGGATTGAGAGGAGGAAGAAATTGAACAATGATCCAGTTGCAGACAAGGCTTTAGCCGGCTGTAAGGGGGCACTGAATTTCTTTCAGAGTCCCGAAGTGAGGCAAGGGGGCCAGACTTCTGAACCTCTGAATCAATAAAATGGTTAGATGTGGGCTGCCCTTGGATGAAACAGCTCCTGTAGATGGATAGATGAGAATTCCTAGGGAAGGACTCATCTGTGGACCCTCCATGGGAAACACTGCCAGTTGCTGGGGAAATGAGGGACTGGGTCCTGCAGGGAGTATCTTGGCGGTGTGCCGTAGCATCCATCCTGGTGCACCACTCAAATTCCATCTGATCCATATCATAAGTTCCCCCATTGAAGAACAGCTTCTCCAGAATTCTCACTGGTCTCTTTTACTGGGGAGAAGTTGACAAAAGGAAGCTCAGAGATGTGCTATGTAGCCTCAGCTACTGCAGCTGGTCTCGGGACTATGCAAACAGACAAAACAAAGCAAAATCCAAAAAATCCTACCACACCCAAATCGTCCTTTTGCACTAGTCATTCTAGACTATTGTATCTTCAGCTAACACCTCTACTGGCCAGCTGGTTTACCCTGTAAAGTCACCCAGTCCATTGCTGGGGATTGTTTTCTCACAGTGCTTTCTTCACTTGTCCATTTACTGTCAAAATTGGGCGAGAGAGTCCTGATAGGCATCCCAGTGGATCGCTGAATACCAAATGCGTTCTTCTCTGCTTCTATTCTGCAGCTACCCTTTATGATCAGAGTAACTTATCCCACCAGGATGGTGACTCCTTTCCTTGCCTCTTGGTCTTTTGGCACAAGAAGCCCCAAAGACTGGGCAGAATGTGCAGCTTAAAATTTAACAGAACTCATGTTCTATCCCCTGGTGGAAGCAAGACTTATAAATCCACAGAATCTGAATTCGTAGCACAGGAAGCGCACGTATTTCCTACAGTAAGTCCCCAGGAATGACGGTAAGTGGATCACTTCTGCTTTTATCTATTGTTCCCCTGACCCATGTTTTCTAAGAGCTCAGCACCATTGTCGTTCAGTTGCTAAGTCATGTCTGACTCTTCACGATCCCATGGGATGTGATGGGACTGGGTGCCATGATCTTAGTTTTTCGAATGGTGGTTTAAGCCAGCTTTTTCACAGCACCATGCTGCTGCTGCTGCTGCTGCTAAGTCGCTTCAGTCATGTCCAACTCTGTGTTACCCCATAGATGGCAGCCCACTAGGCTCCCCCATCCCTGGGATTCTCCAGGCAAGAATAGTGGAGTGGGTTGCCATTTCCTTCTCCAATGCATGAAAGTGAAAAGTGAAAGGGAAGTTGCTCAGTAGTGCCGAACTCTTAGCCACCCCACGGACTGCAGCCTACCAGGCTCCTCCGTCCATGGGATTTTCCAGGCAAGAGTACTGGAGTGGGTTGCCATTGCCTTCTCCATTCACAGCACCATAGCAGTCATTTATTTATGGTAGACTTGTATCTTGGATGATGGATCCATGTCTTATAGGATATCATCTCTAAGATGGTACCACAAGTACTCCTTCAAAAGGTTCTTCCATTGTATTATTAAGCAGCAATTTCTGGGTCGTTTAGTATATGATAGGGTCAGTGGATATCCTAGCCACATGTCCACTGCCTCCCTTCTTTATCCATAAAGTGGGTTCCTTGGTCTGAGGTGATTAAATGCATAAAGTGTCAGTGAACCGGACTAGAAACCCTAGATCACCATGGTAGGAGATAGAACAGGTTCAGAGAAAGCAGGCGTGCCACTGTGAAGGTACTACATAGAGTGAAAAAAAGTCACCAGTCGAGG
Source organism: Budorcas taxicolor (assembly GCF_023091745.1). Classification (NCBI taxonomy): domain Eukaryota; kingdom Metazoa; phylum Chordata; class Mammalia; order Artiodactyla; family Bovidae; genus Budorcas; species Budorcas taxicolor. The sequence continues at coordinate 53,469,020 of NC_068930.1, forward strand.
ATGTTCGAGCGAGAAGCCCCAGAAGACACTCCGTTCACCAAAGCAATCAGGAATATTCTGTTGAGAAGGGTACTAGCATTACTTGGAAGCTTTCTTCTGTCTGTGGGTCAGAGCTATTGGTAGGCAATGCTGTTGATAGAACTGGGCTTCTTGATGACAGTGGGGGCAATAGCATCCTGAAATAAGAGGCTAAGTAAATGTCAGTTGCCTTGATGTGGCTGTGGATGCAAATTTGTCTCAGGGAGGAGGGCATGACCTTGGGCAAGGAAGCATCTTTTGGCTAAGCGTATGGCAACCCACTCCAGTGTTCTTGCCTGGAGAATCCCAGGGACGGGGGAGCCTGGTGGGCTGCCGTCTATGGGGTCGCACAGAGTCGGACATGACTGAAGCGACTTAGTAGTAGTAGTTAGTAATGCCTAGGTAAAGACTTGGCTTTGAGCTGTAAATAGTCAACAGGCAAAATCCCAGCATCTGGGTAAATAAATGCATTGATTATGAAGGTTGAGGGAACTGTGCAGCTCAGCATAGTATCCGCTTCAGCCTTCAAAAACAGGTAGACCATGCCACTTAATCATTTTTAAATAAAATGTGATAATGGCACAGCTAGTACATAGGCAGCATAGGTTACTTGAAGTGCTTAGTGTCAAGATAAGCTCATCTAAAATAATAAATTCTTGTGTTGCCTCTTGAAAACCTAATTAAAGCCCAAACCAAGTTGCTTTCTGTACAGTTTAAGTGGCAAAATGCTAAGGTTTTAAATAATTAAATGAAAGTTATTAAAAAATATAACCACTGACCAGAGAGTTTACCTGTCCACCGTGTTGGAGGACCATGGTTAAACGGTTAAAGTGAGTCTAAACCAACTGACTTCAATGTGGAACATGGTTTAAGAGAGGTTTGCAGAAAGGTTAGGTAAGAAAAAAAATCAGTCCAAAGAGATATACAGACTAGCCATTTGCTATTAAATTCCGTGAGATACAAACATAAACAGGGCTTGCTTATTTCTCCTTTCATGAATTAGAGGGGAAGCCGTATGATGAGCGGATAGGCCAGAGAACAGCTTGCAGGATATTTGGTAAGGTGACGTTTGATTTTTAAGAAGTCAGTGGTTTTCATTATTATAGACATTGTTAATTAAATGTTTTCTGGGACAAATAGTTTTTTTCCCTGCCAGTGTTTTGAATGGCTAGCATTTCTTTAGTCTACTGCATGTCATCTGAATATTTTTGTTTGCCAAACTTTTGCTATCACTAAAAAGGATTATTCTTTATCTCTGCCCTGGGTTTTCTAAAATTAGTGTCTCCCTTGATTGAAGTTCAATGGTAAAGTAATGTGAGCAAAATATAGTCTTATAGCAACAAGATGCTGGTGTTAACTTGAAATGGGATTTAATTCCAAATAGTTGGAAGTATTTTGCCTCTGACACCATACGCTCTGACTCAAGTTATCACATTTTTGTGCTATTGATTTATTCATTCAACAAATATTGAAATATGAAACACTAGAGATGTGCCTGGCAGTCTTGTTTTATTCGCATTTGACTTAAAATTAACAAAATTTGAAAACCTTAGCACAGATGATTTCATTTTACAACTTTAGAAGCACATATATTCCTCCAAATATTCTGGTATTCACTCAGGAAGCACACTTTTGACAGTCTTCTCTAATTTGATGTTTCTTTGAGGGATCTGACATTTTCTCATAGCTCTTGTTTAATACGGACACGGTGCTTTTAATTACAGGAGAAGCCACAGGCAAGGAAATGTAATTATAATAAAATGAATTACAGACCCCTAGACTATTTCACCTTTTGCTGCCTGGTGAAGATTGTGTAGTCTCACTATCAAAGCATCTGATGCTTATTTCTAACCTCCCTATTTGAATGAGGTGAGGATAAAATCTGATTGCAAAATTACCCGTTGTGCTATCACAAGATGAATCTTGGAGACTGACATTCAGGATGTGAGATGGAGTGTGATGTGTTACCCTGCTTACTTCAAGGTGCAGCCACCTGCAGAGAAAGAACTGCCTGCCTGGCTTTTAAAGTACTATAGTCTTCCTTTTTTTTCCCCCATAGTTAAAGAAAATTTAAGAAGATGTAAATGCTTATGTTGTTCAGTTGCTCAGTTGTGTCCGACTCTTTGCAACCTCATGGACTGCAGCATGCCAGGCTTTCCTGTCCATCATCTCCCAGAATCTGTTCAAATTCATGTCCGTTGAGTTAGTGATGCTATCTCACCATCTCATCCTCTACTGCCCTTTTCTCCTTTTGCCTTCAGTCTTTCCCAGCATTAGGATCTTATCCAATGAGCAAGCTCTTCACATCAGATGATCAAAGTATTGGAGCTTCAGCATCAGTCCTTTCAATTAATCCTCAGGGTATATGCATTTTTGTATATAGTTTTGCATATATTTACTTATTCCAGAAATTAAGTGATTTTAGAAATTAGCAGTTAAATTCCTATTTGAGTGCCACAACATAATTATTATCAATGTTTGTGTGAAGTTCCACTGAATAGACCAGTTGGACAAAAACGATAGTTAAAGGACTACTACTTAAATTTTTCTTACTATAAAGAGCATTTTCCCATTGTGAAAAATGGTTGCCTCTTGGATGAGGGAGTTCTGGAAATGATGCAACTTCTTACCTTCTTTAGACAGTTCTCATTTGGCAGGTTTTGGTGAGTGGATTTAGGCAGATATTGAAGTTAATTAACTGCCAAGTTACTTAATAGGACAATTTGTTCTCCTGATTATTCTGTAGTCACTAATCCATTCTTGAAGGATTAAATTTCATTATCACATTTTTTGGAGAAGCTGTTTAAAAGGGCTTGTCTTTGCAAGGACATTGAAAATGTTCATATACTTACAGCACGTTTTAGCATTTCACTTGCTCAGCTTGGGACACATTTCCTTGTGGAGTTGTAATATATCAAAAACAAGGTCAGAAGCTTCAAGACGAGAGGAAACTCAAAGTAGGTGATGTTTCTCAACTGATGAAATGACAAATCTCACTCACTGAAGAGGCACTGTCTGGGGAAAAAGTAAGGGAGGCAGGCAAGATATAAGATTTTTTTTTTTAATCAAAAAGAGAATAGCAGCAATTAGAGTACAAAAGGAAAGAAGATCTCTGGGGAGAATGAGAGGTAAAGGGTAAGAAGCTGGAAAGGAAGGAGAACCACTACCAGAGAATAATTACAAAAGCACTATTTATTTCTGTAGATTTTGAACCTTTTTGTTAGCTTACCTCCTAAAATAATAATAATAAAAACCAAAACAAACTATGTACTCTAGCATTCCAATTTAGGTTGAAGCCTAAATTTGTCATCATAATTTTACATAGCTGTGAATAATGTAATTTCCAAATTTTATAAATGTTGATAATTCAGATTATCAATTCAAAGTCAAAATTTACATGTGTCCAATGCTAGTTCCCTGGTAGCTCAGCTGGTAAAGAATCCACCTTCAATGCAGGAGACCCTGATTTGATTCCTGGGTTGGAAAGATCCACTGGAACAGGGATAGGCTACCCAGGCCAAAATTCTTGGGCTTCCTTGGCGGTTCAGTTGGTAAAGAATCCACCTGCAATGTGGGAGACCTGGGTTTGATCCATGGGTTGGGAAGATCCCTTGGAGAAGGGAAAAGCTACCCACTCCAGTATTCTGACCTGGAGAATCCCATGGACTATATAGTTCCATGGGGTCACAAAGAGTTGGACATGACTGAGCAACTTTCACAATGCATGTTTTTTGAGCATATCCAAAAACTTTTTGAACTGTGGTGTTGGAGAAGACTCTTGAGAGTCCCTTGGAGAGCGAGGAGATCAAACCAGTAAGTCCTAAAGGAAATCAGTCCTGAATATTCACTGGAAGGACTGATGCTGAAGTGAAGCTCTAATACTTTGGCTACCTGATGTGAAGAGCTGACTCATTAGAAAAGATCCTGATGCTGGGAAAGAGGAGGAGAAGGGGATGACAGAGAACCAGATGGTTAGATGGCTTCACCGACTCAATGAACACGAGTTTAAGCAAGCTCTGGGAGATGGTGATGGACAGGGAGGCCTGGTGTACTGCAGTCCACGGGATCACAAAGAGTCAGATATGACTGAGAGACTAAACAGCAAAGAACTAATTAGGAAAATTAACTCACTAAGAAATGCATTTCTAATGAAAATCTTTGAATAACATTTACCAAATTTGTTATTTATTAATGTTGCTTTGATCATTTGGAAAACTGGGTCTTGTTCTGATGGGCAGGGCCATACCCAGTAAATGTTTAATCCCATTTTGTTGATGGGTACGGCTGTGTTCCCTCTTTGTTTCACCTGAGGCCCAACTACAGAAAACTAAGATCATGGCATCTGGTCCCATCACTTCATGGCAAATAGATGGGGAAACAATGGAAATAGTGACAGAATTTATTTTCTTGGGCTCCAAAATCATTGCAGATGGTGACTTCAGCTTGAAATCAAAAGACACTTTTTCCTTGAAAGAAAAGCTATGACCCACCTAGAGAGCATATTTAAAAGCAGAGACATTACTTTGCCAACAAAAGTCCATAGGGTCAGATCTATGGTTTTTCCAGTAGTCATATATGGATGTGAGAATTGGACTATAAAGAAAGCTGATTGCCAAAGAACTGATGCTTTTGAACTGTGGTGTTGGAGAAGACTCTTGAGAGTCCCTTGGACTGCAAGGAGATCCAACCAGTCCATCCTAAAGGAGATCAGTCCTGGGTGTTCTTTGGAAGGACTGATGTTGAAGTGGAAATTCCAATATTTTGGGCACCTGATGCAAGGAACTGATCATTGGAAAAGGCCCCGATGCTGGGAAAGGTTGAAGGCAGGAGGAGAAGGCAATGACAGAGGAGGAGATGGTTGGATGGCATCACCGACTCGATGGACGTGAGTTTGAGTAAGCTCTGGGAGTTGGCCATGGACAGGGAGGCCTGGCTTGATGCAGTCCATGGGGTTGCAAACAGTTGGACACGACTGAGCGACAGAACTGAACAGATCAGTTGGGAACTGACAATTTAATGGTGACTTCATTAAGAAAAAGAAAATTTAGCATTCACCATCCTATTGCCACTGAAGTAATTTCAACTTATACAAATATATTTCTTGGATAAAATTATTGAGTAATGAATGAAAGACTTCCAAGCACAAAATAAATTATCTTCAGAAAGAAACTCTGGGAAAAATGAAATACAAGTTCAAAAAAGGAAAATAAATGAAAAAAATTAGACTTAAAGTAAAAATGAATATGCATTTTAAAGTTATAGTTTATTGATAAGTTATTATATTTAAATTTCTTTGTTGTTCAGTTATTCAGCCATGTGTGACTCTTTGTGACCACATGAACTGTAGCACACCAGTCTTCCCTTTCCATCACCATCTCCTGGAGTTTGCTCAAACTCATGTTCATTGAGTTGGTTATGCCATCCAACCATCTCATCCTCTGTCAACCCCTTCTCTCCCTGCCTTCAATCTTTCCCAGCATCAGGGTCCCTTCTAATGAGTCGACTCTTCACATCAGGTGGTCAAAGTGCTGGAGTTTCAGCATCAGTCCTTCCAATGATTATTCAGGATTGATTTCCTTTAGGATGGACTGGTTTGTTCTCCTTGCAGTCCAAGGGATTCTCAAGAGTCTTTTCCAACACCACAGTTCTCAAGCATCAATTCTTTGGTGCTCAGCTTTCTTTATAATCCAACTCTCACACCCACACATTACTGGAAAAACCATACATTTGACCCTATGGACCTTTGTTGGCAAAGTAATGTCTCTGCTTTTTAATAAGCTGTCTAGGTCTTATATCTGAATAAATATTACTGCTAAAAGATGAAACGCTAGCATTTTTTCTCTGTAGATGTGACAGCTGAGAACCCAGTTCATATAATAAAGTAAATTGGAATAGAGTTGTTATAACAGCAAGTGCTATTTACTTATTTCTTATTCCTAAACTCACTCTCCTCTGTTGCCGTGTGGGTTGCAGGGGGATGCATTCAGAAAAGTGTATTTTCTAGCCCCCTCTGCTTGCTGGATTCCAGAGGAAGACTAAAAGTCAGGAAGAGGGAAAGGGTAATCCTTCCTGTTTTCTCTGTACTTTCAGTGATTCACCAATGGCAGTTGGTTATTTCTTTTGGTTCTCTCAGAAGCAGCCCTTCTCCTTAGAGATACCACAGTGGTGGCAGAGTGCCCCTTCTTGCTCAAAGATTTGTGTCCTGGCTCTACGAGGCCTCTCTTCTGAGGACTCAGTAAACTTACTTCTTCCTATTTATCCCCCTAGTCCTTTGAGGTTGTAACTGCTTTCTACAGTTATTTCTGAGTTAACTCATTTTTCCCCCCTCAATAGTGTTAACAGTGAAACCAGTTCCCTATACTAAATCTCCAGTCTCCTATTTGAAATGTCTGGTTTTACTTTTTGACTGGACTCTGACTGACATAGTAGGTCATTCAATTCTTTGAACTCCTTCCAGATTATATGCTGAATATCACACAGCAATCCATCATTATAAATTATTTTTAAATTGACAATTGGCTGACAATTTGATTAGGTTCTGCTTCAGTTCTTTTCATTCCTTTTTTTTTTTTTTTGAAAATCAAGAACTGACTTAAACAGTATGTTACTCAGTCATTAGACTATTCATTTTTTCAGTTATTGGAGGGTTTTCAAAATATAAATTGATCAAGGCTGACTAAATGACTAATAAATGTAGCTATAACTAGTGGTACCTTATTTATTGTATATGTTCAAAAACATTGGGAACTGTTGTTAATTTCCGTATGCCTTTGTCACTATCATATTTTTATCATGTCATGTACTCTAAATATAATTTTGACCTTAGATGAACAAAATTAAATTATAAATTTATGAAAAGTGTTTGCTATTAATCTAATTGAGAAGTCATCATTGCCAATGAACCAAATCTGACCCATTTTTTTCTGTCAAAAACTGATTTTTTATTAGTAAAAAATTGTTTTCAATTTTTTTTCTGTTAACAAGTAATGTCAGGAAAAACTTGTTTTCTCTAACATGTGGAATATTTACTATGTTTTGTTGAAAAAGACCTCCAAGGAACTGTAATGGAAAATAAAATTGTTAATTCTCACATTGATCATTAAAAATGTGAAAGATCGTAGGGGAGAAAAGAGAGGCAGCAAAATTATTTCAAGTTTCTTAAAGGGAATAGAATAATTTACTTTTCTCTTCATTTTCTACTTTGAAAATACTTCTTAGGTATTATCTCTCCTTTGATTGAAAGGATATTAAAAACTAAAAATTCTCAAAATAGAATTTTTTCATTTTGCAATGGTGTCCTTAAGGTGTCACAACTACTTTTATTCAAGAGAAGAAATACACTTACTGGATTTTAAAATGTGGAAATGCAACAAGTCACATTACTGTACATGCAAAATATTACTCTACTTTAATTTCTAAAGAGTAGCAGGATATTCTGGGAGAATCCCGAGTCTAAGAGGTAGTGGTACTACTTGCTGGAAGTTCATCAAGTAGTTCAAAATTCATGCCTTTTCTATACATTGCTGTTCAGTCACTCAGTCGTGTCCTACTCTTTGTGACTCGATGAACTACAGCACGCCAGGCCTCCCTGTCCTTCACGATCTCCTGGAGTTTGCTCAGATTCACGTCCACTGAGTTGGTGATGCTATCCAACCATCTCAGCCTCTGTCTCCCCCTCAGTCTTTCCCTGCTTCAGGGTCTTTTCAGTGACTCAACTCTTTGCATCAGCTGGCCAAAATATTGTTGCAGGATAATAGTTTTAAGGATAAAATGAAGAAATATTTGTAAAGCACTTAGGATGGTGTTGGGTACATAGTAGACATTTGGCTAAGTGCTGGCTATTATGAGAGGTTGCTTCCTACCTGGTCTTTCACACTGCGGACATAGAATGTGCATCATAATGATTGGGCATGGTACACCCCATTCATCTTAATATACTGCTGATCATCACCTTTGTCCTTACCCTTTCTGCCCTCTTCTGTTCTCCTTTGGGACACATTTCACTTCAGTTTGTCAGGTGAGTCTTCATACAGGTACCTTCTCATGGAAGTTTTTGTCTGCCTCCAACACATCCTCTAATAGTCTTTCTCCATTGTGTGTCTTTGCATGCCTCTCCTGTTTCTTGCTTGAGTACCTGTTATTTTCCTGGATGCTGTGATCTTTCCTTTGTTTTTGCTATTTAACAATTTCAAATCCAGTAACCACTATGAAGTATATATATCATTAGATTATCTAATGTGTAATATGGCTGAAGGTGTCACTTCCCTCTTCAAAGAAGCGATTTGCTCTTAATTTTTTTATGCAGTAAAATACTAGGATGTTCTCCTAACTGTGGATCTTTACTCGTATCATCACTTTTTCCATGTAAGCAGATGAAAAAATAAAGAAGTAAACTTGAATATTTGTGCCTAAACACAATTATATTTTAAAACACAGTTGAAAAAATGACAACTTTTTCAACTCAAATTGCTTTCCTGGGGTTAGGGCATAGGGTGGCTTTCAGTTCCCTTTTAACTGCACCTCAAAAGTAGATATTTTGGAAATGTAAAACACTTCCATATGTCAGAATTGGGAAACCCTCAGTACTTTGGTGTTAAGAGTGAGAGATGAAATTATATTTGTATTACCATCCTCATGCTGCTTTTGGACAAAAGATTCCTTCTGATCGCCTCCTGCCTAGATAGACCTCTTTCAACAAGGACTAGCAGAGAGGATAGTGAAAAGCTTCACATAAAATGTCTCTCTCCCCTTAATTCAGAAACCACACCAGAGTACCCCTGGCTTTTGACTGTGACTGTAGTACCCCAATGGAGTTCGTTGCTTTTGAGAAAAAAAAAAAAAGTCCCCATGAGCATCACTAGGAAATAAAGGGTAGAGGAAGAAAATTTGGGCAGAAATTACATAACCTTCTATGTTGGTTATGAACCTGGGAGTTTTCAAAATTTGAAGCCTACTTTTTAAAATTAAATTTTCAGGGACATCAAAGAAAGCCTTTTTTTTTTTTTTTTTTTTTCAGTTCTTGAAATAGCTCATGCGAATTTCTGTAACATCTTTCCAACTTGCACACTGATTCCTCTCACATTTGCTGGGTGTATAGAAAATGTTTTCTCTTCAAAATGCAGTACAGCAAAAATGAAAATAATTACTATGAAAAGCTCTTCCTCTGTTTTGCTAGGATTACAAAGTTTCCATCTCCATAGTTTCTATTTCAATTTATCTTTTGAAATTAAATCTTTTTCTTTTGAAATGCCAGGCTCCATTTGGGGGTAATAGTTTCTGACAGTTCTAAGCTTTTACCAAAACTTCTTGGTAAAAATGTGTTGGATGATTTCTTAGTTCTTAATAGCATTATTTAAAACTGAAAAACAAAAACAAGACAACATCCTATGAAGTCAACCAGAGCCTCGACATTTTCTAGAACAGTATTTTTCTTTTAAATTTAATTAAGTTTATAAGATCTAGGTTTAAGTATGGTTTTGGTTATACTGTTATAATTCATGTAGTCCTACAATCACACTGAAAACATAAAATGAATATTTAAATGTGGATGATCACAATTAATTATAAGGCTTGTGTGTTTTCTTCTAAGAAAGGAGTAGAAAGTGCATTTTTTAAAACCTAAGCAGTCGTTATGGCTATAAGAGTAATTTGTTCCCTTTATTTGTGAAACTGTTGGCACAGCTCTCTGTTGGCCCTGGGCAAAGATTGAAGCATGAATTGGAGTGAAATTTGGGGCATATAATGTGACTTTCTAAGATCCAGCATTCACAATTTAAAAAAAGTTTTAATGTGGAAATATATATATATAACAATTTACCATTTAAATCATTTTTGATTCTACAATTAGTGGCTTTAAGTACATTCACATTATATGACTATCCGTTTCCAGAACATTTTCATTATCCCAAACCCGAACTATACCCATTTATCAGTAATTCCCTATTTCCCCTCCGCTATTATGGTACTTTGTCTCTATGAATCTGACTCTTCTCTGCACTTCATAAGTAGAATCATATATATTTGTCCTTTTGTGTCTGGCTTCTTTCATTAAGCATGATGTGTTCAAAGTTCATGTTTTAGCAAGTGTCAAAATTTCATTCCTTTTAAGGCTGAATAATGTTCCATTGTATGTGGCTAACAAATTTTGTTTATCCATTCATACACTGATGGACACTGGGTTGTTTCCATGTTTAGGCTCCTATGAATCATGCCTCTCTGAACACTAGTGTACAAATATCTTTTTGAGCCATTTCAATTCTTTGAGATATATACTCCGAATTGAAATTGCTGGATCATATGGTAATTCTATGTTTATTTTCTAAAGAACCTCAATACTGTCTTCTATAGTGGTCAGACTATTTTACATTCCCACAAACAAAACAGAAAGTTTCCGATTTCCCCACATTTTCATCAACACTTATTTTCTATGTATACACATGTGTGTGTTTATCATAGCTATCCTATGGATGTGAAGTGATAGTTTGCAGTTTTGATTTATATTGTACTAATGATTATTGATGTTGAGCATCTTCTGTGTGCTTACTGAACATTTGTATAACATTTGTATATAACATTTGTATAACATTTGTATATTATCTTTGGAGAAATGTCTATCCAAGTCCTTTCTCAGTTTTTATTTTATTTTGGCTGTGCTGGGTCTGTTTCTGCAAGGGCTTTTCCTTAGTTGCAGTGAGTGGGGGCTACTCTCTATTTGCAGTGCAAGGACCTGTTGTTTCGGTTGATTTTCTTGCTGCGGATCCCAGGCTCTAGGGCACGTGGATTTTAGTAGCTGCATCTCCTGGGCTCTGGAGCACAGGGCTCAGTAGTTGTGTGCAGGGGCTTCGCTGCTCCATGGCGTGTGACGTCTTCCAGACCCAAGGATCCGAGATGTGCCTGCTGCATTGGCAGGTAGATTCTCTACCACTGAGCCACCGGGGAATCCCCATTTTTTAATTTGTTTATTTTCATTGAGTTGTTGTAGTTCTTTATATACAGTTGACCCTTGAACAGCACAGGTTTGAACTGTGTGGGTCCACTGATCTGATTTTTTTTTTTTCCAATATATGTGCTACAGTACTGAAGTGTTAGTTGCTCGGCTGTGTCTGACTCTTTGCAACCCCATGGAATATAGCCCGCCAAGCTCCTCGATCTGTGGAATTCTTTGTGCAAGAATACTGGAGTGGGTTCCAGGATCTTTTGGGGAGTTTTCCCGACTGACCCAGGAATCAAACTCAGGTCTCCTGCATTGCAGACAGATTCATTACCGTCTGAACCACCAGGGAAGCCAACTACAATACTACATGATCCACAGTCGGCTGATTCCGTGGATGCAGAACTGTGGATACAGAGGACCTACTGTAAAGTTATAGGTAGAGTTTTGACCCCCACATTGTTCAAGTCAACTGTATTATAGATAGTAATCCCTTATCAGATATATGATTTTCAGATACCTTCTCCTATTCTGTGGATTTTCTGTCCACTCCTTAGATAGTATCTCTTGAAGCACAAAAGTTCTTAATTTTGATCATCTAAAATATTTGTTTTTGTCTGTGCTTTTGGTGTCATATTCAAGAAATCATTGCCAAATCCAATGATATGAAGCTTTCCTCCTGTGTTTCCTTAGCACGAATAATTTAAAGAAATGGGGAAACTTGAACTGTGTGCCACTCAAAGATTTTTGGACTGAGGCCAGTGTAATCCACAAAAATACGTTCCAGGCAAGAGAAGAAGGAATTGAGCTGGGCAGAAAAGCAGGGTTTTCCCACAAATCCTCAAAAGTCTTCTGCTTCAATCTATTGAACAGCAGGGCACATTTCCACTTTTGTCTGCAAGAGAGGGTGGTTGGGAAATAACATATAGGGATTTTGTTATTGTTCGTTTTTTTAAGCTGGCCATATTGCCATCTGGAATGAAGATGAAGAGAAGAATGAATAGCTAGGCAACATGATGACTGCTTATTTAACTTATATGCAGAGTACATCATGAGAAATGCTGGGCTGGATGAAGCACAGGCTGTGGAATCAAGATTGCTGGGAGAAATATCAATAACCTCAGATATGCAGATCTGAGGCAGAAAACCTTATGGCAGAAAACAAAGAACTAAAGAGCCTCTTGATGAAAGTGAAAGAGAGTGAAAAAGTTGGCTTAAAACTCAACATTCAGAAAACTAAGATCATGGCATCTGGTCCCATCCTTCATGGCAAATATATGGAGAAACAATGGAAACACTGACAGACTTTATCTTTTTGGGCTCCAAAATCACTGCAGATGGTGACTGCAGTCATGAAATTAAAAGACGCTTTCTCCTTGGAAGAAAAGTTATGACCCACCTAGACAGAACATTAAAAAGCAGAGACATTACTTTGCTAACAAAGGTCCATCTAGTCAAAGCTATGGTTTTTCCAGTAGTCACGTATGAATGTGAGAGTTGGACTATAAAGAAAGCTGAATGCTGAAGTATTGATATGTTGAACTGTGGAGTTGGAGAAGACTCTTGAGAGTCTCTTGGATAGCAAGGAGATCAAATCAGTCCATCCGAAAGGAAATCAGTCCTGAATATTCACTGGAAGAACTGATGCTGAAGCTGAAACTCCAATACTTTGGCCACCTGATGTGAAGAACTGACTCTTTGGAAAAGACCCTTATGTTGGGAAAGATTGAAGGCAGGAGCAGAAGGAATGACACAGGATGAGATGGTTGGATGGCATCACTGACTCAGTGGGCATGAGTTTGAGTAAACACTGGGAGTTGGTGATGGACAGGGAGGCCTGGCATGCTTCAGTCCATGGGGTTTCAAAGAGTTGGACTAACTGAATGACTGAACTGAACTGATGATGTCTGCAACAAGTCTTAAATTTGTTGGTATATTTGAAACTTTTTAAGCAGAATCGTTTAAAATTTTGAGGCATGTAGACTGTTTTTCTCTAGAGTCCAGTGTTGACATTTAAGATTACATGTTTCTATATTTAAGTCTTTCTGGAGTGGGCGGGTTAGGGTATGGTTCAGTGACACCTGGGGCAGAATGGGTACTTATATCATATTCTTTTCTGGATGTCCATAAAATGTGCCTTTGGACCACACTGATGAATGATGAATTTGCATTCTTTTTTCTAAGAAGAACAAATTTTGCATTTTTAAAATTTTTGTGCTTTTGGTTGAGTTACTGTTGTAACTATGGGTATGGGGTAGAGCTCAGATGGTAAGGAATCTGCCTGCACAGAGGAGACCCAGGTTTGATTCCTGGGTTGGGAAGATCTCTTGGAGAAAGGAATGGCTACCCACTCTAGTATTCTTCCCTGGAGAATTCCATGGACAGAGGAAACTGGTGGGCTACAGTCCATGGGGTGACAAAGTGTCAGACATGACTGAGCAACTAACAAAACACACATTCTGTAGAGCACCTGTCTGCATTGCAACCAGCAGTTAAGTACAGTTCTCTGGATGCCGGCCCACTCTTCTGGGATCTCTCACATGAAACAGGATACACCTAATCAGGCCAAGTGTAAAAAGCCTTTTTTTTTTGTTTTTTTCTACACAATACCTCAGGCTTTGCTCTGTGCCCACTTCCCTTGGAAATCCACTCTATTCCTCCTTAATCTGGTTTTGACGTTTAGGCATCGAATATAGCTGCTCACTGGGAAAGTGCTCATGTCTGACTCTGTTTTCTCTATAGAATATTTGGATATGAATTTCCTTTCTGAATCACAGAGTTTGTATATTACCTTCTTTAAAATAATAGGTTTCCAATAACCAGATATGTCAGAGTTGTGTTTTTTTACATTTATTGTTTGTATATTGAGTTATGAAGAAGAGAAGTTAAACAGAAAGAAATTCAATGCAAGAGATAACAAGACATGGAGAAAAATAACAAATGTTTCTGAACCAGGAATTTTTTTTAAAGACTTGAGAGTAATTTATATTTTGGGGTTTTCCTCATCTTTGGTCTTACATGAAATGTATTCTATCGCCTCTTTGTATAAGGAATCCTCACATATTTACAGTGAACTCTTTTACAGCCTTCAATTTTGTTCCATTTAATTTTCCCTTAAAGATCTTCCTGAACCTTTTTTTTTTTTACTATTTTATAGTACTCTGAAGTTATGGCAATGATAACATGTGTGATTTCCTGTGCCTGCATGGGCCTCACAGCTGTGACCACTACCTTTAAACGGAAACTTCAGTCTGCAGCCTCTAGCTTTGGGGACAATAGAGCCCTTAATGAAAAGAAGCTCAAGAAATTGAAGTGTAGTAGCTCAGCCTATTTATCCTTTTGCCTTATTTTACTCTCATTTTTCACCTTAATCCTAAGACCTGGAACTTGGCTGCTTTTTCTTTATGCACAATGCCTCCATTTAAAACTGTTTCAAGAAATGAGTCCCTGTTTCTCATCTTTCTTCCCAATGCACTGGCTTCTCTGGGATTAAGTTCTTGTACTTAATTTCTGGGCCTCAGCAGCTGATCCCCTGTATTTCAACAGACTTAATTTCTGTAAGTATTGTGGGAACATAGAGAAAGACTTAGAAAGATTAACCCCTTGTTGGTTTGAATCAGGCATTCCTTGAGAAACTGATTTGGGAGAGGAGCTCTTTTAATTCAGCCTTTCACATTCTGCAGAGGTTTGACCCAAGAGTAAGTGGAGTGATGAGTTAGTGCAGAGAAGTTTGAAATTAACAAATGATTGTCTCATGAAGTATACATACCCCTTTCCTGTTTGTTGTTGTTGCTCTATCCCAACAAAAACTGACATCTATTCTTTTCACACAATGCAGTGAATAGTTTATGCTGCCATAATGTTATGATTTGAAACTGTATGTGATTGAGTCTTCCCTATAAAATTATATATTTTGCTATACATTACCCCAGTACATGCTTACATACAACTACTGTGAGTACTCTGCTGTGGAGTTTTCCCATCAATTTTTTTCCCCTTCACTTTGGAACTTTTAACTACAGTGGCCAAAAGGTGTTTTTTAATTATGCTGTGGCCTAGAATCCTATCTTCTCTGCAAAGTGATTATTCAGAGTTCCAGGTCCTAAGCTTTTATTTGTTTTTATACTGTAGCATTACGTCTCCTTTGTTTTGTTGTATTTGGCTTCTCAGGCAGCGCTAATGGTAAAGTATCCACCTGCCAGTGCTGGAGACTCGAGAGCCAAGGGTTTGATTCCAGTCTCAGAAAGATCCCCCTGGGGTAGCAAATGGGGATAGTGCTCCAGTATTCTTGCCTGGAAGATTCTGTGGACAGAAGTCTGGTGGGCTGCAGTCCATAGGGTTGCAAACAGTCAGATATGACTGAGCACACACATACACTATAGCTTTATTTAGTTTCATTGTGAGTTTTTTTTCTTTTTTTAATCTTCAAGTTTTCTGGCTTTGAAATGTTGCTGTGATGATGAGGGAGTATTTCAAATATGTTTTAGTGAAAAAAAGTCATGTCTACATTGTGTTCTGAGTTGGAAACAGATTTCCCATTGGACAGATGACAGATTTCCTCTCTATATCATCAAGCAAACCATTTTTAGGGTAACCTGGGGGTTTGTTTCTCTGCTCATCCTTTTATTCATTATTCATTCAATAAATATTTATGAAGTTTTCACTAGTGCCAGAAGTTGTTCTAGGCACTTGGGATTCAGCAAGGACCAAATTCCTACTTGTGTAGAGCTTACGTTCTAGTTCAGTGGTGTTCAGACTTTGCGGCATATTATGATCACCCAGGGAGAATTTAAAACTCCCAAGTCTTGCCCCGTGCCAATTAAATCAGAATCCCTGGGGGGTGGATATAGGCATACTTTTTGTGATGATTCCAATGTACATCTATATTTGAGAACCATTAATCTACACCATGAGTTATCATCACATTATAGCATATGCCATAATGTTCAGAAGTGTGTATTACAGACAAGATTGAGCACGTCTCTCTACGGTGGTATGGCCATAGACAGAAGGGATTGTTATAATTCAGAATGAAGTTGGCCCTTGAGCAAGGCTGGGAGTAAGGACACTGACGCAGCAGGCAGTTGAAAATAAACATAAAACATATAGTTGGCCCTTGGTACCCACCAGTTCCACCAACTGCAGATCCTAACTGCAATTACTATTGAAGAGAAATCCAAGTATAAGTGGATCCTTGGAGTTCAAATCCATGCTTTTAAAGAGCCCCTGTAGTTTCTGATTCAGCAGTCTGGAGTTAGGCCTAGGAATCTGCATTTCTAACAAGTTCCCTGGTGAAGCTGATGATGTTGGTTTTGTGGGCTAAACTTTGTGAATAACTGATACAGAGCCTTGATACTCAACGCTTGGAAGTAGATCAGAAGTACAGGTTTTTCTGAGGATTTGTTGAAAATGTAGAATCTCCAGTGCATCTAAGACCTCATGAATCAGAGTTTATGTTTTGATAAAATCTCCTGGTCATTGAAATGCACATGAAAGTTTCTGATCTGTTTCTCTGCACTCTGTCACCTGCATGTCATGTAAACTATAGACTTATTCCTTGACTGTCGGATATTTCCTTTATATAAGCTGATATTACACCTATTATATGCATGTGTACACATATGTACACAAACATACTGGTGACTTATAATGAAATAATATGCTTTTTCTTATGTTTTACTACTACTAAGGGCCTGAATTAATAGTATTAAATACAAGTGAAAAATAACAGGCTTAATGCTCCCTTGCTCCCTGTTGAAAATAAGGAAATAAACTCCCCCACATCTTTCTTAGAACACTTGCTTTAGAAAATTGATAACTTCATTCTCCATCTCTTTGAAATGTATGTAAAACTTGAAAAAAGCTAAATAAGCTTCTAACCAGGACCTGGGAACTGTATCTTTGAAATATAATCAAGAAAAATATTGCCCTATCTTCTTGTCTGTGTGAGAGGAGCTTAACTTTGGTGGCCCCTTCCTCCAAGTTGCAAAACCACCTCTTGTCATAAAGAGAAGTTAATGTTTGGATAAAGCCAACTGACTAGCACAGATGGTCAACCCAACTACCAAATGAGTTTTGAGATGATTATGTATGACAGTGAATCAGCTCTTTGCATCAGGTGGCCAAAATGTTGGAGCTTCAGCATCAGTCCTTCCAATGAATATTCAGGGTTGATTTCCTTTAGGATTGACTGGTGTGATCTCCTTGCAGTCCAAGGGACTCCTAAGAGTCCTCTCCAGCACCACAGCTTGAAAGAATTAATTCTTCAGCTCTCAGCCTTCTCTGTGGTCCAGCCCTCTTATCCGTACGTGACTACTGGATCCTGGTACTGGGAAAGATTGAGGGCAGGAGGAGAAGAGGGTGGCGGAGGATGAGATAGTTAGATAGCATCACAGACTCAATGGACATGAAGTTGGGAAAATCCCAGGAGATAGTGAAGGGCAGGCAAGCCTTGCATGTTACAGTTCATGGGGTTGCAGAGTTGAACGTGACTTAGCGACAGAACAACAACAACATGTATAACAACGGTGCTATTAAATCCTCTTACTTGAGGCCTAATCACTGTTTCTGTTGAACATGTATGTAGTGGTTGTATCTGCTTGGCTACATGAAGGGTTAAAGTTCTGTGTATCTTTGTGATTTCTTAGTGGATTGCCTGTGATGTATATCACATTCTGGCTTAATGTTTATTCAATGATAAATTATCATTTTTTTAGGAGATTTAAAAAATTTTATTGGACTGTAGTTGCTTTACAATGTTGTGTTTGTTTCTGCTGTACAGCAAAGTGAATCAGCTATGCCTATACACATATCCCCTCCTTTTTGGATTTCCTTTCCATTTAGGTCACACAGAGCATTAAGTAGAATTCCCTATGCTGAACAGTAGATTTTAATCAGTTATATTATACATCGCTTCCAATGATACATTTTTTTTCTCTTTTACCTTTGTGGAAAGTTTTTCTGGATGGCAAAGAAATTATTTTTAGTAATATTTCTCAGTAGGTTCTAGCCAGTATTAACTTTCCAGACTATTCTCATCCCCTCATCAGGCACAGCACTCATTATGCATATAACATTTTTTGAGGGGAATGGAGATGAGAGGGAGTACCAGTAGAATGTATTACAAAAACAAAAGATTAATTCAGATTCTGTTTTTAAAACTTAAAAAACCCCACTTAATCATGGAGTTTTAAAACTATATATAAAAGTAGGGAGATTAATATAATGAACCTTCTTGCTCTTCTCCCAGCTTCAATAATTATTAAGATTTTTTCCAATCTTGTTTCATCCACATCTAGTGTTGTTTTTTGTCCAAGGTGTTTTAAAGTGAAATCTAGATATTTAACCTCGAAATACTTTAATATGTCTCTGATTATATAGCCATACCTATGTACAATAGCCAGAAGATAGAGTACAAATGTCCATCAATGGATGAATGGAAAATAATTTCTGACATGTACACATATACATACAATGGAATAGTATTTAATCATAAAATGAACAAAGACTGCCTGCGCAATGTGGATGAACTTTCAAAACATGGCAAGTGAAGTTAGATACAAAACTTACATACTGTATGACCCCACTTATATGAACTATCCATAATTGATAGGAACTCAGAGGCAGAATGTAGGTTGATGATTTCCAGGGACTAGGGGGAGGGAAGAATGAGGAGACACTGCTTAATGGGAAAGGGGTTTCCTATGAAGTGTTAGAACGGTTTTGGAAATTTACAACCCTTTGAATAGAACATTTTTAGTCTTTCAGGATCTCTTATAGGATAATAACAAGTAAAGATGTGGTCTTTGAAGCAAGAAGCAATTACAAATGGTGAAAGTTTATAATGAGAACAAAGATTGTTTGGAGGGAGAAAATTCTGGGAGATTCTTTACCTGGCAAGGCTGGGGAAGACCATTCCTACTTTATTTTCTAAATTAAGGTGTAGACATTAAAGAGAAGCTTCTAGCGGTCAAGAATCGTGAAGCCAGAGAGGGGTTGGCAAGTTTGAGTCACTGAATGCAGGTGTGAGTCATGGATGGGTTGGTGCAGGTTTTCCCTCCAAGTGGATTGGGCTTGAATAAATGGGAAGTAACTATTCAGTTCATGAAAGAATGAGTCATCATCACCTACTCTTCCCTCAAATCATGGTGGAATAAGGATGTTTATGTGGACTAGGGTAAGGGCAATAACATTTTTTTTTCTTTATCACTCTGAGCATCCTTAACTGGATGAGACAAAGTATGAGAAATGTTTAATATTGGATATGTGTTAGGTGTGAATATACTAGGTTTATCTATGCATATATCCAGTATATAATATGGATATATACTAGACATATGTCTAGTATATAATGTGGATAATACTAGGATACAGTAATAAAACAACTTCTGAAGAGGAGAGGTTGGAGAAACTGTGCAAAGCAAGAACATCACAGGAATCTAGGATCTGAGAAGAAAAAGAAGGGCTTGGAGGGAGAAAGATGGGGATACCAAGGGAAACAAACCATCATCTCTAGTTTGCGATGGATAGAAATGGGCAGGGTATCAACTCTGCCCACTCTATCTGTGTGCATATAAACAAATCATTTTACTCTGGAAGCATCAGCCCATGCTGACACGAATTATAATGGGAATTATAATGAATTGGGAATTATAATCATACTTATCCTATAGGGTTTATGTGGGATTTAAATGAGATCATGATTGAAACTGGCTCAGTGGGGTGCCTGACACAAAGTAAAATCTAAGTGCTTGCTTGCACTATGGATATTACAATTTCTTTCTGCTCAGTTTTCTAGACCACCTCAATTTTATGTTTTGGTCTCATGTTTTTATATCCTGAATTCATATTTTAGCTTTCTCCTTTCTAGGCTTTAAAAAATGCCGTATAGAAAAAAATGTGTATAACTTTCTGAATGATCAAGGTTTTGTTTTCAACCTTGCAGTACATTTAAATAAGTGAAAAGCTTCTTTGTTACTAAAATGTATGTTACTGACTGTAGTCAATACATTCATTCTGGTCATTCAAAGAGCAAAATGATCATTGAGTTTAACTATTATATGAAATATCTAGTTGTTTGACTGAATGAAATAGTATAGATGCTTTTGTGTGTGGAAGCCCTGCAATACTTAGCATTCGTTAAGTACCAACTGCAAGCAAAGCATGGTATTCGAAGCTTTTGAAGATAAGGAGATCAATTACAAATAATGTAGGTTTAATATTTCTAGCACTTTTCCAGCGTTTTTAACTGTTATCTCATTAGACTCATAGCACATTTTACAAGTTATTACATTTTATGGATTTTTCTTATATGCAAAAACAGAAGTTTGGAAAGGCAAAGTCAGTCGCCTATGAGTAGTAAATTGTGGTAATAGGATCTGAATTTAATTTCTTTTGTCTTTCAAACTCAGTGCTCTTTTCATCACATAAAAATCCAAGTAGAGAGACTATATTCACTTAGCAACTGAAGCTAAGCATAACTTCTCAAGTAACAAATCTAGAAGCTCTAAGCAACAGAAGATACTGAATATAGTACAAATGCACCAAGATTTTATAGTCTAAAGATATATGCTCAAGTCTCAGCTCTGCTGTTTACTATCTTTGAGGCCTTGGATGAATCTGTTGACCTTGTTGAGCTTTAATTCCCTCATCTTGGTGTGAAGATAAAATTACATGGTACAGTGAAGCCACTGATATGGCTAAAATGCTCATGAATGTAACAATATCTCCCTGTTTACAAGATGTTGACTTGCTGCTTAATCCTAATTTTGAGAATTTTCATGATTTTTCTATATTATATATATATATATTTTACTTTATTTAATTTACAATGTTGTATTGGTTTTGCCATACATCAACATGAATCTGCCACGGTGTACACGTGTTCCCAATCCTGAACCCCCTCTCACTTCCCTCCCCATACCATCTCTCTGGGTCATCCCAGTGCACCAGCCCCAAGCATCCTGTATCCTGCATCGAACCTAGACTGGTGATTTGTTTCTTACATGATATTATACATGTTTCAATGCCATTCTCCCAAATCATTCCACCTTCTCCCTCTCCCACAGAGTCCGAACGTCTTTTCTATACATCTGTGTCTCTTTTGCTGTCTCACATACAGGGTTATCGTTACCATCTTTCTAAATTCCATATATATGTGTTAGTATGCTGTATTGGTGATATTTAAAATATTTAAGAAATGTTTAATATAACTGATATAGGACACATTAAATATTTCCGTAAAAGGCAGTTTTGCCACAAAATACTTTTATAGCATGCAGATAACTTATTTTTAAGGAACATTGTTTATCCTATCATTTATCCAAACCCACGCAATAAGAAAGCATGTTACAGTTCTGCCCTAACCTGTGTATTGTTCTTTAGATCTTTCATAAACTTCTCTCACTCTGCTGCTGCTTTGGATTATAGAGGTTAATTGATCTTCAATATGCTGAGTAGTTTCAAAGGACTATTTTTGTTAGGTCCTCAAATACTTAGAATAATAGAGTGTTATTTCCCTCTGCCATTTGGGTACTTCAGTTGCCAGAAACAGTCAGTGAACTTCTAAAAGTGCTTGTTAGGGAATGTTCTGCTAATTGCTTTTGATCTGCCTTTAAAAAGAGCAATTAGCAACAACTCAAATTTTGTCTTTGGGGATATGAACATTCTCATGACCAAACTTGAGTTTTTAGTCCTAAAAGTTTATCATAGAGAAAATAATGCTTCTGAACCCATGAACACGTTTGAAGAGTTAGGCGGATGTTTTTCTCAGATCTTTTTCCCTTTGAGACACATAGTATGGCATTCCTTCATGAGGGGTTAAGTTTCACACATGTTTATGATTAGTACCTGTGGGAGTCTAAGCTGATGATTTATAGTTGAGAATCATTTTAAAAAATGTATGACTGAAGGCAGAAAATAAAGTGCCGATTGGTTCATTAAGCAATTCAATCCCAAACTGTAAAAAGTTTAAGTTTAATCCTGCCTGAAGCCTGACTGATCCTGTCATAAACACTTTTCATAAACCTTGCACTTAAACCTGGTCTTGCAGTTTTATTAATCTAACAATAATTCAAAGTGACATCCCATGTAGCAATATAAATCTATAAGATGGATGTCATAAAACTTACACCATGACAAAACAACGGGTAATCACGTAAAAATGCAGGTTCTTTTAGTTAGGTATTCTCTGTGAATTGCTGCTTGTGCCTGGGTTGAACAGATGTGTTGACTGTAACACTGTCTTAATGTGTTGGTATGCCTGAAGGAAAAGAAAGAAATTCAGAGAGACACTGATGATAAAAAGTTCTGGAGTTTGGAGAGCCTTATTTGCAAAACTCAGGGAGCAAGTTAACAAAGACATATTTGTGGAGTTTACATTTTCTGGGAAGATTCCTTTTCTGTGTCACTATGTGGAATTTTTAGCTCTTGGATTTAATGGCTACATTGATATTCTGTGGATGTATGAGGGGCCCTGAGCAATAGGTACACTTTTCAGAAACTCAAATGAAGTCCCAGCTGTCAGACTTTTGGTGTTCTTAGTTCTCAGTCTAGGGGTTAGGTGAACTCTCAAACTAAATCATAGCAGACTTAACCTTGGAAATATTATATTACTACAATCCTGTTATTTGGAACAGAAGACTGTGTTTCTGTTTTATATGAGGAAGAGAGACATTTCCAAGAATAAGCTTTGAAGAAGAAGTCCACAAGAGCTAGTGGGTTTGTTTTCATATCCTTGCCAGAGTTGCTCACCAGCAGCAATCTGCTCTCAAATAAAAGTGAGCCTTGAAGGAGTGTTCAAACTCCTGTTATTGAACCCATGGGACACTTAACACTTTTATAAGATAGATGTTGGGAAAATATCTGAAGCCATAGGATTTTTTTTTTCCCCCTGAACATGCTTTGTGAATCTGTTGTCTACTCATGAGAATAAAACCCACTTTGATTTCATTTGACAGGGAATGAAAACCAAGGTTGCATTATACCTAGTGCTTTAACATTGTCAGAATTATAATTCAGTAAGAGGTTTGTGTAATTATTTGAGGATCTTTTCTCCTAGATTTTGAATTCCTCTAGTGCTTAGTGCTGTGCTTAGTACCTGGTAGGTGCTCACTTAGCACATTTTGTGATTCAACCACTAAGGTCGTAGCTAATCCCATGGGTGGAGGAGCCTGGTGGGCTGCAGTCCACGGGGTTGCTAAGAGTTGGACACGACTGAGCGACTTCACTTTCACTTTTCCCTTTCATGCATTGGAGAAGGCAATGGCACCCCACTCCAGTACTCTTGCCTGGAAAATCCCATGGATGGAGGAGCCTAGTAGGCTGCAGCCCATGGGGTCACTCAGAGTCAGACACGACTGAGTGACTTCACTTTCACTTTTCCCTTTCATGCATTGGAGAAGGAAATGGCAACCCACTCCCGTGTTCTTGCCTGGAGAATCCCAGGGATGGGGGAGCCTGGTGGGCTGCCCTCTATGTGGTTGCACAGAGTCAGACACAACTGAAGTGACTTAGCAGTAATAATACAACTGGAAAGAGAAACACAAAATTTTGAATGTTATCACTTTATTGACAAATAATTGACATTTAAATTTCATTCCTAAGCAGTTATTTTTTTTAAGGAGTGCATGGTGTGTATGTGTGTGCACAAAGGGCACTTGTGTTACTTTATAGGGGCAATTAGTTGGAAGATAATAGGCAATGCATCTTTTATTTAGTAACTGATTAAAAATATAGTAAAATAAATTTCACTTTCTTACCTGTAAGTTTAAGGCATTCACATTGGCTTGTATGTATTGTGTATTTTCCTTATCAGATGTGCGTCTCAACTTTGCATTCCTTTAGTCTTCCAGATATAGGAACACACAGCAATAATGTGAATTTGAGTATCACAGACAAATGGCAATTGGCTCCAATTTCCTGCCCAACCCTTGATCTCAGACATAGCAGGTAGTATATGGGTGAGGGACTAACATTCTTCATCAGCAGTGATTCTGAGTTTTGGAAAACATGGATGAGGATGAAACCCCCATGGGGAATCTTCAGGCATCAGGCAATATCCTTCTTCTGAACTAGCAAAGTAGAAATTAGGAATCCGTTTTCATTTTTTGCTAGTAGTCTCCGGACCCATTCTCCTTGGTTCAGGCTGAAATCCACCCCCACCAAAACCTCCCCATTCCTAATCTGCCATATTTTTGGAATCCTTGCTTCTGTCTTCAAAAGCTCTTTGATATTATATTGGAACCGAAGTGGCTTTTTTTTTTTTTTTTCACTTAATTTATAGCCTTATGTTAGGGCTTTTCTGGAGTACAAGTAGCTTCATTTATATAGCAGCTACAATCATTTTGTCTAGACAATGAAAAAGTAAGTTTCAATGACTATTGACTATATAGCTGATTTTCAGTTGAAATTATATGGTCTATTATTAAGAAGCAATTTTATAGTAAGTAAAAATGTAAGCTATGGCTAATGCAGAATTACTATAGCTATATAATATGGCCAGATCCCTAAACAAATAGGTATTTGCCATTTTCCTTCTGTCACATTCATGTGATATAATGACCTTTTTGAATTTGACTTCAAGGTATAGTGCAAACAATTCTCTTATTTACATTCACTTATTATATTTAAAGCTCTTTAGATGAGCATTGAACTACTAGAGAACCAACAAATATCAAAGCCAGAATCACAATTAAATTTATTATCCTAATTAATTTGCTTTGCCTATAGAGATACGTTTATTCAAATGAGAGGACAGTTGTAATACACAATAATAAACACTCAATGCAGTAAACACTTTCACTGAAACTTATATTTACATAACCCATTTAGTTGGATGCAAACAGCTAACTAAAATAATTTGCTATTTTCCTTTAACCTTTAAAATATGACTGCTTGAGAATCAGATGCACAGACTAAGAACCAATTTATGGTTACTAGTGGTGGGGGATGGTGGGAGGAAGGCATAGTTAGAATTTGTTATTGATATCACACTGTCATATTTAAAATGGATAATCAAAAGGGACCTACTGTATAGCACATAGAACTCTGCTCAATATTATGTAATAACCTAAATGGGAAAATAAGTTGAAGAATAGAGACATGTATATGAATAACTGAATCACTTTGCTATATACCTGAAACTATCACAACATTATTAACCAACCATATTCTAATATAAAATAAAAACTTAAAATAAGACTACTTGAATTTTTATCTTGAATTCATGGAGCTTGAATATCTGTTTGGCCTTTTCCTTTGTCATTTTCATGTTCGTTAAGGGTGTAGGAGAGGGAAAAGATGGACTCATCCTTAGGGCAAAAAATATCTCACCATTCCTTTTTCTAGCGCTTTTGCTAAACCAGTATTAATTAGTAGAGAAGAGAAAGTTAACAGTTGGGAATCTTTAGAGTTTTTGAATGGATAGGGCCATGCAGAAAGAACTTTCATTCAGAAATAGAGTGAGACTTTTATAGTTCTCTTTTCATCATTGCTTTTGGATAAGAACATGAATTTGCCACCTGTCTTTCCAAATGGTGTTAAGGTAAGGAGGAGCAGTATTTATTCACAAAAATAGATTTGATTTGCTGTCAAAATTTAATATAGAAAAGCCTATTTAAACTAAAAAACCTCCAAGGGCCTTAATACATTTTTCCTGTTCTGAGGTCATAAATATTTGTAGAAAGTTCTTACTGGTATCCTAATAGTTCCATCTGCCACCCATCTTCTGAGAGCAATAAACAATTCTGATAATTTAACTTTAAACTGTTTATTAAACTTATATGTATGTGCAAACTTTGGTCTTTTGGTGTACAGTTCTAACAGTTTTTTCATTTGAACACAGTCCTATAACAACCACCATCATCAAGATATAGAAGAGTCCCATCACCACACATTATTTCCTTATGTTGCCTCTGTTTAGCCAATCCTTCCTCCTGCCTTAATCCCTGGCAACAGTGATCTTTATCTATATTGTTTAACTGTGTCTGGAATGTCCTATAAGTGGAATCATACAGTATGCAGCTTTTTTAGTCTGGCTTTTCTCACTTAATGTATTTTAGATTCATTTATGCTATTGCATATCAGTAATTCAACATTTTTATTGCTAATATGTCGTATTCACTGGTTTAAAGATACTAGTTTCCCCCACCTCCAGCTTTGAGCAGTTGTGAGGAAACTCACTATAAACTTCTTGTGTTGTGAATGACAGAGTTCATTTCACTTGTGGGGTCTTTAAAGATCACTCCAATGTGATTGTAGAATTTCCACTGAGGCAAATGAAATGAAAAGATTGATTACACTCACAGGTACTAGAAGAGGGAAACCAGGGGGCCTTATGGGAGGAGCTCCCAGGAAGAAGTCTCCACCAAGCAGACGGGGAGCCGAGAGAGGGGAGGACCCGTGGGTAAACGCCTTTACCAGGGGTCAGGTTGGAGTACACAGAAAAAGGTTTTATTGGTGCAATGAATGCCACTGGGTCACAGTCAAGGGAAGGCAAGAAGGGGAATGTGGGGCAGGGACAGGTTTATCATCTTGCTTCTGGTCACCTAGGTAGGGCTCTCACACAGCCTGTTTGTGGGGCTGTGGAAGCACTGGGAAAACACAGTTTTAAAAGTTTACAATATGCTTCTGCATACAGGTTCTGATATGACTACTATATAGGCAATTGACAAATTTTATATATAATATATACACGTGGCATATGTACAAATTTTTTCAGATTATTTTCCACTATAAGTGATTACAAGATACTGCATGCAGGGACTTCCTTGACTGTCCAGTGGTTAAGACTCTGCGTTTCCAGTGCAAGGGCACGGGTTCTATACCTGGTCGGGGAAATAAGATCCCACACACTCCACAGTTAGGCAAAAAAGGAGAAAAAAGAAACAGATTTTGAGTATAGTTCTGTGTGCTCTACAGTGAATCCTTGCTGTTTATCTGTTTCATATGTAGTAGTTTATATTTGTTAACGCCATACTCCTAATTTTTCCTTCGCTCCTTTTCCTATTTGGTAACAATAAGTTTGTTTTCTCTATTTGTGAATCTGGTTCTGTTTTGTATATTGATTCAATTGTATTATTTTTAAGAGATTCTACAAGTTATATAATCTTTCATTTAGTATAAATTCTCTAGGTCCATTCATGTTGCTGCAAATGGCAATATTTTATTCATTTTTATGGTTGAGTAATATTCCACTGTGTATATATATGCCTCAACTTATACCTGTCTCTGTTGATGGGCACTTGAGTTGTTTTCATGTCTTGGTTATTGTAAATAGTGCTGCCATGAACATTGGGGAACCCTTTTTTTCTTCTAAAAATAAAGTCCCTGTTTATCCTAACATACTTTTCTTTGAACTGTATTTTGTCTAGACTATAAAGAAAGCTGAGTGTCAAATAATTGATGCTTTTGAACTGTGGTGTTGGAGAAGACTCTTGAGAGTCCCTTGCACAGCAAGGAGATCCAACCGGTCCATCCTAAAAGAAATCAGTCCTGAATATTAATTGGAAGAACTGATGTTGAAGCTGAAACTCCAATACTTTGGCCACCTGATGGGAAGAACTGACTCATTTGAAAAGACCCTGATGCTGGGAAAGATTGAAGGCAGGAGGAGAAGAGGATGACAGAGGATGAGATGGTTGGGTGGCATCACTGTCTCAGTGGACATGAGTTTGAGTAAATTCTGGGAGTTGGTGATGGACAGGGAGGCCTGGCGTGCTGCAGTCCATGGGGTCACTAAGAGCCAGACATGACTGAGTGACTGAACTGAACTGCTTTCTTTTATTTAGCACTGCATTTCCCCTTCTTTTACTTTTAACCTATTTATGTCATTATATTTGAGTTTCTTGTAGATATAATTTTAAAAATCCTATCTAACATGCTATCTTTTAATTGATGTGTTTAGACTAATTCTATGCAATGTAATTATGGATTTGGTTGGCTATCGATGCATCTTTTTAATGTTTATTCATCTCCTGTTTTATTTTCTTCCTTGTTTTCTGCCAGCTTTTAAATGATTTCAGTGTTTTTGTTGTTGTTCAGTCGCTAAGTTGTGTCCAACTCTTTGCGATCCTATGGACTGCAGCACACCAGGCTCCCCTGTCCTTCACTGTCTCCCAGAGTTTGCCCAAACTCATGTCCATCGAGTCAGTGATGTCTTCTTATCTTCTGTCACCTCCTTTTCCTCCTGTCCTCAATCTTTCCCATCTTAATTCATCTACCTTTTGATGATATTGCTTCCTATTTTTAATAGATTGTATTAGGGAATAAAGTGTACACAACTTATCTTTTACAGTCTACATAGAACTGATATTTTATTACTTAGTAGAAGCCCTGATGGATTTAGAGATTATCATGCTAAATGAAGTAAGCCAGACAGAAAGACAACTATCATATGATATCGCTTATAGGTAGAACTTGAAAAAAGATACAAATGAACTTATTTACAAAACAGAAATAGATTCCCAGACATAGAAAGCAAACTTCTGGTTCTTAACATATACATACTACTATATATAAAATAGGTAACCAATAAGATTTTATATTTATATGTATATACACATATAAATAATCTGAATCACTTTGCTATACACATGAAACTAATATGGCATTGTAATGATCAAATATTATTCGGTAAAAAATATTAAAAATTAAATGTAGGCTTGCAATCATATAGACCCCTTTATGCCTCCCCTATTGTCATATGTATTTCAACTATATGTATTGAAAACTCATCAGAAAATGTTATGATTTTTTTTTATTGAAAATACGTATTTTCGAGAACTTAGGATAAAAACATTGTCCAAATATTTACCATTTCTCTTGCTTTTCACTTGTTTCTCAAGCTCTAAATTTCTCTTTGGTAACATTTTATGAATAGAGTTACAATGGCTGCTTTAAAGCGTTGGGCTGATGATTCTAGTATCTAAGTCATCTTGGGATTACAATTAGTTGATTGCCTTTTGCACTGAGGATTTGATCAAATTTTTGTAGTTATTTAAAGGTTGAGCTGAGCGCCGAAGAACTGATGCTTTTGGATTGTGGTGTTGGAGAAGACTCTTGAGAATCTCTTGGACTGCAAGAAGATCCAACCAGTCCATTCTAAAGGAGATCAATCCTGGGTGTTCACTGGAAGGACTGATGCTAAAGCTGAAACTCCTATACTTTGGACACCTCATGCAAAGAGTTTACTCATTGGAAAAGACTCTGATGCTGGGAGGGACTGGGGGCAGGAGGAGAAGGGGACAACAGAGGATGAGATGACTGAATGGCATCACCTACTTGATGGACGTGAGTTTGAGTGAACTCCAGGAGTTAGTGATGGACAGGGAGGCCTGGCGTGCTGCGATTCATGGGGGCGCAGAGAGTTGGACATGACTGAGAGACTGAACTGAACTGAAAGGTTGAGCAATTTTTGATTGCAGGAGTATTTGTAGTAATATTTTAAATGTTACTTTATGTTTTCCTTAGCCCTCCGAACAATGCTGCTTTTTGTGTTCCCTCCCCTACCTCTTAACTTTTGCAGGCATTCAACCTACACCAGGTTAGCTTCAGACCATCAGTTTTATCTCTGTGTCTGTTGGTGGAATTTATAATGTCAGTTCAGTTTTCAAAGCTTTTGCTATGCTGCCTTCTCAGTGTTCTGTGCACGTGCTGCTGAGGGCACATTTTGGTAAGTGGGTCATGTTTGTGTTATCTGGTGCTTTTAGCCTGTGCTCTGCTAATCTGGGTTTGTGTTGTGCATGCAACACATACAGGTAGGGGTGAGTCTGAAACTTGTGCTGGATCATAGACAATTAGAGCATTCCCTCATGTCTCTACTTCACGGGAATCGGCCCTACTATCCTCGACATCCTGCTGCTTCTTTCCTTATTCTCTTTTCAGAAAGGCAAGAATTCTCTGAGATTTTTGATGTCTGTGTCCATTGCAGAGTTCCATAACTGGAGCCATCCTCAGGTCAAACTGGAAAAGGAGAGATGGTGTATTAATTTGTAGGGCTGCCATACACATCACTGCAAAGTGATGCTTAAACCACAGACATTTGTGTTTCACAACTCCGGAGGTTAGAACTCTGAAATCAAGGTGTTGGCAAGGCCAGTGTTCCCTCTGGTGCCAGTGAAGGATCGATTCCAAGCCTCTCTCCCAGCTTCTGGTAGCTGCTTGGTTGAAGCAATATGCCAGTCTTCACATGGCATATTCCTGTGTACGTGGTTCTCTGCGACCACATTTCCCCCTTTATCTCAACAGTCTAGGGTCCACCCTAATGACCTCATTTTAACTTGATTCCCTCTGAAAATACCCTTTATCCAAATAAAGTCACATCCTGAAGTACTAGGAGTTAGGACCCCAACATATCTTTTGAGGGGATAGACTTCAACCCATGACAGATGAGAAGGGAAGAAAACCTTCAGGAAATTTACCATTGTAGTCACTTCAAGTTTTGACAACCCTTTTCAACTGACTTACCTGCCTTTCAGAGTTTTCTGGTAGATATTTTTTGTATTTTGTCCAGAGATTTTATTTGTAATCATTGGATAGGCTGTTGTTGACTTCCAACTAGAAGCTGTAACTTTGGGATCAATCCAGTGTGGCATCCACAAATGAGAACCAGAGTTAAAATGAGTGGCAGGTTGAATGTTTATTTGGAGGACAGTTTTGAGTTAGGAAGCCAGCTCATGGTTGAGGTGAAGTTTATTCCAATCTCTGAAATGTTATGAATTAGAGCAACTCATATTCATGCTCCCAGTTCTCTTTCAGTCCTGGTGCTTTTAATTGATTTTCTTGGGCTAAGAATTTGGCAGTAGAATTAGGACTAGAAAAATAAGTTGCATGTTATTTCAAATGCTTCCAATTTATAGTAAAGGTCACTTCAATTTATCATATACATATTCATTTACTGCTTTCTGGGATTACAGAGATACATTAGAAATCATTCCTGAGTTTAAGGAGTCATAGTCTAGGAGTGAGAAATGAGGAAGGAGAAAGGTAGTATTGTGCTAAGTCTCTGACAGAGGGCAGGGGTAGAGTTGGAGGCTAGAAAAATAGGTAATATCTAAACCATGAGATTGAAAGATGCTTGCTCCTTATAAGAAAAGCTATAACAAAGGTAGACAGCATATTAAAAGGCAGAGACATTATTTTGCTAACAAAGATCCATCTAGTCAAAGCTATGATTCTTCCAGTAGTCATGTACAGATGTGAGAATTGGACCATAAAGAAAGCTGAGCACCAAAGAACTGAAGATTTCAAACTGTGGTGCTGGAGAAGACTCTTGAGAGTCCCTTGGACAGCAAGGAGATCAAACCAGTCAATCCTAAGGAAATCAACCCTGAATGTTCATTGGAAAGACTGAAGCTGAAGCTCCA
Organism: Budorcas taxicolor; assembly: GCF_023091745.1. Lineage (NCBI taxonomy): Eukaryota > Metazoa > Chordata > Mammalia > Artiodactyla > Bovidae > Budorcas > Budorcas taxicolor. Next base: position 53,500,331 of record NC_068930.1, read on the forward strand.
ATACTTTGGCCACCTGATGCGAAGAGCCAACTCATTGGAAAAGACCCTGATGCTGGGAAAGATTGAGGGCAGGAGGAGAAGGGAACAGCAGAGGATGAGATGGTTGGATGGCATCACTGACTTGATGGACATGAGTTTGAGCAAAGTTCAGGAGATAGTGAAGGACAGGGAGGCCTGGTGTGCTGCAGTCCATGGGGTGGTAAAGAGTTGGACATGACTTAGTGACTGAAAAACAACAATAAACCAAGAACTGAAGGCTTTCATTATGTGGAAGAAAAAAAAGGGAGGGAATAGAGAAATGTAAGTAAACAATTCAAATGAGCTTTAAGAGTATGAAGAGAGCTCTGGTACACATGTTTGAAAATATTGTTTATCATAAAGTGTTATGTATGGCCCTAAGATTTTGTTGTTTTGTGGCCAAGACAGAGATAAACAGGAGCCTTAAAAAACCCTGAGTTGGAGGAAGTATATTTTGGGGAAAGGACTGAAGCATTTGCTACAATTTTGGAAATTTTCTTTTAAGGATTGAGCTGAGAAAGATCACACAAGATAGAAATACAGAACAACCTCAGGAGAATGAACTTCTATGCCCGCAGGCACATTTCTATTTATTTGATTCATTACATTCAATAATTTAGGATGGTTTATTCACAGTTTGATCCGATCATAATTGGGCGGGGGAGGGGAAGTCATTTATAAATGTCAACCCAAGTTAGGTTGCGCCCTCAAGTCTTTTAACTGGAAATACTTTGTTTTGAAGTTAATTGAAGAAGAGTGTTGGATAAGGCTTTGGAGAAAGAACGGAGGTTTCTATGAAAGTTGGCACTCAGGACTTGTGTGAACCATATAGGACAGAATTTGTCTAATTTTGCTCTTGCCATTATTATCTAGTGAACCACAGTGATTGTTATTTATCATAAAGGAAGTGTGCTGATAGAAATGTTTGAGCTGTTCTTTTCCAGCAAGCTCTTTTATACTGTTTGATAGCTTCAATGTCAGATACCGCATGCTTAAGTTTTATCAAATGATCATATGCAATCACCTTGAAAACAAAAAGTTTGTTTCTTTATAGCAGTGGTCTCCAACCTTTTTGGTGCCAGTGGATGGTTTTATGGAAGACAATTTTTCCATGGATCAGAGTGGTTTTGGGATGATTCAAACACATCACATTTATTGTACAAAAGTGAAAGTTGCTCAGTTGTGTCCAACTCTTTGTGGCCCCATGGACTATACACTTAATTGAATTCTCCAGGCCAGAATACTGGAGTGGGTAACCTTTCCCTTCTTCAGGGGATCTTCCCAACCCAGTGATCGAACCCAGGTCTCCCACATTGCAGGAGGATTCTTTACCAGCTGAATCACAAGGGAAGCCCAAGAATACTGGAGTGGGTAGCCTGTCCCTTTTCGAGGCAGATCTTCCAACCCAAGAACTGAATCAGCATCTTCTACATTGCAGGCCGATTCTTTACCAACTGAGCTATCAGGGAAGCCCATTTATTGTATACCCTACTTCCATTATTACATCAGCTCCACCTCAGATCATCAGGCATTAGATCCTGGAGTTTGGAGACCCCTGCTCTACAGCATCAGGGTAACCCATAGCCTCAGAAGAATAAGAAGGAATAAGTAAAATTGATTTGGGGTTGGGGTACAGAGCCATTATTATCCCATCTATCATCTGGGCAGATACTGATCTCTGGTTTCTCACCTAAAATAGTGTTATTTAAAAATGTTTTCAGGTGTAGAATAAATCCCAGGCCCTAGAATTACTGTGACACTCTAATAGTGCTTCTGCTTTTACCTACCACAGCTCTGTAACCTGATCCACGCAATCAATAATTCAGAATCTCTTATCAATCCCTACACAAAATATGCTGCCATTAAAAAAAAAATTTCCCTGCTTTTGCATGTATTGTTCCTTCTGCTGAAAATGCACTCTCTGACTTTGTCAGCCTACCTGGAAAATGTAATCATCCTTCATTCCTCAGTTCAAATGAATGTCACTGCTTTATCTAGTGACCATTTGGCTTTCCTAGGCAGGTCACTTTATCTTCCCTGTAAACTGACAGCAATGTGGTCATACCTCTAGTATGGTCCTAATTAGACTGCACTTTTAACTTTCTCTTGTGCCTTCTTGGCTGTCAGCTCCTTTGGGATTGTGTGTCTGTGTTTTCCTATTGTGAAAGTGAAAGTGAAGTCACAGTTGTGTCTGACTCTTTGTGACCCCATGTACTGTAGCCTACCAGGCTCCTCCCTCCATGGGATTCTCCAGGCAAGAGTACTGGAGTGGGTTGCCATTTTCCTTCTCCAGGGGATTTTCCTGACCCAGGGATCGAACCCAGGTCTCCCACATTCCAGGCAGACACTTTAACCTCTGAGCCACCAGGGACTCCTTCCTATTGTAGTAGAAGCCAAGTAAATACTGACAAATATTTTAACAAAGTAATCTTTGTTGGAATAAATAAATGAATGAATTAATATATACCATACCTAAGAGAAAAAAAAATTCTATTGAATAGACCTCAGATGTATTATTAGTGTTCTGGGTATTTGCTAGTCCAGATCCTCTCTTTACCTTTTTATATTCTGCTCTGTGCCCAAGGTGGCTGAGCTCTATATACAGAATTAATGCACTTTCTTGCTCTCTGGATTGGGTTGAGTTTAGCCAATGAGTGCCAGTAATAGACTGTCAGAGGATGATAAAAGAATGGAGCTAGGTATTTATTCCCCTAGCTTCCCTGTTCCTGGGTCTCATTGGCCTGGCTAGGTCCCTCTACCTAAGGTTACAGCTCCATATAGCAGTTAGCTCTTTCGCATTCCAGTCTCCAGTCCTTCCTTGACCCCTGGTAATGGTCCCTTGAGATGGCTAGAGCCTGGAAGATATACCATATCTTATTTCCTTCATCATATCTAAAACTTTGTAAACGGTCCTTTTATTAAATTCTCCCTAATTGTCCAGTTTGAGTGTGCCTACTAGTATAAAAATCTTTAGGTCAGATTTTCAAATGTTTCATGGAATAACTTCTCTTAGGTTGTTAAGCACTAAGTATGTGACAGAACAAAACATGCCTATACTCATAGACATAGAAAACAAACAGGGTTTCCAAAGGGGAAAGGAAGGGGGACAAATTAAGATTTGGGATTAGCAGATATAAACTACTATATATATAAAATAAACAACAAAGTCCTACTGTATAGCACAGGGAACTATATTCAATATCTGTGCATAACCATAATGGAAAAGAATATGAAGAAGAATGTATATATTTGTGTATATACTAAACCACTTTTCTTTATACCAGAAACAAAGCATTATAAATGAACTATACATGATTTAAAAAAAAAAATCATAGACCTAGGATGAAAATGAAGTGAAGAGAAAATGTTAAATAACATCATTATGAATTTAGGACATAAAGACAAAAGATCTTGAATGTTACAAAAAAATTTTTTTTGTTTGGTATTATAGTACTTTGCAGGCTTTATTTAAATGCTCCTAATGTGAGGTATAGCATATAGTGTTCCTTAAATATATAGATATATATGTATTTAACCACTGTGGAGTTGTCTTTGATTGTCTTATTTTGTTTTGTAGCATAGCCATTCATGTCTTTCAAAACTAGGTGTTTTTATTTTTTGCAAAGTGAAGTTCCCAAAACTGCTGCCTTAACTCACCAAGGACAAACTGCTAAAATACCAACTTATACACTCATCAGGTTTCCTGTTTGTTGTGAAGAATATTTACTTTATCCTAATAAAAATCTAGGATGTTATATCACCATTTGGATACTGAATTGGTTACCTGCTTTTGTCTTTAGCATTAAAGAATGTCTTAAACTAGTTTCTACTACATAACTGTAAGGGTTGGAGATAAAATGATCATAAGTAAGAGTTATAAGGATGTAAATATAGACTCTCATAAGTTATTCCTTTTTGAAAGCAAAATAAATTGAGTGTTATAAACTCCTTGTTAGCAGATGTGAACTTGAGAGACTGCTAATTTGTTTTACTGCCAAGCTCATAACTATATATATCAAGACGGACAATATTTGCAAGGACGTTTATTACTTAGATTTTCTTAGCAGGAATTTAAAAAATCCACCTATATAATAAATTAGTTCCTCTTGGACTGAGAAAATAATTTACTTTATAATAAGAGAGATTTATCAAACCTAACTAGATCATAAGTTACAGATTTTGATCAAAGTGTCAAATGGTTCTATGTTTGATAATCTAAATGTCCATTAATAGTGACAGTGATATTAAGCCATTTAATTTAGAAACTTTAACATACTGAGAAGTAGTAGTAAATCTCATATTTATCAACATTACTTAAATGAATTCTTAGTAAACTTGCTTATGTGCTCAAAAATTTCAAGTCCAAGCTTTTCAGTTACTTTGATAACACTTTTGAAATTGTAATGCTCATAGTACAACACTTCAAAATTTTTTTAAACTGGAGTTATAAAAGGAATATTGTTTCTTTTTTTTTTTAGGTGAACCAAGAAGTACTTGTTTTGAAAGTTTGTCAACTATAGTAGAGCTAAAAGATGATATGTGGGACAAAGAATACAAAAATATTTTCTAGAATTATAGTGTCCCTGATATGAGTAAGAACAATATGAGAGAAGCAATGATTAAAATCACAAAGAAAACTTTTCAGCCAAAAAGTATAAACCAAATTTGACTTGCATGTTAAAGTGCTCATCATATTTTAGGCAAAATCCAAGTGGTACCTAGTAATATTTTTTCCTTTTTTATAATTAATTTTTAAATTTTTAATTGAAGGATAATCACTCTACAATATTGTGTTGATTTCTGCCAAACATCAGCATGAATCAGCCATAGGTATAGCTATGTCCCCTCCCTCCTGAGCCTCCCTCCCCACGCCCCCCTCTAGGTTGTTACAGAGACACAGTTTGAGTTCCCTGAATCACCCAGCACATTCCCATTGGCTATCTATTTCACATATGGTAGTGTGTATGTCTCTATGCTACTCTCTCCATTCATCCCACTCTGTTCTCCCCTGCCTCCCCCCTGTCGTAAGTCTGTTCTCTATGTCTCTGTCTCCACTGCTGCCCTTAAATAGGTTCATTAGTACCATCTTTCTAGAGTCCATATGTATGTGTTACTATATGGTATTTGTTTTTCTCTTTCTGACTTACTTTACTCTGTATAATAGGCTCTGGGTTCATCCACCTCATTAGAACTGACTCAAATGCATTCCTTTCTATGGCTGAATAGCATTCCATTGTATATCTGCGCCATGGCTTCGTTATCCATTTATCTGCCGATGGACATCTAGGTTGCTGCCATTTCCTAGCTATTGCAAATAGTGTTGCAGTGAATATTGGGATACATGTGTCTTTTTCAATTTTGGTTTCTTCAGGGTATGTGCGTAGTAGTGGGATTGCTGGGCCATATGGTGGCTTTATTCCTGATTTTTTTTAAACTAATCTCCATACTGTCTTCCGTAGTGATTCTATCAATTTACATTCCCACCAACCCCAAGAGGGTTCCCTTTTCTCCACACCCTCTCCATTTATTTTTTGTAGATTTTTGATGATGGCCATTCTGACCAGTGTGAAGGTGATATCTCACTGTAGTTTTGATTTGCATTTCCCTAATAATGAGCAATTGAGAATATTTTCATGTGTTTATTAACCATCTGTATGATTTCTTTGGAGAAATGTCTGTTTAGGTCTTTTGCCCACTCTTTGATTGGGTTGTTTGTTTTTCTGATATTGAGTTGTATAAGCTGCTTGTATATTTTTGAAATCAGTCCTTCATCAGTTGTTTCATTTGCTACTACTTTCTCCCATTCTGAGAGTTGCAAGTGACACCTAGTAATGTTATAACAAAATACTTATAGAGGTGATTCTATAACTCTTAAAAAATATGTACCGAGAAATAAGAATCAATCAGCTTCAGACTTCTCTGTCATAGTAAAGCTGGACTTTTACACCCAGTCATTCAAGGGTTCAGAAAACAAATTACTTAACTACTTTTCTTAGAAATATTTCCTGAATAAGTTTTTCAGCCAAGTGAGAGAGGACTCAAAATTAAGAATCAAGATGAGAATAATGCCCTAAAATTTGTAACTAATAGTGCTGAATTCTACTGCACATATTCAGCGATCGCCATGTGGCCCAGTAGATTGAGCATTTCAGAAGGAGATAGACAGGTACCACAGAATTTGTCATTACCTTCGGGTTGACTTTCAGTGTCAACACACTGCACTGTATCACAAGGCTTGAACTGTGCCATCAGGAATTACATGGACAACTCTGCAGAAAGAGGAAAGCTCAAGGAGCTGAGATAGTCTGCTGTCTACTAGTGCAGTGAACCAAACCAGCATCTGCCTCCAAATTGAGCTGAGATCAGTGCCTCAGTTTTATCACAAGATGTAGGGAATTTGTGATTAGAACATCTAATTTTGCTTGGGTGCCAAAGTAAGAGTGCCATCTCCTTTCAGATATGTATTATAAAACAAGAGTCACCAGTAGTCATCTGTATACAGACTTCACTTTTACAATATGTAGAGGCTGTGTTTGTGTACATGTGTCTGTATGGATGTACTCCAGAAGGAACATGTTGTTCTGGACAAAAACAACTTCTTCCCTGAGAAATTCAAGTGTAGTAGAAAAGGCTAGTGAGAGAAGCTTCCATAAGCACTGCTTCGTGTGTAAAATACTTTTAATCTTGAGAAGAAAATAAAACAGCAGCCACACCAACTAGATAAAACCAAAGAGCTTAGGGAGAAGCGAACTGAACTTGAAACTATTGGGGGAGTAGGAATATTTTATTTTTTGTTCCTCTCTTCTTTTTTAAAAAACTTTTTTGAGTTGAGATATTAATAAAAGACATTATGATGGAGATTATACAAGGAAGATTGCAGTACAGTTTTACTGTGTTGTATCCATCCCAGGTGGAAGCAGTAAATAGCTCATTTTCTCCCACTGGATGACCTTTGGTAGAAGATCTCTAACCTAATCATAAGTAAGACTCTAATGGATTTAAGCATGGTGCAAAGAATAACTAAAAAAATGAATGATGTCTTTATGCTGTTGGTTATAGTTAGTTGAGGCAAATCGAGCAGTATTCCAAAGGGGCAGTTGTCCCCACATTTCAGTAGAGGAGAAAAATCACTTAGAGTGCCAGTTGTATTTATTTATTTTCTGAGATTTTGATTTCAGAGGTTTTGGAATAGAAGTACAGAAGTCTGCATTTTTGATAAGAACCCCACTTAATTTTATCACAGAATGTGTTTTAAAAAGCATTAGCAGCATGGTATTACCTTTATGCTATAGTTTCTCTATTTGTAAGACTAGGTCAACAATTACCTTAAATTTTCACAGTGAGGACAATAATTAAATTTTAAAAATTATGATGATAGTTACATTAAAAGGTGTGTGTGTGTGTGTATGTGTGTTAGTTGCTCAGTTGTGTCTGCCTCTTTGCAACCTCATGGACTGTAGCCCGCCAGGTTCCTCTGTTCATGGAATTCTCTGGGTAAGAATACTGAAGTGGGTTGCCATTTCCTTCTGCAGGGGATCTTCATGACCCAGGGATCAAACTCAGGTCTGCTGCGTTGCAGGCAGATTATTTACTGTCTGAGCCACCAGGGTGGTTGTGATTAAAGGAACTCCTTAGGTGACTCTTAGCATTGAATCTGAAGCACTGAAAATGTTTGATCTTATTTTAATAAACTTCTCTTCAAAATGGGATAATACTTATGCTGGAGCTTTCCTGGTAGCTCACTGGTAAAGAATTCGCCTGTCAATGCAGGAGACGCAGGTTCGATCCCTGGGTTGGGAAGATCCCCTGGAGAAGGAAATGGCAACCCATTCCATTAGCGGGTAGGGAAAAATCCCATGAAGAGAGGAGCCTGGTGGGTTACAGTCCATGGGGTTAAAAAGAGTCAGACAGGACTTAACGACTGCTGCTGCTGCTAAGTTGCTTCAGTCGTGTCCGACTCTGTGTGACCCCATAGATGGCAGCCCACCAGGCTTCACCGTCCCTGGGATTCTCCAGGCAAGAACACTGGAGTGGGTTGCCATTTCCTTCTCCAATGCAGGAAAGTGGAAAGTGAATGTGAAGTCCCTCAGTCGTGTCAACTCTTCACGACCCCATGGACTGCAGCCTACCAGGCTCCTCCATCCATGGGATTTTCCAGGCAAGAATACTGGAGTGGGGTGCCATTGCCTTCTCCGTCACTAGTGGGTCAGTGGGAAAGAATTCATCTGTCAATTCAGGAGACTCGGGTTTGATCCCTGGGTTGGAAAGATCCCCTGGAGAAGGAAATGGCAACCCACTCTAGTATTCTTACCTGGGAAATCCATGGACAGAGGAGCCTGGTGGGCTACAGTCCACAGGGTCACAAGAGTCAGACTTAAATGACTTAACAACAGACTTAAATGACTAAACAACAACAAAGACAAGTTATAGACCTGGATGTACAGCAAATGAATTATATACCTGTATTTATTGAAAAAGGACTAGAAAAATAATTAGTAAAATGTTAGAAGTTGTCATTGGCCCTTTTGATCTTTTCTCTAACATTTTTCAGTATCTTAAGTATGTAATGACATATAACTTGCATAAAAAAGTAAACTTAAAAAATGAGGGCAGGCAATAACTATGTTATATTCTGCATATTACTGATACCTGCCTTGCTGTATATTTTCATGATCTTAAGTAACTGTGAATAAGGTTGATTACTGTATTACTAACTTGGAAAGAATATTTCTGGGTCTTGCAACCTTATATTAACATTTTATTTTAAACTACTCTATAGACTCTGAAACAAAGAGAGCAAGAATTTACAGTAGGGGACATTTTGAAGACAATGAAGTCTGTGAATTCTTTATAAATTTTTAAATTCCTTTTGAGAAATAAATAAACCTCTATCCTTTAAAAAGATGAATCCACGAGAAACCTTATGTAAAGGGAGCCCATTCCTCATGGGAGAAACATGTGCTCTATTGCTTGTATAGTTTGTATCGCTTGCTGTCTTGAGAGATGCAGGTAGTTTGAAGGGGATGAGCGGTAAATTATCCAAGACTTTGAAAGTAATAAAAGAAACCATGGTCTGAAAAACGTGTTCTCGATGTGATTCACAGATTTATTGTAGTCATTTTGGAAGCACTGAAACAGGCCAAATGTGTGGAGAAATTATTTCTAATGCGTACTGAAATTTTAAAGGCGATCAGATGGCTGAGGTTTGTGTTCCATGGAGAAACTGACTTTGAATACTAGGTTTGGGAATTGGATAGGAAATAGAGGAGATTCATGTTTTGAGCAAGCTTGAGCAGCAGAAAGGCAGGATAAACTTGTAAAGAGGAAGGGAAGACCTAACGAGATTAAAGTGAGGACTAGCCCGAATAGAAAAGTAAAATAGATCTTTTTTCATTACTTCTCTAACTGAGAACAGAAAGGGCGCAAAAAACATGCATTGAAATTTGGGTAAATTTATCATTTCTTAAAATGTATAAGCAAGAACTACAGCTATGCACAGGGTATTGAAGTAAGAAGTAGGCATAGATATTAAATGAGAAAAAATCATACTGAAAAACTTGTTCTGTTTTCTTATTATTTACTAAGAACTGTTGAACTCACATATGCTGAGTTTTCTGTAATATGTGACCAGTGCTGTTTTATCTATAAATCTTAGGGTTCTGAATGGTATATGTAAAGCTTTTAGATTGGTTTCCATAATTCATGTCTTGCTTGTTTCAGAGAACAAAGGTAATTTAAATTTGATGGCAGCAGTGGTGGTAGGATATTATAAACAAACCAATGAATGGAGTTTCAAATACTCTAGCTCTTCTTCCCAATAGAATCCCAAAAGAGTTAAAATGGAAGTTATTTTAGAAGTTATCTTCCCCTTCACTAAAGAAGTCTCCTTCATACCATTCTCCAAAAGACGGCCATCTGACTTCTGCTTGAATCAAGATACAGTGTGTCTGTTATCAACCTCGCTTTTACCATTTTAGTAATCCTATCAAAAACGAAAGTCTGAAAGTCATGAAATAGTCACAGGAAATTTAATAGTTTTCTGGAATTTTTTTTGGAGGGGGTGATATCAATATTAGACTCAGATTATAATTTGTAAAATTGTTTTTCCCATCAAGACTTGGATCCTTTCATAGCTCTTAACTTGGTGATTTAGTAATAGTAGCCAACATCATCTCAGCTTGGACAGTATTCTTTTCATTTCTCCAGTTTCATCTTCAGGCTTGCCCCACTCTGATTGCTCTGTCACGTTGCTAACAGAATAATTTTACTCAAAACAACACTGTTCCTAAAGTCTCCTGCTAAGATCATTCAATGACTCCTCATTAGCTTCAAGATAAAAATTCAAACTCCATTATGTATGGTATATAATGGGTCCCTAATCTGGATATTTCTGTATCCATTACCGATTGCTGCAAGAACACTGCAGAAGAACACCCAAGCTCAGTGGCTTAAAATGACAAACATTTACTCTTTTATGAGTCTGTGGGTCTGCTGGGGAGTTTTGCTGCTCTAGCTCAGGCTTAGCTGACTTCACCTAGACCTCATGGATCTGTGGTTAGCTGTCAGGTGCCTGGTGGCAGGCTATTGGTTGATGTGATGTAGTGAGTAGGCCACAAGTCTCCTTATACAATAGACTCAACAAAGCTTGCTATCTGGCTGTTGAGCAAGGTTCCAGGAGAGGAAATAGAAGATCACAGACCTCTTTAAGGCCTATGCTTTGTCCTAGTACACTGCCACTTCTGTTGGATTCCACTGGCCAAAGCAAATCATAAAGTTGGCTCATAGATAAGGGGTAGGGAAATGGAATTTTGATGGGAGAAACTACAGATATATGTAGCGAAGGCTGTGGATACAGATGAGGGTGAAAACTGGGGAGATTCTGCCTCCAGCCTGTTACACTGGCCCACCTCTCCATCTTTGATTCTTGCTAAACACATGCTAGGAAAGTAATGCTCAAAATTCCCCAACCCAGGCTTTAGCAGACTGTGAACCGTGAACTTCCAGATGTTCAAGCTGGATTTAGAAAAGGCAGACGAAGCAGAGATCAAATTGCCAACATCCATTAGATCATCGAAAAAGCAAGAGAATTCCAGAAAAACATCTACTTTTGCTTTATTGATTATGCCAAAGCCTTTGACTGTGTAGATCACAACAAACTGTGGAAAATTCTGAAAGAGATGGGAATACCAAACCACCTTACCTGCTTCCTGAGAAATCTGTATGCAGGTCAAGAAACAAGAGTTAGAACCAGATGTGGAACAACAGACTGGTTCCAAATTGGGAAAGGAGTATGTCAAGGCTGTATATTGTCACCCTGCTTATTTAACTTACATACAGAATACGTCTTGTGAAATGTCTGGCTGGATGAAACACAGCTGGAATCAAGATTTCTGAGATAATATATATATATATATATATATGTATATATATATATATATATCAATAACCTCAGATACGCAGATGATACCACCCGTATGGCAGAATTTGAAGAGGAATTAAAAAGCCTCTTGATGAGAGTGAAAGAGGAGAGTGACAAAGCTGGCTTAAAACTCAGCATTCAGAAAACGAAGATCATGGCATCCAGTCCCAACACTTCATGGCAAACAGATGGGGAAACAATGGAAACAATGACAGACTTTATTTTCTTGGGCTCCAATATCACTGTAGATGGTGACTGCAGCCATGAAATTAAAAGATGTTTGCTCCTTGGAAGAAAAACTATGACCAACCTAGACAGCATATTAAAAAGCAGAGACATTACTTTGTCGACAAATGTCAGACTAGTGAAAGCTATGGTTTTTCCAGTAGTGTATGGATGTGAGAGCTGGACTGTAAAGAAAGCTGAGCACTGAAGAATTGATGCTTTTGAACTGCGGTGTTGGAGAAGACTCTTGAGAGTCCCTTGGACTGCAAGGAGATCAAACTAGTCCCTCCTAAAGGAAATCAGTCAATGAATGAATATTCATTGGAAGGACTGACTGTGAAACTCCGATACTTTGCCCACCTGGTGTGAAGAGCTGACTCATTAGAAAAGACCCTGATGCTGGGAAAGGTTGAAGGCAGGAGGAGAAGGGGATGACAGAGGATGAGGTGGTTGGATGGCATCACTGACTCAATGGACATGAGTTTGACCAGAATCCAGGAGATGGTGAAGGACAGGAAAGCCTAGCATGCTGCAGTCCATGGGATTGTAGAGAGTCAGACACGACTGAGTGACTAAAGAACAGATATTGCTTGCAGACATTTGAGAACCGTTGGACCAGAGACTCAAACTCTTTGAAGACTTACTGTCTTACTAGTCTTTCACCTGCAAAGACTTCCCTTAGAGCTGCAGACAGAAGTGAAATCTCTTGCCCGTTTACTTTTTTGAAGTCAGGGAATGTATTTGATGTTTTTTTGAATTTTTCTAAGAGACTAACATAGTACTTCGTATAGATGGATTTTTTTATTTTTTAACTTTCAGATGAGATTGAATTAGATAAAAGCAAATCAAAGTTAGCCATCCCCAAAGCCAAGGGGAGAGGGGCATAGCAAGCCTGTTTGAGGGCATTTTTGCCTTGGATTTGTTTGGCTAAGACTGATTACTGAAGTTTCTGAACTTATATTCACCAAACTAATAGAGGCGCTGTGCACAGCACCTCTGTCTCCCACATGCTGTTTGCATAGAACTTGGTGTAAGAATATTTCCATTGTCTGGTTTAAATTGCTCAGGATTTCAAATGTCTTTCTTGAACTGAAAGATCTATGTTACAGGTGATACTTTGATGGTAATTGTGAAAATTTTCTGCACCTCAAATAGACTCAGACATAGAAGTCTATGCACAGGCATACCATAATTTTCTGTGTTCCAATATGATGTAAGTCTTTTTAATTTTACAAAAGTCCTTTTATTTTAGAGCAGCTTTCCCAGTGTATTTATTAAGTTTGTTGAATAATAACTAAATTATTACATCCTGAGAATTGAGGTTCTTTTATATCGTGGAATATTGATTAACACCATATTATAAAATAGCTTCCAAGTAATCCTAACCTTATGATTATACACTGGAAGTGAGAAATAGATTTAAGGGACTAGATCTGATAGACAGAGTGCCTGATGAACTATGGATGGAGGTTCGTGACATTGTACAGGAGACAGGGATCAGGAACATCCCCATGGAAAAGAAATGCAAAAAAGAAAAATGGCTGTCTGAGGAGGCCTTACAAATAGCTGTGAAAAGAAGAGAAGCAGAAAGCAAAGGAGAAAAGGAAAGATATAAGCATCTGAATGCAGAGCTCCAAAGAATAGCAAGAAGAGACACGAAAGCCTTCCTCAGCGATCAATGCGAAGATATAGAGGAAAACAATAGAATGGGAAAGACTAGAGATCTCTTCAAGAAAATTAGAGATACCAAGGGAACATTTCATGCAAAGATGGGCTCAATAAAGGACATAAATGGTAGGGACCTAACAGAAGCAGAAGATATTAAGAAGTGGTGGCAAGAATATACAGAAGAACTGTACAAAAAAGATCTTCATGACCAAGATAATCATGATGGTGTGATCACTCACCTAGAGCCAGATGTCTTGGAATGTGAAGTCAAGTGGGCCCTAGAAAACATCACTATGAACAAAGCTAGTGGAGGTGATGGAAATCCTGAAAGATGATGCTGTGAAAGTGCTGCAGTCAATATACCAGCAAATTTGGAAAACTCAGCAGTGGCCACAGGACTGGAAAATGTCAGTTTTCATTCCAATCCCAAAGAAAGGCAATGCCAAAGAATGCTCAAACTTCATAATTGCACTCATCTCACATGCTAGTAAAGTAATGCTCAAAATTCTCCAAGCCAGGCTTCAATAGTACGTGAACCATGAACTTCTAGATCTTCAAGCTGGTTTTAGAAAAGGCAGAGGAACCAGAGATCAAACTGCTAACATCCGCTGGATCATTGAAAGAGCAAGAGAGTTCCAGAAAAACATATATTTCTACTTTATTGACTCTGCCAAAGCCTTTGACTGTGTGGATCACAATAAACTGTAAAACTCTGAAAGAGATGGGAATACCAGACCACCTGATCTGCCTCTTGAGAAACCTATATGCAGGTCAGGAAGCAACAGTTAGAACTGGACAGTGGACAACAGACTGGTTCCAAATAGGTAAAGGAGTACGTCAAGGCTGTGTATTGTCACCCTGCTTAATTAACTTATATGCATAGTACATCATGAGAAATGCTGGGCTCGAAGAAGCACAAGCTGGAATCAAGAATGCCGGGAGAAATATCAATAACCTCAGATATGCAGATGACACCACCCTTATGGAAGAAAGTGAAGAAATATAGAGCCTCTAGATGAAAGTGAAAGAAGAGAGTATAAAAGTTGATCTAAAGCTCAGCATTCAGAAAACTAAGATGGCATCCAGTCCTGTCACTTCATGGGACATAGCTGGGGAAACAGTGTCAGACTTTATTTTTTGGGGCTCCAAAATCACTGCGGATGGTGACTGCAGCCATGAAATTAAAAGACGCTTACTCCCTGGAAGGGAAGTTATGACTAACCTAGACAGCGTGTTAAAAAGCAGAGACATTACTTTGTCAACAAAGGTCAGTCTAGTCAAGGCTATGGTTTTTCCAGTAGTCATGTACTGATGTGAAAGTTGGACTATAAAGAAAGCTGAGCACCAAAGAATTGATGCTTTTGAACTGCGGTGTTGGAGAAGACTCTTGAGAGTCCCTTGGACTGCAAGGAGATCCAACCAGTCCATCCTAAAGGAAGTCAGTCCTGAACATTCACTAGAAGGACTGATGTTGAAGCTAAAACTCCAATACTTTGGCCACCTCATGCGAAGGGTTGACTTATTGGAAACGACCCTGATGCTGGGCAAGATTGAAGGCAGGAGGAGAAGGGGACAACAGAGAATGAGATGGTTGGATGGCATCACCGATTTTATGGACATGAGTTTGGGTGAATTCTAGGAATTGGTGATGGACAGGGAGGATTGGAATGCTGTGGTTCCTAGGGTTGCAAAAAGTCAGACACAACTGAGCAACTGAACTGAAACCACAGTATATAAGGAATACAAACTCTGAAGGAATTTATGACTATCTGATTTTATTATGACTCAATGACTGTTAGTCTTAAAAAGGAACATCAACTAAATCAGTCTTTTTTGAGTACAAAGAAAGCACTACAGTTGCAAATATTGACCATTCATAAAAGACAACAGATTGAAACAAAATACCAAAATATGATCATTCTTATTTAGTTTCAAAAACTGCTATAGATTTTGGTTTAGTTAAAAATCCTGACTGGCAATTTCCTGGTAGTCTAGTGTATATGGCTCTGTGCTCCCACTGCAGGGAGTATGGGTTTGATCCCCAGTTGGGAAGCTAAGATCTTGCATGCTGTGTGGCTTGGTGAAAACAGAAAAAAACCTTGGACTCTTTATTGGATAAAATCTCATCTTAAATAATAAATTATTATGCTAATGCCTAGACATAATGGGCTTCCCTGGTGGCTCAGACTGTAAAGAATTCACCTCTAATGAAGGAGACCTGGTTTCAATCCCTGGGTTGAGAAGATCCCCTGGAGAAGGGAATGGGTACTCACTCCAGTATCCTGGCCTGGAGAATTCCATGGACAGAGGAGCCTGGTAGGGGTTGCAAAGAGTTGGACACTTTTAAGCATGCACACACACAGATATAATAAAACTATTTTTTTTAAAACCACTCTGTCTCAGACTGAAAGGTTTGACATGCCATGACGTTCTGTCTTGTTTATGTTAAGGCACCGTGGACTTTTGTGCCTTGATAAATTGCGTTTTTTACTTTACATAATTCAATGAAAAGATGATCATATTTTAAACCCTAGCCATAGGATTTCAAAATTTGTTTTTAGCAGAAAAATACACCTGAAATCATGGTGTTCAGTTAGCTAGTGATGACAGACATGAGAGAGCCTCCCTTTATTGCTGTAAATGACTGTTTCATAATTTGGTCACATAAATACAGATTTCATTCAGTGGGAACTGTCTAATTTCCTTGCTTATATTTGACAACTCTACTAGCCTATGATTGTTGTCTTGGAAATGTAATACTCTGTGTTCCCAATTTTCACTGAAATCTATTATAGGAAAATAATTTGCCTTGAAAGTAGAACTCCTCTTTTACATCAATAAAGGTACATATATAATCCAGCAAATCAGATCTTATTTAAACATTAATGTGCCATTTACAGGCAGTGTGGTTTCTGTCTGAAGAGCACTTTTAATCTGAAGCCAACAAAGAGATGAATAAGATGATCAGAAGAGTAACATTATTTGCTCATGGGACAATTAGAGTCCATAAAATCATCTGGATCAGACAGCTCTGGGGAGTGATTAGAAATTGGTTGGTGTCCAACCTGGAACAGAAAGCTGACTTTATCAGTGGACAGATGACTAGTTCTCAAGCTTTGGATGCCCACTGGGCAGTTACTTCTGGAATCCTTTTAGTACCAGTTAGAAATCTCTATCAACTTCTAAAGAAAAGGCTGTCTTATAATTGAACAAATTATTTTCCTAACTTAGAAGTGGAGAATATGTAATATTTGTTCAGTTGCAAAATAGCAAGTAAGGAGAATTGATATCCACTAAAATATATAAATACATAAACATATAAATAGGAAGATCTGTCCAACTCTTTTTTTAAAAAAAAAAGCTTTTTATTTTGTATTGGTGCATAGCTGATTAACGAAGTTGTGATAGTTTCAGGTAAACAGTGAAGAGATTCAGTCATATATGTTCATATGGGATTTTGCAGGCAAGGATACTGGAGTGGGTTGCATTCCTCCTCCAAGGGATCCTCCCGGCCCAGGGATCAAACCCACATCCCTTTTGTCTCCTGCATTGGCAGGCAGGTTCTTTACCACTAGCACCACCTGGGAAGCCCATACATGTTTTCATTGTCCCCCAAACTCCCCTCCCATCCAGGCTGCCACATAACATTAAGCAGAGTTCCATGTGCTATACAGCAGATCCTTGCTAGTTATCTATTTTAAATATAGCAGCATATACATGTCCATCCGAAACTCCCTAAATATCCCTTCCCCCTTATATTCCCCTGGCAACCGAAGTTTGTTCTCTAAGTCTGAGAGTCTCTCTGTTTTGTAAATAAGTTCATTTGTATGATTTCTTTTTAGATTCCACATATAAGGGATGCCATATGATATTTCTCCTGTCTGACTGACTTCACTCAGTATGACAGTCTCTAGTTCCGTTCATGTTTCACTCTTTTTTTTGGCCGAGTAATATTTTATTGTGTATATGTACGACATCTTCCTTATCCATTCCTCTGTCAATGGACATCGAGGTTGCCTCCATGTCCTGGGTGTTGCATACAGTGCTGCATGAACTTGGCAGTACATGTGTCCTTTGGATCATGTTTTTCTCCAGATATATGCCCAGAAGTGGGACAGCAGGGTCATAATGCTAGTTTTATTTTTAGTTTTTGAAGGAACCTCCATACTGTTCTCCATAGCGGCTGTACCAATCTACATTCCCTCAAACAACTTGGAGGGTTCCCTTTTCTTCATACCGTCTCCAGCATTTATAGTTTGTGGATTTTTTGATGATAGCCATTCTGGCCTACTGTGAGATGATATCTCATTGTGGCTTTGATTTGCATTTCTCTAATAATTAGTGATATTGAACATCTTTTCATGTGCCTCTTGCCAATCTGTATGACTTCTTGGAAAAAATTCTGTTTAGGTCTTCTGCCCATTTTTTGATTGGGTTGTTTGTTTTGATGCTGTTAAACATCATGAGCTGTTTGTAAATTTTGAAGACTAGCTTTTTGTCAGTCACATCATTTGCAAATATTTTCTCCCAATCTGTGGGTTGCCTTTTCATTTTGTTTATTGTTTCCTTTGATGAGCAGACTCTTTTGAGTTTAAGCAGGCCCCATTTGTTTATTTTTGCTTTTATTTTGATTATTCTGGGAAATGGATTGAAAAAGAAATTGCTGTGATTTATGTAGAGAGTGTTCTGTCTATGTTTTCCTCCAGGAGTTTTATAGTGTCCAGTCTCACATTTAGGCCTTTAATTCATTTTTACCTTATTTTCGTGTACAGTATTAAAGAATGATCTAATTCCACTTTCTTATGCGTAGCTGTCTATTTTTCCCAGCAGCATTTGTTGAAAAGATTGTCTTTCCAACAATGCATAGTCTTGCCTCCTTTGTCATAGATTAATTGACCACAGGTTTATGGGTTTATTTCTAGGTTTCTATTCTGTTCCATTGATCTGTGTTTCTATTTTTATGCCTGTACTATACTGTCCAACTCTTAAATGGTCAACTGTACTAGAGTCATGTCATTTTGACACTCCTCTCCCAATGACAACCTCTGTCGTTATAGCATCAAATTGGCCCAGAGTGAACCCTAGAGACCATGCCATCACCACAATCCAAGAACATATACAAATAATTAAAATTTCTTTACATGGAATGAGTTGTTTAAATTGACACTCATTATTTTCTATAAACATCCAGAAACTTTTTAGATAATTTGTTTCTTAATACTTCTTGTAAGGCTTCAGGATAGATAATTTATTATCATGATCAGGAAAAGCACAGTTGCTGAGCCATCTTCGGGTTTCTTCTTAAGCTTTAACTACGGTAAGCTAACTTGGGTTGCTTCCTTGTCCTGGCTACTGTAAAAAGTGTTGCTGTGTACATTGGGTGCATACATCATCTTTTGCATTAGTGTTTTTTTTTTTTTCTTCTGAATATGTATCCTGGAATGGGACTGCTGGATCACATCATAGCTCTATTTTTAGATTTTTTGGGGAATTTCTCTATTGTTTTCCATAGTGCCTACACTAATTTACACTCCCCACCAACAGTGTACAAATGTATATGATGAATTATAACTCAGCCATAAAAATGAAGAAAATATTACCATTTATAGCAAAATGGATGAACATAGGGAATACTATGCTTAGTGAAATAAATCAAAGACAAATACTATATTGATATCACTTATATACAACTCTAAAATGTAATACAAATGAATGTGTATATAAAACAGAAACAGATTCACAGATACACAGATACAGAAAACAAGCTTGTAGTTATCAAAGGAGAGAGGAAAAGGGGGTGGGACAAATGAGGGGTTTGGTATTATCCTATACAGATTACTAAATATATAAAATAGGAAAGCAACAAGAATATACTGTACAGAGCACAAGGAATGGTACCCATTATCTCATAAAAATCTATAATGGGTTATCTGCAAAAATATTGAATCACTATGTTGTACACCTGAAACTATCACGATATTGTAAGTCAACTACACTTCAGTAAAAACAGAAAGTAACAGTTCAGTTTTATTAAGAAAAGGATAGTTAAAGGGTTCACAACAGAGCATTACAAATACTTCTGCACCCACACAAATTGTCTGCATCCTCAGCCTGCTTTTCCATTGTTGAGCAATCACTGAATTATTGGGCAGGTCCAGACCTGCTCTTTCAGTATAGACTTGCCCTCAAATTGCTTTTAAATTGCTTTGAAAGATCTGGTAAAATTTTGAAGATGCCAAGATTTGGATTAAAATGAAGTATAAGTTGGCTTCAAATTTTGTCCATCAGAACCAGTGAACAAGGTAATGAAAAAACAAATGGGGTACAGCAAGAATTCTGAGTACATCGGCCATCCTTGTGAATTGTCAAAAGGCTACACATTTTCACAGTGCAACTGGCTGCTGCAAGAAATGAGAGCACAGTAAAACAAGATGTTTCCCTTTATACTTTCAGAAAACATGCAGATAATCCAGTTGAAATGATGAGTTTAGGATGCAAATCAGAACACTCGATAGGATTCTTCCATACTGCAGCGTGTTTGTCCTTCCAAATGTCAAATAATTTCTTTTAGGTAGGTCCTTTTGTTTATCAAAATATACTCTTCCCTCAGGAGAGGTTCACAGAAGAAAAATGGTGTTTAATCGTCGGAGTTGCCTAGTACACGTGCTCGGCTACAGAGGAATATATCTTCAGACAATTGTTTTTAGCTATGTTTTTATTTTCAAAGATTTAGTTACCGCATTGATGGTTACAAAAGCCCTTGTTTTTACATTTCTTCCTCTTTTCTGTTGACTCACTGATCAGAGTCTGTTTCCTCATCTCTGAGGGTGGGAAAGAGGAGGAATATAATGTGGAAGGGGGGCATTTCTATGTCAGTAGCTCTGTTGTGTCTGGATGAAATAATCCATTCTACCATTGGTTACTGTTAAGTGCTTAATCTTCTCCAGGCATCAGCTGATATATATCTATTCTCGTTAGTCTTTACAAGGATCCATGCAAAGTGGGTACTGGTATACCAATTTTTGAAAATAAAAACAGCTGAACATTATAAAGTTTACCTGACTTTCCCAATGCCCACTGCTAGTAAGTGGCAAATCCACATTTGACTAATTCTCAACTCCTTGTTTTCTCCAGCCTGGAACATTGTATCTTTGAGTATAATTAAAGTTGACTCTACCATGGAATTTGCTCATTGGGATTAAATTGGAATATAATATTGGGGAAGCATGGCAAAACCTTTGGAATCCAATTACAGAGTTTAAATCTCAGAACTTTATATCTGATGTCACTGCGCCTCTGTTTCCTAGTGGAGATAAAATACTTGACTTTATAGGGTTGTTGAAATAACTAAAGGAGGTAAAAATTGATAGTACTCAACACAGAACTGGTGTTCAATAATTTTGGGTGGAGTTTCTTTCCTCCCCATAAATTGTTTAACCATATTTATTGAGTATCAGGTATTTTTCTAAGTGTGAAGAGCACACAGATGAATAAGAAACCTTGAATTTTTTGTACAAATGAAAGAAACTGAGTCTTTAAAAATTTTTATTGGAGTATGGTTGCTTTATAATGTGTTAGTTTCTGTTGAGACTTTGTATCTATGACTAAAATAGATAACTAGTGAGAAACTCAGTCTTTAGAGGATTGAGATACAAGTATTTGTAATGTAACCTGAAAAGCACATGGGTTTTATGTGAACCTAGGTGTAGTCAGGGAAGGTTTCCTAGATGAGATAATGTTTGAGCTGAACCTTAAAGAATTAACATTCCTAGGAGTGAACCAGGCATGGAAAGACAAGAAAGGCATACCTGGCAGAAAGGAAAGTGACAGTTAAGGCATGGGATGCAAAACAGCTTTTACTGTTTTTGAATCCTAGAGTAAAAACATGGAGATAATGTTCGAGAGAGAGGCAGAAGTCATTTGCTTTGAAGATCTTATGCATCCTGGTAAGAGTGTGCATGAATGTTTTTGTTGAAAATGGGAGGTATGGAAGTATTATACTTGAAGTTTATGGGTCTCTCTGGCAGACTGATGTGTAGGGTGGATTTGAGAGGAATGAAATGAGTAAGGGAGTTAGAATCTACCGTGGTAGTGTAGGCCAGTAGCAGAGGGGGTCCAGTTGGACCAGGGTCAACTGGAACAGGGGATAGAGAGGAGATGATGGATCTGAGAAACGCTTAGAAAGCAAATTTAATGGATTTGGGAGATAGGGGAGAAAGGACGTAAGAATGCCTGGTTCCTAATTTAGATAAATTGGAAGGATGGTAGGACTATAACCTGAGAGAAAATGAACAATTTGTGTGTAGTGAAGATGAGTTATACAGATGTCCCTTATGAGTGCCTGTTACAGGATATGTAGTGACTGATAACTCCAGCCATAACATCTTTGGTTCTGCCCTGGCAAAGGATTCCTGGGCTATCAGCCATTGCCTACTCACTGTAGTAGCTTCAGAGTTGGACCGTTCCTGTCTAGTATAAGACATTTCCACAGGCGATTTTTGCTCAAGGATGATCATTGGTCTGGCCAGTACTTTCAGAACTGCTCTGTGGTATGAGGTTCTTCCTACTCAATTCTTCCTCCACTCTTTCACAGTATCAGAGCTGCACCATAATCTGAGGGTCTTCCCACCAACTCTAGGACTCCATCCATCATAGGTGTGTCTCCTGATAAAGCTCTTCCATCTCGAATCCCAATGTGGCATCTGCTTCTTGGAGGGTCCAAATTGACATTAGGAGAATTTAAACATTGGTGGGGATGAAAAGGATGAAATGAGATCAGTAACAGAAATACTAAGTCTGATGTGACAGAGAAATCTGGCTGGAAATCTTAGACATTTGGATAAGCAAGTTAGAAAATTGGACACAGAATCTGTAGAACTGGGAGTCTTCACCACGCTGTAGTGGGTAATCAAAACTGTGAGAGTAGAAGGAATCACTTGGTCAATAGAATTAACATGAAAGCAGAAATATTTATATTCATGCAAATTAGGATGCATTAGAGCATGCACAGTTCACCCTGGTGACATCCATTCCCCGTCCTCCATTTCCTTCATCCTCTCTGAGCTTCCCCCTCTTTCCTAACGGACCTACTGCCTATGCCAACCATCCCCTGAGAGCACTTAGCGCAGCTAAGGCTCTTCACAGCCAGGATTAGCATGCATTCTAGTGTTAGCTGTGTCTCATCTCTCCATGTCTTTCAGAAAAGTGATAATTCTCAGCTCTGCTGTTGAGGACACTGCTCTGAGGCTCAAGTTCTAGGCCATTTGGGATCGGATGCTCTTACCCTTGCAGACAGCTGAAGGCCGCATACCTTGCCTTAGCACAGCAAGTTTCTGCTGTGAATGCTCGGTTTTTATTCCCCACTTCTTGGTTTTACTCTATAGCATTCCAACGTTTTTAGCTTCGTTTCCACCCCATATGGGCAGAATTCCCATCAGTGCACTTCGGTGATGACTGTATGTCGGTAACGAGTCGCTTCTGGCAGGACGCTTACCTCTATCTTTAGAGCTCTAACGCTAGTCTGAAGTTCCAGCCTCTCTGTAATGTCACACGTGGGGAGTCTTTTGCAGTTCTGTCAGCTGGGAGACGTGGCTGTCTGGCTCTCGCTGTTTTCAGAAGGCCTTGGCAGTCCAAGGAGTCTCATCTTGTCCAAGCAGCTCTAAACGTGCAGTGAATTCTGCAGCATTGCTTTGTTGGCATTCAGCACATGTCTGAATCCCCTTATCTTTTCTTCTGACCTCATGTTCATGGCATATTTCGCCACAAAACTAAAATGTGGATAGGAATGCCCAGTGGAGGGATAGCATGGAAGCATGCAGAGTCATCCTCTATGAACTCGTGTGACCAGCTTTCAGAGTTTCACCTTGAACAAAGGTGATTCTGGAAGAGAATAAATAAACTAAATATTACATTCCCACAATACACTAATTGTGATTACTGCTTTTTAAGTGAGTGAGGTTTGGGTATTGCAGAAGAATGATTTAGTCCCTAGTAAGATATTACACATGTATGCTCAGGGACAGGAGGTATATGTACACGAATTCAGAGGTGGCTTTCCACTTTGCTCAGGTGAACTGATTTAGTTGATAGTACATTGAGTTGTACACATCTGGCCCCAATTTCAACTTTGTTAATATGTCTGTTTTCCTTGTAGATCAGTAGAATCTGTGCTATAGAAATCTGTCAAAGTCGCCATACGAAATGGCCCCCAAGTGCAGTGCCTCTAAACTTGCAAAATTTTATGAACTTCCTCATATCAGTATAATCAGTTTTGTGAAGCACTGATGGGCCCTTAATTTCTCACTACATGCTCTTCTGACAATATTTGAAAAATAAGGTGAGCACTCATATCACAATGTCATATTGAGAAAGCTAATTAGTAGAGAATACTATATCATATCAATGTCAAGTATTAACTGGGTAATAGGAAGCCAAGGAAAGATTTGAGAAAAGGTGAGAAGATTAGTGTAGGGAGAGTAGGATGAATTTGAGGAAGTAAAAGTCATGGAATCTTAATGAGTAGTGAGGATGATATGAAATTGGAGAGACTGAAGCTTTAAGTGATGTGATATAAAAGCAATTTGCAAGCAAGTTTCATGTCAATAACAGACATTTCGCAGTTAGTAATGATGTGAATTTGGCAGTCTCAGATACAACACAGTTTCACCAACAATAACACATTTTGCAAATACTGGTGAAAGTGTAGGGCTATCGATTTTTAATGTGTCTATATTCATAAGTAATGGTCATAATAGTATGTTTTCTCCTGGGACTGACTAATAATTTATAAACCTCTCTATGCTAAAGTCTATTATCATAATTTGGGTATATTTTTGTGTTGATGGTTATCTTTAAGCTTAATTGTTTATTAACTGATGGTTATTGCTCCTAGCTCTCTGTTGGTTCGTTAGAATACTCTTTCAATATGAAAAATTACTCTAGTATTTACTTTCCAATGGACTGCTCCCTCCCCTTTCATGCTTCCTCTGAAAAAAATGGCTAGGTGTTTTAATGCCCCACTTATGGGATAGTATTAATCAATGGAGATAGTTAAACAGAACTTCAGGTTAGAAAAAAGAAATTTAAGCATATGTATAATCTAATAATTTACTCACTGTTGATGGCCATTATTCAGATAATTAATTTTACATTATATACTCTAAGTATATAATTATTTTAAAATTATCCAAATGTTCACCTACTTTCAGATTTTCTCTATGCAAATGAGGCTCTATGACTCATAATTAAATCACCTTCTTTTAACCTGGATTAGTTTAATCATTTCTTTGTTCCAAATCTCCTTTCGGTGAATTGAACTAATGGCAAATAACTGAGAGAACTGGAAAGAATGTGAATTTAGGCATGAGAGGTAAAAGGATTAAATGCATCTGTTCCAGTGGTCCTCTTAAACATTTTCTGTAATTATAACTGTAGCTTTTGCATAAGCAACTGTTGAAGCTGTGTGAAGCCACAGAGAATACGGAGAGTAGGCCAACATTTGAGTTTTATGAAATTTAGTTGTGATCTTGGGTTAAACCTTTGAATATCTGTTTCCACGTAAGCACAATGAATCTTAGCTAGGGTTATTTGGGTATCTTATTGCAATTTTGAAAATCGCTGGTATTAGGGATGGAGGCTCTTTTGCAGATATGCAGATGTAGCAGTTTAAGACATGTGTGCTGGAGGATCTTCCCTACTCCATCCTTATCTCTTTCCCCTGGGAAAATAAGAGCATTTTTGTTTGAAATTAGCTCTTGTACATGCCCAGTTCTGGAGTCATAGACTGACAACATGTCCTTTGGATATAGATAACAAAGCTTTACTTTCTGAGAGCTAACATGGTGGTTTAGCTTACTTGACACTTGCTTGGCTGAAGTAATCTTGTTGATAAGACTTTAATCTTGTACTTCATGCCTGCAAGTTAGGTATTTTTCATGTAACAAACAGCATATGTTAAGCTCTAGAGCCAGGTGCCATTTGTCTTCTGGATGGACAACTGGAATACAGAATAAACATAGATACAACCACTTTCTCTCACTACAAACTCATTGAAAATGATCTAGAAAAGGGATTCTTATCAACTCTCCTTATATGTGAAACATTGTGGTAAATATTTATATGTAATGTGTTTCTGTGTGTTTCAAAAGGCAAGGTTTATAGCTTTCCTCTGATATTTAAATAGGGCTTGTGGTGAATGTTTAGAATTACTGCTGTAGAATACAAGAAATACTAAGAGCAAGAAAGAAACAATGAAAAAATATACTGAAATTTGGTTCTTTCTTTAATCAGTAGTATTATAAATCTTATGTAAAGTCCAATGTTTAATCCAAATTTTGTTTTAGTCTAATTTTTTTTCCTTTTATTTATATGTGTAACCCTTAATGGCGGGTTATAATTTTATTACATGAAATTCCAAAACAAATGATGATATTCAAGATAGCTGTGTAAAGGATATCAATTTCATACATTCAAGTTGAATAAATAGTATTATTTTATTGAAATTTCTGGGGGGAATAAGAAACATAAATTTAGACTGATCCTAAACTCTACAATTCTATGAATATGTTAGCTATTAGCTTAGTTTTAAACATACAAAACTAGACAGACTTTTTTGGGAGATGTTTTGGAAATATTGTCTTACTATATATTATAGATAAAACCATGGTATTTGAAATCACTTGGTTTCAAATTTCAGCCTTAGTCCTTATTGATGATGTAAGCCTTAGGTAAACAGTGTACATTATCATTCCAGTAAGTGAGGCGATGCACACAAAGCCTTTGTTCAGTGCCTGGTAAGTGAAAATGTAAAGTAGTTTTAGTAGCAGTAGTTCCTGTCACGGGGTGGGGGGAACACAAAGAGGAAATGTGTATGGTAAAATATGAGTGGCTGGAGCCACCTAGGAATGCAAACAGGGGTTTAATCTAGCAAATTAGCAGGTACTGCCCCAAGAATCACTCCCTGTTTAGAGATAGCTATATGAAAACATTTGCACATTTGATATCTTTGTAAGCTTGAGCAATGAACATAAGATGGCAAAACATTGAAATAACATATGGTGATATCTGATATATGAATTTAAATTAAAGATAGATCATTAGTGAATAGTCATAAAGAGATCCTAGGTATATTTCATAGACTCAATGAGTAAGATATAAAATATCACATTATTCTGTGAAACGTGCTAATGTACAAAACCCTGAGGATAATATGACTGATCCATATAGGCGTGAATTTTGTGAGACAAGTTGTTAGCACTGTGTAACTACTGTTGTATTGATTGTATTCTGTCTAAAGTGAATTTATTCTATTCTGTCTCTGCACTATTTTATGAGAAAATTTCACCTTCAAAATCTCTATACATGTACACCAGGGAGTTGTTATATTCACACGCTTTATTTCTGTTTGATTGTATATGTTGAAAAAGTGGCCTTATTTTATTTTTTCTGAAACAGAACTTTTATTAGGAAAGATTTCAAAGTATACGAAAATAAAATAGTATAGTGAATTTCCACGTACCCACTGCCCAGCTTCAACAGTTATCATGGCCAGTCTATATCCCTAATCATTTTCTCCCTATCCTCCAACTGGGAAACAACCCATTATATCATCCGTAAAAAATTTTGTAGTATCTCTAAAACAGAAGAGATATAAGGAATATTTTAAAAATACAACCCTAGTACCATCATCACCCTTAAATATGAATGATAGTAATTCTTTAATGCCATCAAATATCCTGTTCATATTTTGTGATGATCTCATAAATTTTTTAAATAATTGATTTGTTCACATTGACCTCCAAATAGGGACTATACATTGTTATTAACATGTCTTTGAGTTCCTTTTAATATATATATTTTTCTCATTTTTTCTTATTTTTTAATTTATTTTTTGCATTCATTTTATTTACATTAAAAATTTTTTCAATGTTGTGTTGGTTTTTGCCATATAATAATGCAGATCAGCAATAATTATACATACCCCTCCCCCCCCGCCCACCTTAACATCCTTCCCCCCTCCCATCCCATCCCTCCATGTCATCACAGAGTGCCAGACTGGGATCCCTGTGCTACAGCTTTATTTTAAATATAATTGTAATTTGATAATACCTCAAAATATAGTCTTTTTCTTTCTCATCTTTTCCCCATTTCTATGTCTAAGTGTAGAGAGACCCCTATTACATGTTTCTTTCCATGAAGCTCCAATTTGGTGAAATTTTTGAAGAACTTTTACACTTATAAGATGATTCATTCTACTTTGCTGAACTCTGAAATGCTTGTTCGCAAAGCACAGTTGAAGCCCATGACTGCATTCAGTGTTATTAGGAACGTGAAAGAGTGAGTAACTTCTCTGCCTTCTGTTTAACAAAATCTTTGTTCTGCTGAGATCATATGAGTTGGAATTTTAAATTTAAGAGCATTTTAACTTGGAAATCTGAAAGCTATGGAAAATACAGGAAAGCAAGCTCCTGAGATACTGGAAAAAGCTGAAAGAAAAGTCTCAATGTGGAAAACTATAGAGTTTGCAATGAATAAGATCCTATGAAGAAAGCTGAGTGCCAAAGAATTGATGCTTTTGACCTGTGGTGTTGGAGAAGACTCTTTGAGAGTCCCTTGGACTGCAAGGAGATCCAACCAGTCTATTCTAAAGGAGATCAGTCCTGGGTGTTCTTTGGAAGGAATGATGCTTAAGCTGAAATACCAATACTTTGGCCACCTCATGCGAAGAGTTGATTCATTGGAAAAGACCCTGATGCTGGGAGGGATTGGGGGCAGGAGGAGAAGGGGACGACAGAGGATGAGATGGCTGGATGGCATCACAGACTCGATGGATGTGAGTCTGAGTGAACTCCGGAAGTTGGTGATGGACAGGGAGGCCTGGCGTGCTGCAATTCATGGGGTCGCAAAGAGTCGGACACGACTGAGCGACTGAACTAAACTGAAGATCCTATTAACTGGTGTAGGTTTATGTTCTATTGAAAACTTCATTAAGTATGTGCTATTTTCTAAAACACCATCATAGTTAAAACAGTTACTTGATTAACACATTTAGCACTTAACAATTAATTGGGTAGTGGACTGTTTACTTCATGCATTTATATATAGGTTTAATTGATTTAATATAATATATGTAATTATATATATATAATCTATTCCCTTGTAGCTCATTTGGTAAAGAATTTGCCTGCAGTGCAGGAGACCCGTGTTTGATCCCTGGGTTGGGAAGATCCCCTGGACAAGGAAATGGCAACCCACTCCAGTATCCTTGCCTGGAAAATCTCATGGACAGAGGAACCTGGTGGATTGCAGTCCATGGGGTCGCAAAGAGTCAGGCATGACTGAGTGACTAACACACACACACATAAATATATAAATTAACATGAAATTGATTTAATAGTTATAACTACTTTAACAGGTACTATTACTATCCTCAGCTTACAGATAGGGAAACTGAGGCATTGAATACTGAAGTAGCTTGGTCAGTGTCATATTTATGATGGGTAGTTGCTATGTCTGGTCTGGTTGTTTATGTTCCCCAAAATTCACATGTTGAAATCCTAGCCCTCAAAGGTGATATTAGTAGGTAGGGATTTTGGGAGGTGATTAGGTAATGGGTGAAGCCAGCATAAGCGGTATAAATACTCTTATAGGAGAGGTGACATTGAGCTCCCTAGCCCCTTCCACCTTGTGTGGATACAAGAAGGTGTCTACAACAAAGAATAGGGCCCTCGTCTGACCATTCTGGCACCCTAATCTTTGACTTCCAGCCTCTAGAGCTGTGAGAAATTTCTGTTGTTTATAAGCTACACAGCTTGTCGTATTTTTTTGATAGCGTCTTGAAATGGACAGGGGCAGTTGGATAGCTAAAAAATTTGAATCCAGGTGGCCTTACTCTAGAGTTCATACTTTTCATCACTAAGTTCTACTGTCTCTCAGTAAATTACCTGCTTTTGTTTGTATGTTAGACTTGTCAGTAATAGCTTACACCACTATCAGTTCAGTTCAGTTCATTTCAGCCGCTCAGTTGTGTCTGGCTCTTTATAACCCCATAGACTGCAGCACGCCAGGCTTGCCTGTCCATCACCAACTCCCAGAGCTCACTCAAACTCATGTCCATCAAGTCGGTGATGCCATCCAACTATCTCATCCTTTGTTGTCTCCTTTTCCTCCTGCCTTCAATCTTTCCCATCATTAGGGTCTTCTTAAATGAGTCAGCTCTTCGTATCAGGTGGCCAAAGTATCGGAGTTTCAGCTTCAGCATCAGTCCTTCCAATGAACACCCAGGACTGATTTCTTTTAGGATAGACTGGTTGGATCTCCTTGCAGTCCAACAGACTCTCAAGAGTCTTCTCCAACTCCACAATTCAAAAGCATCAATTCTTTGGAGCTCAGCTTTCTTTATAGTCCAAATCTCACATCCATACATGATCACTGGAAAAACCATAGCTTTCACTAGACAGACCTTTGTCGGCAAAATAATGTCTCTGCTTTTTAATATGCTGTCTAGGTTGGTCATAGCTTTTTTTCCCAAGGAGCAAGAATCTTTTAATTTCACAGCTGCAGCCACCATCTGCAGTGATTTTGGAGCCCCCAAAAGTAGTCTGTCACTGTTTCCACTGTTTCCCCATCTATTTGCCATGAAATGATGGGACTGGATGCCATGATTTTAGTTTTCTGAATGTTGAGCTTTAAACAAACTTTTTCACTCTCCTCTTTCACTTTCATCAAGAGGCTCTTTAGTTCTTCTTCACTTTCTGCCATAAGGGTGGTGTCATCTGCATATCTGAGATCATTGATATTTCTCCCTGCAATCTTGATTCAAGCTTGTACTTCATCCAGCCCAGTATTTCTCATGATGTACTCTGCATAGAAGTTAAATAAGCAGAGTGACAGTATATAGCCTTGATGTACTCCTTTCCCGATTTGGAACCAGTCTGTTGTTCCGTGTCCAGTTCTAACTCTTGTTTCTTGACTTGTATACAGAGTTCTCAGCAGGCAGATAAGGTGGTCTGGTACTCCAGTCTCTTTAAGACTTTTCCACAATTTGTTGTGGTTGTGCTTTAGCATAGTCAATAAAGCAGAACTAGATGCTTTTCTGGAACTCTCTTGCTTTTTCAATGATCCACTAGATGTTGGCAATTTGATCTCTGGTTCTTCTGGCTTTTCTAAATACAGCTTGAACATCTGGAATTTCACAGTTCACATCCTGTTGAAACCTGGCTTGGAGAATTTGAGCATTATTTTGCTTGCATGTGAGATGAGTGCAATTGTGCAGTAGTTTGAGCATTCTTTGGCTTTGCCTTTCTTTGGGATTGGAATGAACACTGACCTTTTCCAGTCCTGTGGCCACTGCTGAGTTTTCCAAATTTGCTGGCATATTGTGTGAAGCACTTTCACAGCATCATATTTTAGGGTTTGAAATAGCTCAACTGGAATTCTGTCACCTCCACTAGCTTTGTTTGTAGTGATGCTTCTTAAGGTCCACTTGACTTCACATATCACTGTACCATTATGCATACTTTGTTGTTACTTTGAAAAGAGCTGTTTTCTGTTCTTTGGTAAAATAGTTCAAGAGAAAGCTGGCAAGTTAATTATTTGTATTCAGATTTAGAGCAGTAGGTAAGGAGACTAATAATAGCTGCACCATTTTACTGGAAACCCCAAATCCAGTTTTGTTGCTCTGAGAGCAGGCTACTTTCTGTGCCATCAATTATTTTGGAAAATAATTCCTTTATGAGGGAGTGTAGTACAGCATTTAAACTTGTGAACTTCAGGGCGCATTTTTAGTGGGGCAAGGGAGATGAAATATTTTGAGTAATTCTCCATCAAAACTTGGCATGTAGAGAGGACCTATAAGAAAATAGCAGAAGTCTTGGTCTACTCTGCTACACAGGGAGGTACTGCCAGCCTAAGGACAGAAGACCTGGATTCTAGTCTAATCCCTTATTAGACATGTAATGATACTCAAAGGAGAGAGATCTTGCCTTATAGAACCCTGATATACAAGTGTGGTCTGACAGTGTAGACATCACCAAATTCTGTATTAGAAATACAGAGTCTTAGGCCCCATCCAACCTACTGAATCAGAACCTGAATTCTAGCTGAATCCCATGGTGATTCTTTTGAACGTCAAAGTTTGAGAAACATTGTAGTAAAAAGGATATGATTTTCAGGATTTTGATCTGCCTTAAAGGATAAATGACCTTAAGAATCTTTGGCATAAATCTCATGTCCTTTTAAGAAGCCTCTGTCTCACTGGCAGATTTCATTTTTATGAAAAAAGTTCTCTTTTCCTTTCCCAGTTAATAATGACACTAATGATGATTATGGTAATAACAGTAGCTAAAATTTAGTGAGTGCATTCTATGTGCCAGCCACTGTTCTAATTGCTTCATGATATCTCATTCAATCTTCACAGTTAACTAAAGCAGTTGGTATTTTTACTCATCTTCCTTTTACAGATGAGGAAATTGAAGTATAAATAGTTAGGTAACTTGCCATAGTCATACAGCTGCTGCTAAGTCACTTCAGTCGTGTCCGACTCTGCAACCCCATAGACGGCAGCCCACCGGGCTCCCCCGTCCCTGGGATTCTCCAGGCAAGAACACTGGAGTGGGTTGCCATTTCCTTCTCCAATGCATGAAAGTGAATAGTGAAAGGGAAGTCGCTCAGTCGTGTCCGACCCTCAGCGAACCCATGGACTGCAGCCTTCCAGGCTCCTCCATCCATGGGATTTTCCAGGCAAGAGTACTGGAGTGGGTGCCATTGTCATACAGCTAGCAGACTCTAAACCCAAATCTAAGTCCACAGCCAAGTGGCGTTTTTAGCAGCCTGAACCTTCTCTAAGCCAATGAGGAGTATTCTACACTTCCTAAGATAGCTTCTTAACTGATCCTTGCGTTAAGATAGCTTCTGTGTGACATCCATCCCTGATGTAAACTGGGAGCAGCATTTAGAGATGTTTCTGAACAATAGAAAATTGCTTACAGTCAAACTCTTCAGAAAAGGTCTCATTGATAAATAACTGGCATGTTTATCCGGCATAGATGTAGACACACATCTGTATTGTAGCACACTTGCAAAAAAGAAAAAAAAAAAAAAGACTTTCACACTTAAACCTGGACACTGACATTTGGTTTTGGCATTGGAAAGTATTACTTTAAAAATTTTCCTTGATATAATTTGGACCATTTGAATTATGGCAGCACTGTCCTGAAGAGCTGATGGAGGCTCCTAGAGGAAGAGTGGGAAACAGAAGAATCATTTTTTTTTGCTTCAATTATTTTTTTATTGAACTATAGTTTATGTGTTTATAGTTTATGGCTCAGTGGTAAAGAATCCACCTACCAATGCAGGAGATAGAGACTTTACCCCTGTGTTGGAAAAATCCCCTGGAGAAGGAAATGGTAACCCACTCCAGTATTCTTGCCTGGGAAATCCCATAGACAGAGGAGCCTGATGGTCTACAGTCCATGAGGTTGCAAAAGAGTCAGACATGATTTAGCAACTAAACAACAACAGTTCATTTTCGATATTATATGTTATGGGTATATGACATAGTGATTCACAATTTTTAAAGGTTATGTTCCATTTATAGTTACTATAAAATATTGACTATATTCCCTGTGTTGTAGAGGTCTTTTATTTTAAAAATTATAAATCATGATGAATATCTTTGTTTATAAAGCTGATTTCGTTTTAGATGGTTTATTAGGAGGTATATCCTTAGGGGTGGAACTACAAGGTCAAATGATAAGAATCATTTTGAATGCAACATAGCAGGTCTTACCTGTTAACCTGAGAGCCTGAGTCTATTGAACCTTTGAAGGCAAGGCATCCTAGGGGACACCACCTGTGATGCCTCCCAAGGAGGCTGAGATGAAAAATATTTCCCAAGTGACTTTCTGTATATGCTTTGATCTGAAGCTTTAATCATGGGGGAGTGAGTGTTTTCCAAACTGTTTACTACAGTTCAGTGAAAGATGTTTCTAACGTTCTTTGAATAGTGGAATTTTTTTCCCCCACGAAAGACAAGATGAGTTTGTCAGCAGCTACTCTTCTTGTCTCTTAAGTTTTCCCTATTCAGTGTTTCATTATGTGTGCTTTATTTGTAAGGTCCTGACTCAATTAAAATATTCAAGTCACTTTAGCCTTGTACATTAAAGACTATCATCAATAAATTCAAACGGGTTAACCTTGGAGTGACATCTTCATTTCTGTGATAATGTACAGTATGTGAATCTTTGCATATCATTGGCCACACCGTGATAGGGCTCTCATATGTAAAGACCTTGGAACTTTAAATAAGTTACTTATTCATCTTCAGCTGGTTCGAGTCATTTATTTATAAATGGTTTATTTCAAGTTCTTTCATTTGGCTCAAGCTGTTGATTGATGTTTCATGTGACCATTTTTCCTTTTCAGAAAGCAAGAAGATAGCTGGGACATAACTTCTTAGTAGCCTTTTAATATGAAAGCCTATTTTGTGTATGGCTGTTTCTGTAATCACTTGTGCATGACTGAGCTGAAATGGCTTGCTGACATTGCTGATGGATTACGGAACAGCAGTGAACTGACTTATTTTTTCCTGGAGGGATGGGATGACTTTAAACTGTAGCAAATTATGCATTTTGTCCCTTGTTTCACTCTTCCTTCAGTGCTGTTTGGTGATTAATTTTATAGGATAGAAGTGGAAATCCCCTAGATGGACTGTGTACAGTGGATGGTAGCTTCTGGTAAAAATGATATGCTTGACCAGTGATGATGGACATGGGATGGGAGCTGATGGTCTATTTGTGTTGCATGTATTTCTAAGAGGAAGGCTAAAGAACTTAGTTAAGGAGGAAGCAACCCCTTTCATTCTTTAACTGTGTTCTTTGCAGGCCTATTGAATTATGTAGACACCCCTCATACTGTATTGATGCTCCCCAGTCGAGAGTGGCAAGCTCTGTGCCCTTTTGTTTCACTAACTCATCTTATTTAGTTTTTTTTGCTTTGTGTTTGTTGGTGGGTCTTTGAAGCCAAAGCTACTGTTAGGTTTGTTTAACACAGGATTGATGATCATTTGCATCCAATATCTTAAAAATATGTGCTGTTGGTCACAAGGGGGCAACAGAAGGCAATTTACAACGTTTTATCTTGTTGCCAGAAAAGACAAAATTCCATATATATAATAAATATATAATATTTGATTTGATTTTTCTTTTAAGGAGCCAGTCTTTGAATTCAAAATTTAATACTCTTAATGCTTCTTAAAATGTTTTAGCAAGGAAAAAATTGAGTAATGAAGGGAAACAGAGATTATTAATGTAACAAAACAAATAACGAATAAAATTTAGCTTTCTTTCTTTCCATTTTTGGTAGAAGCAGTGTTTTTATGGGATCCAAATTCTGGCTACTTGCTGTGAAAGCTGAGACAAGTTACAAGAGCTTTCAAAGCCCTTGTAAAATAGAGATAATAATGTACCTACCTCAAAAGCTTATGGGACTATGAGGTTTGAATGAAATGATCCATGTAAATTGCTATATGTAGTATGCAGTAAATTTTCTGGAAATGTTGGCTACTATTATATGTTCCTGAGACTATACCAAGTACACTTTATGAATGAGCTTATTTTCTCTTCTTGTATGAAGAAACAGATATTTTGAAAAGTTAAGTGAAATTTACGAGGTCACAGCAAATGGGCTCAGGCTGTCTCATATAAAAATAATATACCGTATCTATAATTTTATATTTAATGCTTTACCTAGTTGTTAGGTAATCCTCCCACCCCCCCCCCCCCCCGCCCCCCCGGCCCCCAATACACACAATTTTACCAGAAAACTGAGAGTCAGAAGGTTTTTATAATATGTTAAAGATCCTCAAGTTACTCAGTCACTAGCTGAGGTTTGAATGTTGTTCTGCCCA
The DNA here is from genome assembly GCF_023091745.1 of Budorcas taxicolor. Lineage (NCBI taxonomy): Eukaryota > Metazoa > Chordata > Mammalia > Artiodactyla > Bovidae > Budorcas > Budorcas taxicolor. Next base: position 53,535,565 of record NC_068930.1, read on the forward strand.
GGCTTCAAATGTCTATCACCCTGCTTCTCTGAATATGATGTGAGATTATGCTGTTTGAGGAAGGGGTTTATGTAAACAATGCTTTTCCATTAGTTTTCTATTCTCTTGTGTTTAAAAAGAAACTATACTCACTGAACATTTAAGAAAAACTTTAAAATAAATCAGCAAACATACTAATGAGATGCTACAGCAGAATTACCTGATTGGCTACAAACTTAAAAGACTGACAGTCACAAATGCTGGCAAGGATGTGGAGTAACTGCAACTCTTACACATTGTTCGTGGAAATGGTGCCACTGTTTTAGAAGAATGTCTGACACTTTTTCGTCAGTCTAAATATTTACCTACCCTATGACCTGGCAATCCCAATCCTAGGTATTTACCCAAAAGACATTAAAAATTGTGTCCACAAAAAGACTTTATATTCATAGCAACTTTATTCATAATGGGCCCAAACTGGAAAAAGCAGAACTGTCCATGAACAGAGCCTAGACAAATTGAAATATAGTCATAACAGCATACTACTTAGTAATTAGAAGGAATATACTGTTGTTAAATATGACAATACAGAGAAGTCTCACACATCATGCTAAGTGAAAGAAGCTTTACGTGGGAGTACACACTGTTTGATTACATTATATGATGTTCTAAGACAGGCAAATCCATGATGATGTTTCCGTCCCTAAGACACAGTGACCTGCTTCTCAGGGATATTAATGAGAGACCTGCAAGTATTTAAGAAAATACCTGTGTATCACAGACAACTGTGACGGTCTTTCTTCAAGAGACCTTGGTTTCTGTAGGGTGCTTTGGGGAGGAATAAATGACTTATTATTTATGTCCACCCTGTGGGCAGTTTTCTCTGAAACTTCTAACTCATCCAGTTAGAAAAACCAATTGGAAATTTGCTCTAGCATTAGCTGAACTGATCCATGACACCACTTCGGCCCTGGAAGGCATTCAGACCAGCTTGAACTCACTGGCCTGGGTTGTTCTGGATGATAAAATTGCTTTTGGTTTCTTCCTTGTGGGCCAAGGCTGAGTCTCTGTAATCACTAGTCCATCTTGCTATACAAGGATTAATGCTTTGGGGCAAGCAGAAATGTCAATACACAGATTTAAGGAGGGAGAAGGCTACCTGGCTAACTAAGGTAAACTCTGGTGGTTTATCAGAATTGTTTAGCTGACTGGGTCTGGAATTCTGAGGATAGCAGGATTAAAATCAATACTGCTTGAAATTCTGTTGATAATAGCTTCAGTTAAATGCTGTGTTAGACAAATCAAATGCATTTGGCCCCTTAGTGACTGACAGAGTAGTGTGCTAATGGGACAACTCATTAGAAGCCAGAATGTGTTGAAATGAGTAGAGAGTAGAGATTGTAAGACAATTTTCCACGTGTCTCTTGTATTTCAGCATGTATTAAGAGTGAAACATCAACCTTCTTTGTTCCAGATCATTTCTCAAGGATATAACATTGGCATACTGCCTATTATAAAAGATTGAGGCTCCCAAGTTATGACCAACCTAGATAGCATATTCAAAAGCAGAGACATTATACAGAGTGAAGTAAGCCAGAAAGAAAAACACCAATACAGTATACTAACACATATATATGGAATTTAGAAAGATGGCAATGACGACCCTGTATGCAAGACAGGAAAAAAGACACAGATGTGTATAACGGACTTTTGGACTCAGAGGGAGAGGGAGAGGGTGGGATGATTTGGGAGAATGGCATTCTAACATGTATACTATCATGTAAGAATTGAATCGCCAGTCTATGTCTGACGCAGGATACAGCATGCTTGGGGCTGGTGCATGGGGATGACCCAGAGAGATGTTATGGGGAGGGAGGTGGGAGGGGGGTTCATGTTTGGGAACGCATGTAAGAATTAAAGATTTTAAAATTAAAAAAATAAACTAAAAAACAAAAACAAAAACAAATGCTACAAATAATCCTTGAAAGCAACTTTTATTGATTAAATAAAACTTTTTTAATAGTAAAAAACAAAAAACAAAAGCAGAGACATTACTTTGCCAACTAAGGTCCGTCTAGTCGAGGCTATGGTTTTTCCTGTGGTTACGTATGGATGTGAGAGTTGGACTGTGAAGGCTGAGCGCCGAAGAATTGATGCTTTTGAAGTGTGGTGTTGGAGAAGACTCTTGAGGGTCCCTTGGACTGCAAGGAGATCCAACCAGTACATTCTGAAGGAGATCAGCCCTGGGATTTCTTTGGAGGGAATGATGCTGAAGCTGAAACTCCAGTACTTTGGCCACCTCATGCGAAGAGTTGACTCATTGGAAGACTCTGATGCTGGGAAGGATTGGGGGCAGTAGGAGAAGGGGATGACAGAGGATGAGATGGCTGAATGGCATCACTGACTCGATGGACAGGAGTCTGGGTGAACTCCGGGAGATGGTGATGAACAGGGAGGCCTGGCGTGCTGTGATTCACGGGGTCACAAAGAGTCGGACACGACTGAGCGACTGAACTGAATTGAACTGAAGGCTCCAGGATCAATCCAAAAATCAAAAAACACCAGTTTTTTTCTTCTTTTTTTAAGGGGTAAATTGAAAGAGATTTATTTGGGCATAGCCAAAAATTTGTTTTTTAACTTTCTTAATATAATAATAATATACAAAATAATGGGTAAGATGGCAAATATCACATTGTATAAAACCTCAAAGTAAAATATTTTTAGGTTTTGAATTAAAATCTTGTGCTTGCTTCCAAGAATACAGCTTTTGATATTAGATTTTATGCTTGAAATAGCAACATACAATTCCTGATCAAGGTTTTAAATGGTCTTGTTGAATTCTTGATAGTCACCCTTTACTAGAGACTTTGCTGGTACAGGTGGATAGTGCCAAATAAAGGGCAACATTCATTGCTTTTTTCTTTGAATAATCATCTTTTCTTGTCATTGAACAGAATTTAGATGATCTAATCTCTAAGTTGTTCTTTTTTCCCCATCTAACAGCTATCACTTTTCTTTTCAATGACAAGTGTAATGTTAATATTTCTTATGATCATTTGAATAGATTTCAAATCCACCTGAGCTTTTTCATATTACGTATTTCCAAAATAATAAAGCATTTCCTTGGGAATATGCAATTATTGCTCTACTGGTCTTAAAATTTTTCTTAGGATTTAAACAATAAAATTACCAGTGAGTCATTTCAGCCTCATTTTCAAGGTTAATTTTTTGCTTTTAAATGGATAAACTTTGCCAGTACACAGTCTATTTCACAGGGTCCTTGCAATTTTCAATTAACCTCATCTAGGATCTCAGCAAGATCCAGCATGTTTTGAAGCCAATGATTTATCCTTCGAAGAGTTTTTTAAAGTGAACATAATTCACAATTTTTTTTCAATTCATCTCTTAGCTCGTAAACTCTTAAAAAGCTCACCTTGAATAGTTAGCCTGCTTGAGTGTGAAATGGCAGAGACAGGTCTTCTGTACCTAAAGCTAAGAAGAGAAGGCACTATGGAGGCTTGGATGTTATTGGGGTCACTTTTTAAATAACAATCTTTGATGTAGAATTCAGACCAACAGCTAAGATTTTATAACAAAGAATTTCTGTGAATAAATATTGCTTGAATCTCAGAATTTCCAGAATGAACTTGATAGCACAGTTTTTATACTTTTTTTGGATACTAGTTGTTAAAATGAGGTAGAGCTCAGGCTGATTGGTGAGGAAGTCATCCTAGTCAAATAAGAGTCAGCAAAACTATGCGTACTATGTAAGCACCTGTATTTGAACCTACTTCCCCATTTCCCACCCTTAATAAGTAATGCTTTGGAGGATTATTTATTTTCCCTAGACCATACAGTTTGATTAATGTATTCACACTAATTCCCATAGACTTCCCTCATACTTTGTTATACACTGTTAACCTTCCTCTTCTAAAAAACCATGTGTGTTAGCACTCCATCCTTTTTGTCAAAACTATCAAGAATATAACAGGTAAAAAGGTTTTTACCCTACTTGAAAGCTAACAATATGGCACAATTTCATGGCTGCCGGTAGAAGACACAAAATCACTGTCAGAGGATGGTTTGTTACCCACAGTAATAGCAATAGCCAGAATATCAGTATTTCTCTTAATCGCCATAGTGAAGACAGCCAGATGATATCTAACATGCAGTAGGTTGTATTTTAGGAAAGAAACTCTGAGCTTGATCTTTTATAATGGAAAATCAACATGCTGGCTTTCTGCTCCAGAGGAAGATACCATCTCTGTCTTCCAAGGCTGTCGTTGATGTAAAAGTACTCAGAGATAGTTTAGAACAAAGAATAGTTCATAGCTCAAAATGTGTGCAGAAATGTGACAGCCCTATGGAGAAATCTCTCTCTGTAAAATCATTCATACAGAGTTCCATGACCTGTTGACATCAGTGACCTTCACCCTCCTTTTGTTTCACGTCCCTCTCCTCAAAGCTCTCCACTTCAGTCTAGTCTCATCTAGAAGTTCCCTTTCTGTAAAATCTTTAACTCTTTAACATCAAACTCAGACCGAAATCTCCCCACCACTTTCTTTCTCACCAAGATTAAACATTCTGAAACTATATTGGGCTTTCCCTGCCTTCAACCACCCCTTATTTTCCTAGTCTTTCCTTCTTGGTCTCAATCCCTTCCCTTCTCAGGCTAAGCCGCACCTACTCTCTCTCACCAGAATCCTCAATGTCTTTGCTCCTCTTTCTTCTGTTAATACTAGTTTGACAGTTGACAGCTCTGAGTTATCTGCCACCTCCTTTCTCTGTTTCTGATTCCAAGCTTTCAAACAAATCTGGAAAAAAATTCACCTTGTTGACAAAAGCATCAAGAATGATGATTTCTAATTTCAGCAGCTTCAGTCCATCTTCCTAGTTTGACTTGTTACTTGTAAAATATTTTGGAGAGACAGTAAGCATCACAGCAATGAAAACTGGAATAGGCCTCAGATAATGGGCACCATAAAATGTTTATTATAATGCTAGCAATAAATATAAGGCACTTTTCTATCTTACATCCTTCTGGGTAATGGGCCAAAAGTATTTTAAGTTTACTAAAGTGGAAATAATTAATCCTTTCTTGAAGGTGGATTAAAATAGCCCCAAATAACATGCTTGATCTATATTGTGGTTATCTTTACTGAATTTCAGCTGAAGTTCAGGGAAAAAATGTTGCAAGGTGACTTGCAAATTTTACTGGTTTTCACGTTGTTACTTTCCATTAGACAGTTAAACACATTCTGAGTGTCAGGAGCTTTGCCATTAAGACAGGTGATGAAAATATGACAGTGATTACTCTGATGGTTTTAGTTTATGATGCATTTTAAGCTGTGCCTCTTTAACAGTGAAATCCTTCAGCATTTTTTAGTGGGGGATGAACTGTCATGTGGTTTACAAAACTAAATTTCTGTTTCAAAGAGCAGAGTCATGCTTTATATCAACTGGTCAAAGTAGAGAGTATGGGGGGTTTTAGGAGGAAGACCTGAAATTGTACTATGGGTAAGCATTTTGACATTTTATTTCATCTCTTCCAGAGGGCAGTTCTTACTCAACATCAAATTTGTACAACATCAAATTTCTTACTAAAAATCAAATAGGTAGATACTATCTAGTAGGCTTCCAATATTTACATTCAGGATAATTATTGAGTAAAAAATTGAAAGATAATAAAACAAACTGTGTCAAACTGGGGCAAAAAAAAAAAAAAGACAGAGAGAGTCACTAGCTAGAATGAACATGAGAAAATCTGTATGATTAACAGACATGAATGGGCCTAAAAGTGAGTTGTGTTAGGGCAGTTTTGTTAGTAAGTTTTCTTGATGTTTCTAAAGGTTTTTTTTTTTTTTTCTTATTCCTATAGAAGCAATTTTAGAAGTGGTAGCTTCCTAGTCTTGGAAACAAAAACCTGCTTAACTTGCTGTGAATCTGAACTGTAAAAAATACAATACTATCAATTCAATGAGAGACCTTAAAATAATTGTGAGTGCTGCTCCCCATGACTGGGGGAGCTGTGAGACCTGATTGCTGTTCCTGACTCCTCCATTAGTTTAGGTGACCTGCTTCATCTCTGTGGGTATTCTTAAAATAAAGAAGGTGGCGCTGATAATCTTTAAATTCACTTCCAGTTCTAAAATTCTTTTGCATTCCTATCCCTATTCCTATTTCCTTCCCTTTTTAGAAACACGAAGACCTTACAGAATTCTTCAGAAGCAATTCTTTTAGTCTCCCTGCTGGCATTAGAAAAAAAAATTAGAAAGTCTCTCTTTTATCAGAATAGATTATAGGTTCTCATTTTGTGAGCTATTATGTATTTGGGTGGTATTCACCTTCTTTATGCTTCTGAAATAATGGCAAAGCCATGTTTGTGCGCACAGAGTTTCCTTTGATAAAGATAAAAGTAGATTGCAGGAAGCCATGATCATCTCAGTGACAGTCTCTTGAGTTTTTCTGCAGTAACTTATTTCAGAAAAGCTCAATGATTTAATGTACATTAACTCGCGGCTCACACAGGCCTGTCTGAGAAGTGGGAATGGCTGGTATTTTACCATTATGTGTCCTTACAGACAGGCAAAGAGGAAGAACCAAAGTGAAATGGAGTGAATTTAATCTGACTAGAAGGCATCTTGGGTTTTCACTCCCTGCTTTGTGGGAAGAGAATACCCGGAGCATATCCTCACACAGCACTTAGCACATCACATTGCTTTCACTTATTCATGGGTCTTTCTCGCCCACTAGGCTGTGAGGTTTTGAAGGATGCTGCCTAGCACATGATGAACCCTGCAGTGTTTCCTGAAATAACATGGACCTTACCCTGTGAAGTCCAGATTCTTTACTGTAGACCCAGTTTTGCCAGATCTTTGATGTATTTACCAGGGATAGATCCCTGATGCCCCCATCAAATCCCTAAATTTCAAGACCTAGGAGAATCTGCTGGAGAAGGCAATGGCACCCCACTCCAGTACTCTTGCCTGGAGAATCCCATGGACAGAGGAGCCTGGAAGGCTGAAGTCCATGGGGTTGCTAAGAGTCGGACACGACTGAGCGACTTCACTTTCACTTTTCACTTTCATGCATTGGAGAAGGAAATGGCAACCCACTCCAGTGTTCTTGCCTGGAGAATCCCAGGGACGGGGGAGCCTGGTGGGCTGCCATCTATGGGGTCGCACAGAATTGGACACGACTGAAGCGACATAGCAGCAGCAGCAGGAATATCTGCACAAGTAATTGACTTACTTCAGACTCACATTTTTGTTTATTTTGTGCTACAACTTGGCCATCTTTTAAAAATTGATTAAATAAAGACTTCTCTAGTACCTGATGCCTATATTCCCCAAAGTCACAAAATTTTATTACTTTGACCATAACTGCTGCTGCTGTTGCAAAGTCGTGTAAGTCGTGTCCAACTCTGTGACTCCATAGACGGCAGCCCAACAGGCTCCTCTGTCCCTGGGATTCTCCAGGCAAGAATACTGGAGTGGGTTGCCATTTCCTTCTCTAATGCATGAAAGTGAAGAGTGAAAGTGAAGTCGCTCAGTCGTGTCCGACTCTTAGCGACCCCATGGACTGTAGCCTACCAGGCTCCTCCGTCCATGGGGTTCTCCAGGCAAGAGTACTGGAGTGGGTTGCCATTGCCTTCTCCAGGTGTGAAAAAATGTCAGGTTGAGATATATTGTGTACATCAGATTTTTAAATTCTTGGGATGATGATGACATTAGTAATACTTGCTGCTTCTTTCTTTGTGACGGGACTGTTATTTTACATGTATTTCTACTTATTTACTTCTCAAAATAATATAGTAAGGGTAGGTATCATCCTCGTTTTTCATATGAACAAACTGATAAACATGGCTTTAATTTAACTTTGCACAAAATCACCAGCTAGTTAGAGGCAGTAGGCTTCAAACCCACATAGTCTACATTTAAAATCCGTGCTCATAACTGTATTTAATTGCTTCTTGGATTGAATTTTCTTTTTTTTTCACATTAAACAGTTTGGAAGGAAAGCAATGAAATTTTAACAAAGAATTGTTGAATCCTTTGACAGTAGCCCCTAATAAGCAGGCCAAAGTTTAGTTGTGTAGATTATCATTTCTGAAAAGATGCTACCAATGACATGTTACAGATTTTTAGCATTCAAAATTTTAATTTGTACAGCTTTTTTTGTTGTTTTTTTTTTTTTGGATTATTTGCAGGCATACCATCATAGGTTTCTGATATGTAATTATTAGTCATTTGGTTGAGGCATGAATTTGAGTCCTATGTTCTCTGTGATGTGTGGGAAGGAGTCCGTTGCATAGTAAATATTTACTGTTTTGGCTGCTGGGCATTTAATTCTTTTTGGTGAAGAATTCTAAGTTTCAACACAGCCACTCCTGCCTCACTCTCAGCTCTGTACATTCAGTGAAGCAGCTCAAGTCCCTCTGCTCCTGCAGCACAACATATAACCTCAGGTTATTCCAATCAGTCACTACTGTTCTCATTACAGTTACCATTTCAGAGATGAACAATGAGACACCTACCAGGGGGTCTTCACAGCTACGCTAGACATTTAAACTCACTTCCACACATCACCCTGATACTAGTTTGCTCAGAAGGTTATAGGAGAGAAAACAGCTTGCCTGTGGCATTAGACATGCTTTCTCTGCAAGAGACTTGTAGTGGTCCAGCATAGCAATACAGCCCAGGGGCAAGAAAACAAGATTCATATTGTACAGGTGAGAAAGGCCCTTGAAGAGCCACTGCCTCTTGTGACAAATCCGTAGGTCTAGCTCTCAGGGTCTCTGCAAGGAAATTATCAGTTCTAAGAGTCACTGAACTCAGGGGAGCCCAAAGCATGGCAACCTCATCAGCTGTCCATTTGATATAGTTTTTTACCAGGTCCTGATGCAAATTACTAATCAAGCATCATTTTTGTTACAAGGAATGTTGTCTAACAATGTAGCTGACTCTTGACTCTTACCAGATGTCTAGGAGAAGAGAGTTAGTCATTTGACCCAAGGTCAGATTCTGACCCAGTGGGGGAAGTGGTTTTGTTAACCCTTTATCCATAGGCACTAACTTCTGGGACTATAAAACATGTATCAGGAAATCAGGCTCTGTCCTTGTTGTTAGACTTTAACCCGAAAGGATACATCACAGGGAATTTTTGTAGCCACATTACTGGCACCAGAGAAGAGGCTTTCTTAGAATGGACCTAATCAGACAAAATAGAGCTTGGCAAAAGGCGAAGAAAAACCTGATCCCAGTGGTTTTAATAAGCACTAAAAGCTATTCTACTCCAGCCCTTTTCAGTCATGTAAGTCAACAATTTCACTGTTGGCTTAAGCCACTGAGTTGGGCAAATGGAATCCAACAAAGGAGTATTAAATGAATATATCTACATTGCTGATCACTTCTGTTTATTTTGTTTTGATTGGAGATAGAAGACAGGTTTTTTTTTTTTTGAAAATAAAAAATGGCATCTGTGAAAAACATTGCTCAGTGGGTGGTAGATATGATTCTCTTTAATCACATACTAAGGCTTAACAATGAAATAATCAAGTTGAATAAAAATTATAAGAGCTAAAAAATCTCAGCTGAATGGTGGCATTAGAGCTGGGTACCCTTTAACTGATTAAATTGATCCACTCATTGCTGTATTCAACAGTTACTGAATATTCTGTGCAGAAAACAAAAGCCTTTTAGCCTTTAGAAATGACCTTTTCATAGGCTTTGTGTTAGTCACTCAGTCATGTCCCATGGACCCTGTCAGGCTTCTCTGAGTTTGTAATTCTCCAGGCAAGACTACTGGAGTGGGTTGCCATTTCCTTTTCCAGGAGATCTTTCTGACCCAGGGATCGAACCTGTGTTTCCTGCACTGCAGTCAGACTCTCTGTCATCTGAGCCACGAGGGAAGCCCTTAGAAATGACTAGGTTAAGCTTGTTTGACAGAATGCTCCTCTGAGAAGTGGGGACCAGTGCTTAGTCTTGACTTTGTAACTGGTTTTGAAGAACTGTATAAAAAAGATCTTCACGACCCAGATAATCATGATGATGTGATCACTAATCACAGGAGCCAGACATCCTGGAATGTGAAGTCAAGTGGGCCTTAGGAAGCATCACTACAAACAAAGCTAGTGGAGGTGATGGAATTCCAGTTGAGCTGTTTCAAATCCTGAAAGATGATGCTGTGAAAGTGCTGCACTCAATATGCCAGCAAATTTGGAAAACTCAACAGTGGCCACAGGACTGGAAAAGGTCAGTTTTCATTCCAATTCCAAAGAAAGGCAATGCAAAAAATGCTCAAACTACCGCACAATTGCACTCATCTTACATGCTAGTAAAGTAATGCTCAAAATTCTCCAAGCCAGGCTTCAGCAATATGTGAACTGTGAACTCCCTGATGTTCAAGCTGGTTTTAGAAAAGGCAGAGGAACCAGAGATCAAATTGCCGACATCCACTGGATCATGGAAAAAGCAAGAGCGTTCCAGAAAAACATCTATTTCTGCTTTATTGACTATGCCAAAGCCTTTGACTGTGTGGATTACAATAAAGTGTGGAAAATTCTGAAAGAGATGGGAATAGCAGACCACCTAACCTGCCTCTTGAGAAATCTGTATGCAGGTCAGGAAGCAGCAGTTAGAACTGGACATGGAACAACAGACTGGTTCCAACTAGGAAAAGGAGTACGTCAAGGCTGTATATTGTCACCCTGCTTATTTAACTTCTATGCAGAGTACATCATGAGAGACGCTGGACTGGAAGAAACACAAGCTGGAATCAAGATTGCCTGGAGAAATATCAATAACCTCAGATATTCAGATGACACCACCCTTATGGCAGAAAGTGAAGAGGAGCTAAAAAGCCTCTTGATGAAAGTGAAAGAGGAGAGCAAAAAAGTTGGCTTAAAGCTCAACATTCAGAAAATGAAGATCATGGCATCCGGTCCCATCACTTCATGGGAAATAGATGGAGAAACAGTGTCAGACTTTACTTTTTTGGGCTCCAAAATCACTGCAGATGGTGACTGCAGCCATGAAATGAAAAGACACTTACTCCTTGGAAGAAAAGTTATGACCAACCTAGATAGTATATTCAAAAGCAGAGACATTACTTTGCCGACTAAGGTCCATCTAGTCAAGGCTATGGTTTTTCCTGTGGTCATGAATGGATGTGAGAGTTGGACTGTGAAGAAGGCTGAGCTCTGAAGAATTGATGCTTTAGAACTGTGGTGTTGGAGAAGACTCTTGAGAGTCCCTTGGACTGCAAGGAGATCCAACCAGTCCATTCTGAAGGAGATCAACCCTGGGATTTCTTTGGAAGGAATGATGCTAAAGCTGAAGCTCCAATACTTTGGCCACCTCACGCGAAGAGTTGACTCATTGGAAAAGACTCTGATGCTGGGAGGGATTGGGCAGGAGGAGAAGGGGACGACCGAGGATGAGATGGCTGGATGGCATCACGGACTCAATGGACGTGAGTCTGAGTGAACTCCGGGAGGTGGTGATGGACAGGGAGGCCTGGCGTGCTGTGATTCATGGGGTCGCAAAGAGTCGGACACGACTGAGTGACTGAACTGAACTGAACTGAAATAAGGGCAGAGCTGTGTGCTAACCCTTCCCAGGCTGTTAGGAAATCATACCTGCAAAGCTCCTGGCATCCGGGGGCAGCTTTCACACATGTCTCTTATGCACACCCCCTCCCCCACAACGTCTTCTGTGTGTGGTGGTTCTATCTGTCACAGCCTCTGTCGACCCACGGTGTCAACTGGTTAGTGTACATGGTATTTTGGACAAGTACAAATCATGGGATAGAATCAGAAAGTGATTGTCTTAGTCTCTCTGGGCTGCTATGTTTGACTAGGTGGCTTATAAACAACAAACTTATTCCTCAGAGTTCTAGGGGATGGGAAATACAAGATTAAGGTGCTGGCTAATTTAGTGTCTGGTGAGACTTTTTAGTCTGGCGAGACTTTAAACATTGGTCAATTAAAAAAATGAAGAAAGGCCATTGCCACAGGGAAGTCGTAGGAAAGAGACTCTCCCCCACTGCTGACTCCCCTCCCTCCTCCAGCCTGGGCCTCCTGGGGTGGGGTCCCATGGCCAGACACTGGTTGGGAAGTGGCCTCATTGACTTGTTAGGGAAGAGTCCTTACTTGTCCGTTCTGTTTGTGGTCATCTGCCGGCTGTGTCCTGGCGTGGATTATATTTGGAGGACTAGAAGCTAGGCTGCTATTTTCCCCAGCCTTGCTGGCTCTCCTCCTGTTGCGTGGAACTCGGGTTTCCATCTTAAACTACAGAGAAAATGAATATGTTTCATGGGAGCCTTGATGATGCCCCTCTCATCCCAGAGGGAAAGCAAAGTGGAGGGGAACCGTTAATCAGCTTCCCAGATGTGCAGACTGCAAGTTTCTGGGAGGAGGCCCAGCTTTTCCACCTGTGACTGCAGTCTCAGACCCGATTCATCTTGCGCCCAGACTCCCTTGGATCAGCTGGGTGTAAATGCCTGTTTCTTTTTCTAAGTCAGTTTTCCCAGCCTACTCCTTGCTGTTCTTAAGAAAAATAGCAAGAGGCACTGGACTCCCAGTGGTTTCTTGGTGCACAGATGGCTGTTTATCATCGTGTCTTCACATGCTGGAAGGGGCAAGGTATCTTTCCAGAGCTTCTTTTTTTTTTTTTTTTTTTTTAATTTTTATTATTATTTTTTTTTAATTTTAAAATCTTTAATTCTTACATGTGTTCCCAAACATGAACCCCCCTCCCACCTCCCTCCCCATAACATCTCTGTGGGTCATCCCCATGCACCAGCCCCAAGCATGCTGTATCCTGCGTCAGACATAGACTAGCGATTCAATTCTTACATGATAGTATACATGATAGAATGCCATTCTCCCATATCATCCCACCCTCTCCCTCTCCCTCTGAGTCCAAAAGTCCGTTATAGACAGCTGCGTCTTTTTCCTGTCTTGCATCCAGGGTCGTCATTGCCATCTTTCTAAATTCCGTATATATGTGTTAGTATACTGTATTGGTGTTTTTCTTTCTGGCTTACTTCACTCTGTATAATCGGCTCCAGTTTCGTCCATCTCATCAGAACTGATTCAAATGAATTCTTTTTAACGGCTGAGTAATACTCCATTGTGTATATGTACCACAGCTTTCTTATCCATTCATCTGCTGATGGACATCTAGGTTGTTTCCATGTCCTGGCTATTATAAACAGTGCTGCGATGAACATTGGGGTACATGTGTCTCTTTCAATTCTGGTTTCCTCGGTGTGTATGCCCAGCAGTGGGATTGCTGGGTCATAAGGGAGTTCTATTTGCAATTTTTTAAGGAATCTCCACACTGTTCTCCATAGTGGCTGTACTAGTTTGCATTCCCACCAACAGTGTAGGAGGGTTCCCTTTTCTCCACACCCTCTCCAGCATTTATTGCTTGCGGATTTTTGGATCGCAGCCATTCTGACTGGTGTGAAGTGGTACCTCATTGTGGTTTTGATTTGCATTTCTCTGATAATGAGCTTCTTTTATAAGCGCACTAATCCCATTCATGAGAGCTCTACCCTCATGACCCAGTCATATCTCAAAGGCTCCCATCTCCAAATACTGGGGGTTGGTTTTCAACATGTAAATTCCATGAGAGTGAGGAACACAAAGAGCCTGAAGGAGCAAATATACTTTTGTCTTCCATATTCCTTTAAAATTCGTTTATTGGAAATATTTCCCTGCAACTGTCCAAAAAGGAACTTTTCTGATTATTCATATGTAATTCAAACTTTATTGGCCCATAAGTTAAATTGCATGATTCCATATGACTGTCAACATTTCAAACGTGATTGAAAGTTAAAAGTTCTGTCCCTGGGATTGAACTTTCCGTGGGTACTGCATGCAGGTAGAAAGGGAGTGTATTGACACCGGCTTCTTTCATTCCATGCCTTGAGTGTTTACTTTTCTCTAGATGCCTGGTAACCATGATTTCTGACTCCTCTGGGATTTGAAGAGGGGTTATGGGTGAAGTGAAGATGTAAAAAGGGCAGGGAAGTTTTTCCTTTCTTGATGCTATGAAAATTACCCTCATGTTCTTTGGAGTTTGAAAGTGAAGTGAAAATGTTGGTCACTCAGTTGTGTCCAACTCTTTGTGACCCCATGGACTGTGGTCCACTAGGCTCCTCCATCCGTGTAATTTTCCAGGCGAGAATACTGGAGTGGGTAGCCATTTCCCTCTCTGGGGGATCTTTCCGACCCAGGGATCAAACCCAGGTTTCCCATGTTGCAGGAAGATTTTTTACCATCTGAGATGGGGAGCTTGGTGAATACTTAAGAGTAACTCTCTGGGCTATGGGACTTATATGTGGCTTCTTTAGAGGTGCTCCATTTTCTGGAGACCACTTATCTAGAGCTACCTTGACAAAGAAAGTTGTCTGTTTATTATGCCTTGTCACTTACAGGTTCTTCAAGCCCCTGAGAATTCAACCATTCACATCTAGCTACTTTATGCTGGAGACTCATTATCTTTCTATCCTATCCTCTTAGACAAGACCTAAAATAACCCCACTCTAGTGTTCTCTTAATGGCACCCCACTCCAGCACTCTTGCCTGGACAATCCTATGGATGGAGGAGCCTGGTGGACTGCCGTCTATGGGGTCACAGAGTCGGACATGACTGAAGCGACTTAGCAGCAGCAGCAGCAGCAGCAGCAGTTTCTCTTGCATGTGACTCCCAGAAATCCCTCTAGAATCTTTTGTCTGGATGCATTCTAGGTGGGCAGGATAAGTCATCAAACTGCTGTCTCACTTTTGCTCTGCCACCAATACTTTTAGCTTTAGATTTCTTAGATGTGAGTCAAATATTAACTCAATCTATCTCCCACTCTGAAATAGCAGTTATTAGGCTTTCTGAGTACTCCTGTTGAAGGCTTTTCACTAGATTGAAGGCAAGGAGAGACAAGTATTTCCTTTATTTTAAATAAGGTTTGGGTTCAAATAGCTCTATCAAAAATTTTTTTTGAAACTATCTTCACTCTTGATCTTTTATACCTTGAATGTGGGTGAGGGATTGAAGAACTGTCTAGTTCTAAAGGTTTCAAATACATTTTTATGAATGTCAACTTTAATGAAGTATGTTATATTTGATTAAATGCACCTATTTTAAGTGTATAGTTCAGTGGGTTTTTGACAGATAGGTCCAGTCATATAATGTCCATCATAATCAATATATAGAACATTTTCAATACCCTAAAAAATTCCCTCATGCTCTGGTGAAGTTAATTCACTACCCAACCCTGGATTTAGGGTGATGTAATCTAATTTTGACCCTGTAGTTTAGATTAGCCTCTTCTGACATTTCCTCAAAACTGAAATCATACAGTATATATCCTTTTATATCTTCATTTGCCAAATAGGATATTTTGGGAATTCAACCACATTAATTCATTCATTTTTTTTCTGAATAGTATTATGTTGTATGGTCATAGCATGATTTGTTCATACATTTCTCTTTACAGCTATGTGGGCTGTTTTCATGTTTTTGCTATTACAAGTAAAGTTGCTATGGCAAAGTCTGAGGTAAATGTATTCTCTCTATGGGATGCATTCTAGTTTATCTTTGTTTGAAGCTTTTCTTTGGTTTAAAAAATCAGCAGTTTTTTACATTGTCATAGAAGATGAACTGTGACTTAATGCCCATCATGTAAATACCTTATTTTGTTTACTCATGTGCTGCTATGTTTAATATCCCTTTGCAATCCAGATAGAAATAATGTAAATCTATGTGTCACCTTTGGGACATTGGGCCGTTAGTTGTGAATGAGTACTTTCTAACCCTGTAGGAATGCCCTGGGATGAGTACCTCTCCACTTTCATGTCGAGATTTTGATCTAGGTCTTCACAGGCACACACAACTAGTTGATAAAAATGAGCCACCAATACTCTCATGCCTTCCAGATCATCCTCCTGGGTGTCTCCAATCTACTGTGTTTGCCTGGCCATAGACTCTAGGCTATGGATCTTGCTATTAACTCTTCCTGCAATTCTAGACATATCCTTGGTATTTGGTTGTCATAAACTTAGATTCTTAGCTGTTCTTCAGAGACTTGGCTTAGAACTTCCCTACCTACAGTCACCTAGTTTAGGTTACTGTCCCCTGGTTCAGTCCAGATTGTAAGTTCTTCTTGGTCCCCCAAAAGGTGGGTGTTTAGATATAGATGCTTGAAATTGCATCAGATAAGAAAAAAAAAAAAAAATGGAAGGAAATGGACATGTTTAACAAAATGGAGTGAAAACTAGACATAGATAAGATTGCTATCTTCAAAGTTTTGAAGGCCTGATGAGAAAGAGTTTGAGTAACCTCTGGGAGTTGACGATGGACAAGGAGGCCTGGCATGCTGCAGTCCATGGTGTCATAAAGAGTTGTACATGACTGAGCGACTGAACTGACTGACTGATGAGAAAGAACATGTTGATTTATACACCTCTCCTCACGTTGGGGGAGTGCTCCAAAGTATACAACTAGGATCACTGGGTACAAGATTTGGGAATTACATTTTGTCATGGTCATCAGAATCAACTAAAAATCAAACAAAATCAATTAAAAATAGAATGGGCTGTAATTGAGAAGTAGTAAGATAATGTCATTGCAGGTGTTTTAAGGTTAGACACTTGGTGAGAATTAATAGCATGGTTGGATTAAATAAGCAAAGTTCCTTCTATTTCTGAGATTTTATGAATCTCTTTTGAGTGTCTTTTTATAGGAAACTGCGCAGGCATACTATTGGCTGGTATCATTACTTTATTTCTTCAACTGCTAGGAGAGGATTGGTAGGACACTGGCAGAATCCATTTAGAGAACTAGAAAGAGGAAGAGTGAGGGTATGAGGTGGGAAAGTTACAAAACAAGTAAATAAATCAACATTAAGCTTAAAAATAGCTATGTGTAGATGATTTCTCATCTTAGAGTGATGAGGTGGGCAGGTCAGTAAACAAACACTATTATAAACACACAAACCTTAGAAGAGAATTGTTATATGAGTAGATTTCTTACTTCAGAGCCTATGACAGAGGTATCTGAAGTACTATCAAGAGAATTTGATGGCTTTCACTGAAAGATCAGATTTGGTGTCTGTTTCTTCTTATGTTTATTTTATTTTGGTAAACCAAGGTCACCCTTTCCATTAAAATGCAGAGCAGAGTTTCTATTATTAGCTGTCCCATAACAATTTGATGGCTTAACAACAATGAAAAGACATTCCATGTTTTTACCAAAAGAGCTCCAGGCTAATCAGATTCTAGGGAAATGCTGTAGTAACTTTGACTTGGTAATCAACATGCAGTCACTGAATTGCTTAAGTAGATGAAAAACAGCTTGTTCTCTCTGCTTCCTAGAGTATTCCCAGGTCAATTTTTTGAAGCTTCATTAACTGATTTTACACTGTGACAGTTACTTGACACAGAGTTGGTGTGCAAATGCTTATTTAACAGCACAATGCTGTTAGCAATATGCTTTAAAAAATCTCTTTTCAGGAGATGTGCCATACTTTATTAGTTTTAAAAAATCAATAACGTATTTTCATGATTACGAGTGACATCTATTTTCTAGTTAAGCAAGTTGTGCTTTCTATTCTAATTGCTGCTTTATAGGGATTTCTTTCTTTTCTCCTCTTATGTTAAAGGATGGTTTCTTCCTAATCAGCTGAGTTTGGAATTTCATAGTTTGAATGTATGTCAGCACAATTTTTGTGGGCATAGCTAATTAATAAAATTAGTGGTTGGGCTTCCTAATTCTGATATTTTACAAGAGGGAGCATTTCACTAGGAGAATATCCTCAAGCATGGTACATAAAAAACCTTGCCAAATGATGCATTAGAGAATCAAGTAATAGCTTACAGATCAACCTTTGGGCCAGAATGTTGAGTTATGATTCCTCCTGGACTTCATCAGTGGTGGAAAGACATGTTGGGCCAGCACTTTGAGACAGTGAGCTTTTTTTTTTTTTCCTCCCCAGTAGAGAAAGGTAGACATTCACTCTCTTGAGCACTGTGGATAGGCTTTAAGATAGGATATGAGCTGTTCTCAGGCCTTCACCTAAAATGGTATTGTTTAGAGTAGCAGCAGTGGCACCACATGTGTTCATGGTTCAGTTCAGTGAAAAAAAAAACTATTAATCTGAAAATTTGGTTATTTTACATATCTGTTTGAAAAATACATTAAGGAATAAAGGCTAGTTATAGGGATAAAAGTCTTTAAAGTTGCTTTTGGTGCTAACTCCATTGATTTTTTCATAAGTCCTCCTAGTGCTGCTAAGTTGCTTCAGTCATGTCCGACTCTGTGAGACCCCATCCCTGGGATTCTCCAGGCAAGAACACTGGAGTGGGTTGCCATTTCCTTCTCCTAGTAGTTAAATAATAAATTCTCCTGAACAGGTGGGAAATCTCTGTGCTATTAGAACTTCTTGTGAGCTGGGGCTGTATTTCATTTGCCTTTTCAGTCCTTGGGAGGAAGGGAGTGAGTTTGCATGCACAGGCTTTAAAATGAACCCCAATCTGGTGATTATAAAGCTACTGCTGTGGTGGATCTAGATTGGAATATAGGAGAAAGTCCAAATTCTTACCAAAGGTGGGGCTATGATTTACATGTGCCTGTTGGGAGTCTGGTAGAGATGGTTGTGGGTGGAGTTAGAAGAAAGTACTCAATGAAAACAAATATTTTCTTTAGCTATCATCATTTTGGTTATGTTTTAATTTTATTGAGGGCAGGAATTTTATATTACATTTCTTATTACTCAAATGCCAAGCACATATCTCTTGAATAGAACTGAATATAGCCAAGTGTATCTTTCTTAAATTCCTAGATAATGCTTCCATTCATTAGGGAAATTTTTACAGATAAAGGATTGGGTTGGGCTTATACTATACTGGTTTCAGATGCATGTGAATGTATGTATAGTAGAGGCATGAAATATTTAAAAAGGAAAAAATGTACTCTGTGTCTTTAAAGAAACTTTTCCTGCTTTACAGATTGATAAATAAACATACATACTTATTGATAAACATACATACTCTTTAGTTCAAAAGATAGAATTTGGTGTTCATTGTTTAGTTCGATCTTGTTCACTAATACTTTCTGAAGCACTTATTCTTTGAACCAAATACTTTTGAATCTTTTCACTGAATGTTAATCCTTCTTAAAATTGGAATTTACCTTGTTAAGTCATTTAATTGGGATCTCTAATAAGTCATAACTTTGGATTTTAAATGCAAGAGAAATATTTCTCTGAGAAACATTGCATTTCACATTATGAGACATTATTTCAGAAATAACTCCACGAACCTTAGTTATTTTTAATTATCCTTTATGTGAGAGAGGATTTGTGTCTCATTTATTCAAGGATATCTACAGAATCATTGGGGATAAAAACCCTTCTCATTTTGACAGGTTGTTTTAGGGATTCTGTCAATGCAAAGAATGCTAATATCAAGAACATTTTATCAGAATCTATTTCTTCATAAAGGAGTATGATTTAGTACCCAAAAGTGGTACAAAGAAACTGATATGTGCAATAGCTTTATCTTATCCAGTGATAGGCAGCTTCCCGAGTAGCTGGGCTGGTAAAGAATCCTCCTGCAATGCAGGAGACCCCAGTTTGATTCCTGGATCAGAATGTTCCCCTGGAGAAGGGATTGACTACCGACTCCAGTGTTCTTGGGCTTCCCTGGTGGCTCAGATGGTAAAGAATCTACCTGCAATGTGGGAGACATGGGTCTGATCCCTGGTTTGGGAAGATCCCCTGAAGGAGGGCATGGCAACCCACTTCAGTTTCCTTGCCTGGAGAATCCCCATGGACAGAGGCGCCTGGTGGGTTACAGTCCATAGGGTTGCAAGGAGTTGGACACAACTGAGCAACTGAACACACACACATCCAATGATAGAACATATATATAAAAGATACTGGTGTAACAAAGGCCCGTTATTTGGGGGAGAGACATTTCTATCAATATGAGATTGGTTGGATAATTACTTAAAATAATATCAAAATATGGTGATCTTACCAATAATCAGAAATGCAGTAAATACCGAGTGGTTCAGATGGCTGCTCACTAAAACCTCATTCATGTCTACAGTGAAGAGATTGCAACTTGTGAAGACTGCCTCACAGTTGATAATAGTACACCTTCCCTTAGAGCCTCCTTTCTTTTCAACATTCTACCACTTTAAGAACTGATCCTGCATTGTGTTGGATGAAAGAGCATGAAACCAGAGGGCTCAGAGAATGCTACCAGAAACCATGAGAGATTTTGACCTTTTTTTTTTAAAGATTTTTTTTTTTAATACTTGTTTTTGGTTGCACTGGGTCTCATTGCTGCTCACAGGCTTTATCTAGTTGTGACAAGCAGGGGCCACTCTTTGATGCAGTGCACAGGCTTCTCATTGAGGTGGCTTCTCTTGTTGCAGAGCATGGGCTCAGTAGTTGAAATACATGGGCATCCTGCATCCCCTGCATTGGCAGGCAGATTCTTATCCACTGGACCACCAGGGAAGTCCTCTTGACTTGTCCCCACCCCCGCTTTCCTGCCCCCACTCCCATCCCCACCCAGGGAAAAGGCCACATATAGTGCTTGGAGATGTTTGGTACAAAGTAGTTGTAACTTCTTCCTGGTTTGAGGTGATAATCCCTGAATATTTCTGTAGGCTTGGCTTGGGGCTAATGTACAGGAGGGGAGAGATTAGGAGAGTAGTCCTGAAAGCTGATTCACAGGGAATGCTATGCCTTTGGCTCTGGCAGCTAATGGGTCTCAAGGGAGAAGATAATGTTTTCAAGAGAGGCAGCAGTTTTTGTTATGTAGTGTTGATGGAGCATGGGAAAGTTCTAATTTACATATTGAATACCACGTACTGAAGAAATGAAAGAGATGCAGCATTGCATAGTAAGAAGAACCTTATGTCACTCTAACTAACATTAGTTTGATCTTTAACTACCTTAGTAATCCCAGGAAAGTGCACACTGAGCCTCAAGTGCCTTGTCTATTAAATGAGTGCTGGTCTATAAAGTGATCTTAATGTATTTAGGAGGTATTTAGGAAATCTGCAGGGATAGTTTTACTTGTCACAATGATTTGGGGAACTCAGTTGACACTTACTGGAAAAAATTAGAAATACCTAATGTCCTAAAATGGGTTAAAAGAGTCCAGCACAACAAAAAATTGTCTTGTGTGCAATAAAACTTTTATATGTTCCAGGGGACATTCATATCGACAAAGATAACCTGTTTATAATATTCTGAGTGAAGAAATGAATTCATTTTATACACATAACAAAGTATTTTCTGTATGGCTTTAAGAAATATAGGTTCAAAATTTAATCGACTTTGTGTTTTATAGGAGTCAGCAGGTGTTTATTGGAAGAAAATTTTGTTTTCTTTGGGATCTTCAAAGAGTTGCTTACCATCCAGGAAATGATGTTCCAGCAGCATGTTTCTCATGGAATTTGAGTTGCTGATACTCACGTCAGTCTGCATTTGTAGCAGTGGCAGTCACAGTGATTTATGTAGAGCTTGTGTCTGACTGCTTTGTGGTCTCTGACTCGACGGACGTGAGTTTGAATGAACTCCAGGAGGTGGTGATGGACAGGGAGGCCTGGCGTGCTGTGATTCATGGGGTCGCAAAGAGTCGGACACGACTGAGTGACTGAACTGAACTGAGCATAGTTTTGCCCATGTATCTACAATTTGGAGTAATATTATTTAAATTCATTTCTCTGTCACTCTGCTTTTTATTACAGTATGCAATTATACACACATATTTGAAATTGTGTGCAGGGTGGTTATATTACCTTTGGATTTCAATTTCAGAAAAATAAAGGGGCCATGACTAAACATTTGATATAAAAAGAGGTGTTGGACCTGATGGGGTTGAGAGTCAGTGGTTTAGATGATCTTCAAAATCGCTTTCATTTTTACCAACCTGTGTTCCTAAATAGGCTTCCCAGATGGCTTAGTAGGAAAGAATCCACCGCCAAAGCAGGAGGCTCAGGAGACACGAATTTGATTCCTAGGTTGGGAAGGTCCCTTAGAGGAAATGACAATGTGATCCAGTATTCTTGTCAGGATTATTCCACAGTCCCTGGGGTTGCAAAGAGTTGAATATGACCGAGCAATTGTGCATGCACACACATCTGTAAATAATCTATGGCACATGCTTTATGATCAGTAGATGTCTAGATGCATTTGCCCTATTTTAGTGGGAAAAAGTAACTTCATGAAAGGGACCAAAAGAATGATGAGGTAATGACCTGGAATTAGATGAGATGAGAGAGCAAAAGAGGAATTTCTCTTCTTTTCTCATATTTCATAAATGTTAAAATTCCTATGATGTACCTGCTAATTGTTACTAACTGGAGTTTAAGAACAAATAATATATGGTTCTGAATATTATTATTGAATATATACAGTTTCCCAGGTGGCTCAGTGGTAAAGAATCTGCCTGCGAAAGTAGGAGATGTGAGTTTGATCCCTGGGTTGGGAAGATCCCTGGAGAAGGAAATGGCACCTTGTTCCACTGTTTTCCCCTGGAAAATCCCATGGACAATTGAATATATACTAAAAAACAGTTCTCAAAGTTTTTACATTTCATGAAAATTGAATGTGTTCCCCTAAAGTCAGGAACAAGACAAGGGTGCCCACTTTCACTACTACTATTCAACATAGTTTTGGAAGTTTTGGACACAGCAATCAGAGCAGAAAAAGAAATAAAAGGAATCCAAGTTGGAAAAGAAGAAGTAAAACTCTCACTGTTTGCAGGTGACATGATCCTCTACATAGAAAACCCTGAAGACTCCAGA
This sequence comes from Budorcas taxicolor, assembly GCF_023091745.1. Classification (NCBI taxonomy): domain Eukaryota; kingdom Metazoa; phylum Chordata; class Mammalia; order Artiodactyla; family Bovidae; genus Budorcas; species Budorcas taxicolor. The sequence continues at coordinate 53,558,373 of NC_068930.1, forward strand.
AAATTACTAGAGTTAATCAATGAATATAGTAAAATTGCCAGATATAAAATCAACACACAGAAATCCCTTGCATTCCTATACACTAATAATGAGAAAATAGAAAGAGAAATTAAAGAAACAATTCCATTCACCATTGCAATGAAAAGAATAAAATACCTAGGAATATATCTACCTAAAGAAACTAAAGACTTATATATAGAAAACTATAAAACACTGGTGAAAGAAATCAAAGAGGACACTAATGGAGAAATATACCATGTTCATGGATTGGAAGAATCAATATAGTGAAAATGAGTATACTACCCAAAGCAATCTATAGATTCAATGCAAGCCCTATCAAGCTATCAACGGTATTTTTCGCAGAGCTAGAACAAATAATTTCACAATTTGTATGGAAATACAAAAAACCTCGAATATCCAAAGTAATCTTGAGAAAGAGAATGGAACTGGAGGAATCAACCTGCCTGACTTCAGGCTCTACTACAAAGCCACAGTCATCAAGACAGTATGGTACTGGCACAAAGACAGAAATATAGATCAATGGAACAAAATAGAAAGCCCAGAGATAAATGCACACACCTATGGACACCTTATCTTTGACAAAGGAGGCAAAAATATACAACAGATTAAAGACAATCTCTTTAACAAGTGATGCTGGGAAAACTGGTCAACCACTTGTAAAAGAATGAAACTAGAACACTTTCTAACACTTACCCAAAAATAAACTCAAAAAGGATTAAAGATCTAAACATAAGACCAGAAACTATAAAACTCCTAGAGAGAACATAGGCAAAACACACTCCGACATAAATCACAGCAGGATCCTCTATGACCCACCTCCCAGAATATTGGAAATAAAGGCAAAATAAACAAATGGAACCTAATTAAACTTAAAAGCTTCTGCACAACAAAGGCAACTATAAACAAGGTGAAAAGACAGCCTTCTGAATGGGAGAAAATAATAGCAAATGAAGCAACTGACAAACAACTAAATATTTTGTATCTCAAAAATATACAAGCAACTCCTGCAGTTCAAGTCCAGAAAAATAAATGACCCAATCAAAAAATGGGCCAAAGAACTAAACAGACATTTCTCCAAAGAAGACATATAGATGGCTAACAAACAAATGAAAAGATGTTCAACATCACTCATTATCAGAGAAATGCAAATCAAAACTACAGTGAGGTACCATTTCACGCCAGTCAGAATGGCTGCCATCCAAAAGTCTACAAGCAATAAATGCTGGAGAGGGTGTGGAGAAAAGGGAACCAACCCTCTTACACTGTTGGTGGGAATGCAAACTAGTACAGCCACTATGGAGAACAGTGTGGAGATTCCTTAAAAAACTGGAAATAGAACTGCCTTATGACCCAGCAATCCCACTGCTGGGCATACACACTGAGGAAACCAGAATTGAAAGAGACACGTGTACCCCAATGTTCATCGCAGCACTGTTTATAATAGCCAGGACATGGAAGCAACCTAGATGTCCATCAGCAGATGAATGGATAAGAAAGCTGTGGTACATACACACAATGGAGTATTACTCAGCCATACTGAGTAGAATACATTTGAATCAGTTCTAATGAGGTGGATGAAACTGGAGCTGATTATACAGAGTGAAGTAAGCCAGAAAGAAAAACACCAATACAGTATACTAACACATATATATGGAATTTAGAAAGATGGTAATGATACCCCTGTATGGGAGACAGCAAAAGAAACACCGATGTATAGAACAGTCTTTTGGACTCTGTGGGAGAGGGCGAGGGTGGGATGATTTGGGAGAATGGCATTGAAATATGTCTAATATCATATGTGAAACGAATTGTCAGTCCAGGTTTGATGCAGGATACAGGATGGTTGGGGCTGGTGCACTGGGACAACCCAGAGGGATGGTGCGGGGAGGGAGGAGGGAGGGGGGTTCAGGATGGGGAACATGTGTACACCCGTGGCAGATTCATGTTGATGTATGGCAAAACCGATATAATATTGTAAAGTAATTAACCTCCAATTATAATAAATAAAAAAGAAAATTGAATGTGTCATTCACACACGTAAGAGCATAGCCTTCTAGATATATTATTTCTAACCTGTTAAACTGTAACTGCAAATCTTAATATCAGTATTGGAATAATTCTCCAGAATTTAAAATGCTAATATAAAATATTTTTAATACAAATTAGTTTTGGGAATTACTAAAGAAATATTACTTTATGAATGGTTTGGATTTGAGAAGGTGATCCTTTCTCAGGCTTTATGTCTCTGTTTAAACACAATTTTCTGGGGGGAGGTTCTTCTCTTCCTTAATGGTCCTATCTATTTGGGTCCCTTGTGGCACTATTTTTACAAACTTTTTATTTTGGACTAATTCTAGACTTACCAAAAAGTTAAACAGAGAACATATTTTTTCACTTGCCTTTTACCAACCTTCTTCTGATATTAGCATTGCGTATAACCAATGAATTAAAACAAGAAATTAATATTGATATGCCACTAAACCATAGACTAAATTTTTGTATTTCAGCACTTTTCTGCTAATGTCTCTGTTTTGTTCCAGTATCCAATCAGAATGGCATACTGCATTTAGTTGTCATAACTCTGTAGTTGTTTTTGATCTGTGACAGCTCTTGTCTTTCCTTATCTTCCCTGATCTTGACACTGACAGCAGGACTGTTTAGGTGTTTGGTGGAATGTTCCTCAGTTGGATTTCTCTTTTCCCATAATTGAGGTTATGGATATTGGGGAAGAATGACACAGAAGTGAGATGTGCTTCTCAGTGTATCATACCAGGGATACATGATATCATGTCTTATTACTGGGGAGGTACCCTTGATCGTTTGATCAAGGTGGTGCCTGCCATGTTCCTCCACTGTAAAGTTCCCATGTTTTACTTTTTGATTAAAAAAAAAATGTATTTACTTACTTTTGGCTGGGCTGATTCTTTATTGCTGTGCAAGGGCTTTCTCTAGTTGCAACAAGTGGGTTTCTCATGGTGGTGGCTTCTCTTGTTGTGGAGCACAGGTTCTAGGGCACACAGACTTCAGTAGTTGCTGCAGGTGGCTCAGTAGTTGTGGCACACAGGCTTAGTTGCCCCATGGCATGTGGGATCTAGCTGGACCAGGTATTGAATCGGTATGCCTTGTGTTTCAAGGCAGATTCTTAACCACTGGACCACCAGGAAAACCTTGTGTTTTACTTTTAAATCTAAAAATATTTGGGATGAGACATTTTAAGGCTATGCAAAAATATCCAGCTTCTCCTTAAACTTTCATCAACTAAGTTTAGTGTTCTAGAGTGGAATTTGCCTACAAGCAGTTTTTACTGTGGTTTTTAATGTTGACTTTTAATTTCTCTTACTTTTCTACATTTATTAATTGAAATTGTTCTGAAGGAATAGTTGACCTTTGATTTATTCAATCATTTATATCAATTTGGACTCATGGCTATTTATTCTTTAGGTTAGCATTTAATACTGTCATTATGTATATATTTTTGCTCACATTGTTTCAACTTTGACCATGTGAACCTTCACTTCAGTTCCCGGTCCTTTTTAATATTTTCCTCACATTTTTTTCTCTTTCCTTTAAGCATTTCCCTGTGTTTAGGCATCACAAGATACACCAGGTTCTTTTTGTACTTTTCCTTACCCTTGCAGTGGAATCAACCAGCTTCTTCAAGGAGCGCTGTTATTTAAAAGCATTCTTTTATCTACCAAACTACCATAACTTGATGCCCCTCAAGAAGCATGTATTTTTATCAATAGTCACTTGTCTTGAACTTGACAATTTTCTTTTCTGTAGTGAAAAAGATGCTTAATTTGTTCTATCTGTATAGGCAACTTCAGTTCTGTTTAGTTCAGTCACTTAGTCATGTCCAACACTTTGCCACCCCTTAGACTGCAGCACGCCAGGCTTCCCTGTCCACCCATTAACTCCTGGAGCTTGCTCAAACTCATGTCCATTGAGTCAGTGATGCCATCCAATCATCTCATCTTCTGAAGTCCCCTTCTCCTCCTGCCTTCAATCTTTCCTACCATCAGGGTCTTTTCCAATGAGTCAGTCCTTTCATCAGGTGTATTGGAGTTTCAGCTTCAGCATCAGTCCTTCCAATGAATATTCAGGACTGATTTCCTTTAGGATGGACTGCGTGGATCTCCTTGCAGTCCAATGGCCTCTCAAGAGTCTTCTCCAACACCACAGTTCAAAACATCAATACTTCAGTGCTCAGCTTTCTTTATAGTCCAACTCTCACATTCATACATAACTACTGGAAAAACCATAGCTTTGACTAGATGGACCTTTGTTGGCAGAGTAATGTCTCTGCTTTTTAGTACGCTGTCTAGGTTGGTCATAGCTTTTCTTCCAAGGAGCAAGCATGTTTTAATTTCATGGCTGCAGTCACCATCTTCAGTGGTTTTGGAGCCTCCCAAAATAAAGTATCTGACTGTTTCCATTGTTTTTCCATCTATTTGCCATGATGTTTCCCCATCTATTTGCTCACCATGATGGGACCGGATGCCATCATCTTCGTTTTCTGAATGTTGAGCTTTAAGACAACTTTTCCACTCTCCTCTTTCACTTTCATCAAGAGGCTCTTTAGTTCTTCCTTGCTTTTGGCAGAAGGGTGGTGTTACCTGCATATCTGAGGTTATTGATATTTCTCCCAGCAATCTTGATTCCAGCTTGTGCTTCATCCAGTCCAGCATTTCTTATGATGTACTCTGCATATAAGTTAAATAAGCAGGGTGAAAATATACAGCCTTGACGTGCTCCTTTTCCTATTTGGAACCAGTCTGTTTTTCCATGTCTGGTTCTAACTGTTACTTCTTGACTTGCATACATATTTCTCAGGAGGCAGGTCAGGTGGTCTGGTATTCCAATCTCTAAGAATTTTCCAGTTTGTTGTGATCCACACGGTCAAAGGCTTTGGCATAGTCAATAAAGCAGAAGCAGATGTTTTTCTGGAATTCTCTTTGTCAAATGGCTGCCTGACTGTTTAAATATTTAGTAGTTTATCCTCTATTAGTCTCCTTTTTTCAGTTATTTTTGTTTCTCCTTCTTTGAATTATTATTTGGAATTGATTTCACTCATTCAGTGAGCACCAATATTCTAGGCACTGAACAGAACAGACATACATACTGCAGAAAAGTCTCTGCTCCCATGAAATATCAATTAAAATTAATGGCTTTAATAAAAACTAAAACCCAAAGTCTTTTAATAGAAAGTACCATGTACTTTTACTAGAAAACATATGATTATGTGTTATAAGCTCTTTTGAAAGTACCAGGATTTGTGGATCATAAAAGCCTCTGAAATAGACTCTGAAAAAATATGGGGACTTCCCTGGTGTTCCAGTGATTAAGACTCTGCCTTGCAATGCGGGGGACCTGCGTTTGATCCATGATCAGGGAACTAAGATCCCACATGCCTTGGAGCAACTAAGTGCATGAGCCACAGCCAGAGTCCATGTGCCACAATGAAAGATCCCAGGTACTGCAACTCAGACCCAACACAGCCAAATAAACACATAATATTGTTTTAAAGAGGAAAAAAAAACAAACAAACACTTGTTTACATCTTATAAAGAGAGCTGATATGAGCACTACTCTTCAGTCTAAACCTGAATGTAAACATACCCCGTTAAAAGTTTTAAGGGGGCTTGCGAAAAGATGGCGGAGGAATAGGACGGGAAGACCACTTTCTCCCTCACAAATTCCTCAAAAGAACATTTCAACTCCGAGCAAACTCCACAAAACAACTTCGGTAGGCTGGCAGAGGTCATCAGGCATCCAGAAAAGCAGACCATTGTCTTCAAAAACAGGTAGGAAAAAATATAAAAGACGAAAAAGGAGACAAAGGAGGTGGGGAGGGAGCTCCGTCCCGGGAAGGGAAGCCCGTCCCGGGAAGGGAATTTTAAGAAGAGAGGTTTCCAAACACCAGGAAACACTCTCCCTGCCGAGTCAGTGGCGAATCTTGGAAACACAGAGGGCAACATAACAGGAAGGAAAAATAAAGAAATAATTAAGACCAAGAGATTACAAGCCCAACAGTAACTCCCCCAGCGGAAAAGCGGCACAGACGCCTGCATCCGCCACTGGGAAGTGGGGGCAGGGCAGGGACGCGCGGGAGGCGCGGGCTGCAGTGCTTTGTAAGAATCCGGCAGGAACGCCCCACGCGCAAGCAGAACGATCTAACTTGCGCTAGCAAACCAGACTGTGGGATAGCTACCACGCGAAAAGCTCGAACATAAGACACCGCCAGGACCGAGCACAGAACAAAGGACGGAACGGAAAAAGCCGGCTGCAGACCATCCCCCGCCGGGGACAGGCAGCCAGAGCCGTAAGGACTGGAAAGGGGCAATTGCAGACCCGGAGAGACTTTACTTACCTAACTGCAAGCAGGCCTCTTTGCTAAGACTTCTGGGGGTGCTGGACACTCACAATCTGCCTCACGGGGGACGCCAGCGGTCCACCCAGAAAGCTGAGCAGCAGCGGCAGAAAAGGTGACACGCCGCGGCGATCGCGCTCGCCAAACTCCTGAGCTACTCGGACCTGGGAAGGGCACAAAACGCAGTCCCAGCCGAATCTGTGCCTCTGAGGGCGGCCTGAGCGGCTTGGACCGGGGAAGTGCACGCAGCCTAGGGCCGGCCCCAGACGGTTCCCGGCGGAGCATCGTAGAGCCGGAGCGGTTTGTACGCCGCAAGAAGGGACAAGTCAGGCGGGGCTGAGACACTGTGCACACGACAGTGCTATTTGTTTGCAGCATCCCCCCTCCCCACAGCGCGACTGAACTAGTGAGCCTAAAAAACCAGCAAACAGAAGAAGTTAAACAGAGGGAACCACCTTGGAAGTGATCCCACACGGCCCAAAACATCAGAGAACGGCCAGATATATTTTTAATAATTTTAAAATCATTCCTTTTTTTTTTTCTTCTTTTTCTTTTTTCTAACTATTTTTTTTAATTGTTAAGTCTTCTATTTATCCTCTAATTTTTATTTCTATAACCTACTATTAATATTTTTTAAAAAAAAAGACTTTTTTTTTTTTTTTTTTTTTTTTTAAGGCAAACACCATATATAGCCTTTGGATGGTTGTTGGTGGTTTTTTGTTTTTCTTTGGTTTGTTTTGTTTTTTTGTTTGTTTGTTTTTTAAATAATTCTTGTGTGTTTTTTTTCTTTCTTCCTTTTTCCTTCTGCTTCTTTTCTTTAATATTGTAATTTTTTAAAATCCAACCTCTACTCTAGATTTTTAATCTTTGCTCTTAGGTTTCTGTTGTCAATTTTGTACATCTAAAAACCCAAACTTCACTACCCAAATTTACCTGAGAGCGAGATTACTGGCTTGACCACTCTCTCCTCCTTTGGACTCTCCTTTTTCTCCACCAGGTGGCCTCTGCCTCTTTTCTCCCCCATCTCTTCTCTATCCAACTCTGTGAATCTCTGTGTGTTCCAGCCAGTGGAGAACACCTAAGGAACTGGTTACAGGCAGAATTTGTCTCTCTCCTTCTCATTCCTCTCTCTTATCCCCCTGGTCACCTCTGTCTACTTCCTCCCTCTCCTCTTCCCCGTATAACTCCGTAAATACCTCTGAGCGGTCCAGACTATAGAACACACATAAGGAAGTGACTACTGGCTAGCTCGCTCTCTCCTCTTTTGATCTCACCACATCTAATTCCAGTTACCTCTAACTACCCCCTCCATCTTCTCTTCTCCTTGTAACTCAGTGAACCTCTCTGAGTGTCCCTCAATGTGGAGAAACTTTTCATCTTTAACCTAGATGTTTTATCATCGGTGCCGTATAGTTGGAGAAGTCTAGAGGCTACTGTAAAAATAAAACTGAAAACCAGAAGCAGGAGGCTTATGTCCAAAGCCTGAAAACATTAGAGAACTCTTGAATTCAGGGAACATTAAGCAATAGGAGCTCATCAAATGCCTTCATACCTACACTGAAACCAAGCTCCACCCAAGGGCCAACAAGTTCCAAAACAAGACATACCACTCAAATTCTCCAGCAACACAGGAACACTCCCCTGAGCTTCAATATACAGGCAGCTCAAAATTATTCCAAAACCCTTGATGTCTCATAACCCATTACTGGTCACTCCACTGCACTCCAGAGAGAAGAAACCCAGCTCCACCCACCAGAACTCCAACACAAGCCTCCCTAACCAGGAAACCTTGACAAGCCACTGATAGAACCCCACCCACAGTGAGGAAGCTCCATAATAAAGAGAACTCCACAAACTACCAGAATACAAAAAGGCCACCCCAAACCCAGCAATATAACCAAGATGAAGAGTCAGAGGAATACTCAGCAGGTAAAGGAACAGGAGAGTTGCCCACCAAACCAAACAAAAGAGGAAGAAGTAGGGAATCTACCTGAGAAGGAATTCCAAATATTGATAGTGAAAATGATCCAAAATCTTGAAATCAAAATAGAATCACAGATAAATAGTCTAGAGACAAGAATTGAGAAGATGCAAGAAAGGTTTAACAAGGACCTAGATGAAATAAAAAAGAGTCAAAATATAATGAATAACGCAATAAATGAGATCAGAAACACTCTGGAGGCAACAAATAGTAGAATAACGGAGGCAGAAGATAGGATTAGTGAAATAGAAGATAGAATGGTAGAAATAAATGAATCAGAGAGGAAACAAGAAAAACGAATTAAAAGAAATGAGGACAATCTCAGAGACCTCCAGGACAATATGAAACGCTCCAACATTCGAATTATAGGAGTCCCAGAAGAAGAAGACAGAAAGAAAGACCATGAGAAAATCCTTGAGGAGATAATAGTTGAAAACTTCCCTAAAATGGGGAAGGAAATAATCACCCAAGTCCAAGAAACACAGAGAGTTCCAAATAGGATAAACCCAAGGCGAAACACCCCAAGACACATATTAATCAAATTAACAAAGATCAAACACAAAGAACAAATATTAAAAGCAGCAAGGGAAAAACAACAAATAACACACAAGGGGATTCCCATAAGGATAACAGCTGATCTTTCAATAGAAACTCTTCAGGCCAGGAGGGAATGGCAAGACATACTTAAAGTGATGAAAGACAATAACCTACATCCCAGATTACTGTACCCAGCAAGGATCTCATTCAAATACGAAGGAGAAATCAAAAGCTTTACAGAGAAGCAAAAGCTGAGAGAATTCAGCACCACCAAACCAGCTCTCCAACAAATTCTAAAGGATATTCTCTAGACAGGAAACACGAAAAGGGTGTATAAACCCGAACCCAAAACAATAAAGTAAATGATAACGGGATCATACTTATCAATAATTACCTTAAACGTAAATGGGTTGAACGCCCCAACCAAAAGGCAAAGACTGGCCGAATGGATACAAAAACAAGACCCCTCTATATGCTGCTTACAAGAGACCCACTTCAAAACAAGGGACACATACAGACTGAAAGTGAAGGGCTGGAAAAAGATATACCAGGCAAATAGAGACCAAAAGAAAGCAGGAGTGGCAATACTCATATCCGATAAAATAGACTTTAAAACAAAGGCTGTGAAAAGAGACAAAGAAGGCCACTACATAATGATCAAAGGATCAATCCAAGAAGAAGATATAACAATTATAAATATATATGCACCCAACATAGGAGCACCGCAATATGTAAGACAAATGCTAACAAGTATGAAAGGGGAAATCAACAATAACACAATAATAGTGGGAGACTTTAATACCCCACTCACACCTATGGACAGATCAACTAAACAGAAAATTAACAAAGAAACGCAAACTTTAAATGATACATTAGATCAATTAGACCTAATTGATATCTATAGGACATTTCACCCCAAAACAATGAATTTCACCTTTTTCTCAAGTGCTCATGGAACCTTCTCCAGGATAGATCACATCCTGGGCCATAAATCTAAACTTGATAAATTCAAAAAAATCGAAATCATTCCAAGCATCTTTTCTGACCATAATGCATTAAGATTAGATCTCAATTACAGGAGAAAAACTACTAAAAATTCCAACATATGGAGGTTGAACAACACACTTCTGAATAACCAACAAATCATAGAAGAAATCAAAAAAGAAATCAAAATATGCATAGAAACTAATGAAAATGAAAACACAACAACCCAAAACCTGTGGGACACTATAAAAGCAGTGCTAAGAGGAAAGTTCATAGCAATACAGGCATACCTCAAGAAACAAGAAAAAAGTCAAATAAATAACCTAACTCTACACCTAAAGCAACTAGAAAAGGAAGAATTGGAGAACCCCAGAGTTAGTAGAAGGAAAGAAATCTTAAAAATTAGGGCAGAAATAAATGCAAAAGAAACAAAAGAGACCATAGCAAAAATCAACAAAGCCAAAAGCTGGTTCTTTGAAAGGATAAATAAAATTGACAAACCATTAGCCAGACTCATCAAGAAGCAAAGAGAGAAAAATCAAATCAATAAAATTAGAAATGAAAATGGAGAGATCACAACAGACAACACAGAAATACAAAGGATCATAAGAGACTACTATCAGCAGTTGTATGCCAAAAAAATGGACAACATGGAAGAAATGGACAAATTCTTAGAAAAGTACAATTTTCCAAAACTGAACCAGGAAGAAATAGAAAATCTTAACAGACCCATCACAAGCACGGAAATTGAAACTGTAATCAGAAATCTTCCAGGAAACAAAAGCCCAGGTCCAGACGGCTTCACAGCTGAATTCTACCAAAAATTTCGAGAAGAGCTAACACCTATCCTACTCAAACTCTTCCAGAAAATTGCAGAGGAAGGTAAACTTCCAAACTCATTCTATGAGGCCACCATCACTCTAATACCAAAACCTGACAAAGATGTCACAAAAAAAGAAAACTACAGGCCAATATCACTGATGAACATAGATGCAAAAATCCTCAACAAAATTCTAGCAATCAGAATCCAACAACACATTAAAAAGATCATACACCATGACCAAGTGGGCTTTATCCCAGGGATGCAAGGATTCTTCAATATCCGCAAATCAATCAATGTAATTCACCACATTAACAAACTGAAAAATAAAAACCATATGATTATCTCAATAGATGCAGAGAAGGCCTTTGACAAAATTCAACATCCATTTATGATTAAAACTCTCCAGAAAGCAGGAATAGAAGGAACATACCTCAACATAATAAAAGCTATATATGACAAACCCACAGCAAACATTATCCTCAATGGTGAAAAATTGAAAGCATTTCCCCTAAAGTCAGGAACAAGACAAGGGTGTCCACTTTCACCGCTACTATTCAACATAGTTCTGGAAGTTTTGGCCACAGCAATCAGAGCAGAAAAAGAAATAAAAGGAATCCAAACTGGAAAAGAAGAAGTAAAACTCTCACTGTTTGCAGATGACATGATCCTCTACATAGAAAACCCTAAAGACTCCACCAGAAAATTACTAGAGCTCATCAATGAATATAGTAAAGTTGCAGGATATAAAATCAACACACAGAAATCCCTTGCATTCCTATACACCAATAATGAGAAAGTAGAAAAAGCAATTAAGGAAACAATTCCATTCACCATTGCAACGAAAAGAATAAAATACTTAGGAATATATCTACCCAAAGAAACTAAAGACCTATATACAGAAAACTATAAAACACTGATGAAAGAAATCAAAGAGGACACTAATAGATGGAGAAATATACCATGTTCATGGATCGGAAGAATCAATATAGTGAAAATGAGTATACTACCCAAAGCAATTTACAAATTCAATCAATCCCTATCAAACTACCAGCCATATTTTTCACAGAACTAGAACAAATAATTTCAAGATTTGTATGGAAATACAAAAAACCTCGAATTGCCAAAGCAATCTTGAGAAAGAAGAATGGAACTGGAGGAATCAACTTGCCTGACTTCAGGCTCTACTACAAAGCCACAGTCATCAAAACAGTATGGTACTGGCACAAAGACAGACATATAGATCAATGGAACAAAATAGAAAGCCCAGAGATAAATCCACACACATATGGACACCTTATCTTTGACAAAGGAGGCAAGAATATACAATGGAGTAAAGACAATCTCTTTAACAAGTGGTGCTGGGAAAACTGGTCAACCACTTGTAAAAGAATGAAACTAGATCACTTTCTAACACCACACACAAAAATAAACTCAAAATGGATTAAAGATCTAAATGTAAGACCAGAAACTATAAAACTCCTAGAGGAGAACATAGGCAAAACACTCTCAGACATAAATCACAGCAGGATCCTCTATGATCCACCCCCCAGAATTCTGGAAATAAAAGCAAAAATAAACAAATGGGATCTAATTAAAATCAAAAGCTTCTGCACAACAAAGGAAAATATCAGCAAGGTGAAAAGACAGCCTTCTGAATGGGAGAAAATAATAGCAAATGAAGCAACTGACAAACAACTAATCTCAAAAATATACAAGCAACTTATGCAGCTCAATTCCAGAAAAATAAATGACCCAATCAAAAAATGGGCCAAAGAACTAAATAGACATTTCTCCAAAGAAGACATACGGATGGCTAACAAACACATGAAAAGATGCTCAACATCACTCATTATCAGAGAAATGCAAATCAAAACCACAATGAGGTACCACTTCACACCAGTCAGAATGGCTGCGATCCAAAAATCCGCAAGCAATAAATGCTGGAGAGGGTGTGGAGAAAAGGGAACCCTCCTACACTGTTGGTGGGAATGCAAACTAGTACAGCCACTATGGAGAACAGTGTGGAGATTCCTTAAAAAATTGCAAATAGAACTCCCTTATGACCCAGCAATCCCACTGCTGGGCATACACACCGAGGAAACCAGAATTGAAAGAGACACATGTACCCCAATGTTCATCGCAGCACTGTTTATAATAGCCAGGACATGGAAACAACCTAGATGTCCATCAGCAGATGAATGGATAAGAAAGCTGTGGTACATATACACAATGGAGTATTACTCAGCCGTTAAAAAGAATTCATTTGAATCAGTTCTGATGAGATGGACGAAACTGGAGCCGATTATACAGAGTGAAGTAAGCCAGAAAGAAAAACACCAATACAGTATACTAACACATATATACGGAATTTAGAAAGATGGCAATGACGACCCTGTATGCAAGATAGGAAAAAGACGCAGCTGTCTATAACGGACTTTTGGACTCAGAGGGAGAGGGAGAGGGAGGGATGATATGGGAGAATGGCATTCTATCATGTATACTATCATGTAAGAATTGAATCGCTAGTCTATGTCTGACGCAGGATACAGCATGCTTGGGGCTGGTGCATGGGGATGACCCAGAGAGATGTTATGGGGAGGGAGGTGGGAGGGGGGTTCATGTTTGGGAACACATGTAAGAATTAAAGATTTTAAAATTAAAAAAAAAATAAATAAATAAATAAATCTTAAAAAAAAAAAAAAAAAAAAGTTTTAAAAAAGTCTAAGACTTCCTGGCTGTCTCCCAGCGCTCTGCTGAGTGATCACACCCAGGCCTGTGCTCCCCAGATGTGTTGGTGGGATGCTGGTATGGGCATCAGCAGTTCATAGGATTTGCCTGGAGACTTAGTTATGTTGGCTGTTAGCTACACGACTTGAGATCACTTAGTTTTTTTTTTTTTCTTCTCTATTCTCTCACTTCCAAATGTAAATCACATTCACACAATAGTTATGGGAATTAATGACAGAAAATTCATACAGCTATTCCCTAGAGAAACAAAAATTAACATTAATAAAATCTCTATGGATGTTATATAAGCCTTTTAGGAAATAGTTTTAATCAGAAAGTTTCGGGAAATAGATGGGCTCTTAAAATTTCCCAATTCATGACATGTGGTTGAGGCCATATGTCGCCAAAGCTGCAGTATCTTCATAACCTTATCCTTCAGTTGCACCTTTGAATGAGGTTTTGTAACAATAGAGAAGGAATTGCATCATATTTCTTTAATAAAATCTTTGGTACCATTAATGTGTGGCTAATGATATTTTACTAAGTAAATGTTGAATGAAAGCTCTTTCTTCCTTGTGAATACAAGTAAAATAATTTTAATTTCCATAACCATAGAGTATATATATGGGTGTATATGTATATGTAAAGGAAGGAGTGGGAATATGGGGTGACCTGTGTCTCCCCTCAAGTTTCCAGAGGAGGAAAAATACTGAGATTTGACACACTTGTCACAAATACAGGAAGTTAATGAATTGTGAAACCATTTTAGTTATGACATACTTAAGCATCTTAAGTAATTGTGGTGTTTTTTGTAGTTTTGAAGAATTACTTGTCTGTGCTTATTTAACATATTTTTATGTTAGGATAATGAATTCAGATTATTTAGTTTAGAAGAATACATAAACATGTTGATGTCCATTTTCACATTGTGCTAATTGTGATTTTTATAATCAATTTCTGGTTTTCCTCATTAATCTGAGAGATCAAATTATAGACTGTGGATTAATAAAACAAGGAATGATTATCTTTTTTATTAAAACACAGATTAGCTCATTTTTACTTAGTGAAAGTGTCCTTCCACTCCTAGTTCATGTTGATTCAATAAATAAATCAGAAAGACAGCAATAAACAAATGGCAAAATAGTTGAAACAAAGACATGTGATTATAATTTGATTTTTTAATTCTAAGGTGTTCATGAGTCACGCTTTAGGGAGATTTTCTGTAAAGTAATAAGTCTATACTGTTTGAAAATGTGCCTCTAAAAATCAGAGTATTCAGAATATGCTGAGGGGCCGGAGAAGGACACTGTTTATTTACATGAGACTCTGTTACTTCCATCTAGATCTTCCTCTTGATTTGCTTAATATTTCATTTGAATAAAGCATTCTGGGGGAAAAGGGTTTAAAGCATTATATAAGTGTGCTTGTATTCAACAGGAGTTATGAACAGAAGATATTCAAGGTTTTAAAAGAGCCACTCAAGAAGATCTGAAACTACATTCTGCATGTCTTCTGAGATCAGCTCTGCAGGATGCAAATGAAATGACAAATCTCGATTGAGGAAATCAGCGATATGCAAGTAAGCTCACTCTTATCTTCCAGTGTTGTCACGGATATGCAGTGAGTAAAATGTGCCTTTTTGCTTGTTATCTATTGATGTCAAAAGCTATGGTATTGCAAGTGATTTTTCTCATGGTCTTCTATTCAGTAACTTTCTCATTCTTCAGTGTAAGCCAGTGGCAAGATACAAAGATGCTCACAGGGGTGAGATAGTTATTGACACTGTTTAGGTATAATGGAAGGACACAGTTTTTGGAAGCGTCATCATGCACCAAATAGCCATATCTTCTTGGGTCATTGGTGACTGAGGTCTGAAACAGTGCATTGTGCAGCATGATGTCTTAGCTTACTTCTAGCTCTAAATTTCTTTAGTTCCTAAATAAGCTGGAATGAGATTACCAGTGATGGGTTTTGGACACTGTTATGCAATATATGTCAACCATATCCAAACTGTCAGGCTTAGTATCCACCAATCAAGTATCTACCTATGTTTAAGGATTTCACTGTTCTTTTTCTTTTTTTTTAACTTGAGTGATGAGCTGAAATGATTTGGTACTGAGGAGGGTGAAATGGCGTATTGTGAGACTGCTGACCTCTAAACTCCCCTCAGATTATCCAAGAGAGAGAAAAACCCAAAAGTCAATAGTAATGATAATGGCTAGTGGAGAAGAGAATCTATTATAAAATCTCTGACATTTTCTAGTACCCAGGTATCCTGGGGCCAGGTGATGTTGAAGTCCTTCCTTGGCCAGTTAGATAAAAGACTCCAGCTGCTAGGTCAACATTAGCTTAGTAGCTTTCCCATGACCTTATTTGTGCTTCAGTTCTGATCACTGGTCACCTTCAAGGCTTAGGGGGTTAGAAGCAACCCGCTATAACATATATATAGTCCGTGGGCACTGCGTTCTCTCTGGTGGTTCTCTACAAGATGTCTATATCTTCATAAATCATCCCTTTATTGAATTCCCTCAAATTTCCCTACTTGCATGTGTTATCTGTTCTGATGCTGATATTGAACAAAGTGAGGTTGAGAAAGGATGACTTTTACTCATAAGGTCCAGATTCTCAATTGAGGTGTTGATTTGGGTAAAAAAAATCACACTTAAGGAAGAACAAGTGGTATTACCAGGTATACTAAGCTGAAGATGGAACTTGAAGATGGAACTTAAAGGTGTTTGGTAATAATCCCTAGAAACTGGGACTGCTATCTTATATGGTAAGAAATTTTCAGGTGTGATTAAGCTAGGTATCTTGAGATGGGATGGTTAGCCTGAATTATCCAGGCGAGTCTAATGTCAAGTTCTTATAAGATGGGGAAGCAGGAGGGTTAGAGTTTGAGAAAGTTGTGTGACAACGGAGGCAGCAGACAAGTGATGCTACTGCAAGAAGTGGAGCTTGAACCAAAGAAGACAGGACAATCTCTAGATGCTGCTCCTACAGAAGGAATGCTGACAGCTTGATTTTAGAGCTTCTGACCTTCTGACCTCCAGAACTGTAAGTAATACATTGGTGTTTTTTTAATCCACTAAGTTTGCAGTGATGTATTACAGCAGTATTAGTAAATGAATATACCAGAGAATGAGATCAACAGTTGGTTAGTTTCCACAGAAGTATTCACTTGATTTAAAAACCTTTTAGACATGTGCAAAAATAGAATAGTATAATGAAGTCTTCTGTTACTATTAAAAAAAAAATTCTAACATCTCCTAAGACCCAGCCTCTCTTCATTTGTGGTATTAATCATTTTATATATATATATATATATATGCATATGTGTATGTATGTATTTATATTTTGGTTTTCTAGCATCTGAACCTCTTTGCCATGTTTTGAAGACTTTCCCATCTTATGTATTCTTAGTAGGGGTAGAACCTACCTCCTAGTATCAAGGCTGGAAGTCCCAGGTACTTGACTTCCCAACATTTCTGGTTGCAGGGCTGCAAGCCTAAGCCCTAGACTCTACCACGCAGATGCTCTCTGCCACTCTTTAGAATCAGCCACAGGGGTGGCAACTGCAAGCAGAGTTCTCAGCAGTGGCCACAGAGGTAATTGCAGCAAGACTGAGTTTCTCTGTGATCCAGCATTTCTTTCACTGCACCAGGTCCGCTGTATGAATGAGAGTTTTGTTGTTAGATACATACCTTTGAGCCCAGATTTTCCAGATTCTGAATGATTCTGACAAATTATCTTTGTCCTTAAATCAGCCTGAGTGGGTGTATGGGTTTGTGTCCCTCAAAGCTAAGAAGCTGGTTACTATATACTTTCCGGTGCTGCCACCCTTACTGTGTCAGCTTTCACTTCAGGCAAGGATTCCTCTGACTTCACGATAGCTGTAACTGTGGCCAGAAGTGCAGGCAGACACGCTAACCCCCAGAGGGGGAGGAGATCACCTATATTTATGTTTCTCTCTTAGGAGTGGGGGCCCCTCTACCTCCAAGCTTCTTGGCAGTTTTTTCTCTCACCCCACACCTGGTGCTGGTACATAATACCAGTCGAATCACTTTGTCAGCCACAAACGAAGTTTCTCTGGAGAGTAAATAAGACAATGTGTGTAAAGCTTTTCACCCTGTACCTGGCATATTAGAAGCTTTCAAATGACTTCCAATTCTCATAACAAAATCCCTTGGGGAGTTTTGTAGCATCCCTGTAACTCAGGATTCACCTCGGATTTACTGAAATGCAATATTTAGATGCCGGGCCTAGCTATCAATATTTTATTAACTTCCTCAGAATATTTTCAATATATCCTTGGTTAAGTATCACCAGAGAGGAATGATTGTAGCATTTGCCCTGAGGTGTTTATCCAAGTGTTTTATCCTTCTACCTATGTGAAATTTGCTACTACTGCTTTCTCTTAGGTTATGGGTTAATGTTAAATGGTTGGCAAATTTAAGGACTAATTAGTAAGAGATATCTGTCCTCCTAAATAGCTGTTGACGCCAGAGAAAATAAAGGCTCAAGCTGCCTTAGACCGGGCTGTTTGCTGCCGCTCTGTGAAAAGTGGATTGCATTTCTTTTGAGTTACTCAGCTCAGTGGTTTTTAACTAAACTGGTACCTTTTTAACTGGCTGACATTACTGTTCAGGGTTTTACCTGGAGATCTAGTGCAGGGGCCTGGTATGGGGAACTGTAGCACCAGCTGAAAAAAAAAAAATGCATTTAACTGTGCATGCTTTAGGGCAGGATAACCCTATACTTACTGTGATCACTAAAGAAGTAAAAGAGGTGATTACAATCAGTGAAAAGTGAAAGAAGATGAAAATGGATACAATGATAAAAGCAATCACATCAAAGGCTCTCTAATTTGGAGCTAATATGCTTATGTGGAGGGCAACAAGTGTTCACACAGGGGTTGTGGAATATTCAGGATAGAAGTCATGCTGCGAGTTAGGGGTTAATGGGCCAGAAGTTAATGGGAAATGGATATAGTAATCCTAAACAGCTTTATTAAATTTTTAAAATTAAAAATGAAGCAAGATAAGATGAATATTTGAGAAGTAAGAGGAAGCGTCTCCCTCACCCTGCCCGCACCACCCCTCCTCCTTAAAATGTGAGAAGCTTAAGGAAGTTTAAAACTCCTGACAAGGATTCATTAGAGTGGTACAAATGGCAGATACAGAATATCAAAGGAATTATTTTTAGTAAAGTTCTGGTAATGGTTGGAGGAGCAGGGATATCAGGTACCTGCGGAGGAGTGAGTCTTAGCTGGGAGCAAGAGAACCTCGCCTCAGGTGTATGAATGCTCTTAGATTTTCTGTTTTATGTGAAGTTGAGGGAGTCTCCATGGTAGTTTATATTTTCTCTGTGAGGCAGAGCGAAGGATCGTTGGCTGGGCCTAAAGCGAGAAGGAGGGGAAACTCGAGATTTCAAGATGCTGGAGAAACTCTGAAATATCTTTAGGGTGATGGGGAAAATGTTAACCAAAGAAAGGTATCTGGTTTAAAGCTTGTGTTGAGGGCTCAGGTGAACTGAGGGCCACATGTTTACGGTGACATCAATTTTGCCCATCACCTGTTGGGTGATTTCTTCCAGCAGGACTCAGGTCCCAGAGGACAGACAATCAGAGAGGCATATTTGGGTTCATGTAGTTTTGAGGAAAGAATAAAAGACTGAGTTTAGGGTATGGGAGAGATTGGGGGCAGGAGGAGAAGGGGATGACCCAGGATGAAATGGCTGGATGGCATCATGGACTCGATGGACGTGAGTCTGAGTGAACTCCGGGAGATGGTGATGGACAGGGAGGCCTGGCGAGCTGCGATTCATGGGGTCGCGAAGAGTCGGACACGACTGAGTGACTGAACTGAACTGACCTGAAGCAGGGTAAGGAAAGGCCTGAAAAGTGGAGTAGGCAAAAGAACAAGAAGAAAGAGGAAGCTCTGCTGTGGCTCAAGGGGAGATAGCTAAGTAGCAAGAAATGTGGAAAACTGTAGTTGGAGAGCGAAATACTCGAATCCATGATTTTGCTGGTGATAACCAGATTCACAATGTGCTTATGGGAATGCGTGGCTGAGGTGTCACTAAAGATGAGGCGGTCAAGAAACCAAGTGTTCATGATGTTGTACCTTCAATTTTCCTGAGATCATGTAAGAATTGGGCTGGAAGTGAGGATTGCTAGAAAAGACCAACTGGGAACTTTTCAGCAAATGAGGTGAAAGGTCTCGGTGGTAGGTAGATGACAGCAAATAGGAAGGTGGGAACATGTTTTAGTAAAAAAAAAAAAAATGTGACCCTCAGAGGAGCAGGAGTTTCAGTAAAGGTAATAGTCTGGAAGTGGAAATAAGGAGCAAGGACGACTCTGAATCACTGCTGGGCTCTAAGGAAGTGTGAGGATTAACAGCCTCCTCTTGATAGCTGTTTGTTAAGTGTATTGGTTGTCCACACCTGAATCCACAGTAAAACTCTTGGTGTCTCTCTCACCTCAACTTTCAATCTTGCCTCAAGCCTTGCTGATTCTATTTCCTGAATCTATTTAATCACAGTGCCACAGCTTCTGGGACACATTTTTTTTTTTTTTTTTCTGAATTACTTTAGTAGCCTTCTGAGTGGTATCTACATGTAGACTTTTCTCTATTCCATTCTCCATAGGTATTCCAAAAAGACAAATCCCATCATGTTACTAATCAGCTTAAAGCTATCTGTGGCTTTAAGATATGTGAGATATTTTAGTCTTATTTTTGGTATTAAGTCTTTGCTATCTAGTGTGCGTCTTACATGTACAACTCAATTCAGTTTGGACTTACTACATTTCAAGCTTTCAATACTTGTAAAAGACTAAAGGCAACCATATTGGATAGTTATACTCTTTAAACCAATAAACCAACTCTTACCTCACCTGGCTCCAAAAATAGTTTCTTTTTGGCCTTTTCTGCCCTCATACTCTTTGTCCAGCCATATTAAATTCTGTGCTCTCAGAACTCTTGCTTTTGTACTTGTGGTTCCCTGTCTGAAATTTATTTATTTTTTCAGGGTATTTTAGCTTACATTTTCTAGAACATGAGTCTGAAGCAAAGATAGTGAGTTCCTCCTTTATTAGAGACTTTACCCTCAGGGAACTGAAGTGAGAAACAAGGAGGGTGAAGCAGAAAAGGAGAGGGAGAGAGTCAGAAAAGGCTGTGAGATGGAGTTTTTGTTCAGGAACCTGGTTGCTCAAAAACTGACTCCTTCCAGAACAGACCATAGGCTTGAAGAGGAGGAAATCTTTATTCACAATTCTTTCTTTTTCACTGGTCAAATGTTCACCTCACCTGCTTTTAAATCCCTCACACTTCAGGTTGCACATAAGTAGTCACTGATCGAGTTCTGAGGGATCAGCAGGGAAGCCCTGGGGTGGGAGCCGAGACCCAGGCAAGGCTGAGCTGAAGCAGTTCGAGGCTGGCTGCCAAGAGCTGGTCATCTCTGTGGCAACTGGAACAAGAACTGGGTGAGGTTGAGAACATCTGAAATTGTGCATAAGAAGGTCTGACGCAGTCAGTAACCTCTACTTATCTCACAGGGATCAATTTACATGTTATGTCCACAGGGTAGATTTCCTTGATTTGAAAACAAAATTAGGTCCTTCCAGTATGTTCTCAAGGTCTCCTTCACTTACTCTCCTCTAATAAAACATCATATTTTTAAAAACTGTAAATTGTAGTATTGATGACTTGTCTTCCCCATAAAATTCTAAGTTCTCTGAAGTCAGTTTCATGACTATCTTTTACCATGAGATTCCCACCTCCTGTCTTGTACTTTACACAGCTATCACACTCTGATACAGAGAAAGTCTTCAATAAGTACTTGTAGCATGAATGAGTGAACAAATGAATGAAAAGTTCGAGTTGGTAAAACCTCATGTTTTTTTTTTTTTCAGAGCAGGCCTCTTTGTCAGAAGTAGTTTTAGAATATAAGATGATCACTAAAGGTTAGCTTGCCTTGTTCAGCCTTTCATGGGCTGTCAGACTGTAATCCGGGATAATGACATGGGTGGCTGGTTCACTCTGACCAATGAGACTTTGCATGCCTTTAGGTTCACTTGTTTTGAAAATTAGGTTTGTCAGGTTAGAACTTCAAATGAAAGTGCTCTCTCTCTTTTTTAAACTACCATTCTTCCGCACAGTCTAATGAGAGCCGTAGCTCCTGAGTTGTTGCTTCAGCATTTGTATTTGATATGAAAGAAATTGAAAGCTAAGATGACACCTCAGGACTCCAGAACAGCAGGCCTGTCAGGCAGCACTCCCAGCCCTGTTCTTAGCTGTGTCTTCAATAAGCAAAGGCTGTGACTATGGCATTGTGCCTGGTGTGGAAAGCTTGGATAAAGGAGATGTCATGAAGGGAAACAGCTTCAACCTTCATTCTGAACTTTTTTGTGCCATCTTCAGTCAACTTCTGTCATAGGGAAGTGGTGCTGCCTGCTAATGACCTTCCCACCTTTGGACCCCATCATGAGTGATGTCCTTGATGCCAGCTCGCACATTCTAGCTAATTCCAGACCTATTAAATATTCAGTATCTTTCTGAGAACCAATTAAACTAATGGGAGGCATAAAATAGAACTTGCCTTTACCCAAGGAGTCATTCAACCAGAATTTTTATGACAAATAAGGGACTGGAAACTAAGCAAAATAGTGAGAGCTTTTAAATGCATATAGAAGTGATCAAATCTGAAATTGCCTGATTCTCACCTTATTCTAGAGAGGACTGACTTATGAAGAAATCACTTGTTTAAATCGGTAGCCTTCGTTTGCCCAGCAAGGGTATCGTATTTTATTGTTCTCTAGATATTTTGAATTTTAAATCGAGACAACAAAAACAAATTAAAAAAATATACTGAAAGTAATGATAAAAATTATTGAACTTTTTTCTGAATGCTATAGAAAACTGAAACTTTGTAAAGTGGGAGTCACTTCCTACCTCATGGATGGAAAGAGAACGTGACAGCCATCACAAAAATAAAGTGTAGCTAGATGATAGGACTTAAAGTTTTATAAGCAAGTATTAAGTTCTTGATTTGGAAAATCTTTCTTTTTTCGCTAGATCATCAGGACTGAAAAGTCTAACTATAAGCACTGAACAAACATGCCCGCCCAGACTCATCCATTTAGCAGGTGCTCGATAAACATTATTGACCAGTTTATTGGCCTGATGAACTTGTTTATAAAAAATAGCCTGAAAAGGAAATTCCCAGATAATGAATTTCAGTTGTTAACAGTGTTTTTGTCTGTAATAGTTCTGAGATCTTAATCAAGGCAGACTTGCTAATTAACTTCCTGTTCAGAATGTTCTCATGGACAACAAATAAGAGTGTGAAAAGATAATAAACCCACATTTTAATATTCATTGTCACACACTAAAAAAGTCTCATCCTTTGGTTTTTAAGAGAAAATGCACTTTTCCTCCGGAAGGAAAATGTATTTTATTTTTAAAAGAGATATTTTTTATGTAGTAAAAGTTTGGGATACAAACACATCTTTGGGACTCAGAGGCAGGTTATTGACTTAGAGCCTCATGTCTGACATTTTCTGACATGGGAGGCTTGTTTCTGTGCAATAAGTAAAATGATGAGTTCATTGTGAATGTATCAGAACATGTCAAGTGCCTATTTTGGACTGTTTAGCACATGGTTGATATTTAATAAGTACTAATTGTTTATGCTTATGATAGATGATTACAATCTATCATATGGTAGGAGGAGAAAAAGAACCAGAACGTTCTGTCCTCTGTCATTCACTCCATGTGACACTTGCTGATTGTAAGGCTCCCATTTCCTTTGCACTGAACAGATGACAGCCATGGTGCTGTGGGCCTTGTGAGCATGCTAGGATGTGATCAGCGCAGCTATGTTAGGAGAGGGTCTTTCTCTACTCATTGCTTTGTGAATGAGAGGACTACTTGGAGAGGTAGTGAGACTCACCATGGGCACAGGGCCAGGAAAGAGCAGAGCAGAGCTTGATTCTGGAGATTTCAAATGTAGATACTGGGTTGTATCCCTGGAGATTCTGTGTCGGTAATTCTGCATTTTAAACAAGTTTTCCTGGAAGATTTTGAAATGAAGGCCACATGTGAAAATTGCTCAGTCATGTCAGACTCTTTGTGACCTCATGGACTCTGCAGTCCATGGAATTCTCCAGGCCAGAATACTAGAGTAGGTAGCCATTCCTTTATCCAGAGGATCTTACCAACCCAGGGATCAAACCCAGGTCTCCCACATTGCAGGTAGATTCTTTACCAGCTGAATCATGAGTTAAAGTGTAAAAATACTTAGGTCTAATTATCTGATCATTTATTTATTAATTAAATATCACTGAGGTTCTACTATACAGTAAACATATAGAATGCAAATGTTAGACTAGTGTCATTTAAATGCTCCTGTCTTGGTGCTTTGAGGTCTGTAATCTCCATAGTGAGAGAGAAAAGTTATTTTAAGCCAGCAGCATTCTGTTAGGTCCTAGAATATTAACAGCAATATCAGTTGTACCCACCTGATTCATGTGTCTTTTTATTTTGTATCTGGAAGATTTTTTCTAAACGAAGACAACTAAAAGCTATATTTAAATAACTTTATGAGTAGGTTTCTGATGACTCACATCAAGATTTCCTTCTCCAAGCTCTGCTAAGAGAACGTCCAATTGCATTCAGAATACTCTGAATCAGACCACTTCTGTAGATCTGACTCAGAGAACAGTCTGTTGTATTTAGAGCTGGTTTTCTTTCCTGCTTTGTCCAAATGTTGCTAATTTTGCATTTCTTGTTGTACACCAGTTTGCTCAGGTATATAACATCTTGGAGATTTTAGTCTCATTCTTTGCTTCTGTTTACTGAGAATTGTCTTTAAACATGACCCCTTAGGCTCTCAGGATCCTACCACCAAGTGATGACTTAGGAGTGGCCTTTTTTGTTCTTTCTACCTCTGCTTTAGAGTCGAGTGCATAGTGTATTCCCCTGGGTGTACTTCCCACACTCTCCCTCTTCTCTGCCAAGGATGACATGAAGGGTTAGGTCCTCTCCATTCTGACTTCAGGGTCACCTTGCCACTCCCTGTGTTATTCAGTAAAGATTCTCATGCCTGAAGAGAACTTAAAGCTCAAAAGATATGGGCTGTATCACCACAGTAAAATCTAACATCTTTTAAAACATGTTTTTTCCATTACCAAGAAACATATAAGTGAGAATATATAGATTTAAACTAGCTTGTCATTTTTAGGAAAAGTTTTTGTCTGTTCCAAGAGGAGCATTAAATTGCCTTAGATTTTACTTTCTATTTTCTTATCCAGAGAGATGTCATTGAGATTCATTGGTCCCTGAATCAATTTATACATTTTCTACTTTACATTTCCCCACTGCATCTTCTGGAATAGTCTCCACACCAAAGACACTCACAAATTTTATTGACCCACTGACTGACTTTTTGGAACATGACACAGGCTGACAGATGTTTTACCAGCCATCTTGGGATTGTATACCACTGACAGAAATTATTAACTTGCAGGAATCAATAGCTGGAGTGTGCCATAAGCATTTACTTTCAAGCACAGGCTTTATTGAGAGGAATTACATGAATTTACTTCAGATGGAGGAACAATTTACTTTTCATTACTTTATTTTATAAACATGAACTTTATAGTTTTCATTGCCATCTTTTTATTGCTTCAAAACACACATTTTATGTTCTACTGACACAAAATTAGCTACACTCCCAGTTGCCTAGTGCCCTTAAGCTCAATGAATTTGAGACAGACTACTAAGATTTTCTGATCTCTTCTTCAAACTTCTTTACCGTGAAGAATTGGGGGGAGGGGGGAGGTAGTATTAGAAGAATGAAGACAGGTAATTTTTCTTCTTTCTTAAGGGAAAAGAAGTGTTCCATAAATTATCATCTGGAAAAATAAATAATTCTAGGTAGGATTTTAGAATCAACAATTAAAGAAATGGGTTGGTGAACAGCCAGCAAAGAAAGCAATGATTCAGCATTCAGAAGAAACAGTATCAAACTAACCCAGTTTACTTCTTTGTAAGGTTATTAAATCAGTAGCTTAGGGGAATACACAAAACCATGTATCTGAGCTAAAGCAAGGCATTGGCCAAGTCTTTCAAGATACCTTTGGGTTAATATGGTGGTTGATTTAGCTGAGTGTTAAGGATATTAGGTGAAGGCTTGAAAGCCTGTATCCATCAGGCAGTTCTCATGAAGGCATGCTTTATGATTCTGTCCTCGGCCCTACTAAATTCATTTTTTAATGACTGAGAGAGGCAATGTGGTATAATGCAGTTACAGTGACTAGGGCTCAGACTGAGATCAAATCCTGCTTCTACCACTTCTTGGAATGCCATCTTGGGCAAATTACTGAATCTTTGTAAGCCACAGTTTCCTCATCCTTAAAATGGTGATAGTAACTGCCTCATTGAATTCTTGTGAAGGTGAAGTGGGATAAATAACATGAGGCGGTGTCAAAGCATGCTCAGAAATGTTAGTTATTGCTGTTAATTCGGATATGGGTATAGAATGCTCAGTCATCAAACTTGAGAGTAGAATAAATTAGAAGAAAGAGAATAGATATTGCATGACAGGACCCTGACTGATGGCAGATGTCTGTGCTTGTACTCTTGCCCCCTCTCCTGAAATCCCAGTATTCCCGTGGCTGACATTTAACAATGTGAGGTATTATCAGCAATTCTTTTAAAGTCCTAGATGCATATCCCAAAACTCAAACAACTGAGTATATATGTAGGATATATAAAAAAGGATATGTAAGAAAGATGTGTAAGAATTTTAATTACCAGAAAGCTCAATATAAGCAAGGAGTATGGTATAGTCATAGATAAATGAGCAATAATACAACTCAAGGCCACATTAACACAAGTTGCTTCCTAGGTGTGGGAACACGAAAGTTACTAGTTACACCACTAAAAGTGTTCTACTTTCTTCTTGAGCACCACAGTTTAAGTGACGGATAATCTAGAGTGTGTTCATAGAATAGTGGCTTAAATGGCAGAAGAACTCAAAACTATGCCACAAAAGGAATATTTGAAATAAAAAGGTTTTTACTTGGAGACAGAGAGACTTGACAGGCTTACATTGGGTTTTTTCAAAACTGTTCATTTATTGATTCAGTGGAAGTTGTACTCCCGTGGCAGATTCATGTTGATGTATGGCAAAACCAATACAATATTGTAAAATAAAAACAAATAAAAAATAAAAATAAATAAAAAAATAAATAATCCTTAATGCATTCAGTTTAGGGTTAAGTATCACATTTGTAGCATGTTGTTGAATCTTTTCATAAGAATATTCATCACCCATGTAATCCCATCATGACATCACTTTTCTAATCCTCTGCAATACGTGGTTGGGGTTGTTTTCATGGAAACATCCATAGAGTTTAAATGTGAATGTTAATACTGGTTTCCGCATTCCCCTTCTTCAGCTGCCACACACACACTGAGAAATTAATGAAAATGTGGAGTAGCTCTTGTTACAGTACTGAGTTCACTGTTACTCTACTATGTTCAAGTTCAGATAAAATAACCATTTTGAAACTACAGAGGACATTTAAAGTTAACTTGAATTAGTGGATCAAATAACCTATAAGATCTCTTCCAATCATCTTGTTCTAAAATATTAATTAATCATAGAATATTGTCTATCTTGAGTCTCTGCTGGCTCAGAGGGTAAAGTGTTTGCCTGCAATGTGAGAGACCTGAGTTCGATCCCTGGGTTGGGAAGATCCCCTGGAGAAGGAAATGTCAACCCACTCCAGTATTCTTTCTTGGAAAATTCTATGGACTGAGAAGCCTGGTAGGCTATAGTCCACGGGGTCTCATCTATCTATCTATTGTCTATTTTAACTAAATAATATTTCACACATTATGCTGGGGATAGGTTGGTATAGAGGAAGAAATGTATATTTTGGATTAAATGTTCTAGTTTTAGATGAACATTAGATGTAGGACTTTTGGTTTGTAAACTCTTTCCTATTTTACCTAAGTTTTAAAGTGTGCAGATTTATCATCAGTAATTAAAGGGGGTGAGACTATTCTTTGTTAAATATGGCCAGCTTTTTGAATTCTGGGAGCAAATTTTGCATCTTTCCCGAATTTTTTCCCATGACCAAGAGGTCTAATAAAATTTGTGTTGATGATATCATATTTTACATTAATTTGGCACATTAGCTTTTATGCATATATTTCCACACACATTATCTTATTTAAAAATTCTCCCAGCTGACTTCTTAAGCAGATCATGAAGCTGAGACTCAGTTTGATGACTGCCTGGAGTTTCATGGCTAGCAAGGGGCAGAGCCAGGACCAAACTTATTCCTCTCACCAGGACTTTGATTCTTTTTCTTTCTTTGAGCTAATGGCTTTAGATGTCAGCAGTTTTATCAGTGAGAAGGGACTTTTCCTTTGAGTTGGAGAAAATTGCCTTTCCCTTTCACACTGTCCTTTTGCTTTATTCTGAAGTATATTTGTAGAACAATGCCAGCTTTGAAATGTCATGCACTTCAGGTGCAGAAATTGTCCCTTCCTTGAAGAGACGTCATGATGTTTGCCTGAGGACGTGAATGTCACTGCTTGGGTTATGGAGACCATGTGTTGAGCCCAACCATGTGGGTTGTATGGGGTGGCTGGTCAGATAACCTGAAGCATGTTGGGCTCTCAAAGAATGAGGCTTCGATAGCCTATAACCTAAGGAACTTTTCAGAAACAATGGTTCGGCTTGAGTGAGTTAGGATTATCAGTGGGCATGGGGATTGGGATGGAGTATTGTATCTGGGACATCTGATGGTGGATGTGGTCTAATCACAGATACTATTGTTTAGAATCATATTCTGGGGTATGGCAAGTGGGACTCAGAAAGTGTACTGTGAATTGAGGAGAGAAGGTCAAGATAGGGACCAGTGTTGAAATTTACCAGAGTCGAGACACTCACCTTCGAAAAGAATCCTCAAGAAGGTGGAGAGGTTTTGGTGTGATGAGTGACAGCTACATGACATCAGCAGAACAGAATTGGAAGAGTGCAAGCTCAGGAGATTAGATGGGCCATTTCAGCTGAAAAATAACAAAGTAATTGATAAATGTGGATTTTTAGATTTTTACATTGTTTCTATGTTTTTATGTGTGTTTAAAACTATAAAACTTCCTAATATTAAATAAAAAAATATTTTACCTTTGGATTTTTAAAACAATTCCAAATTAAAAATTAAATGGGAGAATATCAGGGAAAAAGCAGACAATGTATTTAAACATATTCCTTTTTTTAGTAAAATCATTTTTTCAACTTGAACATGGTAAAATATTAAAATACTGGTGCCTGGTGACTCAGACAATAAAGAATCTGCCTGCAATGCTAGAGACCTGGCTTCGATCTCTGGTTCGGGAAGATCCCCTGGAGAAGGGAATGGCTACCCACTCCAGTATTCTTGCCTGGAGAATTCCGTGGACAGAGAAACCTGGAGGGCTACAGTTCATAGGGTCACAAAGAGTTGGACACAACTGAGAGACTAACACATACATAGGTGTTTCTAGGTTTAAATTGAGGTAACAAAAAATAATACAAAAATTTTCCAAATTCATGGCCTAGAAATGCTTAATAAACACTCCAAAAATTTCCTTAAATTCATAGCTGAGCATTCAATTCCAAGCCACCATAAATGAAGAGAGAACGAGAGGGGAATGTGTGAACTAGGGCTGAATCTGCTCTGTGGGGAAGCCTGGGGACAGGACACAGGGCCTTCTGCCTGAAGAAGGGAGACTGGAAGTGAGATCCCAGCAGAGAAATGTGCCTGGGAAAATTCCTGGGAATCTCATCTCTGCCTGGGTTATGGGTGACAAAAAAGTTTTGCCTGAAAAATCTAAACTTTGAGACTATGTTTTGAACATAATTCCTTCCCTATAAATTGATTCTACCAATCTCACTATCTTTATAATTCGATAAAGTGTAAAACACTTTGAGTTTTTGGCATAAATTGTCTATACAAATATGAATACATACACCATATGAAAAGAAAAATATGTTATTTGGCCAGTTTCAATGTTCAAAGGGCACATCTGAAGACCTGTTAGGTGCATGGCTCTTAATCTGAACTCTTAGGGCTCCTTAACAGGTGTGCGTGTCGGGGGTGGGGAGAGGTAATGCTTGAGCTATCTTTAGCACTCCAAAATATGGTTCTGGACTTAAAATGGTTTATACACTAGAAGTAAAGATGCATGGGTTATTGAATAGAATTTTAGAAGTAATCAGCTGACATCAAAACATTGGTTTCATCAAAAAATACTTACTTGGAAAAATACTGGAGTCAAAAGCCTTTAAATAATGAATTAGTTGATATTAAGCATCTTTCCAGGCCAACACAGAGCAAATCTTAGTGTCTCTCTATCATGAAAGTTAATAGCACACATAGTCTCTCTGAAATACGAAGGAAGCCACTGGGTGATGCTTAGTTTGAAGAGGTGAAAATATACATAACTATATAAAGTGAGTAGTGTGTTGATGATAGAGTTATACCCATCACTTCTGGAGCTCTCGCATTGTACTATTCACATAATGAGAGGTCCGCCAATAAGCTGTCAATCAGTGGTTGAGTCCATACAACTCCTAGGACTATCACCTGACAATGAAATCTGAATAGTGTCAGGCACGCCTAAGGCTCCCTTACCTTGCTTATCCTCTGCCTTTTTTTTTTTTTGACAGCTCCAAAATAGAGCTTATTTCCTACATTTAATGGATTTGTCATAAACCTTAATTGAATCTTTCTGATAAAAGAAATCAACGACAACTTCAACAGTATAGCTTGTAGCATTGCTGGATTCCTCAAGACCTGCATATCAGTCAGGACACTCAGAAGATGGGCTGGCATAATTGCAGATCATCCTTATCAGGTCCAAAGTATAAACCCTTTTTGGTCTTTCTAAAGGTTCAGGCTTATGATTTTAGGAAGGAAAGGATTTTAGTAAAATAATTTAGAGTTGGAGGAGCAAATTCTCTAACCACTTTTTTTTTTTTTTTCCTCTAGAAGAATATCAGATAACATTTAACAATCAAATTTACTTGGACATATACTCCTTAAGTAAAAAGCACTTTGCAGATATATCACTTTTTGAAATGACAACCAATAAATTTGTTTATTTTTTAGTTTTTCAAGGTTGCTGCTGCTGCTAAGTCACTTCAGTCGTGTCCGACTCTGTGTGACCCCATAGACGGCAGCCCACCAGGCTCGCCCGTCCCTGGGATTCT
Source organism: Budorcas taxicolor (assembly GCF_023091745.1). Classification (NCBI taxonomy): domain Eukaryota; kingdom Metazoa; phylum Chordata; class Mammalia; order Artiodactyla; family Bovidae; genus Budorcas; species Budorcas taxicolor. Next base: position 53,589,084 of record NC_068930.1, read on the forward strand.
CCAGGCAAGAACACTGGAGTGGGTTGCCATTTCCTTTTCCATTTTTAAGGTTATGATAACAAAATACATGCATGTTCAAGATATTAATTTCTGAATCATGTAAAACTTTAAAATTGGGCAGGATATTTAGGATATTAACTGTTTTGAAAACACATATAGGCCATTTTATCTCTAACTTCAAGTGTTTAATCAAATATTTTTATGAACTGACCAGAGAGGATTTTGGATTCATATATTAGGATTTAAAAATGTATCAAAGAGCACCTGCATCTCAGAACCCAATACAGTCTATTTCTTTCCTTTGGTCAATATCTTTCCTATTATAAGTAAGAATAAAAATAGAAGATGACATTGGAAGTCTATAAAATGAACTATTTCTATAAACTGCTTGTTTATTCAGTCTTAGAAACTATGGGTATAATCAAATCTGTTGTATGTTTTATTTTTGACAGTTGTTTCTGAAATGTTTCTTATTATGCAAAAGCACAATTTCTGGGGAATGGGGAAAAACACTCTAGAGCAATATTAGTTTTCTAGCAAAACAGTGATGATTGATATAGAAAATTGATACCTAAAGATATAGGGATATTTTGTTCTTATTTATGACTTTCAGAATAGACAATTTCATTAGTGCCCTTCTGCTTCAAATAAAACAGTTGTGCAAAGCATTCAGTTTTGAGAACAACTTCCCCTGATGTTTAAAAGAAATCCATTTGTCCAAGTTTTGGTACTTTTATATTGTTTTGAAATTAGACTCCTAACTCTACAATTGAAGTATCTCATTTCTGTCCTTTATTCACGTTGGCTACCAGGCTTTCATTTTCTGTTTTCCTATTTCCCTAGGAGGTATTAAAGTTATTTCTAAGCAGAGATACTTGGAGATTTTAATAAAAGTATGAATTAATAAGACTTCCTTTTGCTTGCTTGCAAACCTGCTTTGTCTCTTGCAAAAATTATCTTATTTTAGTGTCCATCATAAATTAGTAACATGGAATTGTAAGTATCTGTGAATATATACTTCTGTTACTAGACTGTGACCATCTCATGAGCAGGTAACATGTTTTAAAATCTTTGTAGCCCAATATAAGCATGGTATCTGGTCTACAGAAAATGCTTAATGTTTGTTGACTAACTATCCACACAAATGAATGATAAGAAAGCAAGATTACTCCTTGTTAATAGGTTCTTAGAACTACTTATACTCATTATAGTATTAGGAATTGGCTAAGGTGGATGAGCATAGTAGAATTAACTCAGAAAAAATGGCTTATTTCTAATTTTAGGTCCTGAATTAGAAGGAAAATTCTAAATAGAATACATTCTTATGCATTTTAAAATTTGAATGGTCTGGACTGTTGGTAACAATGGCATAATTAATCATGAGCAATAATAGTAAAAACTGAGGAAACTTTTAATGTACTTCCAGGATTATTTGGTCATACAAATATGTGATATAGTTATTAGTATAACATGCTGGATCAGTGAGAATTGGAGAATAAGCAACCTGAAGAAGAACTAAAGAGCTTCTTGACAAAAGTGAAAGAGAAGAGTGAAAAAGTTGGCTTAAAGCTCAACATTCAGAAAACTAAGATCATGGAATTCGGTCGCATCACTTCATGGCAAATAGATGGGGAAACAGTGGCAGACTTTATTTTTTGGGGCTCCAAAATCACTTCAGGTGGTGACTGCAGCCATGAAATTAAAACACACTTACTCCTTGGAAGAAAAGTTATAACCAACCTTGACAGCATAGTAAAAAAATGCAGAGACATTACTTTGCCAACAAAGCTCCATTGAGTCAAAGCTATGGTTTTTCCAGTAGTCATGTATGGATGTGAGAGTTGGACTATAAAGAAAGCTGAGCACCAAAGAATTAATGCTTTTGAACTGTGGTATTGAAGACTCTTGAGAGTCTTTTGGACTGAAAGGAGATCCAACCAGTCCATCCTAAAGGAAATCAGTCCTGAGTGTTCACTGGAAGGACTGATGTTGAAGCTGAAACTCCAATACTTTGGCCACCTGATGCGAAGAGCTGACTCATTTAGAAAGACCCGGATGCTGGGAAAGATTGAAGGGGGGAGGAGAAGGGGATGACAGAGGATGAGATGGTTGGATGGCATCACCGACTCAATAGACATGAGTTTGAGTAAACTCCAGAAGTTGGTAATGGACAGGGAGGCCTGGCATGCTGCAGTCCGTGGGGTTGCAAAGAGTCGGACACGACTGAGCAACTGAACTGAACCGAACCTGACTCATATAAGGAATGATAAGGAAATATAATATTTCTCATAATTGGAAGTCCAGAGGCAAGATGGATCCCATACATCAATAATATCAGGACTTTTTTCTTTTAATATTTTCATTCTCTTTTTTTAAAATTTATTTTAATTGAAGGATAATTGCTTTACAATGTTGTGTTGATTTCTGCCATACATCAATATGAATCAGCCATAGGTATACACATGTTCCCTCCCTCTTGAACCTCCCTCCCACCTCCCACCCCTTCAGATTGCTACAGAGCCCTGGTTTTTTCATCATCTTGTCATCAACATTATCTTACAACTGTTTTTTAGGAAGCAAGATGTTTACTGTAGTTCTGTATATCAAGTCCAGACATGACATGACATCCAAAAGAGAAACTGTATCTTTCCTTGGTTTCTGTTTTTAAGATCTAGGAAGAATCTCCCAGAGGTGCTTTGAAATATTTTCTGTTATGTTTCATTGGCCAGTGTTGGGTCTCATGTCCATTCCTAAAGCAATCACTGACTATGGCAATGGGGTTATCTTGATTGGGTTGGTTCAGTGGTTCTCAACCCTGAATGTTCTTTAGCATATCTGGAGATCTGAAAATTATCAGTGCTTGGACACAGCAAGATGAACTTATTCAGAATCTCTGGAAATGTGTTCTAAACATAAAATAATTTTTAAAAGCCCTCGGGTGATTTTAGTACATAGTGAGGATTTAGAACTAAAGGCTTGGATGCGTAGTCTGAGGTAGACTGTTGACTGTGGCCTTCACAGTTACTTTTATACACAGAATGAGGCTTTTGAACTCCCTCAGGTGGCTTTGAACTGACATGAGGAAATTGCTTCTAGCATTCACTCTCACCCAACTTTCCCTGTGAATATCAGTATATATGTACAATATAGAGGACCAGAGTTAGAATCTGTGAGCCATGAAGACAGTTGGAGTAAGCAACACTTAAATCTAGAGCTTTTCTTGTGTTAGCAAGGAATGCTAAAATGAACCAGTTACTTAAGGATGTCCTTAAAAGATTACTAAAAATCTGCGTTCTCATTTGGTCTGTTGTAGGGGACTATATAGACCAAAGCTCCAGGTAATCTCATTAGTCCCTCTTCTCAGTCATATATATTCTCTTGCAGCAGAGATGAGTACCTTACCTGTGTCAGGTGTTAAACACCTGGGTTGTTCTTTCCCTATTACATATTCTTGCTTCCTTTGCCATAAAATAATTCAGTTACATTGATCTATCTATTTCTGTTTTGATTATTATAGCTTTGTAATATACTTAGAAATCAGGAAGTATGATATCTGCAGCTTTATAATTCTTTCTCAAGATTGCTTGAGCTGTTTGGGACATTTGTGTTTCCTTACACGTTTTAGGGTTGTTCCATTTCTGTGAACAACTACATTGAAATTTTGATAGGGATTGAATTGAATCTGTAGATTGCCTTGAGGAATATGAATGTTTTGAAAATATTAATTCTTCCCATCTGTGAGTGCAGAATATCTTTCCATTTATGTGATCTTCAATGTCTTTCATCAATGTCTTATAGTTCTCAGTGTACAGATTTTTTATCTTTTTCTTAAATTTATTCCTAGGTATTCTATTCTTTTTTGGTGTAATTGTAAACAGGATTGTTTTATTAATTTCTCTTTGACAGTTGTTAGAGTATAAAAATACAACAGGTATTTGTAAAACAGTTTAGTATCCAGAAACTTTACTGAATATTTTTATCCTGTGGGTTTTTTTTTTTTTTTTTTGGCTGGGGGTGGGGGGTAAAGCCTGTTGGGTTTTCTATGTATAAAATCATGTCATCCACCAATAGTAACAGTTTTACTTCTTTCTTTCCAGTTTGGATGCCTTTTATTTTTTTCTAGTCTAATTGCTCCAGCTAGAATCCCCAGTACTATGTTGAAGGGAAAAAAAAAAAAAAAAAAAAAAAAGAATGGCCATTCTTGTCTTGTTTCTGATCTCAGAGGAAAAACTTTCAGCTTTTTAGTGTTGAATGTGATTGCAGCCATGAAATTAAAAGACACTTACTCCTTGGAAGGAAAGTTATGACCAACCTAGATAGCATATTCAAAAGCAGAGACATTACTTTGCCAGCAAAGGTCCATCTAGTCAAGGCTATGGTTTTTCCAGTGGTCATGTATGGATATGAGAGTTGGACTGTGAAGAAAGCTGAGCACTGAAGAATTGATGCTTTTGAACTGTGGTGTTGGAGAAGACTCTTGAGAGTCCCTTGGATTGCAAGGAGATCCAACCAGTCCATTCTAAAGGAGATCAGTCCTTGGTGTTCATTGGAAGGACTGATGCTAAAGTTGAAACTTTGGCCACCTCGTGCGAAGAGTTGGCCCATTGGAAAAGACTCTGATGCTGGGAGGGACTGGGGGCAGGAAGATAAGGGGACGACAGAGAATGAGATGGCTGGATGGCATCATTGACTCGATGGACATGAGTTTGAGTAAACTCCAAGAGTTGGTGATGGACAGGGAGGCCTGGCATGCTGCGATTCACGGGGTCACAAAGAATTGGACATGACTGAGTGACTGAACTGAACTGATGATGTTATCAGTTATTATATACTTTAATACAATACTATATGTCAATTACACCTGAAAAAGAAACATTTGGACAACTTGGGACAAATTTTATACATTCTCTAAATCTCATTTTATCTATAAAACTGGGATAGTATTCCTATTTCAGAATTATTTTAAAAAATTGGTTTGTAAAGGAAAACAATTCGGAATAAAACACAGAAAATTAATTATCTAATCTACATTAGTAGGTGATGACTAACCTAAAGGACATATTTATGTATTCTCTGTCCCTCCTGGTGCTTCACTCCTATAACCCTCTGCCTGCTTTTATTATCCATGTCTATACTATATATATGCTGTTCTTTGTGACCCCATGGACTGCAGCCCACCAGGCTCCAGTGTCCGTGGGATTTCCCAGGCAAGAATACTGGAGTGCGTTGCCATTTTCTTCTCCAGGGGATCTTCACAATCCAGGGATCGAACCTGCATCTCCTGCATTGGCATGCAGATTCTTTACTGCTGAACCAACAGGGAAGCCTATTATAGGCTTTGAATATATATATATATATATTTATTCAAATCACATTTAAATTAAGAACTTTTCTCCTTCCAATTTACATTTTATAAAATTTATTATTCAAATTTAATTTGTATGCTTGTGTTTCCTCACTCTCTGGTTCCCTGATGGGACTTATGTGAGTGTGTTTTATTTTGTTTGGGTTCTTGGTTCTTTTGATTAACTGTGCTTATAGCCAACATATCCATTTTACTCTTTTTCTTCATTTAAAGTTTTATTATTTTTTGTCTATATCAAGCATTTTCAATGTATGATTTCAATGTATGTTGATTTCAATGTATGTTTTCAGCATATAGTCTAAGAGGTCCCAATTAAAAAAAAACAAAACTGCATTTTTATCAATACCAAAGTGATGCAGTTTGAAAAATCTGCAAAAACAGGAGTTCCAGTTTCCAGAGGACTTTTCTTTTTGCTCCCCAACAATATGCTTGCTACTCCTGGAAATGCTGGACTCTTTTCACTCCTTTGAGCCTTCTGTTCCCTCTCACTTTTGACCTCCACAGGCAATACCCTCTTTCTTGACTAATTACCCCTTCACCTGGCTAACTTCTAACTATTCTTTCTCACCTTAGCTTCTGCTTCCCAGGAAAAAAGTCTATCCTGACCTCATGCCTCTGGATGAGGCATCTCTTCTAATGATTTCTGTAACACCTTGTATCACACTCACATTATTATATCACATTCTTCTGCTTAACCGTTCCCTTCTCTGGACTTCACACTCAGGGTGTTATTATAGTTCAGTGCATAGGACAGTACTGGGCACATTCCCACTTCAGACGAAAGCTCTCAGTTCCCCCTACTGACTATATACATGTCAAAGGCCTTTAGGATTAAGGGTAGATACATTATCTACATGATGCATTATCATGTATCTTAGCATATTCTTTTTGCTTATAGACTTATTCCCCTAAGATTCACAGAACAGCAAGCATCCATCTAATTTTATTATTTTTTTAAACTTTTCCATGTTACTGATGTAAGCCATATTTTTGTTTTCTTAAATTCGACACTAGTATATTCTTTTCCTTGTTTCAGGTGGCATGTTTTTTTTTTGCCCCCTGGTTGGAGGAATTGAATTTTTTACTTTTTCAATACCACTATTTTAATTCCAGTCTGCTTTGGGGAGATTTATCTTGTGTTTCCCTGCTGAAAGATGTCTTTTGAACATGTTGCTATAAGGCACAGTAACTTGATTTTGAGATTTCAAGTAGAGTGTTTTAATCTTATGTACTGGATTTAGCAGTATAACTTAGAAAGCTTTAGCCACTTTTTAACGCCTTGCCTTTTCTCTGTTCTTTTTTTTGCTGAAGGCCTACAGATTTTACAAATATACTAGGCCTTTGAACAGAATCATCCAAGCAAGTATTCTCTGGCATGTATTTGAGATATGATCATTCTGGATTAATAAAATAGGATCTTTGCTACTGTCTTAATTGTTTTTCCTTTTACAACTCTTCCCTTTTTTGTATAAATTGGGTTGCTAGTTTATTTTTATTTGTTTCTCAATACACATTCTATTTTTAAATTTTATCACTTATTTCTGGGTTTTTCCTTTTATAGAACATTGTTAACTTCAAAATCTTTTGATTACTGCGTCTTACAACTTCAGAATAGTTGGAAAAAAGGAGGCTGAAAAGAGTAAACCAGCATTTAATCCAGATTATTTTGTTGACAGAACACAAAAACTGGTGAATGAAGAAAACACACTTGGGAGTATTGATTTTCAGTAACATAACTGGTAGATGGTCTCATGAAATTTTATTTGATAAATTAGTTAACTTGGCCAGAAACACTAACATTTATATTGAAAACTGGCCCAAAGGTCACAAACCAGATAATAACATATATTGTGTGTTGTAGTAGGTAGCTAAGATTGTAGTTAGTAGAAATGCTTAACTTTGGATTTTTCATAGCTTTTTTAAAACGAATGTCATGGAACTTGAAATAATTGATAAAAATTTCAGTTTATATAATTGAATAGCAATAGAAATATGAAAATCTTGATCTTGTGAAGTTTTATGGACAGTTATAAATATGGTTACAGACAATAAGAAAGTCAATTTGGAAAAAATGGAATTAAAATGAAGAGGATAAAATATCAGTTATGACCACAAATCATAACTGAAAGAAAAGTGAAAACTAGTACTTGAAACAGCTCAGGTTTCTTCTTTTATCTTCATCTTCTTCTTTGTGATTCCAACTGGGAATGTTGGTCTTGGTCCAGAGCCCTCTCCCCTTGCCTCCCCTAGAGGAACCATCTTCTCTGGAGGCTTTAGAGAACACATCTGGATTTGATGACCTGCTCTCAGATCTCCAACTCCAGGCTAAGAATTTTGTCCTTTATCTCCACTAGCTAACAAAGTGTTTTCTTTTTTAGGATTCTTCATTTCAAACACACAATCCTAGTGTGAGTGCATGCTGAGTCATGCCTGACTCTTTGTGACCCCATGGACTGCAGCCTGCCAAGCTCCTCTGTCCATTGGCTTCTCCAGGCAAGAATACTGGAGTGGGTTGCCATTTCCTCCTCCAGGGGATCTTCCTGACCCAGAGATCGAACCCATGTCTTCTGCATTGGCAGGCAGATTCTTTACCTCTGTGCCACCTGGGAAGCCCTACATAACTCTTAAATCCTTTAATATTTCTACTTCACGCTAAGGGTTTCCCTCTGCCACCACAAACTTACCCATTGCTTAAAGTTTCCAAAGGACTGAAATCTTCCATTTATTTTTGATTTCTTCTTAATTATTCCACTTCATTTATTTAATGAATCCAGGAATCTCTTCCACAGTATATCTTTCTCATCCAAGATACCCTCAATTTCATAGCAGTTGCTTATGTGTGAATCCCTGTGATAGCCTTCTAGCAGTTCTTTCTGCTCCAAGTTGTCATTGACCTCTTTAACCTTTCTGAACCTTTTGAGTTATATTATCCCTGTCCTCCAGAATATACGGTAGACATCTTTGTTTCAGTCTAATTATTTGAAGCTGCTTTTCCCCCCCTAGTTGAAATGATCAAATTTGTGTGTGTGAGTAGGTATGTATATATGTGTATACATATGTACTCATATGTGTTAAAACTACATAAAAAGTGCTAGAATAGAAGCGCTTTTGAGGAATTAATGGAAAATACAGTGACAATGGAATTGGGCTGAAAAAAGTACCATTTAGCATATGATTCAATAGAGGTAAAGGGTAAAGAACAGTCAAAGCAATTGGCTTTCCAGAGAGAATATAGTGAACCACTAAAATCAGACTATCAAAGGCTGGGAGTATGGAGTTGGAAAAGCAGGAAGCAAACCAAGGACTTCGGGGACTTTACCAGAGCCCAACCTTTGAGTGGGAGGTGGGGACAATGTTTACCCTGAAGCCTTATTTGGAAATGAAGGTAGGAATGTATGCTTGGGGCTAGAAAGAGGATCATCTCCCCCATCTTCCTTCCATCTGCCATTATGTTGGGCTTTCTTTTTTGGGGACAACATGGCCCATCTGAGATGCAAGAGAAGCTAGAGAGCACATGTATCACCTTTTCAGACTCTGCAGTGGTATGAGAAAGGGAATGTGGGTGAGACAACTGACACTATCCATCCCTACAGGAATCCAGCCTAAAGCAATAACAGGGAAGGGGATTGAGAAATTTGTCTAAGAAATGTCCCCTTTAAAGATTCTCATCTCTAAGATTAAAAGGTCAGATTTTCCCTGATATACCTTTTAAGGAAATGCTTCCAATTCTTATCACAGTCTTCTAAAACATATAGAAATGATGTTAAATCTCCAATTTATTTTATAAAATCTAGGCAGAAAATAGAAAGCTACATACTGTTATAAATTATGACTATAGATCCAAATGTTAAAGTTATTTTAATTCAAATAGAATTTGGCAGTAGACATTTCTTATTGATGTCATTGTCACATAACGTGGTCAATTTGGTGTTTAGGGAAAGTTTAAGGTGTCAAAGGTATTGATTTGGTGCATTTATGTATTGCAGTATGATTACTACCATAGAGTAAGCTAACACCTTTATCATGTCATGTTTGTTCATTTTTGTGTTGAGAACAATTCATATTTAGTATCTTGGCAACTTTGAAGTTAATACTTTAGCTGTTTATTAAAGAAATGTTGTAATGAGATCAAGTAGAATTCAGTATACTGGTATAATGTTATGCAGTATTAGATTTCTACAAAAATTTTCTAAAGACTGAAGATTAGACTGATATACATGGGGAATGTGAACTGCGTAGAATAAACTTAACCTTCTTTTGATATATTTTTAAATATTCCCTTTGTGGCACAACTTAAGGAAACACAAACATTTGCTGTGCATATTCCTTGTACTAGAGACTCCACAGGTACAGCATCAGTCAGTCTTAAAAATTCTCACCTTGCATATTATCAGGTGTTCTTCTTCCCCACTGATGATGTAAGTGAAGCTTAGAGAGGTTAATTAACCTTATCTTAGGCAATCTTTGTCAGATCTTGAATTTGATTTTTCCCTCTTTAGATGTTATATTATCAAGTTAGTATTAAAGTTTCATAGATGTTGGCAGAAAAGAGGTGACTCCTGGGTCCAAGATCAAAGGCCTCATTACTTGTGGCTCATGGGCATCAGTGTGTTTGTATTGGTTCCCCTTCAACTGAAATCCCATGTGCGTGATAAATGAGTGGCATAGTAGGTTTGGACTGCATCTGAGGAACACTGAGTGTGAGGAACCCACCACTTTTACAACAAGAGTAACCAAGACTGTTATTTGTTGGAGCTGTGGAGAAGGAGACATTCCTTTATCTTTCAAAGTTATCAGCTATGCAACAACCCTGAGTAATGGGTTGAGTAAAAGGTGGTCAGTTTTCCCTGGTGGCTCTGTGGTAATATATCTGCCTGCAATCCAGGAGACACAGGAAACTCAGGTACAATCCCTGGGTTGGGAAGCTCTCCTGGAGGAGGGCATGATAACCCATTCCAGTATTCTTGCTGGGAAAATTCCATGGAGCCTGATGGGCTATGGTCCGTGGGGTCACAAAAAGTTGGACACAACTGAAGCGACTGAGTGTGAACCCATGCAAAAGGGTGGTCAAGGGCTTGCACTCTTGGCATACCCAGCAGAATGTGTCAAAAAGCAAGAGGTCCAAAGACGACTGTCTCTTCCAATAACTTTCCCCTCTAAGGTCACTCAGCCCTTATCCATTGTGTCTTTGACTAATATCTCATGCTTGTGGTGGAAATAATATTTATTTCAATACATTGATTTTTTAAATGAAAAAATAATAAGTCTTTTATCTTTCCCTAAATTTGTATTTCAATACTTGTATATATTGATTTGTAAAGTCAGAAATCAATTGAAATATTTAGAAAAAAATTTGAAAGTTCCTCGACACTTCTAGATGCTGAGTCTAAAAGGGACATCTGGTGGTGGTGGTGGTTTAGTTGTTAAATCATGTCTGAATCTTGCAACCCCATGGAATGTAGCCCATCAGTCTCCTCTGTCCATGAGATTCTCCAGGCAAAAATACTGGAGTGAGCTGCCATTTCCTTTTCTGAAAAAGGGACATCTAGGCTTTATTGATTATGATATTGCTCATTTCAAAGGAGAAAAACATTTTGAAGAAAGATAGAAATTTATTTTATACTTTTTTGAAATGATGCACAAATTCCAAACCAATGGCTGCATCACAATATTTAAGAATAAGTAGGCCTGGGACATTGTCTAGGTTTAGCATAAATCACTTTTTATACAGGTGATATATCTACATTAGTGAGCAATACACTCTCTGACACATTTCCCAATACCATGTCTAACAAGCTTTTCCTTCCTATGGGTTTAAATTTATGCAGATTTTCTAATTTATTAAAAATACACCATACACATATACACACAACTATTCCCTTTCTTTTGAAAGAAAGTAACAAACTAGCAACTGAGAACTGGCATAGCCACGAAACAATGTTTTGTTGTTGGAAAACTATATAAGATAACAAGAGCTGAGATTTGCCTATTGGAAGGGTTCTTAGAAACAAGAATGTTGAGATCGTTCTTTCTATTTTGAGTGAGAAGCAGCAGTGTGTATCCTGCCGCTGTGTAGAGACTTGTTAGATGATGACATGGCTTGGCTGCTCAAATAAGGCAGTTTTTGAGGCAGGAGTTTGTCTGCTTATCATCTCCACACTGCGACAGCATTAGTCCTTTACCTAATCTCCACTTTCTAGTTGCTGGCTCTTGATGGCTTGAGTAACAACTCGAATGTGATTTCTGGGTTGCTGTGAGCATTTAATAGGTATTAAATTAAATGTGCAATTGGTCATCTGGAGATGAAAGTATCATTGAGCTTTTGGCAAAAAAAAAGCTGAAACATAAATTACATCCCAATGGGGAAACCATTAGCTTTAATAACTGGATATGACTTGTTGGCATTTATTATCCTTGTCAGTATGCTAATGCTCATTAGATTTTTAATGAGAGAATGGTAATAAAAACATGACATGGAGTTAAAAATGGATATTAATTAGGGTATTAAAATGTCCTTATTTATGTAGTTGTGAAGAAGAAAGCTGATAACTGAAGAAACTCTTTTATAATGAAAAATGTCCTCACTCCATTCCTTTTCCCTCCTACCTCTATTATTAAAATATATAAATAGAGGAACAGAAAAGGAAGTTACATATATAACCACAGAAGGTTGAGGCTTTAAGACACAGCCTTTGTGACACTTAGGTAATGTGTATATGATGCCAGACAAATACAAATTTTAGCTGTGGATAAACAGAACTGTATTATAGCACTATATAATTTTATAAATGAAAAAGCATACTGATTATAAGCACTCCTTTCTTAAGAGGCTATATAGTATAGGGTTAGAGTAGTAAATAGCAATAATTTGCCAGGATTTAAATCCTGGCTTCTTTGCTTACTGGTTATGTTGCTTAAACTCTCTTAACTTTCTGAACTGTCATTCTAATTTTACTGATAAGTGTGATTGGTCAAGCTTTGAGTATATACCATAGCGCAGATTTATCTGTTATTATTTCTAAGCAAATAAACCGGTAATGGTTGCATATTTAGAAACACAGCTTCAATCTCCACATCTCTGAACCACCTTTGGTAAATCTGTTCATTGTGGCATATTTTGCTCAAGTTTGCAGAACCTAGGTGCCCATACTGTGTGCATGTCTTTTCATTGTTCTTTTAAATAAGTTAAACTCAGTGGCCTTTATCAAGTGCCATGCCTCAGGGCTTGTGCCAGGTGGATAGGATACAAAGATGAATGAGAAATAGCCTCTCCTTTCAAGGAGACCATTACAACGATTAGCAAAATCCGTAGTTTGGAGTGTTCTTCAGATTTTACTGAAAACTAAGACTTGTTTGTTTAAATGAAAAATGTCTTTAACAGTCACTACTGCCTAGCAATAGATAGATATGTAATAATATATTCTTACATTTTCCTTCTCTTTTCACTGTAGCACATTTAAGAAGGCAAATGTCCAAATGAAACTCAGTTCAGTTCAATCGCTCAGTCGTGTCCGACTCTTTGCAACCTAGCAAGTTCTTATTCTTCCGAATAGAGTGATGAATGGGGAAATATTTTTAATAGTCTATTTTTTTTAGAGCAGAAAATTTTTCACAGCAAAATTGGACAGAAGATATTTGCCATATATCCCTTCCCCTGCACATTCATTACCTCCCCCATTATCAAAATACCCAACCAGATTGACACATTTGTTACAAGTGATGAACCTATATTGACAGCATTATCATCCCATGTCCATAGTTTACCTTAGGGTTCACCATTGGTGGTGTACATTCTGCAGGTTGGTAGGTAAATAATAACATATCTGTGTGTGTGTGTGTGTGTGTGCGCGTGTGCATGTGTGTGCACATGCTAAGTCGTGTCTGACTCTTTGCGACCCTATGGACTGTGGCCCACCAGGCTCCTCTGTTCGCGGGATTTTCCTGGCAAGAAGAGTGAAGTGGGTTGCCATTTCCTACTCTAGGGGATCTTCCCAACCCAGGGATCAAACCCGTGTCTCCTGCATATCCTGCATTGCAGATGAGTTTTTACCACCGAGCCACCAGGGAAGACCCATATTAATAGTATTGCACAGTACTGCCTTAAAAAATATTCTGTGCTCTGCCTATTCATCCATTCCTCCTCCCAGTTCCTGATCTTATTGCTGTCTCCATAGTTCTGCCTTTTCTAGAATGTCATATAGTTATAATTATACAGGATTATATAGTCACATTTTCAGACTGGCTTCCTTCACTTAGTATTATGTGTGAAAGTTTCTTCCATGTTTTTTTCATGGCTTGATACCTCTTTCTTTTATCTATGAAGAATGTTCCACTGTCTGATTCACCATTCACCATGTAGACATTCACCTATGAAGAATATCTTCTTTGCTTCCAAATTTGGGCAATTATGAACTAAGCTGCTGTAAATATCCCTGTGTAGGTTTTTGTGTGGACATGTTTTCAACTCCTTTGGGTAAATACCAAAGTGTGACTGCTGGATCGCATGATAAGAGTACATTTAGTTTTGTAAGAAACTGCCAAAGTGTCTTCCAATATGACTACAATATTTTGCATTCCCGTTGGCAATGAATGAAAATTTCTGTTACTCTACATCCTTGCCAGCATTTGGTGGTGTCGGTGTTCTGGATTTAGGCCATTTTGATAGGTGTGTAGTGGGATCTCGTTGTTTTTATTTGCATTTTCCTGATCACATATGAAGTGGAATATCTTTCCATATGCTCTTTTACCATCTGTATATCTTCTCTGGTGAGGATAAATGGGGAAATTTCGAATGCTCATACAGTTATGCCGTTGTTAACAGCTTTAGCCTAAGCTAAGTTTTAGCTCTGGTCTACACACAGATGGGGCTTCCCTGGTGGCTCAGATGGTGAAGAATCTGCTTGCAATGCAGGAGACCCAGGTTTGATCCATGGGTTGGAAAGATCCCCTGTAGAAGGGAATGACTGCCAGCTTTAGTACTCTTGCCTGGAGAATTTCGTGGACAGAGGAGCTTGGTGGGCTACAGTCTACAGAGTCACTAAGAGCTGGACATGACTGAGTGACAAACACACACACATACATAAACACACACACACACACACACACACACACACACACACAGATGGGTAACACACAGCTCCCAGCTGCTCACAGTATCAACTGCATAACCCCATATTCTGGAGTCAGACATACCTAGTATTAAATCAGGCTCTTCCATTTACAGCTGGGCATTGAACAAGTTGTCTAACTTGGTAGCCCTCAGTTTCTTTATCTGTAATATGGGATGATACCTCCCAAAGTGGGTATGAGAGTTTGATAAGATGATGTGAGAAAGGTGCTTGCCACAATCCCTGGCACACAGTAAATGCTGAGAAACTCCATTAAAAAATTTATTCTCTTTTTACATTTAGAAGATGTAATGAGCAAAGTTTCAATTATTAAAGGGTCTTTCTCAGAAATTATTTATTTTTAATTCTTTACTCTTAAGATCAATTTAAGCATCCTGGTGGCTCAGAGGGTAAAGGATCTGCCTGCAAGGCAGGAAACCTGGGTTCAATTCCTGGGTTGGGAAGATCTCCTGGAGAAGGAAATGGCAACCCACTTCGGTACTCTGCCTGGGAAATCCCATGGACGGAGAAGCCTGGTGCAGGCTACAGTCCATGGGATTGCAAAGAGTCGGACACAACTGAGAGACTTCACTTTCTTTTAAGATCAATTTAGAACTTTTAAGGAGATGGCATAATAGTATGAAACATAGAAATATTTATTAAAATGTAATATTGAATGATGTTTTCACTTAGGCTATGATTTACACTGCATGGTTTTTAAGTTGCATAGGAATCTTAACAAATAGTATTGAAATCTTGTAAGACCAAAGTGTGAAACATCTCTGGAAGTGTATGTTTTTGTTCAGTCACGAAGTCATGTCTGACTCTTTGTGACCCCATGGACTATAGCACGCTAGGCTTCCCTGTCCTTCAACATCTCCCAGAGTTTGCTCAAACTCATGCTCATTGAGTCAGTGATGGCATCCAACCATTCCATCCTCTTTCGCCCCCTTTCCCTTCTACTCTCAATATTTCCCAACATCAGGGTCTTTTCCAATGAGTCAGCTCTTCACATCAGGTGGCCAAAGTATTGGGGCTTTTCCTTTAGGATTGACTTGTTTGATCTCCTTGCTGTTGAGGGGACCCTCAAGAGTCTTCTCCAACACCACATTTCAAAAGCATCAATTCTTTGGTGTTTAGCCTTCTTTATGGTCCAACTCTCACATCCATACATGACTGCTGGAAAAACCATAGCTTTGACTAGATGGACCTTTGTTGGCAAAGTGAATTTTCTGCCTTTTAATACACTGTGTAGGTTTGTCATATCTTTTCTTCTAAAGAGCAAGAGACCTTTAATTCCATAGCTGCAGTCACCATCTTCAGTGATCTTGGAGCCCCAGAAAATAAAGTCTGTCACTGTTTCCATGTTTTCCCTGTCTATTTGCCATGAAGATGTATGGATGTGAGAGTTGGACTGTGAAGAAGGCTGAGCACAAAGAATTGATGCTTTTGAACTGTGGTGTTGGAGAAGACTCTTGAGAGTCCCTTGGACTGCAAGGAGATTCAACCAGTCCATTCTGAAGATCAACCCTGGGATTTCTTTGGAAGGAATGATGCTAAAGCTGAAGCTCCAGTACTTTGGCCACCTCATGCAAAGAGTTGACTCACTGGAAAAGACTGATGCTGGGAGGGATTGGGGGCAGGAGGAGAAGGGGACGACAGAGGATGAGATGGCTGGATGGCATGACTGACTCGATGGACGTGAGTCTGAGTGAACTCCGGGAGATGGTGATGGACAGGGAGGCCTGGCGTGCTGTGATTCATGGGGTCACAAAGAGTCGCACACAACTGAGCCACTGAACTGAACTGAACTAAACTGAATGGGACTGGATGCCATGATCTTAGTTTTTTGAATTTTTAGCTTTAAGCCAGCTTTTTTCACTCTGCTGTTTCACTTTCATCAAGAGGCTCTTTAATTCCTCTTCACTTTCTGCCATTAGAGTGGAATAATCTGCATATCTGAGGTTATAGATATTTCTCCTGGAAATCTTGATTCCAGTTTGTGATTCATCCAGGCCAGCATTTTGCATGATGTACTCAGCATAGACGTTAGATAAGCAGGGTGACAATATACAGCCTTGACGTACTCCTTTTCCTATTTGGAACCAGTCTGTTGTTCCATGTCCAGTTCTAACTGTTGCTTCCTGATCTGCATACAGATTTCTCAAGCGGCAGGCCAGGTGGTCCAGTATTCCCATCTTGAAGAATTTTCCACAGTTTGTTGTGATCCACACAGTCAAAGGCTTTAGTGTTGTCAATGAAGCATATGCTTTTTTGGAAATCTCTTGATTTTTCTATGATCCAACCCAGACATTAGCAATCTGATCTCTTGTTACTCTGCCTTTTCTTTTTTTTATTTTTATTTTTATTTATTTATTATTTTTATTTTTTTTTAATTTTTATTTTTACTTTATTTTACTTTACAATACTGTATTGGTTTTGCCATACATTGACATGAATCCACCATGGGTGTTTTCTAAATCCAGCTTGTACATCTGGAAGGTCTCGATTTATATACTGTTGCAATCTAGCTTGAAGGATTTTGAACATTACATTTCTAGCATGTGAAATGATCATGATTGTACTGTAGTTTGATCGTTCTTTGGAAGCATAAGATGCTGGGTCAAAGGATAAGGACATTTCAGTGAATCCTAATATAATTGTTTTTATTGAAGGGAAAGAAGGATCACATAAAATATACAGATGTTATTTCTAAATGTATTAAGAACTGCTGAAAGTTTTGAATGTGTTGTATTGATAGAATTGGAAATTGGTTCTTTCAACATCATCTACAGAGCCCCTCCCTGGATTCTAACCATATTAGCTATTTACCATGGCTTTTCTTCACTGGTTCCCATCCCACATAATCTGTGAAAGTTCCCAACCAATCTTTTCAAATACCTTCTGGAAGGCTTAGCTGATACATTCCTCTTATACTCCTCACAGAATTTTGGAAGAATTTTCCTTCTAACTTGTACAAGCCCCTATTGTAGCAATGATAATAATCGTTACTAAAGTACTGCAGACTTACTGCAGTACAATGGTAAGATGAGAAATGAATTGCTCTACTTCTAATTAAAGTAGAAACGAGTTGAAACAAAACTTGGCCAGGGCAATATCAGAACATCTGTGGGGAATACTAAATGTCAGTTAAGTAGCAGGAAACAAATAGAACGTCCAAAGGTTAAAATGTTACAAAAGTAGTAGTAATCTACTCTTTCAAATTGTATCCATGCTGAGGATATATTATGTAACAGATGAGATTCTGCTCATTAAGCCAAAAACTGTATTTCTGTGTTTGATGTTATAACCCTGCTGCTAAGTTGCTTTAGTCGTGTCCAACTCTGCAACCCCATAGACAGCCCTCCAGGCTCTGCTGTCCTAGTGTCCAGCAAAGGCTTATACAAAAAATTTGCTCAGCCAGTAATTGTTGCAGGAATAAGTTAACAGATGAAATATATCAAAGCATGGGCTTTAAAATATAATGGTTAATCTTTGTAAAAATTAGAAAATCTTCATAGGCATAAAAGCATTTATTATATTTGTAGAAATAAGTCAGTGAAGATGAAAGTTCTTGTTACAGGAAGGTATTAAAGAACAGAAGTCCAAGATTAAATTCTTAGTTTTATTCCAATGCACATTAATGAATATGAGCAGATTCATATTAAAGACTGCACATTTTATTAGATGATTAAAAAGTTGATAAACAGGTCTTTAATCTCTTGTAGTTCATGGATATGCTAAGTAAATAACATTTGGGGGAAAACCAGGCAACTTTTCAGGTTTTAGCTATAGCAGATGAAATAGACTTAGAGGGAAAGTCAGAGATAGAGACTCAGTGAAATGAGAGTGGAAAGAACTTGGCTTCATTTCATCTTTCTTTTGATTTAACTTTGGGATCTTGGGCAAACAGCTTAAAACCTAAACTCTGTCAGCTGCCTACATACTCACCTTAATCCACATATTACAAAGACAAATGTAACATAATTTTATAGTTAAATTTATCATAATAAGAGGATTTCTTTATTAAATTAGGTGTATGCAAAAGAAGCGAAATTCAAATTTGGCTAAGAAAGAGCCTAAAAAGGTGGCAAAATTTCAGCTGTTCATTATACCAAATTAGTAATAGTCTCCTGGACCAGAAGGTTTCAGCCATATGCAAATTCAACAGCAGGCTTAGTGAGAGAAGATAAATAGCAAGGAGTGGAGGGGAAGGGGTTTGCCATAACCCAGCTCTGGGCTAACCCTTCCAAGAATTGCCATCAACTGAAATCACAAGATTAAGGTTGGCAAATTGTAGAGGAGGCTTAGGTTTGAACCAGGCTATATAGTCAATATCAAAAGGATGAGGCTAGAGGACTCTTGACCTGGGGCAGAAATCAATACCATGATTCTGGGGATTTCCAGCCACTTGTCAAAAATGTAGAAATCATGGACCGTGCCCTAGAGTAAGGGAGCTGACAAAATCCAGGTAGAGGATCAGGGACTCAGCCAGATATGAGTTGAGTAGATGTACCTGTCCCACTGGAGTTGGGCTTGGTTACATGACTCACTTTGGCTAATGAATTCTCAGCAGACATGACATAAGTAGAGGCTTTTAAAGTTCTAGCCCCATTTTGTGCCCTTTGTTGTTGTTCAGTCCCTGAGTCATGTCTGACTCTTTGCAACCCCATGGACTGCAGCACAGTAGGCCTCCCTGTCCCTCATTATCTCCTGGAGTCCCCCCCCCGCCCACCCCAAGTTCACGTCCATTGACTCAGTGATGTCATCCAACTGTCTCATCCTCTGTCACCCCCTTCTCCTCGTGCCCTCAATTTTTCCCAGCATCAGGGTCTTTTCCAATGATTTGGCTCTTTGCATCAGGTGGCCAAAGTATTGGAGTTTCAGTTACAGCATCAGTCCTTCCAGTGAATAATCAGGGCTGATTTCCTTTAGGACTGACTGATCTGATCTCCTTGCTGTCCAAGGAACCCTCCAGAGACTTCTTTAGCACCACAGTTTGAAAGCATCAGTTCTTTGGCACTCACCCTTCTTTACTTTATTCTCTACTGATCTCCTGTAAGGTTCCCAGATAGTGCTAGATCCGTCAGCCTGGACCTTGCGTTGAACATAGGTAGTGTAGATCTGAGTTCAACTCACAGCTCGGGGCTAAGACTAACTGACCCCACTGCCTGACCAGAGCTGCTCAGCCCGCTGAGCCTTGCCCAAGTCAGCAGAACCACAGCAGACCCTTAGACTCATAGGTTGGGAATCCATCTCTGTGGTTGTAAGCCTCTGAGTATTGGATAGCCTTTTTGGCAGCATATTATGGCAATTTGCAAAGTGTGTGTGTGTGTTTAATTTCCTTTTAAAATCTTTAGCATTATCCTCACACATTAATGCTTATTAATATGTATTTTTTCAGAAATAATTTTTTATTGTCAACTCTTCAGCCTGTGGCTTTATCTTAAAGGTGCTCAGTTGTAGTTCACCTGGTGGAAACACCAGGGAAAATGGTTTTAATTTAACCCCCCTGTAGTTAGTCCTCTTGCTGTTTCTAAAAGATTTCATCAAAACACAAATGCACTTGTTCACTCCATAAATCCCAAATGTGATCAGTTCATGTATATGCCTTTTGGAGAAAAGGACAATTCAGCCCACATATTTTGGTAAAAGCACATGAGAAATTTATTTCTGAGAACATCTGCCGAACAATCTTTTCTCCAAATAATTTATACCCAGAAGATATTTTTATACTAGTATAAGAAGCAATTTTGTTCTGTAGAAAAGGGTAGTAATCAACACTGTTCAGTATAAGGCCTGCCCAATACATGGATCCTTGGGACGTATTTGAACTTAAAAACACTGTCTGATATACTGATGTGTTTGCTTTCTCGTTTGTTTTAGAAGACTGATTCTGAATCGAAAAACTTTGTAAAACATGAATTTCTGTGTGATGGTGAGGAGAGGTCAATTTTAAAGTCTGTTGGCAATTTTCTTTCTGTAAATTAAATGTCTACTCACAGTGGGATTTTAAAAATCTTTTGCTTTATAATCAGTGACCTTTTTCCCCTAATTCCTAGAGTAAGGCCCATCATCATTCATGTAATCCTTACCGTACCTGAAGTTTGTGTTTTTTTCTAAAGAAAAGAAATTTTTAAAATTGTCTTCATTTTAGCTAACATTTTAAAGCTACTTTCTTTTGATAAGAAAATATAATCAAAAGGCAAAATATTGAATACTCCATAGAAATAATTAGCAAAAAATTTTGAGAGCCTACTATATGTTATATATTCTTCTAAGAGTTTTACTTGTATTAGCTTAATTATCCTTCACTGTACTAGATAGATACTATAATTATTCTGTCTTATAGATAAGAAAAATAGGTAGAGTTTAATTAACTTTCTAGTGTCACACAGGAAGTAGGTAATAAAAGCAAGATTCCAACCTAGGCAATCAAGTTTTAGAGTCTGGATTCTTAACCATTTATATTGGTCAATTACTAATGTTATAACTCTGAAGATGGAGCTAATTAGGATGCTTATTGGTCATAATTTCCCTTTCAGATTACTGGAGCTACTAAAATCCATCTTCCTCTTACTGGCAAAGATAGTTTTATTGGCATAGTAAAAGGGCAGAATATTGGCAGATAATAAAATATATTCAGAGGTTGGTAACCCAAACCTTAAGACACCCAGGACTTTGAACCTTACTATTTTTTCAGCAACCCTTTGGAGAGAATAATCAGAAAAATGGCAGAGCCTCAATTTTGAATGAAGTACTTTAAAATTAAAATAAAAATTTTACATTCCTGTATTTTAATGATTTTATACTACTACCAAAACTTATAATTTAATAAAGGAACTGACTGATCAAGTTACAGTTGAAGGAATTGGGTGATCAAGTAATAATGTCAAAACTAGAAAAAAGTTCTATTGATGGTGACTGTATGTTCTTTGTAGGGCTTCCCAGGTAGCGTTAAGTGGTAGAGGACCAGCCTGCCAACGCAGGAGACATACGAGACAAGGGTTTGATCCCAGGGTTGGGAAGATCCCCTCGAGGAGGACATGGCAACCCACTCCAGTATTTTTGCCTGGAGAATCCCATGGACAGAGGAGCCTGGCAGGTTATAGTCCATGGGGTGGCAAAGAGTTGGACACAAAGAGTAGGAACAGCTGAAGTGACTTAGCATGCGCACTTATGTTCTTTGTAATTTTGTAACAGAAATAAACATTGTTGTATACTTGGTTGATCAAACATTGTTCTGGCCTCATGCTGTCAGCTGATAAGGGGATATTCAACATAACCCCCTCCATATTCTTTCTGGAGAAGCTTTGGAAATAGATTCATCTTATCAAATGTTGTGGTTAATGCCATTTTGGAAGCAAGTACCTCAAAGCATGAAGTCCTTTATTGGAAAGGTAAGTCTTGGCACATTATTGAAACATAGTCCATGTTATATGAAGACTTAAAACTCAACACAAAATAATGATGGAACTTCTTAGTTCCCTCTTCAGAGCTCCAAAAGTTCTGCAAAGCAAAATAATGGGATCAGAGAAGTCTATTTACAATCAAGACTTGATCTGAAATAAAATTGGGCATTTTGAACATGGCAGAATTCCATCAGGGGTTAAGCACAAGTACAATTATCCTTTCTCAGAATATAA
Source organism: Budorcas taxicolor (assembly GCF_023091745.1). Lineage (NCBI taxonomy): Eukaryota > Metazoa > Chordata > Mammalia > Artiodactyla > Bovidae > Budorcas > Budorcas taxicolor. The sequence continues at coordinate 53,611,202 of NC_068930.1, forward strand.
GATGCCTTAATTTACAGGAAAGGGAATGATAAAATTAGAAGCTTAAGACTAATCAAGAGTCTTAAAAAAAGAAAGGTCAGCAAGTCAATAGAGTGTTGAATAATAATATATATCTCATTATGGGTGGCTATCCCAGTTTGCTTGGGTTAGACGTGAGGGCTTTCTGGGGATATGAGTTTTCAGTGTATGTTATAATGCATAATTTGCATGAAAATCTCTGAAAAGCTCCATGTATTGTATCCCCCTCCACCCTGCACCTTTTTCATTTTCTGTTGACTGTATAAAAGAAAGGGAAGGAGTACTTCTATGGGTACTTATTTATTTTTTTTTTGTGGGCTTTTTTTTTTTTTTTTTTTGGTGCAGGGCCCAGCCATAAGGATAACTAAGTCCTTACATTCGTAACCTAGATTAGTTGAAAATTTGAGATAATTGTGAAATAAACCAAATGAAGACGCACAATCCATAAAACTTAGCACTAAGTATAAAACTGCACAAAGCTGACTGCTGATGTTTTAAAATAATGTCTTTCCCCTTGGTAGTTTTCTATTGATGCCTGTTGAATAGCATGGTAGATTATGACCATTTTATGTCTTGTCAGTCTCAGTGAATTCATTTAACTGAGTTTTAGTTTTCCAGATCAGGTTTAAGTTCAGTCATTTTTTTTTTTAAATTTCAGCTGTCTCATTTGTTTTAGTGAATTCTTGTTCTGCACAAGATATTCTGGCAGGCTTTTTGCTAGCTTATTTTTAGAGCTTCACCACTTAGCATGGTGAATGTTAAGATCAAGGAAATAGATGTATTAGATAAAATAGATGTAATAGATAAGATTATTTATAAAATGTTGAGTTTGGAAGAAATACATGCTTACAAACACAATAGCAGCTTCATGGATGGTCTTTGGGGTGGATCCTGTGAGAAGCTTTTAGCAGGGCATGATGGTGTGGGATGGCTATGATGGGCTAAAACAAAATCCACTGCTCTGTGAGAGCTGGTTTTATCTGCTTGCTTATTCTCAGGACACTCATTGTGCTGTGAGTACTGTGGTGTTACTGTTCCATGGCTTATTTTTCATGTGCAGATTGTATCTTAGAATATAAGTCAAAATGTAGGGAATGCTCATCCTCAGTTGGCTAAAATACTTATCTCTTGGCTTTAAAATATTTATCTCTTATCTCTATAGGGCCGAGTTGCTTCAGTCTTGTTCGACTCTTTGTGACCCCATGGATTGTAGCCCGCCAGGCTCCTCTGTCCATGGGATTCTCCAGGCAGGAATACTGGAGTGGGTTGCCATGCCCTCCTCCAGGGGTTCTTCCCAACCCAGGGATTGAATCTGCATCTCTTAAGTCTTCTGCATTGTCTGGCAGGTTCTTTATTTCTAGTGCCACCTGGGAAGCCCTTTGGCTTTATAAGGTAAAGTTAAATTTAATTGACCCCCAGAAAGGGAGTTAAAGGACTTCCCTGGTGGCTTGGCTGGTAAAGAACGCACCTGCCAATTTCAGGAGGTGTTAAGAGATGCAGATTCAATCCCTGGGTCAGGAATATCTTTTAGAGAAGGGAATGGCAACCCATTCCAGTATTCTTGCCTGCAGAATCCCATGGACAGAGGAGCCCGGCAGGCTACAGTTCATGGGATCACAGAGAGTCAGACATGACTGAGTGACTAACACTTTAGAAAGGGGGTTATGGTTTTCGCTCCCACAAGTATTCTCTTGTAATAAACCGTTATAACCCAACTGGAACATGTTATTTTCCTCCTTCCCTCCTCTCATGAATAAAGTTTACAATGTTTTGGGGAAAGTACTGTGGAACTTCTTAAAGATTCCAATGGCTTTTACAAGGAAACGAAATGGTTCTTCTCTTACTACATGTTAAGTATTGTCCCCTGGGGGAATTCAGATATATCCAAATATATTTGGTATATTGATATATTGCAAATATATCATTGCAGCTCTGCTAAAACTCTATCTTTCAAAAGCAAAGATTAGATGGTAATTGCAGTGGCAAAGATGATGAGAATAATAACCATAATTTATTGAGTACCTACTAAATATCATCCATTGTTAGAAGTATACTTCTTATACATTATCTTATTTAATTGTGAAAGCAAACTAAGAGGTAACTGCTACTGTTATTTCTACTTCATAAATGATGACATGAGGCTTCCCAAGATGAAGTGAGTCTCTCAAGATTGCACATCCGATGTGGGCCCGCTTCAGGGTCCAGGTAGAAAGAGAGGAGCCTCTGCAACCACTTCCTAGACACAGGGATGTTCATGTGGAAGGGGCAGCTTCCACTTGGAATGTGGAAGCAGAGTCCTGGGGAGCAGAGTCCTCAGACTGCATATCGGCCCAGAAGATAAAAACAATGTTCATTGAAGAGTAAGCGTTGATCATAGAACGAGTCCTCCAGAAGACATAAGGGAAAGTTCTGAGAGAAAGGAGGTAAGTGGGAAGTTGAGTCAAGGGACTGGAAAGAAAGCAGTGTTTCGTGGATGTTGTTATCTACCAGAGGAGACCTCCTGTGCAATGAGTAAGGGTATCGGGAGTCTGAAGCAAGACGTGTTGAGCTGGCCTTGAGTTTTCCAAGAGAAGTGTGTAGTGGAAGTGAATAGGGAGAACTTATAACTTCCCAAGGTTAGCTTTAGCCTGATGTGGGCTTCTGGATCTTAAATTCTAGAGCAGTGGTCAGAGGCCTGATCTTTAGTGCTGTCGCTGGCTGAGGAAGGCCCTATTAGAATCTGGGCCTCTAGAAGCAGGGCACTTTGGCTCAAGGGTGCAAATCCTCACTATAGGTTGTGTTTCTGGGTAATGGTGTGTTCTCATGGGATTGCATGATCCTAGTTTTGTGTTTGGAGTTTGTACTTTCATAGGGATAGAGTTATCCTCTATGTAGGATAAATAAATTTGAAAGAAGGGAAAGTAAAATCACCATTTGAACAAGGGAAGGCAAGTTGGGAAAGAAAGGGGAAAAAGATTTGATTTGCAATCTAATGTCAGCAAGTTTACATGCATAATTCATTTTAATCTTCAGACATTTTGCTGGTTTGATGATATTATTTCTGTTTTATAGTGAAGAATAAAACTTGGGGCTTGGAGAGATTAAAAAAAAAAGACTCACGGTCACATAAATAGTAGGTAGATCTGGGATTAAAATTCAGCTCATCTAACTTCAAATATTTTTCTTTTTACTTTGCAGCATATGGCAAGGCATTTTTAGTAGTAGGCAGTCTATTGCCTGAGTCTGCTAATATGGAATATAAACATGTGTTCATTTCTGAAGCTTGTCTACTGGTCTAGACCTTCTGCCAATATGTATAGACAACGTCTGTGACCTATAAAGGTTTTTCATTTCCCTGAAGTTTGTTTTAGTGCTTTATGAAATCAGGGATTGTACATTTACAGCCAGCATTCATTCAAGGTTTTCTTCTATCAGTAGGAGATCAATGATGGAAGGGAGCTTAAATAGTGGGATTGAAATGGAAGTTCAGTTTCTTTGGGGGAAGATCTTGACTTTCCTTTACTCAGAAATAAGCTGGGAAACATCTGGTGTCATCTGATCTGCTCTGAGGGCTTCCCTGGTAGTTTAGCGGGTAAAGAACCTACCTGCAATGCAGGAGATTTTGGTTCGATTCCTGGGTCAGGAAGACCCACTGGAAAAGGGATAGCCTACCCACTCTAGTATTCTTGGGTTTAATCGCTCCCTAGTGGCTCAGCTGATAAAGAATTTGCCGGCAATGTAAGATACCTGGGTTTGACCCCTGGGTTGGGACGATCCCCTGGAGAAGGAAAGACTACCCACTCCAGTATTCTGGCCTGAGAATTTCATGGACTGTATAGTCCATTGGGTTGCAAAGAGTCGAACACGACTGAGCAACTTTCACTTCACTATCTGTTCTGACTTAAAGAACATTCCTCCTTCCTACCCACCCAAGTCATCCGCATAGCCTGAGGTAAGGGCACCCTTTAAATTAGAATCTGTAAACAAGGAGGATGAAGAAAGGGCAGTACTGGGTGTTATATCAATGCACAGTGAGGACTTTCTAGGTCTACAATCATTGCTGCATGGCTGCAGTAATTGTTTCAAAGACCTAGCACAGCACTTTCTATACCACATTATTAATCTGTTTTCATCCCAAGTCGAAAACAGGAGCACTGTTTTCACTGCTATGCAGTCCCATTATTTTTACAGGTATGTAGTAAGTCTCCGTTGAAATCAACAATCAGCCAAGAAAGTCAGAAAGTCCCAGTGGAAGGCTCTCTCATTTGCAGGCACTCTATTGGCTTCCCTGGTAGCTCAGAAGATAAAGAATCCACCTGCAATGCAGAAGACCTGGGTCCAATCCCTGGGTTGGGAAGATCCCCTGGAGGAGGACACGGCAACCCACTCTAGTATTCTTGCCTGGAGAATCCCCAGGGACAGAGGAGCCTTGGTGGGCTGCAGTCCATGTGGTTGCAGAGTTGGACATGATTGATAGACTAAGAAAAAGCACATATTCTGGTGGCTCAGATAGTAAAGAATCTGCCTGCAGTGCAGGAGACCTGGGTTTGATCCCTGGGTCAGGAAAATTCCCTGGAGAAGGGAATAGCAATCCATTCCATATTCTTGCCTGGAGGATCCCATGGAGAGAGGAGCCTGGCGGCCTACAGTCCATGGGTCACAAACAGTTGGACACAACTGAGTGATTGACACATCCTTCCTTACTTACTCTGATGAGAGGTGATTACATTTCTAGGTAGAGATGATAAAGCTTGGGCAGGGAGAGCTGTTGGCAAAGAATGTTGTAAAGTTCCTTTCTCAACTTAGGATGCTCATTTCAGTCTAACTGCTTGACCCACCTCTATAAATCTGCACAAAACCCTTATATAACTGTTCAGTTCTGTTTACTACATGACTAGAGAATGCTTAATAATCTATAAAATCATTCATGTTTTGAGAATTCTTTGACATTTATGAAGTACCCTATAAACAGTGGATATATTGCTTAAAATAAGTGCAATATCTTTAGAGAGAAGTATGTCTTCAAAACCCAAACATAACTAACCTAAATCATAATGAACACATTGGAAACAACTGGGACACTGGGAATCCATTTATTCCCATTTTAATGTCTGGCAGTATTTTTAAAAATTTTCATTTCAATAGTAGCAGTTTGCCTTGAAATGTTATTAAAAAACCTTCACACTAAATAATCACATATGCCTGTTACATTCTAATGAAAATAAACATCAGTATTTCTTTTGAGACTTTCATCCCCAAGGAAAAGTCCTTAGAATTAAATGCAATCATTCAGTTACATAAGATAACTGGCGTTCTGTATCGTGATAGACAGTGAACTGGAGAGGAAGAAGAATATGGAGGAAATGGGAAATAAGAAATGAATGACATAGTCTTCAGTATGATTTTTATTTTTTATCTCTGTCTTTGCCTGAAATAGCCTCCTTCACTCTGGTCCTGAGCTGAACTATAGCAGAGTCTCCACCTGGCTTTTAATCTTTTATCTTGAAAGTTATTGACTTGCCTGTGTATCAGTTCCTGTGTCAAAGAATGGGCATAATAGTAGACCTATCTCACAGGGCTGTTGGGAGTTTTCAATTAAAAAATACAAAGTGCTTAGAAGAGTGCTTGGCATATAATAGGCATTTAATAAATGTTAGCAATTATATTTATTGTCATTGCTGTTAATGTATTCTGGGCTGGAGTTAGAATAGTTGGGCCAGAGCAATTCATCTGCTACAGTTTTTTTTTTTTTTTTGAAAATGTCTCAGAGTTATCACTCATCTTCTGCTGAATGAAAATCCTACCAAGTCCTGCTAATTACATTTAAACTGCCTGCCATTTCCACTTCAAAGTTTTCACATGCTTGCTTCAAACCTTCACATTGCTTGTGTTATGGTGTCATTCTCTTAATTGGACCTGAAAGTCCTTATTTCTCTAGTTCATCTCCCATGTTGACCACAAATATATCTTTTTGGATTGCAAAACTGACATCTGCTTGAAATTCACTCCAGCACATAGTAAGTGTTCAACAAAAATATTTATTCTATTTTTCTTCTAGTGATGCTACGGGCAGCTTATGAATGAGAAAGCTCTCCAGAATTGGTGACAGGTAGCTGCTGAATTTAATGTTTCAGTGATTCCATAGCAGCAGTTTTCAGAGTGTGTTGAATAGTGAACTAAACAATTAAGTTGCTTTCTAGTTATGGGAATTCAATAATTATATGGCATAGACAGAGGCTGATTCTAAGAGAATCAGTCATTTTGAAAGAGTCATAACATTTAGATATATTTGTAAGATCCCACTTAGATGGCCCCCTATTTTGAAAAATCCGTATTACTCCTTCAACTGTAATATAAATTTTTCAAAAATAAACCCTAATACTTATAGAATCTTCTAATGTTTATTGTTTTGTACTTGATGCTTTAGGAAACCCTTTATGATACTTTAAAAGTGTTTTTTTCCTTTTTCTTTAGAATGTGCTAAAGAGAAAATAAACAAGGAACATTACTTAATATTGGTATTTTGATTATTTTGATGTTGTAAAGAAATTATAACTAAGGCACATGATACTTTCAAAGTTTAGATTTTACATTATTTATTTGCCATGTGAAATATAATTTGAGAAAATGGAAACAAAAAAAAAATACTGTGTTGGCTACACATTGAATTGGTGTGATAATCCAAGTCCTGCTTTGTGTTGTTTCTTTGGTATGCATACTTTTTTATGAGAAGAGATTTTTGCTATATTGTTCAGCCTGGAATTACAGTCAGACCCATCCCCCCATAGGGCAGAGTGAGACCTACCCTGAGAATAAGGTGCTCGTGGGCTGCAGTTCACTTAGAAGAGAGGTGTGTCCCTCAGACCAGAAAGTAGAAAGGAACAGGAGGGCACTGCTTGGGTGTTAGAATCTTCCTTGGACTTTGAAGGCATCATAGTGATTGAGAGACTGCTGGATCCTAGCAATATCCTCTGCATGAGGCAGCCTGGGATCAGGGAGGAATGAAACACAGACTGGAGTTGGTGGCTCTGAGTCAGCCCTTTAAGACTAAGAGCTGGATATCGTCTTTTCTCTGGGTCAGAAATTGGAATGGGCCAGGTTTTAAGAACATGCTAGCTAACGCAGAGTTCAACGACGACGACAGTAACTTACATTTCCCTAAAGTGACCTGTTTATGTAACTGACTTTGCTTATTTCCTCCCATTCTTCCTTAGTGTCTGTTAGGGGCTGAGTTGTGTTCCCCCCTCCAAATTTCTGTATTAAAACTCTAAGCCCCAGTACCTCAGAGTGTGACCAGATTTGGAGATGAGGCCTTTAAAAATGTGATAGAATTAAAAAGAGGCCATTGGAGTGAGACCTAATTACTTAGTCTGACTGGTATCCTTATAAGGAGAGGAAATTCAGGCGCACAGAGAGGCGCCAGGCACTCAGGACCGTGTGTGCAGAGGAGAGGTGGCGGCAGGGCCCCCACAGATGGGGGCGGCCATCTGTGAGCGGGGGAGAGGGACCTGCGGAGCATCCCTGCTGACCTTGCATTTCTGACCTCCAGAACTGCGAGAAATAGATTTTTTTGTATAAGCTTCCCAGTCTGCGGTACTTTGTTATGGCATTCCTAGCAACTAATATAGCATCTAACAAAGCATCTCTCTGAAGCTTCAGCTAGGTTCATCAGAGCTCAAGGGAATCCACAGGAGTGATTTTCCACCCCTCTTAGGAAAGGTTTCAGTGTAGCCCTGGGACAGCCCAGGGCACAGTACTCAGTGGGAAGGAATACTCAGGAGCATGTAAAATGTGTGACCTGTGTCTTGTTGCTTTTGCTCACTAGGCATGGGGATTCTCTTTTATTATTTAATAAAGCAGGCAGTTCTCCTCTAATTACCAATTACAGACTGAACTGCGAAATAAAGGAAAGGGGGAGGATTCAACCGAATTGTGTGGGCCAAATCATTCCCCCCTTGTGTACTTTAAATAACAGTTGTGTAAAATCTATGTGTGATTTATTTTTCAATGCAAAACTGCTTTAATTCTGGGAAAAATGGTTTCTTACCAACTGTTATCATCTGAGAAGTCAGCTTTTCCTTTAGCAGATATTTTTAGAAACAAGGAGCTGAAACAAAACAAACTGTTCTGGAAAGAGTAGACACACAGATAGATGGTCATATGACCTAGACATCTATACTGCCCCTGGCTGAAACTATAAGGTAAATTAATGCTATTAAAATATTATAGCCTCATAATTGGAGAATAATTTCAAACAAAAGGAAATATGTTTTTAGTTTGTACCCAGAAAAGAATTATGTGAGATAAGTCTGCACCACTTACAGTTATTAGAGGATAGCTTTATTTTATTGTATTCTATAATATTCTGATGAGTTCTCTGTATTTTAATATAATTGTTTTTGACCCTCTGAATTTTTAGATCTCTGAATTATTAAGCAATAAAATTTTAAAGCATTTCTGTTTTCATACAAACCTTGATTTTAAATTTACCAATAGTTTAATTTTTTTTTTGCTTGTGCCTATCAGAGGAAAGAAATAAATGATACAGAAAAAAAAAATCACATATTCTTTGTGATATATTACTTTGACCACCACTTCAAATCAGGAAAAGACCTCCAAGTTTCAGAGGGAAATAGTTTTTCATACTTTAAGGAAAAAGTCTGCTATTGGCTTAGGCTAGTTAAACATCAGTGGTTAATGTTGGCATTTCTATCCTAACCGCTTTCCCCATTGTATGAGTTTTCAATTGCTCCTGTAACAAATTACCGCAAACTTAGTGGCTTAAAACACCACCAATATATTCTTTTACAGTTCTGGAGGTCAGCAGTCTGAGATTGGTATTGCTGAGTTAAAATAAAGTTGTCTGCCTGTCTGTATTCTTTCTAGATGTTCTAGGAGAGAATTCATTTCTTTGGCCTTCCCATCTTCCAGAGGCTGCCTGTATTCCCCGGCTTGTGGGTCCTTTGTGCATCTTTATAGCCAGGCATGTAGTGTCCTCAAATCTCTCTCTCTTTCCCTCCCTCTCTCTCCTTACCCCTGCTTCTGTCATCACGTTTCATTCTCTGGCTCTTGCCTTTCTCTTATAAGGATCCTTGTTATTACATTTGACCGAATGGATAATGCAAGATAATCTCTTATCTCAGAATTCTTTACTTAATAATATATGCAAAGTTTCTTTTGCTGTTTAAGGTAACATATTTACAGGTTTGGGGTATTAGGATGTGGATATTTTGGGGGGACCATTATTTTGCATACAACACTCACACAACTGGAAGTCCTTCTGATTGTGGAATAACTCTATCAGAGCCCGTATAGAGAGGGTTAACTCTCTGTGAAATTTTAAAGGTCAGCATTATAGAATCCATGGTAAGTTGCTTCAGTTGTGTCTGACTCTCTGTGATGCTATGGGCTCTTTAGACTCCTCTGTCCATGGGATTCATCAGGCAAGAATATCAGAGTGGTTGCCATGTTCTCCTCCAGGGGAACTTTCCAACTGAGGTATCAAGCTTATGTCTTTTATGTCTCCTGCATTGGCAGGTGGGTTCTTTACCACTAGTACCACCTGGAAAGCCCCAGCATTATAGAATACTTGTATGTAAAATCTGACTCCTATGCTGAGTCTCTCAGTTGTGTCCAACTCTTGAGACCCCACAGACAGCTCACCAGGCTCCTCTGTCCAGGATTCTCCAGGCAAAAATACTCGAGTGGGTTGCCATGCTCTCCTCCAGGGGATCTTCCTAATTCAGGGATCTAACTCAGGTGTCCGCATCGCAGGCGGATTCTTTACCATCTGAGTCACCAGGGAAGCCCGACTACAATTGCACACAAATACAGTTATAGAATATTTGTATGCAATTGTAGTCAGATTTAACATGTGTCTCTAATTTAGTGGATAATTGCTGTTGTGAAAACTGGGCCTGTTAAGTGAGAGTTGTTAGAAGAAATACAGGCCCATAACCCATTATCTGGAACTCTTAAAACTAGTTGTGTCTCAGATTTTTGAAAGATATTGTGGTTTATAACTGTATATTATATAATGTTCCCAGTGGTATCTGTAACTGGATTAATTACTATTTCTGCAGTGAACCATGAATATTCATACTGAGAAAAGACCATAAATAGCCTTACATCAGTTCATATCATATTTTTACCACTTCTTGAGTTACAAAAAATGATCAGTTTCTAGAGCCCTTTTGATTTTGGAGTTGTGCACAGTATCACTATATAGAGAAGAGAAAGAAAACACACACATGTACACATTTGCACACAGATGTATACACATATACACAAAAGACTGGATATTATTTGCTATCTAGTTAAGATTGGGTTGAATATTATGTGTGGAAATGAATAGAAAAAAGGCAAAGTCAAATATAAACAAAAGTTTAGTAGGTATTCTATCATAGATTAAATTTCTTTTCCTCCTTGAGCAAAAGGAACTATTCTTGTATAGGCAAAACAAAGTGATTAAACTATTTGAACTTTTCTTTGGAGCAGATCTCTTAGTTATGCCAACATATATCTGGTAGAGACTCTATCCTGGGGAGAGGAGACTTTGTTCTATACTATGGAAACCAGCTTCTCCTTGTCCTATAGATCTCTTACAGGAGTGGGGAAGGGTGATCCATCAATATGGTTTAAGGAGTCTCTGAACAAATCCCCATAGGAGGGAACAAAATAGGGTCTCTGATGATGTTACCAGAGCAAAGAGCCTAGTCCTAACTAGGCTAGTAGGCTAGTCCTGACTAAGCCAAAAATTAAGATGAGGAAGAGTAGGTGACCTTAAATCTGTGAGGTGGTAGGTGCTAAAAATTTACTAACTCAGACCTCTACATGTTGCCTTGAACCTAGGAAGTGGCTGAGTGTATGAGCTGAAAGAATCGGTCTCTTGGGATAAAGGTATTATAAGATATGGAATACCTTCAACTGAGTTTAATATATATAGAAAAATTTCCTTCAGGATCAGTAAGGAAAGTGAAGCCACACAGCAGTGGCTCACCTGAGACTGTCCCCAAGTCTCAAAACAATAAAGTAAAACTTCCCCTTTATTCTCTGTATATGTCTGCCTTCTCACTAGCATTACTGGTCATCTTGAAAGAGTGAAACAGAGCTCTGAGGGTGGCACACTGGCAATTAAATGCTCTTCCCTAGAGATGACACGTCACTCCTCCCACCCACTGACCCAAACTAGTCACGTGGTGCCTCCGAACAACAACAGGGGCAGGAAATGTCATCATACCGTATACTCAGAAGGCAGCAGGAACAGAATGATTTGGCAAACTATTGCTGTCATTCAGTCACTAAGTCATGCCTGACTCTTTCTGACACTGTGGACTGCACCACGTCAGCCTCCTGTCCTTCATTATCTCCTGGCGCTTGTTCAAACTCATGTCCATTGAGTCAGTGATGCCATCCAATCATCTCATCCTCTTCTCCTCCTACCCTCAATCTTTCCCATCAGGGTCTTTTCCAATGAGTTGGCTCTTCACATCAGATGGCCGAAGTATTGGAGCTTCAGCTTCAGCATCAGTCCTACCAATGAATATTCAGGACTGACTTCCTTAAGGTTTGACTGGTTTGATCTCCTTGCAGTCCAAGGGACTCTTAAGTGTCTTCAACACCACAATTCAAAAGCATCAATTCTTCAGCACTTAGTCTTCATTATGGTCCAATAATCACATCTGTACCTGACTACTGGAAAAACCATAGCTTTGATTATATAGTCCTTTGTTGGCAAAGTGATGTCTCTGTTTTTTAATACACTGTCTAGGATTATTATAGCTTTCCTTCCAAGGAGCAAGTGTAGTTTAATTTCACGGTTATAGTCAATGTTTACAGCGATTTTAGATTCCAAGAAAATAAAATCTGTCCATTTCCCCTTCTATTTGCCATGAAGTGATGGGACTGGGGAGGCCTTACAAACAGCTGTGAAAAGAAGAGAAGTGAAAAGCAAAGGAGAAAAGTAAAGATATAAGCATCTGAATGCAGAGTTTCAAAGAATAGCAAGGAGAGATAAGAAAACCTTCCTCAGCTATCAATGCAAAGAAATAGAGGAAAACAACAGAATGGGAAAGACTAGGGATCTCTTCAAGAAAATTAGAGATACCAAGGGAACATTTCATGCAAAGATGGGCTTGATAAAGGACAGAAATGGTATGGACCTAAACAGAAGCGGAAGATATTAAGAAGAGGTGGCAAGAATACACAGAAGAACTATACGAAAAAGATCTTCACCACCAAGATAATCACAATGGTGTGGTCACTCACCTAGAGCCAGACATCCTGAAATGTGAAGTCAAGTGGGCCTTAGAAAGCATCACTATGCTGTCTATGGGGTCGCACAGAATCGGACATGACTGAAGCGATTTAGCAGCAGCAGCAGCAGCATGAACAAAGCTAGTGGAGGTGATGGAATTCCAGTTGAGCTATTTCAAATCCTAAAAGATGATGCTGTGCAAGTGCTGCACTCAATATGCCAGCAAATTTGGAAGACTCACCAGTGGCCACAGGACTGGAAAAGGTCAGTTTTCATTCCAATCCCAATCCATTCCAGTGCCAAAGAATGCTCAAACTACCACACAATTGCACTCATCTCACATGCTAGTAGAGTAATGCTCAAAATTCTCCAAGCCAGGCTTCAGCAATACATGAACTGTGAACTTCCTTATGTTCAAGCTGGTTTTAGAAAAGGCAGAGGCACCAGAGATCAAATTGCCAACATCCATTGGATCATTGAAAAAGCAAGAGAGTTCCAGAAAAAGATCTATTTCTACTTTATTGACTACGGTGAAGCCTTTGACTGTGTGGATCCCAATAAACTGTGGAAAATTCTGAAAGAGATGGGAATACCAGACCACCTGACCTGCCTTTTGAGAAACCTATATGCAGGTCAGGAAGCAACAGTTAGAACTGAACAGGGAACAACAGACTGGTTCCAAATAGGAAGAGGAGTACGTCAAGGCTATATATTGTCACCCTGCTTATTTAACTTATATGCAGAGTACATCATGAGAAACGCTGGCCTGGATGAAGCACAAGCTGGAATCAAGATTGCTGGGAGAAATATCAATAACCTCAGATATGCAGATGACACCACCCTTGTGGCAGAAAGTGAAGAGGAACTAAAAAACCTCTTGATGAAAGTGAAAGAGGAGAATGAAGAAGTTGGCTTAAAGCTCAACGTTCAGAAAACTAAGATCATGGCATCTGGTCCCATCACTTCATGGGAAATAGATGGGGAAACAGTGTCAGACTTTATTTTTTGGGGCTCCAAAATCACTGCAGATGGTGACTACAGCCATGAAATTAAAAGACACTTACTCCTTGGTAGGAAAGTTATGACCAACCTAGATAGCACATTCAAAAGCAGAGACATTACTTTGCCAACAAAGGTCCATCTAGTCAAGGCTATGGTTTTTCCTGTGGTCATGTATGGATGTGAGAGTTGGACTGTGAAGAAAGCTGAGTGCCGAAGAATTGATGCTTTTGAACTGTGGTGTTGGAGAAGACTCTTGAGAGTTCCTTGGACTGCAAGGAGATCCAACCAGTCCATTCTAAAGGAGCTTGGTCCTGGGTGTTCTTTGGAAGGAATGATGCTGAAGCTGAAACTCCGGTACTTTGGCCACTTCATGCAAAGAGTTGACTCATTGGAAAAGACTCTGATGCTGGGAGGGATTGGGGGCAGGAGGAGAAGGGGACGACTGAGGATGAGATGGCTGGATGGCATCACGGACTTGATGGACGTGAGTCTGAGTGAACTCCGGGAGTTGGTGATGGACAGGGAGGCCTGGTGTGCTGCGATTCATGGGGTCGCAGAGTCGGACACGACTGAGTGGCTGAACTGAACTGAACTGATGGGACTGGATGCTGTGATCTTAGTTTTTTGCATGTTGAGTTTTAAGCCAGCATTTTGCTCTTCTCTTTCACCTTCATCAAGAGACTCTTTAGTTCCTCTTCGCTTTTTGCCATTAGAGTGGTACCATCTGCATATCTAAGGTGTTGACATTTCTGCTGGCAACCTTGATTCCAGCTTGTGACTCATCCAGCCCAGCATTTCACATGGTATTTTCTGCATATAAGTTGGGCTCCTCTGTCCATAGCATTCTCCAGGCAAGAATACTGAAGTGGGTAGTCATTCCCTTCTCTAGGAGATCTTCCTACCTAGGGATCATACTTGGGTCTCCTCCATTGCAGGCAGATTCTTTACTGTTGGAGCCATGAGGAAAGCCCTTGGCAAACTATGCTAATGATGAACACCTTTTCTGAAGAATTCATGTATCTAGAAATGTACTCTATATCAGCAGGACTAGGTGACTAGGGCTCAGTCTTTAGGTCACAGAGATTTCAAGTTAGTTTTACCAGCAAGAGTGGTGCCATCTCTCCACAACTCCTACTTCTTTGGGAGAAGAATCAGCCCCTGCTACTTCTACCTGAGTTTCACCAAGCCAGCAACCTGGAATCAGAAATCTATACTGACCACTGCCCTGGGGCAATGTTACATAAGATGGCATAATTCAGAAATCAAAACAGCTTCTACCCCAAGGATTAAAGTTTGGAAGGAGAGTTTTCCATTAACTGGAGGACATGGCACATGATTGTCCTCACTCCTAGTACTTAGCTGAGTGATCACACTTCAGACATAGCCCAAAATGCTTAGTAGCCACTTGCCTCTCATACACACAGTGCTCTGAACTGTTTCCTTTCTCCACAGCATGCCCATCTCTTCTCATATCCCCTCTCCACTCCCACACATCCCAAGTTTGCAGGGAATCCCTGGGTATATATAAAGAGGATGAAGCTGGGAATTCAGGAATGTGAATAAGGGGTTTTTTTTTTTTTTTTTTTTTTTCCCATCATAAACTGTAAAATGACACAATCAGCAGTTCAGGCAAACTTCTCCAGTTCTCATTTACAAAGAAGCACTGACATTTTCTTGACTGTCTTGAATGGTATTAGAATTGCCCATATTTTGCTCTCCCTTTTAACTGCTGAATATGGATGCCCTGGAATTGGCTTGTAAAAAGCAAGAGCAAAATGTGAAGGATTGTTGCCTGCAAATGTATTAGATTAAAACAGTCTATTGCACATGCAAGGAAATAATATATTTATGAGCTGTGCAGTGTTCCAAGTTTATTTAACAGTAAGGATCTGTGTGGTTGGAGTCAAATGTTAAACGGTTAAATAAAGTATGCATTACCAGCTCACTGTATCCAATTGGTTGATTAATACACTGCTCCTGAGTGTTTTCCTCTTACAGATGTTCACAACATAGCTTTTTTTTCTGTTATCGCTGTCCTTGTACTATCAGCTGCAGGTGAGAAATTCTTCTTTC